>NC_046221.1:105088358-106288358 GCF_009819885.2 Catharus ustulatus | reverse complement strand
TCTTACTAATACAACTTATTTCAAGGCAAAGTAAAAATACTTAGATGGGACAGATATAGCCATTTTTCCTTTAAAAATACAAGCCAAGTTTGTCATAAATTTCCCCCCCCAAATAGCATTCATTTGTTGAAATGTAATTGTACACACTTTGGAAGTATAATATACAATCAAATAATACATAATTTTTAGTCTTTAAATCTAGAAAAATAAGCTGCTTAATCAAGCAGCTAAATTTTGCAACTATAAGAACATGCTCATACAGTTTCTCTGCTGTTCATCACATTTGGAGACATACACCTGCAAATGCTAATCACAGGACACACAGATAGTGGCAAAACACTTGTTCTGAACACTGGAAAGAACATGTTCCCGTAGCTTAGTATGCCAAACAACTACATGTGTGCTTCTCAAATGACTCAAGTCAAGAGAAAATCCCAGAGAACTTAGAGACATTTCTGCAGAGGGGGCAAAAATGTATTGCAACACTGATTTCACTGATGAAAGCAAAAAATGTGGGTTCCTAAACAATCATGTCAGATTTCATCTCCTTTACAAATGATGGCAGTGATAGCATCAATGGCAATCAACTAACATAAGACACAAAACAGTTACTATATGGTATGAAAGACACTGATACATTACAAACTGATTAAATACTTCTCCTCATGTTGATCAATTATTTTCCAAGCAAAAGCAGTAGACAGAAAAAAAGATTCAAAGACAAACATCACCCGGATTACATGATAGGGTACAAAGATTTTTCAAACACCCACAACAGCAAAAATATCCTACACAAACCTCAATACATATTGTTCTGTTTTCTTATATCCTTTTTACTCACCTATGGCCTGTTAAGCTCTCCCAAAAAGTAATTGTTCCATCAGACCCACAAGTCATTACCCAAGTATGGGGGACTCCTTTTGCTTTTGTTCCAACACACACAAAGGCTTCCAATCCAAACCCAAGAAGAAGACTGCACAGAAGGTTAGCATGGTCTTCACAATCACCCTAGACAATAAATACTAATGAGCTGGTTTGAGTATTGGTATGGATAAAACCTTAAAGAAAGAAAATAGTGGTATTTCTCAAGCCACCATTTAACAAGTCTTGTTACTCCCCTATCTAACTAAAGCATGTATCACAAGTCAAGATTTTACAATTTAAACTAGACAAGTTTTTGTTTTCTGTAATAGAATAAATGAGTTTAAAATGCATGTTCTAATGATAGACTGTTGATACTGTTTGTTCAAGTATAGTGTATGATTCACACTGGGAAATGTGATTATAAAGATACCTCCAAGTAACCCAAAACCAGAATCTATTCACCTGCAACAACTAAACCAATGTTCTAATTAAACGTAAAAATATATATAAGGTAGACACCCGGGGCAAGACTACAAATTATGCAACATTTTCACACAATTAGGAAATTTTTCACTTAATGAAATGTAATTCTACTGGTATTTCACTTTCTTGAACGTGCTGTCAAACTTCAGAATCTAGACAAAGATAAAACAAGGTCCCCCACAGATCTAACTTTAAAACAGCTGGGAATCATGTGCAGCTGTTTTTTCCTTCAGTCAGAAAAACATCTACTTCATAAACACATTACTACCACTGATAATTCACAGAAAACAATTTCCAAATGCAATGTCTAATATCCTTTGTCTCTTGAGTTCTTTACAAATGTAAGCTGTAAAGTAAGAACAAAAATTGCTCAAACAATGAAGGATTCATAACACAAAGCACACCATTCAGAAACAGAACAGTAAGGCTCTTTAGTCAAATAATTATTCAGAATGTTGAAAATGTAAAATTCAGAGATCTTGGATGTATCAAGACAACACAATCTTGCCCTACCACAGCATAAAAAGGAAATACACAGAAAAGTAGGCTTAAACAAGTTTGTAGTGAACCTGTGTTATTTTAATAATACTATACCACTTTCCACAAGAAAAATAATGATCTAGCTGGTGTCTCAGGGGCTAAATTCAGTTATTTTCCTACAGCTTTCTACTTCTGACTTGAAGGAACACTTTTCTCTGTGCTTCCAAACACAGAGATCCTCGAAGTCCCTACTGTCACCTACATCTGAAATCCAGTGGGTAGCCAGAACTGCCTTTATACAGCACCTGATAATCAGAGACAACAGCCAATGCCTGTTCTATGTGGTCCTGGAGGCAGATCTAAAATCTGGGATACAGCTCCTGCTGCCCTGAACACATCTTTTAAATGTAAACACACGAGTATTTCTGAAGGCACAAGTATCTCCCTGGCAATGAAAAGCCCTGACTACTCCAAAGAAGTATCAGAAGTGATCACTGTTACTTCTGCTCATAAAACAGAAGAGCTATAAGCCAGAATCAGTTACAGTATAGTCATATGATACAAATGTCAGACCACCAAGAACTAGGCTGAAACTTCCAGTGAAAATTCCTATCTTGCAAAAATGGAACATAAAAACTGTGAGAACACTTCTGCCTCTCTATTGAAAAGAAAAAAACAAAACCAAAACATAAAAAAAAGACACAAAAAAACCAAACCCAAAAAAAACCACGACAAACCACCCCCCACCAAATCAGCAAAAGAGACAAGAGACTAAAGAGACTTTTTCTACTCTTCCTGGATTCGTTCAGAATTTTAACTCGTGTCCTGCACAGTAGCAGGGATTCATTGGATGATAATATGTGTTCTTAGAAATGCAACAGAAGAGAAGCATTTTAGTGTCAAAGACACGCATTGACAAATGGACCTCCAACTACAGTAGTAAATGAAGTCTGCTCCAGAGCCTTCTTGTCTACTATTTAGCGCCTGTTTCTCTTTAAAAAACACCTTAAGTAACAGAACCTTCCAATGTGATTTTAATGCATGTACAGTAATTTCACAATTACAAGCCGCACCATTTTGACTAAAATTTTGGTCCCAACCCGGAAGTGCGGCTTACACTCAGGAGCGGCCAATATATGAACAAAGTTCAGAAATTTCCCAACCCGGAAGTGTGAGTCGTGGTGCCGAGCCGAGCTCGCGAATTGAGCACCTGCCAGTAAAACCCGTGATCATGTGATTGTTACAAATTGGTTACTTTGATGCGAACGAAAGCGCAGCTTACAATCCGGTACGGCTTATATATGGACAAAGAACGAAATGTTGCCGACACCTGGAAGCGCGGTTTATAATCAGGTGTGGCTTATCATCGTGAAATTACTGTACCTGCAGCCTGTTTTAAATTCCCAACTCCCAGACCTCCCCCGCAGCAGTGCCACACAAGGGGCACTGTCACGCACCTTGTTCCTGCACAAGAAGGCGAGCAGGGTGCACCACTGCTCCTGTTTGCCGCTGCCCCCGCCGATGACCGCAGCTCTCTCGTGGCCCAGGACGCTGACGAAGCGCGCTGCCTGCCTGGGTGTGTCCAGCAGCCGCCCTGCCCGCAGAGGTCTCACGTACGAACACACCGGTCGGTTCACCCCGTTCTCATCCTGGACATGCCAAATGCAGTTATTTGCCAGCTGCGCAAGTGTCCCAAAACGTTAATCTTAACTTAGACTTTTTTCCTCTGGGATGTATCCTCCCTGGAATAAGTATCACTCAGAAACAGTACAACATGAAAACACCCCCAGAATTAGGACAAAAGGCCATTAAGACAACTCATTTAGAGAAATCACAGCTTTCATTCTGGCTCTGTCAATCACAGGGCATTCTGGACTAAATGTCTGAACACCAGGAACAGCACAGGCTGCAATTAATTTTCTCAAACAGGTGAGGAACTGTTCATGCTCTACTCACTTTCAATTTCCACGTTATCATCAAGTCTAAAAACCTTCCCCCAAAAGCATTAAACATTCAGCAACTGATTCTAGAGTTTAAGAGGTGTCTATTTGCTTCTGAATTTGAATACTCTACCGCTTTTCATAACAGCAAGCAATAAAAATTATACAAAATGAAGTAACTAGATCTAGTAACTAGATCTAAATTAAGTAACAATACTAATATTTCCCAAGTTCTTGTAAAAATGAAAAAGTAAGATTACTTTCAGAAAGGTCTGTTTTAGTACATGCTGCAGGCAAATACTATGATCATCATCTCTTAAAACTGCTTCAAGAAGCATAGAAGTCTTCAGTTCCTCACTGGGCTAAATTGGTACTTTTATGCTCATATATTTTTAAAAAGGATCAAAGCCTTTTAGATCTCTGCAGCTTCAGGATATTATGGTCTCATATTTTTACTGTAATCACATATTGTCCCCGTTAAGGTTTTGTCATGCTTTTCCAGCAAGCTGGAGGGAAAAAAAACTGCAGCATTTATTTTAGGCTGACTGCAATCCTGTTGAAAACTATTTCACAGCTCAAAAGCAATTTAAAAAAAGCCCCACAGGCAGGATTTATTTTTTAATATTGTCTCACATATATAATGCCTGTTTCTGTATTACTCATCTAAAACTTGATGGTAACTGAATTATCAAACTAATCTAATAAACTCATTTCTGTTCCCAAAAAGTTTTACTACGATTTGCTATGGCCAATGGGAGACTCAAGATAAGCTGTACATTGGTACTAATCTAGCAGGGGCCTAGTTCCTATCCTATTTAATTATAGACTTGTTTCTCTTTATACCCTGCCCTGAAACCTTTAAGCCTTTGTATTGGGTCTATTTGGAAGGGAGTTTGTTTTCTTCACAGCAGCACTCATAGTGCCGTTTTAGATTTGTGACCAAAACAGTGCTGTGAACACACCAGTGTTTTGACTGTTGCTGAGCAGGGCTTCCATGGTACCACACTGTCTTTCTTTCTCGTTATGCCACCACACAGTTGTAGGTTCAGAGTGGACAAAGGAAGGCTGACCTGATCTGACCAAAGGGATATTCCATGCTATATAGTCCAATACTTAGCAATAAAAACAGTAGGGATGGGAAAGAGACTTTTTCTAAACTTGTCCCTGCTTGGAGACTATTGGGGCATCTGTCTGCTCTGGGAGGAGGTGAGTCACTGTCCTTGCATCACTGTTTTCCCATTCTTCTTTTCTTTCTTCCTTTCTTTCATTTATTAAACCGCCTTTATCTCAACCCATGAACTTTTCCTTGCTTTTGCCCTTTTTATTCTTGCTCCCATCCCACTGATGTGGAGTGCGAGTGTGACAGGGTGGGGGCTCAGCTGCTAGCTGGGATTTGGAAGTACACATCACTCCTGCAAACTCAGGCACAGCCAGAAGGGAAGTTGTTGCCTCATCAAGGAGGAGGCACAGATTGCTTCAGGACACTCCTCTGAGGTAAGAAGTTACTGTAGTAGGAAAATTGCCACTATGCAGGGTAAATTCATAGCATGAAAAATGCAAGGATCATACCACTCTTTTTACTGAGGAACAGTTACTGAGGAGCAACTGATGTAGTAATTTATCAGACTCTAGTAATTATGACTGTAGTTGTGTGACATAAACCAGACAGATTGCATTACAGACCACACAGAGTTCAAATATTTTGAGGACGAGTTATGATAGATCTAGGAAGTCCATTTTTTTTAACTGTTTTATCTGGTAAAAAATTTATCTGAAATAGTTTGTACAGATCACCTAAGTCTCTGCCATTTGTGAGTATTCAAGGACAAGACTAAGCAGACTTTTTCACTTGGTACATCAGTTAGTCAGAGCAACCCTCCTGTTTGCATCGTTCTATTGAGCCTCAAATAGTAGAGGCTCAACAAGTAAACAAACAGAAGTTCAATCCTTACAAATTTAATTTTTTTACACGATACACCACCTTTAGCCCTGACCTGAACATAACCACATCATAAATCTATACCGATTTCACATACACATGAAGTTCAAAATAAAATAAAAAGACAACTTAAAGAAAGGATTAGTCTATTTGTAAAATTGACAAACCTGTGCAAAGATCTTTACCAGCCTTGTGTTGTGGGTAGGCCTGATCTGCAGGTATTCTCTCCACCACTGCTTAGCATACACAAGAAATAAACGCTCTTTTTCTGCTGTTTTCTGACGTTCCAAAGTGAACTGTAGGTAGGAAAAACAAAACCAATCCTACACATACTAATTCCAAACAGGAGAAAATGCCATAATCAGTAATTAGATTAAAACCACATCCTGGTATATGTAAAATAAAGCTTAACATTTTAAGTGTATCATGCAAATCCATAGTATTTTTAAATGGAAATCCAATTAAGAACAACTTCAAGTTGTAATTCTTGTTTGTTGATTGATATATTAGGCTTGACTCAAGTGTTGTTCATTTTAAGTACTGTGTTACTGCACAGAAGGATTGCTTGGATTTTAACATCCAGGAGACTATCTGCATGCACCTTCAGGCCAACATTTACTGGCTTTCCAAGCAGAATAGTTAACTTGAAATTACTGTTTCACATGGGAAAGAGCAAGAAAACATATAAACTACCTGAAGAAAATTAGATATACTGCATCTTCCTTTTTTCTTCAGAGGTTTTAATATAAGTAATTAGAAAAACCTATGACAGTACGAGTAATGTTCAGTATAGACAATGTAGTTTTAAAAAGGAAATTATATTTAAATTTAAAAGAAAAAAAGAGAAGTACTAAACATTCAAAAACCCCACAGTCCTCAACATCTAAAATTCTATACTGTGTTTCCCCCTAACAACAAAAAAATAAGTTAGCCCTCCCAGAAAAGACTTACTTGAGTACTAATTATTTCTGAAGAAAGTGTTTTATTAAGCTGCGGATACATTTCCAGTCTGATGTTTAAAACACCAACAGAAACCTTTGATTCTGTACCTTTGAAATGAAATAAATTTTCATCAGTTCTCTCATATTCAATTTGCTTAGACTAAAATAACGTATATTAGCCTTATACAATCCAAAAAGTAACTAAACTTCTTTAAACATAGGCAAAGTAATAATCTTTATTAAAATTTAAACTCAAGTGAGGCTGTAAGAAATCATTATATGATGAAAAAAAGCACAGGTGTCTACATCCCAGACAATTATCCAAGGCCCTATGTGCAGCCTGTACTGGGACACGAGATTAATTCTAGAATGGTGTTCTAGAAATGTGTGGAATAGGCATCTAAAATCAAGTAAGAGAATCACACACTGTAAATGTGCCTAGTCCTACTGATTACACAAGTAGCTGAAATTTAAATAGTTGGAAATAAGTAAAGTTCATCTTCCCCCAAGACACAGATCATTATGAAGGACTCTGGCTGTCATACAAAGAGATTAATCAACTTTAAAAACTTCCCAAAACAACAAACAAACGAACAACCACCCCTTCAACTTAATGTTGTTGCCTAATGCTGAAAATATTAAATTACATAAACAACAATAAGCATTACAAAACAGATTACAGATGGGTCCATAAGCAATACAAGCAATGGAAGCCTCGCATAATTGTTTATCTGTTTATCTGAGATGGCAGCATCCTTTGATGTTTTGATGCATTTTGTTCAATGACAGGATTTTGAAAAGGAGAAAAAGCAATGGATTTATTGCATTGATACTGTGTTACTTGGAAAAAAAGCTAATGAGAATTACATCCAACTCGTTCCATCAATCATCCAAGAATTAAACTCAACTTATTTGCTATGCATTTTCAAGTCATTATAGAAAATTAAAATTAGAGTGGCCTGTGTTGGATGGGATCTCAGAGATCACCTAGTTCCAATTCCCCTGCCATGGGCAGGGATACCTGCCACAAAAATCACATTGTTCAGCGTTCCATCCAACCTGGCCTTGAACACTTCTCAGGATGTAGTATCCACAGCTTCTCTGGGCAAGCTGTTCCAGTGCCTCACCACCCTCACAGGAAAGAATTTCGTCCTAATATCTGATCTAAATCTATTCTCATTCAGTTTGAATCCATCCCCCCTCGTCCCCTTTACCTGCTCCTGTAAAAAGTCTTGTAGGAAGTCATGAGAGATCTAGTCTTTATTCACTAAATCCTATCCTAAAAACACGGGTTGGAACTCTTGAGAAGACGACAAGTGATACACAAAAATACATGCATGTAGTAATTGCTAAGCACCTAAACCAAGCCATTCAGAAAACATGTTTCCAGCTACTGGGATAAATGGGAGCAGAGCAGAGATCCCTTTCTCCAGAAATTGTCAGTTTGCTATGAAAGGCACACAAGCTGGATTTTACTCCCCCATGCACTGATCAGATATATTCCCCGGAGATTAACTACTGGATTTTTGTTTGGTTGGTTTGATTCTGATAACCAGATTTTGCAGATAATCAACAGTGGGAATTCCCAGACATGAGGACCATTTTTACATGGGACCTGGAATACTCATTTTTAGCAGCTTGGTAACAGAAAAATCTGACCATTACGTCTTCTAGGCATTTTCTAAGGATACATTACAGTTACTTCTGAATTGAAGAAAAAAAATGAACTAGATCAAAAATACTGCTTTAAGTTTGTAAGCAAGTTCAGTACCCAATATTTTAAGTCATCATAACATGTTTATTTTTTATCCTTACCTACACCCAGGAGTTCCACAGCAACATTTGTTATGCCATTCTCTGCAGCCAAGACAGACCTCCACTCCAAGAAATAAGATGCTACCAGTGTGGTCTCACCAAATGTGTCTGTCTTGATCAGAACCATATGCACTGGGTCACATATAGATAACATAGTGGTTGCATCCACCATCTTACTTGCGTCACCTGCCATCATTAAACCAAAATAAGACAGCAAGAATATATATTATCATCCCAAGTTCTCCTCAGAACCTTAAAATGCTACAAAATGCAACGTATGTAATAAGTATCAAGAAAGATCTTGAGTCCAGAAGTGTAAGCAATGGTCCCATCTCTAAAACCACACTCATTTTAGGACAGAGCTACAGAGAGATTACAGAGAAGATGAAATTATTTTTGTAGTTGAGTACTGCAATGCAACAAGTTCAGATACACAAAAAATCTAAATGGAATTAGCATTTAAGAATGGATAAAGTTGGTCAATTTTAAGTTATTTTAGAGTGAAACAGAAGGAAAAGAGCAAGAGCAGAGAAAGATCTACAAGTGGCATAACCCAATTATGTAATCAGGAAAGCGTGACAAAAACAGGGAAGAAATCCACTAAATAATATCAAAGAGATTTAATAATAAATCTTAGGTCAGAAAATATCCCAACAGTATCAGCTTTAAACTCACAATATTCCTCACCTAGGCTATCCTTGTGTATTTCAAGCAGAAAACCATCTTGAAAATCTGGCTCACAGGCACAGGGTACAGGTTTGGAACGGAAGCGCTGGTTTCGAAAATGTAAACACAGAGTGAAGGTAGAACAGATCTGGCCAGGCAGAGGCTCTGGTTCCTGAAGATGGTCCAGAAAAGCTTTTCCACCCAAAACCTGAAGGTAAAGATACCTCCGTGTTGGGTCAATGTTAGCTGTAAAGTGTAGCAATAAAAATGAAGAGACTACAAACAGATCTTAGAAAACTTAATTTTTTAAATATCAGCTAACTAACAGGAGACTAGCAAAAAAAGAAACTGTTTTGAAACACGTGCCTAGGAGAAGATGATTTTAAAATATATTGAAGTTATCTTAATGTTAAACAAATTAAATAATAATAGTAAATCATATTTAATGCAACACTGATTGCCATATGAGTTTACTCCCTGTGGATAAGCAGAGGAAACATCCACCTTTATGCCCTCATACTGGATTATTAATTAAGAGCGCAAAAATCACAGACTTCAAATTTTTTTCAAAACTATGATCCAAACATTTAAATAAAAAAGAAACATACTTCTTTTCAAAACTGGTGGTTCTCTGTCAACAAAATGTGTCGATGGTTTTGGAGCCAAAGTCCTCTCCGTTTCTTTCACATCCTGGAATTACAATTAAGACTTTTTAAAGGAGTCAAGGGATGTGACAGTGCTCTTACCACAGTCTTCTAAAAATTAAAGAATCCTCAATTTCATCTGAATGCCATTCCTTAGGTATGCTCCCTTCTAAAATGGAACAAATATTTTCAGTGCAGTATTATCACCAAACCAATCTCAGCATATGCACTAATCTTCTCTGCTCCTATAATGTCTCAGTAACATCCTTACAAACCTCAAGAAGCAGCATAGCTTCACTTTGTCAGAACACCACATCAGTAAGAGGAACAAGCAGAAATACTCCTTCTCTTCAAAAGTTACTTACAGTTACAAATTTAAGTTCCTTCATAACATCATCAATGATTCCCCGCTGTCTTAGGGCTTTTATCAGATCTTCCGTGGACAACTGCTGATGCTCAGGTGCCAGCTCTTCTCGTATAGTCTCAGCAAGAACTTCTCGTATTCTCCCATGGACATCCATCTAAAAAAAATTCATTGTATGTTACAAACACCAGCTCTCTGTACGGCAGCAGGTACAACTTGCCAATTAAGTTTGTAATGCCAAGGGTATTTTCCTAGGAACACAGAAATAACTGCACCAAAATATTGATCCTTTCAGAACTAATCAAATGAGCCACTATCTTATAAAAGCAGCTCTCCCAGTAAAAAAAAAAATTACAAGCATACAAAACCTAGGCGTTTTCACTGCTCTTTTACAGCAACCCATCTTGAACTTCCCTCCTTACAAAAAAGTCTGCAGATCCATCGATTACAAAATGGTCACTGTTCTAATTTCTCTAATTCAAGTTTAATATAATACTCGTAACTTTTCCCTCAAAATTCAAGCTTAATATATTACCTCCTTATTTTCTAAGGGAAAAAATACGCTTTTTTACAGGTAAGGCACGAAAGTAGTAGATCTCGCCTGCAAACTTTTCCTATGCTCAAAGGGAATTCTGAGAATGTCTGCCCATCATCTGAGCTGTGAAAGCAGATGAGTTTATAGAGTGACTCTCATACTGAAAGGATGTTAAGGACACAGCCACAGGGACCTGAAACAGAATCACAGAATGACCTTGTTGGAAAACACCTTAAAGATCATCTCATTCCAAAGCCCCGGCCACGGGCAGGGACACCTTCCACTGGACCCAGGCACTCAGAGGCCCACACAGCCCGGCCTTGAACACTTCCAGGGATGGGGCATCCACAGCTTCTCTGGGCAAACTGTTCCAGTCCCTCAGCACCCATCACAGTGAATAATTCTTCCTAATATCTAATCTAAACCTGCTCTCTTTCAGTTTGAATCCATCTCCCCTCGCCCTGTCACTACACACTCTGGTAAAAAGCCTGCCTCCTTTCTGAAGGTAGGCTCCCTTCAGGTGTTGGAAGGCTGCTATAAAGTCTCCACTGAGCCTTCTCTTCTCCAGGGTGCACAATCCCAGCTCTCCCAGGTCCCAGCTCGAGCCTTTCCTCGAAGCAGAGGCGCTCCTCCCTCTAACCATCTTGCTGGCCTCCTCTGGACTCGCTCTAAGAACCCCGTTCTGCTGTGTGACAGGCAGGCATATTCACCACTGCACTAACAAGCGACACAGGAGTTACAGCCACCTCACTTATTTCCCCGTCAGCTCAAGACCCTCGCTCAAAAAAGCAACAAGAAAACGACAAAGCGGCGCCTGGAAAACACCTGCAAGTTGGGAAAACAAAGCGGGGCGCCGGAGCGGCCGCGCGCGCCGCCACCGCCTCAGCGGGCGCTGCCGCCTCAGCGGCGGGGTGACACCGGCACGGGGCCCGGCACAGCTCCCTGAGGGCCAGGGCAGGTCTCTCCAGCGCCGGCCGCGGCGCCAGTCCCACCTTGAGCAGCTGCTGGTGGATGATCTGCTTCAGCTCCGAGGCTTTCTCCGGCGGCAGCGACATGGCGGAGCCGGCCGGGAACGAGCCCCAACGGCCTCGCAGCGAGCGCGGGCAGCGCCGGCACCGCCCCCTGGCGGCAGCACGTGGGCGCGGCGTCCGCGCCCCGCTTCCTCCTTCCCTCCCTCCCTTCCTCCTTTTCTTCCTTCCTTCCTTTCTTCACTGCCTGCTTCCCTCCTCCCTTCCCGGCCGGCATGTTCGTTCCATGCGACCGCGGCGGGGGCTCCGCCGCCCCCGACTTTAAAGGCTTCACTCTGCTGATGGTGAGTCACGCTCCTGCTTGCCCCTTTCCCCCGCCCTGGGTGGGTTTGAGTGGTCAGCCCTGTGCTGAGGGCTCCGCTGCGCTCCTGCGGGACGGGACACGGCGGGCTCTGGTGTCTCTCCGTGCCCTGCCCGAGGGTCGTCCCTGGGTACTTGGCTACGGGATAAGCGGAGAAGGCGCAGGGAAGGCGGTGTGTGTGGAATCTGACGAGGAAAAGAGGGTTTGGAGGGCTCTGTCTGCAGCAGAGTTTAGCGCGGTCTTCTCCGTTTCTGCCAGCTTCTCCCTCCTCAGAACCCCAGTTTGTCGCTGTCAAGACGCTCCGTGCCCAGCTGCAACAGCTGTATTTTATTTTAGAGTAATAGCTATATGCTATTACGGAGCTATAGCTGTATGCTCTTCTGAAAATTAATGCGCCCTATGTGCTTTGACCGGATTTGCAGCACCCGTGGGTTGCCACTGCAGTAGAAGCTTGGGATTTTTTTTCATTTAGATGCGACATATAAATGTTTCCGATGTTAAAAGGAAAATGAAATAATTCTGCTGCATTTAAATCTCGGATTAGGATTGTTTTAGGAAGCGTTTTTATCGCCTTCACGCATGGTGTGGCAGCAGTGTCAGGTCCTGTGCCCGAGGGGGCGATATCGGTGTGGGACGAGCGCTCCAGCGCAGGCTGCGGAGGGGCAAACGCCGTCATTTCTCCCCCGCCTTGCTGGGTTAGCTGCAGGGAACCCCATCGCTTCCCAGGCAGGCTGCCCAGCCCGGGATGACGGTGCAGGCTGCGCAGGAAGTCATTCCCGGTCAGCTGACAAGCGGCAGGAAGCAAACACATCGCTGCCGAGCTGGGCGCCGGCCGGGACGTGCGGGCACTCGGGGCTGCCGGCCCCTCCGCCCCGCCAGCCCCAAACCCGCTGCTCCTCCGCAGTGGGCGGCTGCAGCCATCCTTAGATTTGGTTAGAAATCAGAGGAAAAGCAACCGAACGTTTTATGGTTGTCTTCCTGTAATAGTTTTTTGGAAGGACGCAGACTTTTGACTCTTTCGTGCCATCAGACGAGGTCAGTATTTTAGGTCAGTGTCTGCCCCAATTGATGATAATCCACAGCAATTCCTATGAAATTAATTTAAGGCCACCCTTATCATTTTCATCCTTAAAAAAATGAAAAACAACCTACTCTTGTCAGTAAGGGTGTCAGTCTGAGATTTAGAGGCTTAATATGTAATTCCAGAGCTGCCTTTGGGGCATCGTGTGAGGTTTGCGTGTCTCACATCAGTTGCTTGAGTGGCTTTTACCTACTCTCAATCCAAAAATATGGGGAAGGAGATAAGTTCCAAATTGTTCTTTCAGTTTACAATGAGATGCAATTATTCACAGAAGTGGCCGGGACGTTTTTTGTCAGACAGAGACTAAATCCTGTGTTTACCAATTCTTTTGGTAGGAAATAGTCACCTTTGCCAGAGGATGAGCAGCCACTTCTAGAAATCATGTTTGACCAGATTTTAAGGAATTTAAGCTTTCACTGTTCAAAGAGCACCTTCTGCCATCCATAAAGCACAGTGTAATTCAGTTCATTCTGTTGCTTCAGCCAGCAGTGTCCGTGGGAAATGTTGGTCAGTTGGCAATAGATCTGGTGATTTCCACACTTGACATGACTAAAGTTGGTTACTTCTACACCGATTGCCTGGTGCCAATGGTTGGAAATAACCCTTATGCAACAGCAGAGGAAAACTCAACTGAGCTGAGTATAAATGCTGAAGGTGGGTATTGAATGCTGAAGGTGTTTGCAGGGGCATAAGATGCAAGGACATCATATTTACTTTTTTGTTGTTGTTACATTTTGGTGATGTGCTTAAGTTAAGGTTAGTAAAACAGCTGCAGAAACTTACAGATAGGAATGTATTTACACTTCACAGAGGAAACTGTTCCTGTTGGTTTTTTGGGAAAAAAAATTGACATTTGGAACCAGTAAGAAATGCTGAATTTGAGCCATATTGCAATACAGCCAAAACTCTCAGTGCTGTTAATCCAAAGCGATAGCAAGTGTGCACATATTTAAATTATTGGAATACAAGTTGAATTTCTGATTTAGAAGGATACTCTTCTTCCTTCCTACGTACCTTTTTCCCTGTGTAATGTTTCTCCCACTCCCCTTACAAATTCTTAGTTTCTTTCCCTACATTGAACATATTTTATTTTGTTTACCCTCTTAAATCACAGAAATCTCAGAATTATCTGTCAATCTTTGCAAAGATGCGTACATTATCTGAATCATTACAGGAGGCAAATCTTCATATATCTTTCGTGATTCAATCCTTGAATTTAGTACAACTGAAGCTAAGTCTAATGAAAATACGAAGCACAGGAATATGTGTTTTTAACACAGTGGATGTTATCAGGTTTTCCTGTATTAATTGATAGCTGAAAGGTTCACTATCCCGAAGTTTGTAAATGGGGTAATTCTTGATATTTTTAAACCCAGATCTTTTTCTCTTAAGTTTCTGCTTAACAAGACTTTATGATTTCTTCTTGTAGTGTACTCCCTACCTTCGGAGAAACTTGTAGTTCTGCAGATCAGGTCACCTTTCATAAAGGTATGTATGTTCATTGATTGTTCTTAACTTCATTATTTGGCTTGAATAGTTCTGCTGGCAAATATTAAGTGGCCTGGCAAAAGTATTTTTCTACTTCATGCTATAACACCTTCTGCAGTTGTTACAGTTTTATTGATTTCTACATTCATTGAGGGTTAAGGTTTTGCTTTTGTTCTTCCAAGCCCCACAACAGATACCTGTTTTGGTAGATTTTAGTGTAAATGTCTCCTTAGTTATTAAGAGTCATGAAAATACAAAATGGTCTGGGTTTTGTCTGTTTATTTTTTTACCTTTACATTTATTGTTTTTGTGTGTTCTTTGTAATAGCTTTATTCTTTTTTGTGTCACACCAATTTAATTATTTTGTAGTATTCTATATTCATTTTAACAGCATTCATTTGGTAAAAATGAGGAATTTAATATTACTTATTAACTGGATAGTGGCTGTAATTTAAAATAAGCAGAATGCTGTGACAGAAAAAAAAATTGTGTTGCAGTAGTTTAGCAATTCTATGTGGAAAATACTGTGTGATCCTGCTATCCCATCTTACTCTAACGGTTTTTCCTTTGATGTCAGTGGCACACAAAACAGGTGGTACTGTTGTTGTTGACATGGTCTTAATGATAATTCTTATAATTCTGTGTGTAGTTTTGCTTACATAAACAACCAGGGCAGTTCTCTGCTTTCTAACGATGTATCTGAGGCTGAAGACTAAGTGGATATGAAGAATAATTTACATCACTGCTAAACATATTTACATGTAACACCTAGTACTGTTAAGGACAAATTAAATTTTTCACTTTTTGTCTGTGTCTTTGCGTAAAGAACAAGTACAGGCCATTCTGTGAAACTCTGCTTTCTTGGGTGAAGAGCAGCAAATGTGCCAGGGTTGTCCTTCTGTCCAGCAGTCATGCGTACCAGCGTGATGATGAGCAGCTTCTGGGGTATGTTTGTGTCCTTTAAAAGACCTAACTGATGTTTCTGGGGTTTTTTGACTGACATATTTCTTTCTACTTCCACGTACTGAGTACTTTTGGCAGGGTGTTTTTGCTTGCATGTGTGCATTGGTCATAAAATGCTTAGTATGGTATTAAAACATGATGTAATACAGGATTAGTCACTGAATTTTCTGGGTTACTACTGTCAAAAGTACTGATCAAATGAAAAGCTGAAAGCAAATTGCATTTGGCCTGCATTGCCTGAATTTTAACTTATGGTGGCTGTAGGCAATGTCAGGGATTAACTGCTGACATACAGGTCACAGGTTAGATTTTTAATAGTTGATTGCAGTAGTGGTTTGTTTCTGACCTTTTTGTCATCATTCTGCATTTGAAAGGTTTTCTTTGGGACAGTAAGTTGTCTTTTTTTTTTTTTTTTAGTAGGAAGTTACTAGTTATTATTTGTTGGGAGACAGCTGCAAGGCTGCAATTGCAATATTATTTTACTAGATATTACCCATCCAAAAAACAATCATTTCTTGCTGGATGAGGGCATCATAATTGGTGATTTAATGAGAAACAAAATAGGTATTTCTGCAGTTGTTATCCTCAGGCTCTATAAATGTATAGAGCCTCAAAGGAGGTTTAGATCTATGCACATCCCAGATATAGTGGTAGATCCATACAATTGAAGGATGGCCAGCTAAAATGGAATGAAAATGAGAGGCACTGATGGTTATTTGATGAGGTCTAAGTCATAAGTTGTGATTTAAACTCTCCCAGCCCCCTCAGCACCACAGAACAACTCTCTTATAGCAGATTTACTGAAGAGTGAGGGTAGTGCATTCAGAAAATACTTTTAACTTGACTGAAGTCTGAATGTGTTAGTAGTGTGAGCTTACTAAAAATATTATATAATGGTGAAGTCCAAGTTTACTCTAACAGATTTTGAATTAATCACCTCCTATCTGAAGGAAGAAAAAGCGCATTTTATTTGTAAATTATTTTAACAACCATAAGCAGTTGCCCTGTTTATGTGCTTGGCATATGTATTTGGCACTTGCCAGTTATTTGAGCCCTGGGAAGGGTACCTAAGTTCTATTTGTGGCAGAAAGTTGAGTAGTTTCTACAGTTTTGAAGCCACATACTTACTTTCAGACTTTGATCTGGCGAAGGAGAGAATGTCAGAGCAATTCTTCCCTGCAGGTGTGAGGTCCTCAGTGCTTGCACCTTCTGTCTGCCACAAGTGATAGCTGGGGTAGTGTCTTTCCTTGGCAGACTGAATGCATCCTTGACTTGTTTCTAGGACACCACTGCGCTACCTGCTCACGCCTGATCTGGAGAAAGCAGTTGGAGGCCGCATGAAGGAGCTAAACTGGAAAGAAATGGAAAGAGTAGCAGCTTACCCTGGAATAAGTGATACAGACAAAATTCTGCATATACCTGGAGGTGGCATCACAAAACTATTGTTTACTGAGAGGTGAGTTGCCTAAAGATAAGCACAGAAAGATATCAAAGGTCTTGGTTTTAGTACTTGGGTAAAATTATCTTGTAAATGACTATGTTACAGGAAATGTAAAGTCCTTCTTTTTATAGAACAGGGCTTTATAGGAATAGAATTTCTTCCAGGTCAGGCCCAAAATTAAGAGGAAGAGAAGTAGGGTGTCCTGAATCATAAAGTTAGAATAAGATAAAAAATAAGTGAATAGGCCAAAGAAAAATAATGAAGTCTTTACAGTTACGATCACAATCAATCTGGTATCTGATATTATCCAAACCACAATTTGTAAACAGTAGAATTCCTGTAACCTGTGCTAGTTTAACTAAAACTGTTTCCTGAGGCAAATGGTTCCAACATCAGTTATACAAAAAAACCCCCAAAACTGGCAAGTAATTCTGAGCACTATGAAAGAGTTAAGATTTCAAGCCCAGCGAAAAAATTAGTTGTGGGGGTTTTGTTAAAAGGTGTGTGCATCAGAAGTTGTGCTGAAAGCTGAATTTTTCAATTTTAGAAACTAGTATTTATAGCACAACAGTGTGTTTCTGCAAAAGATGTGTTGTATCAGGTGGAAAATCGACTTTTATGTTTTAATTATTACTTTTGACACCTGATCACACTGTTGCATTCAACAGCAGCAAAGTTACTAATGCCATGCTTACCTTTATACTGACTTCAGTATGGAAACAACATACAATTGCAAAAGAAAAGACCTGCCAGGATGTGAGGTAAAAAATTTTCAAATTACCATCTTAATATCTAAATTTAAAAAATGAAAAAAATCTGAGTAAAATAGTGATATGCAACCTGCAAAACTGCTGGCTTAAAATACACAGAAAGATAAGGAGTAATTGTATCAGAGAATGTGTATAGGCACCTCACCAGCACAAAATGCAAACTAAGTATGTGAAAAGCCTGAATACTCTTGCCTGATGTAGGATTCTTGCCTTGCAAAGTAAAGAACAAATTCAAGCCTAAGCAAAAGAGCATGAAGTGTGAAAATGTGATCAAGGAAATCTGTAGAGGAAAAAATATATATCCATATATTTTTCCTTTTTGGTTTTGGCTTTTCACAAGATACATGCGCATTGTTGCTGCTCTTTGTACATAATTGTTGTGGATCTAAAAACAAAATACAAATGTATGCTCGTTTTTGTTGCAGCTGTTCAGAGGGAATCCAAATGGCAGTTCTTCTGAAATTTTGCTCAGAAGGAGACAATATCCCTGATGCATTTGTTCTTGTTAACTATCTTAATGAATGGCTCCAGCTGATTAAAAGTGAAGTAAGTACTGTTTGATCTAAAGTTCTTGCTTTCATATTTTATATCCATTATTTTAATTTTTCTTCAGTCGAGATGGGTTCATTTTGGCTCTTCGTCATTAAGAATATGCCAAATAAAATGCATATTTGTGTTAAAATCTCACTGGGAGTTTCCCCACCTGAAAAAACAAATCTGAACACCAGTTCTTTTCTTTGACAGGTGTGGGCAAAAAGGTAAGGTGTAAAGGTTTGATTGAGTTCTCTCTTCCAGTGCTCTTCTCTAAAAGCACCCCACCATGACACTGACACTTGTACTGCTGCCTATTATTTTAATACCTGTGCCAGTTACATCATTACTACTTAAAACTTAATTATTCTGGGTTTGTTGCAGAGCAACAATTCCACAGATTCCTCTTCACAGTGGAAGATACCGAGTTCTTGGCGCCTACTTTTTGGCAACGGTCTCCCACCTGCCCTCTTCTGATCAGCTCTGAACTCGCTGTGAGTCACATGTGCAGTCACACATGTCCCTTGAGGTGGTGATTACACAGTAATTGCCAAGGAGCAGCAGCTTTCTTCGGTGTCTCTATAAATGCTTTATTTAAGAAAAATTCCTTTTGTGTGGGTAGCTAAAGAAATTAAGGTAACTTTCACAAACTCACCAAAGAAATATGTTTTGTACAGTTTATTGAGTAACTTTGGTTTGAAGTTTTTTCTAATAAAATATTTTTTAAGAAACCTTTTCCCTTGTTTAAGTGTTACTGCCATGGACAAGCTTAAGGTGCTCCTTTTTAATGCAGCTGAGAACTGAGAGTGATGTGTAGGCATGGATTTTCTTGGAAGATAAAACCCTCCACTTCCACGTCAACTGTGGATCTTTACTTTTTTTTCAAGACTTCCTGGTGAGGTAAGTGAAGGTCAGAAGCAATCTGGTTTTGCCTTCTTTTCCCAATGTTGTTGTGGTAGCTTCAACTGGGGAGACCACAAGCAGTGTAACATCTGTTCTGTCTTTTCTGTCTGCATAGAGTCATGAACAGTGTGGGTTGGAAGGGATCCTGATCCTCTAGTTCCAACCCCATTGCTCTAGGCAGGGACACCCTCCGCTAGACCAGGTTGCTCAGAGTCCCAGCCAACCTGGTCTTTAAACACTTCCAGGGATGAGGCATCTACAGCTTTTCTGGGCAACTTGAGCCTGTGCCTCAGCACTGTTACAGTAAAAAATTTCTTCCTAGTATGCAACCTAAACCTACTCTCAGTTTGAAACTATTTCCCTTTATCCTTTCACTTCATGCCCTTGTAAAAAGTCTCTCTCTTGTAGGGTCCCTCTGGGAAATGGGAGGCAATAATTAGGTTACCCCTGAGCCTTCTCTTTTCCAGGCTTCAATTCCATTTCCAGAAGCCACTAAGATGCTGAACTAAAACTTTCTAGGTCAATGAGCCTTCTTAGACTGAACATAAATACAGTGCTCTGAAATACAAAGGAATCAGGCAACCTTGACTGATACCAGGCACTCTGGTATCTGTGGATTTTGGAGGCTTAGTCTGAGACAGCAGTTGTGTGATGAAAGTTCATGCGTTCAATGTTTGTGATGTACCTGTTGCACTGTATTATTTATACTACAGTATTTGGCTGTGTTCAGTTTTGACCTTTTGGAAGTGGTTGGTCACAGTAGCTGATTTAAAAACAACTTTAAATCATGGATGCAAGATGGTCAGTTCTATAGTTGAAAAGTGAGAATTAACCAGTGTATTTTCAGGAATTCCCACAGTTATCCAGACTGGTAAGCTGACGAGTCAAAATGCAGATGCAGTCAGGGAATGCAGACAAAAGGCCGTGTGTAGCACAAGGCAAGTCTGATAAGCCTAAAGCTAGTTGGAAAAATAACCATATTCAAATTGAGCCAAGTGGCTACAAGGTGTGTATATAGAGCAGGAGAGCAAATTAAGCCTTGATGGACTAAAGGACCAGACAGAAGCAATGAAAGGGGTGTTACTTACTTCACAGTATTTTTCTTAAGTGAGCCACAGATATTCACCACCTCCTAAAGAGGCACAGCTGAGCAAAACGTTGAGAACGGAAAAGGAGAACACTGTGAGTACTTTCTGAAAGAGAAAATCCTCAGGGCTTTCCTGTTCCCTGTGAAGAAGGCAGAGGGCAGTCACACCCTTGTGAGAGGAACAAGGACGCAGCTTCTCCAAGGACAGCAGTTCTGCAGGCAGAGCTCCCTTTGGCCCCGAGCAGCTCCTGCCTCCAGTGCCTGGGACAGGCAAACGCAGCCCCTGCACACACCAAAACCTTCCTGCAGGACAAGGCTGCACCTTTGCCCGGCTGTTCAGACAACTAGCAAAAATAAAAACATCTCTCCAACCCTGCCTTTCAACTTGGAGAAACAAAAAATGACTGACAGTAAATCACAGCTTCTTCTTTTGGAAAAAAATGCCTTTCACGTGTCTGATCATTTTAATCCCATTTCTTTAAAGGCCACAATTACACACTCACTTGGTCCCTTCTCTCCCCTCCCTTCATCTTTTTGAATAATTTCCCAACAGCAGTAAAGATTTGGGGCCTGTGTAGAAATAACCAAACAAGTATACAGAAGCTAGACTTCTCCTGTCACAAGACATCACTCAACAAACCCCTTTATCTTGATCTCCTTTGCCAATTCATCAAGTTGGCTGACATTAACTTTATCCCAGCATCTCAGCAGCTGAAAACCATTTAAAAACTAAGGGCAATCAGCATTTTCATTAGGATATTCAGCTGTCTATGCCCCACAAGATAAACTAGTTGCATGTGACAGCAACAGCTAGAATAATAAGCACATGCACGTTTCCAGTAGTTGTGCACTCCATGCTTACTCACAACTCCAAGAGGGGGAAAACAATTAAAATCTAAACCGTAGCTAAAGTAAAAGGCATGAACAGCTGAAAGCCTTATCCAAAGATGTCCCAAGTGGTATAAACAGGTCCTGTTCCCGTAATCAACAATAGCAGGGTTTGTTGCAGTGATTTTGGCAGAGCTTGGTCTCTTGCTATAAACACTCCTAGTTTCACAGCTGCACTAACTTGAAAATGAAAACAGAATCAAGTAGCAATGCTGTTTTCTCCTCCAGCACATGCTCAGAACATTGGTAATCATGTAAAGGAAAAAAATTTGGACAAAGCAGACTGGCAATTTGTACTATTTCAGAATGGTGTCAAGTGTGTCTTTAGCTCAAGAAATAGCATTAAATACTCCCCTGCTTCAGCTTCCCCTTCAAGTTAACACAACTCTGAATATGACTGCTTTCATGAATGGGTCTCAAGACCAAGTTCTGATAAGATTTCGGGCTGCTGCCTTTTTTAGCAAAAATTGCCTCCATTGGCCTAGATTTCCCCCCTCTTCCACACTTTCAGTAACTATATGACTTGTATAAAAACCTGTTACAAAAATATGCAAGGTGCAAATTCTATGTAAAACCCCACCACATGCCAGTTTAGACAGTCATAGTAAATATACAGTTGTGTGAGTTTGTCTGAAACCACGAGAGAACAAGTGCAGAATTGAGACCAGCTCTTTTACAGAAGACGCAGGGCTGGAAAACCTGCTGAACTCGTTGGAAGAAGGCCTTTAAGCAGCACTCTGGCTTACCCATTTCCAATCTATCCTGTGTCAAGAACACTGACAGAAGATGGGAGACGTGAAGGAAAATACCGTACATAGAACACACGGCAGTGGCACAATCCAAAACCTGTTTAATTACAGACACCATTGACTTTTGTGTGCTTTGTTTTTGTTCCTCAGCTCCCGTTAACTACACAGGACTGTGGGTCGAGAGAGTTCAGGTTTTCCTTCTTTCCTCCCCTTAAAACATCACCAACAGAACACTTTCCTGTCACAAAGTTACTTTAGACATTTTGTGCATATTTTATAGCAAACATAAAGAATTACCAAACCAACTGGTCAGATTAATAAAATAATATTCTTAGTGGTGTATTACAAAACAAATGTGCAACAGTTCCTCCTAAATCAAACTACAATACTTAGCGTTAATGAAAATACTTGCATAAAGCACATTCTAATTTTGCCATTTTCCAGTTAAGACAGGTATCAGGAAACCTTAAGGCAAAACCCTTCTTTTTCCACAACACACACTCTTAGCAGGTTCTCTCTAACATAACGCGCACACAACAGCACATCATCAATTTAAAAAAATATTTAATGCTGCCAAAAAGTATAAAAATACAATAAGAATGGCAGTACAAAACAAAATACTTCCTAATTTATTTCTTTTACATCTTTCTACATTAATACAGGCATTATAAAAACACAAGATGGTAAATTATTTTGTTTTGCAAAGTAGCACACGCTGCTGGTGGTCTTCATCCCCTCGGTGCAGTTTACGCTGTAAACAGATAACTGAGGTCTTCTTGGTACTTAACAGACCTCACTTTTTGTTCCCGAAGAGGGGTCATGTCTCGCTTTGCATGTCATTAATTTGCAGTTTATAGCTGCAGAATATTCACAAGTCTTGAAGGTTTAGGTGTCAGTCAGTCTCGGCCTGCGACATACAACCAAAAGAAAGTCACCGATTCAGTACAGAGTACAGGATAAAAACAACAACAACAAAAAAAAAAAGCTAAGAACTGACAGTGGGGTTGCAGCTCACTGTCAACACCAAACAGCTTCATGTGTTCCCTGGAGCAACTACTTCCTCTGAGCAAGTACTCTTGGAAAGCCACTGCTTTACCAGAATGTATTTCCATGTTACAGTATAAGGCACATCCTTGCTGGAGAGTTTCAAGTACAGGTCTCAGTCCAGCAAACCGTCACAGATTTAACCACAAGCACTGCAGAAGTCTCCTTGGGCTTCAGAGGGACTATAGCAGGCTACATCTCAAAGCACATCACCTCTCACAGCTTTGGAGGCCAATCCTGCTACAGCGGCTGTGAAGTAACTGTTTCTAGGCAAATTTCCTGTAGTGAAAAAGACACCCCAGCACAGGACATTTTGTTCTTAGGCAAGAGAAGGGTCTACTCTGAGAGTCTACAGAAGGAGACCTCGGTGTTCACAGCACCACACCCCCAAGCTACTACAGGTAAAAATGTGTCTGAGTTCTGCAAGCACTACACTGATTCATAAAGCAGCTTTCCTCCGCCAGTTACGACACACTGAAAGAGGGCTTCCAAGTATTTATCCTTTCAATTTAAATAAAGACTCAGACAGAGATGCAATTTTGAACACGTTTATTTTTTGTACATAAAAATGAAAGACTGACTTAAAACTTTGGGGGCAAACAAAAAGGCCCAGGAAGACTACTGTGTGTCACGTCACCTTTGCAAATACAGTCCTCTGGCTTAAGCCACTTGGCCCTGCAGAAGACTTCCTCATTTGTCATTGTTAATTTAGTTTCTCATGCAGTCCTCAAGTGTCTCAGGTTTTACTATAATGCCAAACAGCAAACTAAATAATTTGGTTTACATTCATTAAACATAAAGCTAACCAGGCTTTTTTGTCGCCTGCATAATCCAGTCACACATACATGCATACACATTTATGCCTCTTCCCTTTTCAGAGGGATATAAACTGATGTCAGTAAACCATACTACTCAAGGTTTAACAGAATAAGCCACATTTCACTGGCAACATGTCATTTCCATAGCAAATCCAGAGGTTTTTTCCAAATTGCTATTTCACACTGAATTAATTTATTTTAGATAATACAGTTCAAGGAAAATACATATGTACCGTCACTAAGTGGACTGTGCCTGCACTAAGAACACAAATAGGAAACCTAGAGGATTAATTTCAATCTTGCAAAACCCTTGCAGTGGAGGTCCAAATGTTTGCTAGGTATTTTTTTATGAAAACGTGCATTATTTGTACACAAGTGTTCATCTGAGAGTAAAACATTGTTTAATCAGAGATGCCCACTATGCATCAAATATTTCAACTTAGGCATTTCCAGAGAAGAAGGGAAAAACCAACACAATAACATTTTTAATTGAGCCCAAGGACATTTTAGAAGTAGCATGGGACTAACCAGCAGTTTACCAGAAATTGAGGCAGGGGAAAGGAGAGGGGTCAGAATGCATGTCCTTCAATTTCACCCTTTAAGCATTTCCTATGATTGAGGTGACTGGGATAGACAGTTCTTCATTTTGGTCCATATTTGTTCCTATTTAACATCCAAGCTGTGCAAAACTGCTGCAAATTTAAATCCTCCAGAATAACAAAGTATCACAAGGGCTTAGCATACAGCAAGGAAAACAAACCTCCAGATTTTGGGTTTTAAGGATTGGTGATGGACCAGAAAGAAGATTTTTATCCAAATTATTTCCTGGAATGTACAAAGAGACCAATAATTTGATTTTCCTTACTATTCTCATACTATCATGAACAATTCACTGTTCAAAATAGTTTTGAACAGTCCAAGGCTTGTACTGGTTCATCCTCCCTAAATTATTAACAGTTAAGACTCCCAAGGTACTTGCAATCACAGAGCCAAACTCTTACAGAACAACTGCTGAATGTGCAAGTCCTGCTTTATTGCATCAAGAAGGTTAACAGAGTGTGAGGTGATCTGAATTGGCTGCCCCCTGCCCCACCCTGAACTGAGGAATGATTATTCAGGATCAAGAAAACTGAAAAGCCAGAATTTTGAAGATGGAATCAGGAAAAAAAAATGACAACTTGACAAGCTGCAGTTGGAGCTCCGTGCCTGTAGGATACTGGTAGCCCAGGAAATCCTCATACAAAAAGAAGGGCAATTAACGAGTGTGGTATCAGTCCAAGTTTTGCCTGCACTTTTTCCTTAGCTGCTTTAAAGTATCTAGAATAAAATCTGGACTATTTCTGTTACAAAAGCATTTAAATTACATTCCATGTATTTTTCCATAACCAAAATATCTTTATAAGGCACATACATTTACACCTACTATCAGTTATAGCTGATACTGAAAAACCTGTCCTCAATTTAAAGGAAAAAAAAAACTTTTGACAGTCTTCTTGCTGGCTGAAAGTTACTGTGGTTGTAAAAATTGTGAAATATCTTAAGATATATGAGCTGCCTGCCTGTGCTATGTCCCAGCAGTCATTCTGCTATTCAAGCTGCACAGTTGGCCAGCTATGCCATGGAACAAATTGTCTTGTTCTACTGACGCACAACTTCCCGAATCCAGCACTCCATGAAACTACACCTGTTTTCCTCATCCAGACCCTTCAGCATTTGTTTACAATACAAACAGTGTAGTCCAGAATAGTATCAGCTATTGCAAAATGAGAATTTTAAAGAGTAAGCTGTACTTAGCTTTGTGTAGTAAATGTCAGAGTAATTGGGCCCCACACCTCGTATGTGACTACCAAGCTTGGACGTACTGGAAAACTTTGACGTCAATTTCTTTGAATAAGGAGCAAATACTCATCCAGCTCTATGAGTATTTTTCAGCAGTAAATCCAAGAAGTGCTTTACAAAATGGGGGAGGGGGGTGGAAGAAAACCCCCAAGACCCCACACCCAACAGAAAACAATCAAGCTTAGAAAATGGAAGGAGAAAACATAACTTCTCTGAAGTTACCCAACAAGGCAATGCTTGAATAAATAAAATTCCCATTTCAAAGTACAATCCAATCCTACAAATTACTAGATCCCAGCTTGAACAACAAGCTACATTCAGCCATATACCATCTCTGTCTTCAAAGGTAATTTAAAGGGCAGAAAGTGGTTTGTGTTGAATTACTACCTAGAAAGTGTTACTACCCAAGTAATGGAAAGGGAGCACTCAATTTTAAAGGGGCTGTGCACAGATACTCCCAAAATATTAGTCATCAGGTGTTTTACTAGCAGGTCTCTAGTACAGTGCTGGGGAACCTGAAAAGCAGTTCCAGACTTTGTGAAGCTACCAAAGTGGCTCATACAGCTGAAAACACTGGGTATGAAAGAACACTACCAACATTTCTTTTCTATTAGAGCCACCGTTTCCTTTGATGTGTTTTTTACAACTATTACTGATTAATTAATTTTATTCTTTCTAGCAATTAAAATCTATAGATACACAAAACATTATGGTTTACATTTAATGGAATGTCAGCACTTGAACAAGATTTGCCTTCAAACAGTAGATGAAGTCTGAATACAATAATCAATAGTATAACTTTCAGTGGGGGCTAAGTTCTCAAAAGCCTTACAAAAAAATCCAAGTCTTACTTAAATAACGAAAACTACAAAAAATAAATAAGGAATGCAAATTAACAGAGTAGAAATTGGCAAGTGCTTCATCAGACCCCTAGCTGCTCATTTCAAACTGGAGAGTCAAATACGGGGAATGGCTGCACTATTCTTTTCATGCACAAATTATAATTACATTTCGTTTCAAAATGAAATTCTTTTGGTCAGAAATTTGTACAAACTGAGCTTTTAAAAGTACAGTGAACTACAAAAAGATTAAATATGCAATTATAAAATATATTTATCCTAGGTCATAAGAATATAAAATGTTTATGTTCATGTCACTAGTACATTACACATTACACATATTTAAGGATAACTTCTTTGCATTAATAATGTAAATGATACAACACTGTTTATTGCTTATGTCAGGCATGTAAATTTAAATCCAGACAGCCTTCAGGAGCTAAACCTCCATGGTTCAGCATTTGTTGAAGATCTGGTAGAACACCATTTTAAAAAGTATATAAACAGTTGCAGCAAGTTTGTACCTGCTCATATTAAAACAAAACCCATTAATTCTGTGGGGGGCAGCGGTTCATTTTTCTAAGTACCTGCAGTGGAAAGTCCTGAGATGTCAACATGAGATCAAGTTTACATCACTTCTCTATTGTATGTAACAGTCTGTACCCATTCCAGGAATAAGGAGTTTATGCTTAAAGTCACACCCCTACTCATTACCTTCCAGCAAAATTATTTGTTGGAGCAGTCACACTTACTGTTGACTTACAAAGGAATGTTCTTGAAAATACATTTTCCAGCAAGAATAAGCACCAACTAAAATCAGTGTACCAAACCCAATCTTAGTGAGAATAGGTTTCCAGTATAACCACCTTTTTCTTTTTCTTTCAGTCTCATTTAGCTTCTGCTTCATCTGCTGCACCTTCTGTGCTGTGTTTGCTCTTCTATCCTCCCGCTGTCGTTTTCGGACAGAAGAACTTAAAAAGAAAAAAAGGTGAATCTTACACTGTAGAACAGGAAAAAATGCTATTATAATATTAAAACAAACCTCTTTCCAACACTCCCAATAGTTAACCCATCAGGTAGCATATGGCAGCAGTATATCAAAATCCAAACCAAGCAATCTTTTATTATGTTTTAACTACCTAGATGTAGAGTTCCAGACAGTGAAGCCCCACAAATAAGTAAATGACAGATGCAAAGATGTACGCAGTACTTCATCTACAAGAACAGCATTAGTTGAATTATCTGAGCTGAGTCTCTCACCCCTGTCTGTGCCCCTTTTGGTGGCTGTTTTGTGTGGAGGCTGCCTTTATATGCAATGCCAGGTACCATGTGCAAGTATGCAGAGTTCACACCAGCATCAATGATACAATGACTCCAACCCCTACTCACAGCTGCCTGCAGGTTTAATAGTACTCATCTCAGGATGCAAACCAGATCATAAAGGACACAGAATAAACCTGAGTTCACTAGCAGGATGACCTTGAAATTTGTGTCACCAAAAGTGCCTTCACAATCTCTAAGACAGTGTAACTGTCACAAAAAAAAAAAACCAACTTTGATTGACTTCTAACACAAACCCATACCCTCACTCCTTCTTGTGAAGGGCTCCTTCAAACATCTACAGAATTGCTGTCGTTCTCTATCAAAACACTCATGAAGACAGAAAGAAACTCATTGGGGCATCTGGTAAGCCAGCTGTTCTTTTGGAATTCCAGCCTATCTACACTGAACTGCTGTGTATCCTCTCGGCCTGCAGCCCTTTGGGACAGACCCTGCCTCCTTCTGTGCACCTCATGGCTCAGCTTGGCACAGTCCTAGCCCAGTTTCTGGATCTCTGGCCATGGATCGACATTTGGCAACCCACATGTGGGGAAGGCCCAAGTGACACAGTACCTCCCAGCTGAGGCATCAGCACTCCTAAAGAAAGGCAAATTCACCTGACATGGTGAAACCAAAGGAACCTACTCACAGCAGGGAGATTTAACATGAGCAGAAGGTAATACATGGCTCCAACGATACCATTTCAACCACTACACAGAAAGTGGTATGTGATAAAATCTTTGTGTTTCTGAGTAATCATGTATTGTTTGCAACGTAAGTTAGCATTGTATTTAAAAATCAGTAAGAAATTATGCTGGACAATTTTAGGACCTCATTCACACTTCACAGTGGAGTTCACTGATAATCTGTTAAGAAAATGTTTTCAAAGTGTGAGGTCTAGCTGCTTCAGTTGGAGACATTTGCTTTTCTTCTCTTGACTTCTGAACAGTAATACCATATCACAAGGAATCATTGAGGTGGTATTTTACAAATCATTAAATAAGACAGTCAAATACCATCTTTTCTCCCTTACTAGTGCAGAAAGATCTTGAATGTTTTTTACAATAAGAATAGCAGCCAGTAATTCAGCCTTTTGAGGGTGTATCTGCCTTTTGAAAGTTTCTTTATCTTGCCTACTTTTCAATGTTCCCATCTGTGATATCTTGAACTTTAGTGGACACGTCAGTGTTTATTTTCTCCATCTGATCTTTGTTCTCCAGGACTATGCTGTTCCCATTGTACTTCTCTGTGGTTATTTTGGTTGGGTGTGGAGGAGACTGCTCGGAACTTGGCGCTTGGTCCTCCTTAGAGAGCTCCTTCCACCGTTTCTGAAAACAAGGAGAACATATTTCAAACATTCCCCTAACATTAAAGGGCCCCCTTGCCAAGATGTCTTCCAAAAGAACAGTCACAGAAGCAGATTAAAGGAACTACCAGATCAAGAAAAAAAATTCCTAGATGAAGATGCTAGATGAAGTTAGGTCAAGATATGTCTTCTCCAACAACCATCAACAATCCTTTTTTCTGTTTTTCCAGGATGGTGCCATTGCAAAGGCATGAGGTCTCTACCTTCAGGGTTTGTATTGTCCACAGCAGCTCCAAAATTAGGAAGCATCCTGTCTCATAAAATCCTGCACTGTCCAGCACTTCCCATCTCCCTCTACTTGCTACAGGCCTGTGCTGTACTCTTATCTTTTATGGCTTCAAAATACAACAGGACCTTGTATACAAGAACTGCCTAAAAAGAGAGAACTGGGAAAGTTTAACTAAGAGTTATCTATCTCTGCCAGAGTCATGGCCTACTATTTCACCTAGGGCCCATCAGCCCAGAGATCTAGTGCATCATAAAACAGTTATTCACCTTGTTTTGAGAAGTAATCTGAAATGAGATGGAAGAAAAAAAGAAATTGGAAGTAAACCTGTTTTGCTAGATCTCTCTCCTAATGGGTAACTTGTCCTAATGATAAATAGCCTGAAGGACTTGCTACAACAAAATTTTATGCAGAAAAGAACCTTAAAAAGTGTACAAAGGAAAAGAATCAGCCCTAAAACACAATCACTTCTTTTCTCACACAAATCAGACAGTGGCTATAGAGACACTGAATACCGTGTAGAAAAAAAATCAGTTATTTTAAAAGTCTATGATAAGGTAGATGAACTGAAAATTGAATCTTCTCAAAACAAGAAATTCACTCCTGTCCATGGAATGATTTCAAGATTGCTGATCTAAACTAAATATCAAACTTAGAGCATGATATAAAAATCAGCTACTTATAAATGGATTGCTGGCAAAATGAGTTTTAACAATGAACTCCTTCACTACTCCACTGCAAGTGAAAGTTGTGTTTGCACAGTTTACTGACATCTAAAATCCAAGGGGACATCAGAGATGAACATTTGGCTAACATTAAATAAGAGAGGTGTTCAATAACTTCAGGCCCTCTATCACCAGCAGAGAAGTGAATACTTCTCACACTCTGAAGAGTACAATTGTTCCTTATGAAATAAAAATTACCTAGCTGACCTTGAAAGGAAAAAAATGCTTTTTGAGCACTGCTAATTGATTTTCTGCACATAATTTTGAGTCCTAAAGAGAGAAGCACCAGGACAAATGCCTGCACTGCAGGAAACACTGATTTAAGGAAGATCATGTGAACAATCATAATAAGAAAAAGGTAACAAATGAGAAGTGTGCCTTCCTAGGCATTCTCTTATTATGAATAAATAACACTTGAACATGACAAGCAATATTCTTGAGTTGATAATGCTCCCTTGTATCCAGAAGTAAGAAATCCTGCTATCTATATGGGTGAGTGTGGGAACCAGAGCTGTTCAGTTTGGAACACAGTTTTTAAAACCAGCAAAGCAGAAAAATATTACTGGACACAATATTCCTCAGATCACCAGAAATATGAAGAGACTAAACTGCTGCTTAGCATTAGGATGAATCATGAAGTCTTCTAAACATACGGCACAGGTGTCAGACACACTATCTAGCAGCTGACTAGCAATTGTGTAAAATTATTTATTTATTTACACAGCAAGTCAAGAAACATTTGTTAAAGGGAAGAATCAGACTACTACTAATACCACAAAGAAATGAAATGTGTTTTAATTTATCTGCTCTATTCATGATTTTAAGAAATCAACAAAATAAAAAAGCTCTATGATATGAAAGTAGAATTAAATGTGTGTTTCAAAGCCTCTCCTCCCAGTTCTCCCTCCCACCTAGTCCCAGCCACTTAACAAAGCTGTAAGCTTCTATGTCTGCAAGCCACACTGATAAAACAGTGAGATTTGGTAATCTCTCTGCACCCAAAATCATTACATTTGGCTAGATTGTACTAACTGTAATAAAATTTTTAAAGGCTATGAAGAAACAAGGTAACTTTACCAATAATATCTGTAGCATCAGGTGACTTATCTGCTAGGAAAATAGCAAAGATCAAGGAATACATAAAAAGATCCTTGCTATCTTCAAAGTGATACTGGGCATCACTTTCCCTTTTCAGTATTGAAAGCATCAATTGAACCTTTTTTCTTAAGACATTTGGACAGACAATTTTTTTTTTACATTTTATCTAAGAGGGGACTTATATACAATGTTAAAAGTTTAGTTTGATAGAAGGCACTGAACAGATACCCTTTGATACCTCCTAGGCATCTACTGAAAAAAGCTAATTATTTAAATCCCACAAAATTACATTTTTTAGAATAATCTGGAACTTATTTTTTACTACTATTGCAATCTGCTGTTCAGATACATGGAGCTAAACATTTACCTGTATAGTTGAATCCCCCATTATAAATTTTGCTCCTTCTATTACAGCCATATATGAAAATCTTAGTTGATCAGGAGTCTGAATAAGTCCCATTCGGTATTTTCTCATATCCAGTAATACCTTCTTAATATCTACAGAAAATGGGTCTTTTTTCTCCATCTGTAAAGCAAGTTGCATTGAAAGTGTCAATGGTATATAAAAAATAATTACAAGTAAAAATCAGTCATCAAATTCAATCTAAAAATTAATTTCTCCATATTATGCTTCTGTTAGTTATATGCAAGATTAACATCTCAAATGATTTCTAATTTAAAGAAAAATGCAAGCTATCTAATGAAAACTTACTATGAACAAATCAAGGATCATGTATTAAACAAATAAATTAGTACCCTAATATTAAGTCTTAAAATTAAGACATTTTGATATGGTCAATTTTATTCAGGCTTGTAAAGTAGTATTTCCTACTGCTTCTGAATAGAACAGCAGTTCAGACTGACTGACTATGGCAGAAGTTTCCTTATTTAAAGCAGAACCCCAAAACCAAGCAATGCACATGCTTGTCCTCACATCACATTCACAGGGTGTTGTTGAAGTACATTTGCATCAAAACAAACTCCTATGTTTTTCAAAATGCATAAAACCAAAGAAAACCTGAAGTTAAAAAAACCCAACAAAAAAGTAAGTTGAGAGGAGCTTGCCAAACCAGAATGCATCTCTTGTACAGTAAATTAACGAATACAAGCCGCACTGAGTATAAGCCGCATCTCTGGGTGTTGGCAAATATTTTGTTTTTTGTCCATAAATAAGCCGCACCTGAATATAAGCCGCTCTGTTGTTCCCAGCGAGGACCCGCGTGCAACAAAGTTGCCAAATAGTAACAGAACAGTGGCAGGGCAGGGTTTACTGGCTCAGCTAAGGCTGTGCAGGCTCGGCCCGCTCGGGGTTGCTGACGGGGCCAGGTAGCCCAGCCCGGCGCTGCCGCTCAGCGGGGCCGCTGGGGGCCAGCCGCTGCTGCCACTGGGCTCGGTCACCACGGCCCGGCACTGCCCCGTGGTGGCAGGCAGGGACGGAGCACCCCCCGCTCCCGCGGCAGCGGGCAGGGACGGAGCCCCCCGCCGCCTCCCCGAGCCGTGGCAGTGGCGGCGCGGGGCCCCCCGTCTCTCCCCTGGGCTGCGGCAGAGGAGGGAAGGAAAGAGCTCTCCCCCCTCTCTCCCCGCCCCCCCATGCTGCCTGCAGGCAGCCAGGCTCCACCTGCGGTGCAACAGAGTAGCAATTTGTAACAATTACAACATGCCGACTTTGCAGCTGCTCGCCTCGGCACTCTGGCTGGCAGTTCTGAGGTTGTAAATGTCAGAAAATTCTTCACATATTAGCCGCTCCTGAGTATTAGCCGCATTTCCGGTTTAGGAGCAAAATCTTAGTCAAATTGGTGCGGCTTGTATTCGTGAAATTACTGTAATTTAATTGAAATGCTGTTTCAGTTAAATCTGTGTTTCCTTTTCACTATTACCAAGCACTAAAAGAAAACTCTGTGCCTGGACTTTTCAGTCCAACAAAAATTTTGATTTATTTAAACTATTATTTAACATTCAAGGTTCACTTATGACATGAGCAATTATAGATTATGCAGTTCACTAAGTAAGTAAAAAAAAATCTATACATTCATGTGGCACTGGAACTGGCTACCAAGCCCCACTATCCAGAGGGCTGCACAGCAGGGGAAATTCTGCACCACACTCCATTACACAGTACAGGAGAATTAGGGGCAAGCCTGAGTTCTCATCCTAGTTCAAGTAACAATAACAATTTTTCTGCATGCTTAAGGTAAGGGCTCTGGAGAAAAAGACTTAGAGATTCAACCATCTCAATATATATTCACAAGCTTTTTTCATATGAAAAAATGAACCAATCCTCAACCTTTTATAAGCACATCTTACATAAAAGGAAAATAATGTTTACAATTTACTTTCCAGGAAGCTTTGAGAATATATATTTGTCCTGGGGTACTTCATGAGGGATTTGTAAATGCATTTCAAGAGCTGTGTTTTTGACATCAAAATATGTGAAGAAAAAAAAGCATGATGTCTTAATTTAAGTTTCCACTGAAATGTCATGAACTTCAATGTTTTTAAAGCCTTCTGAACAAAAAGCCCATATTGGGAAGGTTGGCAGGGTGTCAGGAGAAGGGAAGGGGTGATAGAGAAAATGCAAACACTTACCAGAACAAGACAAGTATCTACTAATGAAAATGTGCCAGAACGTCCTATTCCTGCACTGCAGTGAACTACTGCAGGTCCGTGTTCAGGACTCAGTGAGCCAGATTCTCTGACTTTAAACAGGAAGTTCAGGAATGAAGCTGGGGATTCAGGAACTCCGAAGTCTGGCCATGTAGTATAATGAAAATGAGAGATCATCCTGGACTCACCAGTCTAGAAGTAAAAACAAACACTAGAACTAGAAAGCATTCCTCTTTGTCTCAGCGCACATTTCCCCAATCTCAATCAACAGCTATTTTCTATTTTAAACCTCCCATTAAGACAAACAACCCAGTAACTTGCTTCCAGCTGGATGACAACCAACAGTGCACACTGAAGAGTTTTATCTGAGTTGCTAATTTTCTCCTTTGCAATTATTACCACACACGTTTTTTTCTTGTTCTCAAACTTCCAATATTATGTTTGGTATGCTTTATTACTTACTCCAAATCTCTTTCTTTGTCTACCAATAATGCAATTCAATGGCTGACAGCAGTTACTGGACAGCTAGAATAGACATGACTGAAAAAACCCATGTCAGCATTGTACATGCTCGGCATTCTTGCTTAGAGCAAGTTTTAATGCCAAGAGGAATTACATCTCCTTCATACTAACCACATTACTGAGAGGAGCAGGAAGGGCTCCTTCCTGGAAAAGGCTATAAAACCCATACAGCAGGATGTCTTGCTAAACTTCTGCTGTGCGGACATCTTCTATCTTTAAGTAAAAAAGGAGGATTCCAAAATCATACAGTTGCTTTAGATCCACTCTTTTAGAGCTCCTCTCCTAACACAACCAACTAACTGCAAGTACTGAAATGACAGCAAGAGAGTATGCATATGAAATTTGGATCACATTTTTATGGAACTCATCCAGACCTGCTGTTAAATGCTACTCCTTGCCATGGTGATTCTGAGACAGAATGATCACAGATTTTAGCCTGGGAATTTCAGAAATGTTCCAGGGTGTTTTTATATAATTTATTTATAATTTATTAAAATAATGCTATGTATAGTTTATTTCATTTTAATGAATTCACTTATAATTGATTATTTCAATTATTTATTTTCACACAGACTGAAACCTTGCAAAGTTTCAACACAAAAGGATTTAAAATCAATGTATTTCAGAAAATCTCTTTTTCTTCTTCAGCAACAGTAAAATATAGTCATGAAATTAAAATGAATTCTACTTGTTCCTCATCTGCTCAGTCTGTTTCTACTTCTTATGAGGGACAACTTATGAAATTCCTTTGTGAAACTAAAATAATCCATTTCCACAGTAACAAAAATAGTCTCCCAACTTGTCTTTTGCCTTCAATGCTCGATACTGCAAGACTGCCAATACTTTCACAGAAAACAGTGGATATTAACATGACTCCAGTAATTCTTAGATGCCCAGTTATCGTCCAGAAATATTTTGTCTTTTGGTTAGGTGGTCAACAAGCAAAGTGTGATCTACAATATCGGGAAAATGAGTTTGTGTAGTAGCAAGTGAACTCACAAATGCACTGAATGACCTGTTTCTTTAAAAATAATGAAGGAGACACATTTTTTCACAAGAAATCTGTAAGTAACACTTAAGCAATTTCCTCTACTTCTAAGAAAAATAATTCATCACTTTAGAAACAAAATTAGGAAAACTGGAGAGGTGAGCTAAATGGACATGCTAAATAAAGGATTAAGTTGCTGCTTTTAAATCTAGATTGTCTTTGTAGGTGGTAATTGATATTTCAATTTAATTTAATCAATTTAATACTTCAAGATTCTGAAAGAGCATTCCAGTTGAAAGCATCCCTTACACCTCAAGAACACAAAAATGTCTTTTTTTGTCATTTGATTTCTGTCACTTCAAAAAAGGTGACCTGTGGGGGCTTTGGTTTGGTTGGGGGGTTCTTTTGTGTGGGTTTTCTACACCAATACCATCCATAACAAGCACTGGTATCTTCTTCCTAAAGAAAAAGAACCAAGTATGGCTAAGTGTCACCGTACTTACACACTAATCTGAAACAGTTATTTCTAAAAGAGAGATCAAACAGTGCTATTGTACATGTCACTCAGCTCTAACCCATAGAATTACATTTTCCTTTCTTTTCTTGTATGAAGGCTTTATCCATCCCATGATTTTCCATCCCTTCAGCCCATTATAAAAATACCTAGTCTCTTCATCTCTCTACAAGAGTCCCATTGCGAGGCACTGGAAGCAGCTGGTCATCTTTGAATTCACAGTTTCTAATCCTACAGCCAAATCCCATTTGAGTATTTCAAACCTCCCACATTGCTCTCTTAAACAGAATGGCTCTTTCAAGTGGTGCTTGGCAGTCAAGCTGTACAGCTGAAACACTGCCTTTGTGAGGATCTGTACCACCCTTTCTTAAACAACTTCCAGTCCCTGAGCCATGAAGCATTTACATGAAGTGACGTGGGACTGTTACGCGAAGAGGTCTGGCTTTTTGATTCACTACTGTTGATGGATAAAAATTCAAATTTAAATAACAACTAATTTAATTTGAAGTGTTACCAGGAAACTAACTAATCTTTTAAAATAAAAACCCCTAGACTTCAAGACTCAGGCAGCGATATAAAATTTTATATGTTATACACAAGGGACGCATTTCTGCATGGTAAGTGAAAACCAGCTTGGTTCTATGGTAACCACAATGCAATTTTCCAGGATTTATTCCCTAAGACTAGCTACCAAAAAAAAAAAATCGTTGAATAATCATGGGACAGCACTTTAGCAACTTTTTTTTTTAATCACTCAAACTGTGGAAGTTTTACAAACTACAGGGATAAGCTTTCCATAAATAACCAAGACAGCTAAACCTGATGAATTTGTAAAGATGCCACTACACTGCACAGCTCTGCACTGACTGCTGGAAACACCAGCAGTATAATGAAAGGACGACCAAAGCACATGCTCCAGGTTCCAGAGATCCACATGAGGAGTTAAGTAGAAAAGGAATATTCTATTAGATTAACTTACAGCAAAACAAGCCTTGCCATAACCTTTTTACAGTAACTATCCAATTACTCAAAACAAAAAGGAGCAAAAATCTCAAGAGTAACTTCAGATTGTTCAGTCACCTGAGAGTTTGAACATGAATAAAACATTACCAAAATGCTCAAGAGTTAAGTTGGTGCCTTCAGGGTCAAGTAAAATAGATGACAAAAAATGCTGGTCTGTCAAGTTTCACACACTCCTTATAAAAGCCATAATCAAAGTGCTACTGAAATGGTCAAATATATGAAGACATAACACACCTACAACCCTACAGTGGTCCTGAATTCAATGAACATGCCTTAAGTACATTAACAACTAATTTGATCACATAAAAATGAAAAAACATGCTATAATGGCAATATTCTACAAGCTGAAATTCGAAATCATAAATCAACTTCTACCAGCACCTCCTCTATTGCTCATTCATGATGGCCAAAATGTTTTCAACAATTTAAATTAAAATGGCCCCAAGGATAATGGGGCCAAATAATCATCACAAACATTCTGGTTCATCCACAGGATCAGCTAGTGAGGGCCACTAAGAAGTCTTGCATTACCTTAATCTGACAGTCACAGACACACAGAAGCTTGGTACTAAGTTGAGAATCCATTTTACTAATAGGTTTTTCCAAATATTTGCTATTTGTGGAGGACTCAAGATCCACTTGGGATTTATTTATTAATGGTTCTTACTCTGAAGTATCACACTACCAGTGTGACATCAAATTTAGTTCATTTCTCCTAGTCCTTTCTCCCCTTCTACTGCTGTATTCTTACTTGCAGAAACCCTGTCCAACATACATTCAGAGAGGTTCCTTCTGCAAAGTTCCACTGCTCCATTTCCTCATCCAAGCAATCCCTGGTTTCCCTGAAGATCTGGTGATCATTTGCCCTCACATAGCTTGTCTGAATTCTTCAGCACCTGTGTAGTAGTTTTGCTTATAAGCACTCATAATGTGTCATACCATATCCTTCTCAGGCTGAGTTGCAACACCAGAAATTACTGAAAACAGTTTTCTTTCTCTAAAGACCAATATATTAAGTTGTGACATTAAGGGAAAAAAAAAAAAGCTAAAAGCAACAATAAAGAGTAATATAGAATTACATATTTAACAAGGTGGAGTCTTTCCCAAGTCAGATGTAAAGATCTAACAATTCTCCTGCAACACTGTTGCAAAAAGGGGATTTTATAGATTTAACAATAGGCTCTCATACACCACACTATCACTTCTCCAATAAGCTGGGAGAATTTGCTTCAAATCACAGCTATTCAACAGCTTCACACATAAATTATTACAAAATTTTAACATGAGCACAGTATCTTCCTTCTACCCTTATTTTCCAAGGGACACTGGCTGCTGGAAGCCTTCAAAGCCTTCACACTAAGTCTTTCTTAAGGGACACTTCTGAACCTGAGCTATTACAGTAGAAAGCAGCACTCAACTTTCAGAAGAGTTGACAATTGACACCACCAAACCCATGGAGGATACAAAATGAACCATGGTGGAAATGCAGCTTCAAATGCCTGTATTCTAAAATGCAGACTGGGTCAGGCAAAGAAAAAAAAAAGGAAATTCTAAAATAATCACCAGCAAAACAAAGAACATTGGGAATCTTTTCAAAACTTTTGGAAAGATACCAATAAACACTATTTTCTGTTCAGAGCTTTATTGGACTGTGCTAGCTCCAAAACCAATTTTTCTTCCCTAGAAGAGAAAAAAAAAATCAACGTCTTGATATAATACTGAAAAAGCACAGCCCGCAATCCCACTTGTATTCCTAAGTAATCTTTAACAAAAGCAACTACAAAACCAACCAAATTCTCAGAGGTTGTTTCATTGGTAACAACATAAACAAACACTTTACTCCTAATATACCCATATTTTGTTTATGTGTTAAAGAGATTTCCTGCAGTAATAAAAAATTGACTTGAGCTCAGAATGGTTGCATTATAAAGACAACCTTGGTTCTCTCTGTTTTCAAGGAAATACTAAAATTTAAATATTCTTGGCATTCAGAGTATATTTTGTTCATGAGTCATCCTATATTCCGGGCATTGAGTGGCTAAATGTCTTACACTCTGCCTCCACCAAAGGCCCCTCCAGAATAACTTACACAAACACAGTTAAGCTCACATTTCAAGTTACTGCGAATACTCAGTTCCCACAAGTTTTATGGTACAATTATCAAATTCTTACAAAAGGCTGCATATAACATTGACAGTGTTGGACTAGAAACTATGCAGGTTTTTTTGCTTGAGTAACGAAGTAACTGCTTTTTCTACAAAAATTGTGCTTTGGAATTAATATTCATGGAGCCTTACCAGAGTGCTAGAGATAAAACAAAAATTCATTACATAAAGATTAGTGAGTATTTGTGAAACTGATTTGTATGATTGTCCTGGGTTTGCCATCACAAAAGAAACTCTGTACAGGGCTGACAGGCCTGCACTGCTGGTCCAAAACAAACCCAGAAATTTAAGTGCTCAATAGCTCCAACTCGAAAGTCTACTACAGTATACATTGCACTGTTCCTTGAGGCATTTCTGCATTTTCCAGTTAATGTTATGTTCAAACATACACAAGTAAAGAAAATTGCATTCTTTGAAAATTGGAAGTTTAAAAGTAAGCACCAATATCACCAAACAATTCCACAAAGAAGTCTTTTTGGTAGTTAGGAAACCTTGCCTAAGCTTTCCAAAAGGAAGAGTTGTTCTTATTCAAGCACTAACTAGCCAGCATTACTCATCTTTCTTTTGCCTTTGCTGTCAATAAACAAAGTACTAAAGAAAAATTTCTTCAGGTCAGCAGGACAGTATTTCATAAAGCTCTTCTAACATGGAGAAGACCAAGGAACAACATGCGAAGTTTTATCATGTTGATCTCGTGAGGGAGTTATTAATTAATTAATATTATCTCAGAATACCATCAGTAGTTACTATTAATTCAAGTATGTGGGAATAAATTTATCAACAGTTGTATAAAACAACATGCAGAATATCTTCAAGCTTTCTTTTCCCAAAAAACACAAAGACAACCTTGAAAACTTGCCATACTATCATTTTCAATTAATATAAGGCAAGATTTATAGGGAGAGAGAATATCTTACAAGACACAGCTGGAACAAACAGACAAGCTCTTCAATTCTGTCTTCCACTCTGTAACAGAAGCAGCAAATTCCAACCCAAGCTCAGGCCAGGAACAATTTTTTTAGCTTAACTTGCTTAAATTGTCAAAGTGCTTAATTTTTTAAGAGAAAAGGATGATTGGTCCTGTGGAGCAAAAGGGCAGGTAAGCAAGAGGAGATAAAGTTACCTATCTACAGGTGGTAATTACCCCTCCCCCCAAAAACTTCAGACAACTGGACTAAATTACATGGAAAACTCAAGTCCCACTAAAAAAAATCAGTAATTACTCAGTCAGGTTTCTGATATTCAAAGGAAATCAGAATTTTCCACTTGTGTTCCTCCCTTTAAGTTAATTCTCACAGCTCCTCTTAGAATCACCACTACCATCATTTAGAATTCAGCATATGCTACTGCCAAATGGAAAATACAAGCATACAAATGTCAAAGATGTTATCTCTCCTAATGTATAGATTGAGGTTTAAATCACTTGCTTATTTCCACACAAACATCTGCAACATTCTCAGAAGCAAAGTGCATTAAAATTTCCAGTGTAAAAGCTCACTCAAACCTGAAGTAACATCATGCTAAGTGGTTCTCATGATATACTTAAGTCCATGAATAGGAGTTGTATAGACTGAGAAAAGCTTACGTTGATATTTTCTAATTGCAGTAGATGAACTGTGTAATAGGATTTAACATCTTCAGACACTAGTCTCACACGGAAGCCTGTTTCACTGAATGTCATAACTTCCTCTTCTTTTGTAGGCCAGTATTGTGCACACTTCACCTAATGGATTTTTTTAAAAGATAAAGAAAAATAAGGAAAAAAAAAGAAAAACTTTGTTAAATATTCTAGTATCCTGGGCTTTGCGTGCGCAGATTCTGAGAATACATTGTTCAATACAGTAGACGACTCAATATCTGATCCCACTTTGAGGAATTCTTAAAGTCCACAATGTTTACAGCCAAGTTACTACAACTGTTTCAGTGGCTGTTAGGCATTCCAGCTTTATGTGTTTATGCTTTCTTTCATCACACAGCTAACATGTTTTGAGATACATCTTAAGCATTCCCTCTCCCCCCTCTAGTTCTCTACAGGGAACTGAGATCACTGTTCAGCTATTTCAGCATTCCCCACCCTTTGTTTCTGACTTGCACACCTGCACATTTACAGAACATCTATCACACCCAGTTCTACTCAGGTTTGCTGAGTACTGGAAGGTTCTAGTGGAACAAAAGAATGAACAAACCAATGCAAAAGTATTATTTTTCTTGTATTCCTCTTGCTCTGCACTCAAACTTTCTGTAGGAAAATTTTTGCACAAGAAAATAGGTGACTTTTTAACAGTCAATTTTTTTTCATTAATCTGCACTGAAAAAAGCCCCATAAACCTCAAATGACATGCATTTGTAACAAAAATCTGCAATGCTTTTAGGCACAGGAGCAGAAAAACTACATCATAACAGAAGATTTGTGCATTCTGCATGTATGCCACTGGTTTTAAAGAATCAAAAATAAATCAACAGTTCTTGGGCAGCAGCCTGCCTTCATTGTTACAGCAAACATCTCTGTATAACAAATACACTACTCCATTACACTTAGAATAATTAATCTAAAGATACTTTTTTCCCACCTTTCATTTTGTCCTAGGAACATCTTACACTGCCTCAACTCCTCACCATCTGTACATCCTCTCTCAGAATGCTACTTCACCTTTCTGGATGTACAATACTATTTTCACCAAACTGAACCGTATGTCTTGGCTCCCTCACTTCACTGTTATATTAAATACACATTATACTGTACACCAGTGAGAACATTTGTTAGTTCTTCTAATGTAATCAAATGCTGTTCAATCATATTAAAATTGAGTGGCTTATTTTACAACTTCAGGCCTAATGTCACTTACCGATTCTTTTTCAACAATCCTGTTCAGCATGACAACTGCTTTGGTTTGTTGTTGCCATACCATTAGCCAAAAATGACAACATGTATTAGGTAGTGGACCCTGCATAGTAAAAAATACAAAAATAGGCATGAGAATGTATAGGCAAAGTAATGTTTGAGCACAGTTAATAGTTCACTGTGGGAAACAGGAAAAAGTCTTCATCTTAAGTTCAAACAAATTATTAATAGAATGATAGAAATGGCAGGCAAGAAAGTAGCCACACCATACAGATCATTCCAGGACTTAAAAGGTTTGGGTTTTTTTTAAGGAAAAAAAAACAACAACTAACAAAACCAAATAACAACAGCAAGAACTCAGGGAAGGGATATTTTGGTTTAAGCATCAATACTATTGTACTGTTAGAAGAAAAGCTACTGCAGGCATGCTCAGAAGGTACAAGATGGACTAAGGGGTAGAAGTATTGTAGTTGTAACAAAGTAGTATTGTATTTACAAAATAACTAAAGAAAAAAGCAAGAAATATTTGAGAAGCTTCATAGCAGTAAATTACTCATACTTCAATATCCCTGTTAGCTTTTCTTAAAACATAAAATAATCTGTTTGCAATTACATCACACTAGCATTTAATATGAGATACTCGTAATTCATGGAGACAAGAAACAATCCAAATACAAGTTACAATTGTACAAATCTCCCTCCCTAGAGTCTCTGTAATAGCCCAGTAACTGTACTACTTACCTGTGTTAGAATATAGTATCTCTGGGCTTCTTCTATGACCACTAGGCTGGCATTGATATAGTCATTCTCAGTGTTCTGGAGTTTTACACGACTGTGATCATCTAAAGTTTAAAGAAAATTAAGAATTAAAGATGCATCCATCTCGATGAATACTCTCTAACAGGCAAGTTTAGGTCTGACAAGCAACTAGAACTAAATTGTGCCATATGACCCAAACACAAACTACAAATATCATTGAAACTAATTTCTCACATAACTTTGGTAACTGTACTATTCTCCCCTCGGTATTCCATCAGAGTAATTTCAGGTAGCTATTAATAGAATCTGCTCAGAAAACTGGAATACCTATTTTCCTTTAAAAAAATCCAACCAAACAAAATTACCCTCCCACACACAGGCCTAAAGGTCCTCAAAGTCATCCCTCAACGGTTGCATTTCCTTAACGCAACAGCACCACAACTCACACCAGAGTTGACCAACCAGTCACTGCCCTATCACACCAGATCACTCCACCACATTATTTCCTAAGTTCAAAATTCCAAGATTTTTAGTGAACTGAAGTTAAGCTCACATGGCTACAAAAACCCCAATAAAATCTACTGCAGTAATTCAAGCCAGGCTTTGATCAATTTCATTTTCCATCTAAGCTATTGTCTAATATTATGCAACATAAAAAAACTGAAAAGGCACATACAAACCCAAAAATTTTCAACAACAAATCATCCAATTAAATGAAGCCTAACCTAACTACATGGTTTTATCTCAAAAAAGCAAGACCAACAATTCCCCTGTTTATGGCAGAGGCAAGCAAAGGATTCTGCTTAATATTCTACCATTAATATGAGAAAGATTATCATATTGTCAAACTAAAAAAACTACATAATAAAGAGTCATTGTGGTTGTTCCTAGAACCTTTTAGTATCTGATTTATGAACCTCTAGGAGACATTTAGGTAATTAGACTTGTTCTCAGTAAGTAATCCTTCAGCCATTTATCAGCCACTGTATTAAATAAACAGTACTTTCAATTTAAAATTTATACACAACTACATGCCAGAAAATGAGGTTCACCTGACTGTAAACCTCCTGAAGCTTCCTGAAGCTCAACATCTTAGCAGACTATGAAGAGTAAATAGAAAATAGCAAACTAAAATCAATTTAAGAAACTGCAACAGATTTCAGGAAGAGATGGAAGAGATTACATAAGGAAACTGGCAGCAGAGTGAATTAACATGCAATACCAGTTTTTAAAACTAAGTTCACCTTGTCTAACTCATAAAACTCAATCAGGGGCCAGACTGCTGTTAAAATGCCAGCCCAACCATCCTTGTACCAAAGGCTCACTTTCTTTAGACAAACTCTTTGGGAAACACGCAAAGCCATGAGCTTTGACATTAGCAACTACCAAGTATCAAATTCAGCACAACTACAATAGCTGAACTCACAGCCAGCCTGCGCAGCACAAGGCTTATCTCAGAAATCCATAAATATAAACCAAATAAAACAGATAGGCAAAAAGCTGATGGTAATCAAAAAACAGTTACTGAATTAAACTCTTGTTCTACAGACTGCTTGTATGATTTAATATAAATACTTTCAATGTGTTTGGAAACCTGAGAAAAGTACATTTATGAGGTCTTGATCTGCCTTTACATTCTCCCTCATCTATCTGCAACTGGCAACTGCCAAAAATTATCTTGTTTTGCTGGATTCAATAAAGAAGTCAACAGTAAAGTAGAACTGTTTTGCTGCTGCTGAAACACTCAGATTTAGGGCTGTTGCCCTACCTCCCTTAGCTCCTAGCTTTTATATGCAGTCACATACAAACATGCAGAGAACAGAAAAATGCTGAAAACTTATTTTTTATATAAAACCATGAGAAATACACTGGGTTAAGCTGTTTTCATTAGCATTCCAGTTGTAAGGTAACACCATCTTAACTTTCAGGAGTCTTAAAACATTTATGATACCCCTGTGAGAAGAAAAAATATATTATCAAAGCCAAGACACAGCAAAATTAAGACACATGTGCATTTTAAAGCAAAATATATCTCTTTGTATTATTTTGCTGGGATAGGAAAGCATTACTTTTTCCTTTCATGTATCACTTTATCTGAAATGTTTCTACTGGAAAGAAACCAAGACCTCTGTAAATATTACATGTCATTTGCCAACAGGAAAAACTTAAGATCTTGTTATAGTAAATCACACATACCGGTACCAGTGTTCTCGGAAAGGTGACGCAAGCAAGCACTGTTAACAGTTTAATCACCCAGCGGCAGCTGCTCTACCGCTGCCGGGGGCAAAGAACTGCAGCCTCTAAGGAGGTTCCCTCCTGCAATCCTTGCATTCTCAGATTCATTTTTCCCTTCTTATAAATTCTGCTTTGTAAGCATGACAAATAAAGTCCTGCAAATTGTTTTTTTTTTTAAATTCCCTTTAATAACTAATTCTATGCACATACATCCTCCCTCTTCCTCCCCAACCAAAACAGAGGAGATCTTGCAAGAACCCTGGCAGACAGTCCACAGGACAAAAAAAAAAAAAAGGCACTAGAATATATTGATTTCCCTTCTTTCAAGGGATGCGGTTCTTAAAGGACACAATGACCTAGAAACCTCATTCAAACCCTGGCTTGTTCTTCTGAATTAACTGAAGCAAGCCAACTTTTGACAGTGAGTTAGCTGTAATGTATTTCCCGTATGTATATCATTTCCAGTTACAAAGTACTTAGATTTATATGAATGATAAACCTATCTTTCAGATAAGATTTATCTTCTGTGTTGCCATGCCCACAGCAGCTAAAATAGAGTGCTCATTTTCTGAAGTGTTAATTCCCCTATTTCAACAATGTATGCAGCCTGAAAAGGAAGTGGAAACCTTAAAAATTATTCTCCTTCTGGTTCCTGCACTGAGAAAAAAACACTCCCAGAACAACCCTGTCTGAGATAAGCAAACTCTGATTACCCATTTCCAGTGAAACCCTGTCCCACTGGCAATACTTCCCATGAATCAAATAATGCCAAGACTTCACAATGCTCATCAATCTGCTCACCCCCTGCTTAACAGAAAACGACAGATCCAGTTAAAACCAATGAAATGATTGGCATTTTACACCACACTGTTCTTGCAGTTGGTTAATGAAAGGTTTTCATTATAAAACAACTGTGTTTCTAAAACACTGTTTAACTTAAAAATTATCTTTTATCCAAGAGATGTCTCTGGTCCCCCAAATATAGAGTTGTTAACAGAGGAAGGAGAAATGCTACTTAGTGGATTAAAGAAAGTCATAAATAAAACATGCAGCCGCAAGCCATCCCAGTGACCCTGCCTGACCTTTCCCACCTACCAACAAATCCCTTCCATTTCATAAATCTAAATCCAGTCTATCTGAGCTTCTAAATTATTCAAATTGCAGTACTCTGTCACTAGACTTACATCTCAAGTTTCAGAGGTAGCCTAAGGCAAAGGAAAGGCAAAATGACTTTTCCTCACCACCCTGTCACTGGTTGTACACAATGAATGCCATCCTATCGGTCATGGTCTAGCTCACCACTGAAATGTATTCATACCAAAATGTACATGTCACTACTGCACAGCATCCTACACTTGCAAACAGGACTACAGAAAAGATTCTTAAGGCACATTAAATTTTAGATCATCATGTTCTATAAAATTCCCCTATTCCCCTCTTCCCCAACCCCAAAGGAAGAAGTATCTCCAAACTCAACAGCACGTTGAGTTTATTTTACAATGCTTCATGTGGTAAGATGCTTTAGAGAATCATTAGATTGTCATAAAAATCATCAATGTCAACTTCTAACATGGACAAGAAATGCAGCAGGCTTATTTTAGTCTGAACATCTCCCTGTTCTTAGCACATACACTTGAAACACAAGACAGAAAGGGAACATTCCTGCAATGATAATTCATCAGCACCATGTGTAAAACCATTCAAATCAGCTCCAACTCTGTTCCCTGTAAAGCACAATACTCTTCATGTTCCTCTCCTGTACTCTATGCCAACTGTAAGCCTATGGTTGAAAGATCTGACACAAAATCTAGTCAAGGCCCCAGGAAGAAAACATGAGAAATCGCTATCTTGCACGAACTTCCAAAAGCAACATAATCTATCAGCAAAAATGCTCAGATGACCCAGGTTCTTGAGCTGTATATCGTATTACAAAGGAAGGCTGAAGAGAAAACTGCACAAACCTCCAGCTACCCTTCAAAAGCAAAAGGCAAAAAAAAAAATCCTGCCAATTTTGCTGAGGGGATTTCCTCCTTGCCTGTAAATCTGAGAACTCAGCTCTAAATGTGTTTACAGTCAATCTGAGACACTAGACTCCTCTGATAACAGCTAAGGATAAGATTTAGAAGAAAAGTTAATTACAGAAATCTTTGGAATTTCATAAACATTATTAATAAAGAATAACAACCTCACAGGTTACTTTCCTCTGTTAACAACATTTTCAGAAATTTTTGGAGTTTCATTAAAATCATTAACAAAGAATAACAACCTCACAAGTTACTTTCCTCTGTTAACAACATTTTCTGAGAAATGGTTTCATCTGCCCGGAAATCACTGGCTGTCAAACCAAACCTATTTCAGATTAACTTCCTGTTTCAGTACTATGAAGCCAAAACACTTCTCTGCCTATTCTAGGCTAATACCAAAGTATAAGACTGCTATTTTTTTCAGCTAAGTAATAATTCTTGAGGGCTTTTACCAAACCAAACTTACATATGCTACAGATCTTTAGCCAACAAAAACAGACACTAACAAAAATATTTATGAAACTGGAAACACTATGAAACTCAACTGTAATGGACAGAGATGATTATCCTTTCCCAGCAAACAAATTGATTTTTACCTAGAAATGTATGGAACAGACACAAGTTTGTTCCAGTGTACTTGTCCCAGGTATCACAGTTGAAATGGGGCAAACCAACCCAAAGTATTTTTTCCTGAACTCATAATTGACATATTTCCCGTAAAATTGAACAATCTTTGCAGTTCCTCTTGCAGACACATCACCTCAGATTTTAGACTGGCTTGGCAGTTACCACAGTTAACAAATCATTTTCTCATTATTGTTGGAGAAAAAAAATCTTTCTTTAAATTACGTCTTACAGTATGATTAAGTAGTTAGATCTTAAAAGTCATGGTTCTGAAGGCCTTTGACTACTTGAGAATATTAGTATCACCCTTTTTTCATCAAAATACTATTAAAAAGCAGTAAAATTTGCAAAGTAAAGGACTGAGACGTCAAGATTGTGTGCAGCTGTTGCTGCACGTTTCTGCAACTCCAGGTCCCTGCATACATACACCACAATTACACATGTTCACCACAGTGACCAAACCACACAGTTTTTATACTAGCTGCTTTGAAATTTGGGCACTGCTACCTTGAAATCTTACTTATCATACACTCCCATCCAGGTCTCTTTCTACTCCTGACTCTCATCCTTCTTACTGAAGCAATTATGAGTAATATTTGAAAACACGGAAGTAAAATTCAGGAGGAATTAACTAGTTCAAACACAATGTGTTGCTCTGTTCTCCTGATACAGTTTTGTTCCTAGTGCCCAGCTCTGTAAGCTATCTAGGTGGACCATCTTTCTTTCATAAATGCTAAGAACTGACACATTCTTCATAAACATCACCATCTTATTCAGTTCATTCATCATGTAATAATTTATGGCAGAGTTTAACAGCTCTAGCCTTATCCTGAGCTCAACCACTACTTCAGTACTAGATTCTGTCTATCTCTCTGCTTTTGCACTGGGTCCAGGAATTAATATAATCACTTCTATTTTTTTCTACTGGATAAACATGCATTTTAGAAGCAGGCTTTGCCCTGCCTAAGGCAAAGGTATTTGATGCTCTTCACTACTATAAAAGGCATGCCACGATTAAGGAAAATATTGAGCTCCAAATAACTGCAGGAGATGAATATAAGTCATATCCATAAGGTATTACTGGAGGCATCATTAGATACTAATTGAATAATGCAATATACTTTATTTTAGAAACACTACTTTTTCAAAGAAAAAAGCATGAACAGTTTGAAAGAAATTTTTCATTCTCTTTGCATAAATTACATTAATGTACAGGAGAAACAGTAGATAAATACACAGATACAGTTTCTGACATGGAAATTGTATAGGATGTTAGACCCAGGACTAGGACCGGGACTTCTGGGTTCAAATCTCATTTCCTGCCTTCTCATCTTACAAACCCCATCACAACATAGGTACAAAACAGAAAGTGAATAAAACACCTCTTTCAGCACTAGTAAGATGCTAATGCTGTGCTGCAACAGGACAGCAAAGCTGGGACACCCAAGTGTCTCTGCAAAGACCAACACACACCCACCAGAGGCCTGGCTCCATTTCCTGAGCCTATGGTGAAAGTCAGTGAGCCCTGCCTCATCCGAGCTATCTTCCTCAGCGCTGGACACTCCTCCAATGGAACCACAGACACAGCAAGGAGGCCCTGCACTGAATTCCCAAGTTCAGTTTCACCAACCTGCAGCACAGGGGTTCAGCACCATGCCAGACTGGACACATTTGGTAGGAATTCACTGTGCCAGGAGAGCATCCTGGCAGCAGCCTAAGGAACAGCGCTGCATCTGACTGATGTGACTCAATCCAAGACCATTTCTGTGCCATTTTGAGAAGTGCTGTGCACATGCTGTCACCACAACTTTCAACTGGAAACAAGGAGCTCAGCACTTCTCCAAATTGTACAATAGGTATTCAGACCAGGCTTTCAAACAAAAAGCCCCAATATGCCAGCAACCCTTCAAAAACTGTAAATCCAGTAACAATACAGTTTTTAGGATCCTTCAGTATTCTGGGAATCTTCACAAGGAACACATAAACATGCTATCTGCCCCAACTTTAATATACTGCAAAAAAATTAAAGCTGTGTAAGATATCTATAGCTCAAATCTTTTTGCAGTAATTTTGGCTTACAATTTCTGAAGTAAAATGCTAATGAAAAGAAGCACACAACATCTCTGTAGCAGAGGAGCTGGTCTTAAAAAAAAAGGTTTTTTTCACGTAAGACATAAGATCATTATGTAAAAAAGACCATTTAATGGAAATTAGTAGAAGTACAAAGCATTCCATGCCTTACTTACTACACAGGCAAAACCAACAAAATCTCAAGTATTTTTTAAAGCAACAGCAGAAACTGAGTGGCATTTATCCACACCACCTTAAAAATACGCAGAGTCACTCAGTCCAAAAAGAAACCATTTCTGTTAGTCTAGGTGTATTAACTTAGTCTCTATACTCATTTTTTTCACAACAGCTAAAGCACTATTAAACAAATAAATAATTTACCTATGAGAAAAATATCTCTAAAACATTACTCTGCAGCTCGCAAAAATTTATCAATATAATAATACCTATGATTTGCAGCCATCTCTCATTCACCATTCAGCACAATGAGTTTAACACGCAGACTTTTCTCCCTCCTGTTATACACACTTGTGTGTGTGTTACCAAAAATCCCGCATTTATCACAGGACACATGCCTACAGAAACAAAATGCAAAATTTGCAATGACCATGATTTATCACTTCCAGTGTCAACAGGGCAAGAGAAGGTCTAGTAAGTTTACTGCAATGATTGCAGAAAAGATACTCACATGGACTAACATCTCTGTATCTGTTCCGATTTCTGTTTTCTGGATACTTTGCAACTCTGTGAGGGTAATCACTGGATTTATGTCGGATTTCCTTAAAAAGACAAAATGAATAATTGACTTATAGTCAGCAACCTGATTAAGATTAGTATTCTACACATACTATTAATTAAGCAACATTATTAATAACTAACATTTTTAAACCAACTTTTACTGCCCCTAGTGTCATTTTCATTCAGAAGACACATCTCATTCATGGCCAAACTGCTAGCACTTAGATCTTCCTACATTTGGCTAAAACTACCCAATGTAAGCACCATCTGACAAGCAACTGATGCATCAGGATCAAAAACCCTCTAACCCCAGATATTTACTATACTTTCAGTTTACCTCAGAGCTGCATGTTATCTCCCAAAGCAATAAGGGATTCATATGCAACAGCAGTATTCTGCTGACTCCTTTAGAGCAACTGGCAGTGTAAAACCCCACAAAGGTAAGTGAACCAATTAATGATTTTATGGCTACTATTAAGAGCCATAGGATTATTCTTGGTTGTTTGATAGCTCATCCCATACAGCTGTAGTTAAACGTGAACGAACATGAAGAATTCTAGAGTCATAAATTTCAATGTGAATCAAAGCCTGTTCTCCCCAAGCATTAATACAAACTTTGTAATAATCTGTGAGATATTCAGACTCACACACTGTTTTAAAGACCCTACTGTTCACAGGTTCTGAATGTTCTGCTTTATCGATTTCTTCCCTGAGTGCACCTTTTCTACAACTTCACTAAGATATACAGAATTACCTTATGTAGAAAACTGAAAACGGCCTTCAATGTATTCTACTCTGTCTTTATATCTCTCTACTGATGCTGTCTCAGAAGAAATGTTGCACAGTACAGAATTAGCAATATTTTACTTTGAATTCTCCTTCTGTTTTTAGATTATGTTGCTACATTTGATCATTATATCCCAAAGGGCATTTAAACTTCATATTACAACTGAGCATTCTTTGGCCTTCTCAATGTTCCCACTATCTTTGTCTTCAAACTTCCTAAACAGTCTAGTCTATTCCCAGACAACGAACACAGCCAGAAAGGGCATCAGTAGAAATATAACGTACAAAAGAAAGCTCCAATTTTTTGCATTGGTTGCGTGACCTTTCTTTAAAATGTACTGCCAATCTGCAAGAACATAAATCACAACATGGAACAGCAACTGCCAAGCACCAATACTTTGCATATTTGTATAAAAATCTCTTGATCTATTAGGTTTTTCATTTTGATACAGAACACTGGAATTTCTCTAGTTTGGGACTTGCTTAGAGAGCTTGCATATGGATCTGGCAGGCATTCACACCCAAGTTCCCATGAAGGGTAAATTTTGTACTGTTCAGTAACAGGATACAACATATTTAGTTTCATAAAGCACCTGCATCATCAGTGCACAGAAACTTTACTCTTTGGTAAAGAAACATTAAAATAGCTAGAAACACTTCTACAGTGATGGCGTGGGAGGGAAGGCTTGCTAAAAAGGAAGTTTAATGACTAATTCTAAAATCAGTTTTCCCACATAATATCCAGCCATCACACAGAATCACAGCATGTCCTGACCAGGAAGGGACTCACAAAGATCAAGTCCAATTCCTGACCCTGCACAGAATATCCCAAAGAACCAGACCATGTGCCTGAAAGCATTGTTCGATCCTTTTCCGAACTCTGGCTTGGTGCCAGATGCTACTTACTTGTAATATAGATACATCCAAAACTACAACATCTGAAATACTGCAGTAGAGATACTGTATTTGTATCACACACAGAGCAAATACATTGCTGATTTAACAGGGAAAAAGCATAATTTGAAGTCAGTAAAGAAAACTTTGGGGTTTGATTCTCTTTCCTCATTTGTGAAAGAGTGTCATAAAATATTGGAGGCTTAAATAACTGCTCTAGTGATACCAGCTAATACATAATGTCTGTTTCAGGGAATTGTTCTCGGAAGTTCTTAATCTCGTTAAAAAATAAAAAAAAATCCCACAAAAAAACTGTAGATACTGTATTTTATTAAGTGGCACTCGCGCAGAGCCCCCACAGCAGACACCGAGCAAGGCAGCGGGAACGGGCGCTGAGAAGGCAGCACGGGTGCCTGAGGAGCCGCACGAACCCGCGGAGGGGGTGCAGTAAAGCTCTGGCCGAATCCGTACTGCCGGGCACAGCTTCCCACACCGCCCGCAAGCCGCGGAAGTCCCACGGCGGCCGCCCCGGCTCGGACCGGGCACCGCTCGGTCGAGCCCCAGGGGCAGCGCGGACCAAGAGCCGCCGCCGAGCCCGCGCACGCGCCCCGCCCCGCGCCTGCGCGCCGCTGCCCCCTCCCGGGTCCTCCCCGCGTGCGCATGCGCACCGCTTGCCCACGGCTCCGCTGCCCGCACCTGAGGGCGAGAGTCGAGTTGGCCCAGCGACTTCCGCTCTCCGCGCTGCTGAGGCAGCGGCGGAGCCGCACACCAGGCACGGCCGCTGCCGGCCCGCGGGTCTCTTTCCCCCGGCATTCCCTCCTCCCTCCCTCCCTGTTGCTCTCCGGCTGGAGCCGACCACGCCGCTCGGCTCACCAGATAACGCGCCTGCCAGTCGTTCGTGGCGTCGATCTCCTGGAACTCCTGCTCGATGGCGGCGGACATGATGGCGGCGGCCGCAGCGGCCGCCGGGGCGCGCGAGCCTGTCCGCAGGAGGCCGAGCGGCGAGCTCGCGACGGCTCGCGCGCAGCCCCCCGCCTCACGGGAGCGGCGGGCGCGCACATACGCTCACGACCGGGTGTCCCGCTGCCGGCGCCGGGCGCATGCGCGGCCCTCGCCCCGCCCACCGAGGGCCCTGGCGATCACGCCTCCCCGGGAGGAGGAGGCGGGAAGCACCTGGGGTGACGTCACTGGCCGGCGAGGGGCAGGGCCGCGGCCGCGCTCAGGTGTCGCGGGGACTCGGCAGGGCCGGGGGTTTCGGTCTCCAAACGGCCACCGAGCTTTTGTTGTCAAATCACGGACTCAATTCCGTGGGAAAAGATCTCCGGGATCATCGAGTCCAACCTGTGGCCGAACATATAACTACGGCAATCAGATCATGGCAATAAGTGCCACATCCTTCTTTAAACACCCCCAGGCACGATGACTCCATCGCCTCCCTGGGCAGTCCGTCCCAGTATTTAATCGCCCTTTCTGTGAAGAACTTCTTCCTAATGTCCAGCCTGAACCTCTCCTAGTGCAGCCTGAGGCCATGTCCTCTCGTCCTGTCACTGGTTGCTGGGACAAGAGACTGACCCCCACACGGCCACAAGCTCCTTCCAGGCAGTTTAGAGAGAGATAAGGTCACCCCTGAGCCGCCTCTTCTCCAGCCCAAACACCCTCAGCTCCCTCAGCTGCTCCTCACAGGACATGTGCTCCAGACCCTTCAGCAGTTTCATTGCCTTGCTCGGGAGACGCTACAGAACCTCCATGTCCTTCCTGAACTGAGGGCCCCAGAACTGAACTCAGTATTCGAGATGCAGCCTCATCAAAGTGCGTGCAGGGGGAAAATCCCCTGGTCCTGCTGGCCACACTACTGCTGATACAAGACAGGATGCCATTGGTCTTCTTGGCCACCTCCACACTCCGTGGCTCACGTTCAGCTGCTGTTGACCACTGGTCCTTTTCCACTGGGCCACTTCGCAGCCACTCCGCCCTCAGCCTGTACCGCTGCACCGCTGTGCCGATGTGACTGAGCAGACACAGCCCCCGGAGGTTCCATGAGCTTTTCCAGCCTCCCGCGAGTCCCCAGCCCAGCTCAGCGCCGCACCCCCGGCGATGTGCCCCGCCGGGAGCTGCTGATTCCGAAAAGCAGAAGTGCGGAGGTATGGACGTGTCGGACAGACAAATCACGGCGGGGCTCGCCGTCCCGAAAGCAGAAACGCCTTGTCCCGCAGTGATTGCCTCATTGGGACAGAAAGTCCCTTAGGGAGCGGCTCCGGGAGACGCCGGGCAAAGCCAAGGGTCGGGCCGGGTCAGAGGGGCCTGCGCTGCGCGGGCTGCTGGGGACACCAGCCTGTGGCCCCGGGCAGGCGGGAGACGCTTCCTGGCTCAGCACAGCTCGCTGGATTAAGCTCGGCGCCTTAAAAATGTGCGAATTAGTGCCACAAAGGGGAACTATGTACTATCAGTGTGGGTGTCTGACGGGACGGCGCCAAGAGGACGGAGCCGGGCTCTTCTCGGTGGTGTTAAGCAATAGGTCAAGAGGCCATGGCAAAAACTGATGCTCAGAAGTTCCACCTGGATATGAGGAAGGACTTCTTTATTGAGCGGGTGCCCGCGCACTGGAGCAGATTGCTTGGAGAGGTTGTGGACTTTCCCTCAGTGAAGATGTTCAAGAACCGTTTGGACGTAGTTCTGTGCAATGTGTTCTAGGATGACCCCGCTTGAGCAGGGAGGCTGGATCAGATGATCCCTTCCAATCTTCCCCATTTTGTGAGAGGTTACAAGTGCCTCCCGGCACTCCGGTGACAGAGCTGCCCTCGGCCCCGCCGCCGCCTTCTCTCCCGCGGGTTCCCGTCCCGAGCCTTAACTCCTGGCACACCCTTGCCCTGCCGCAGGCTCTCTCCCACCCTCAACACGGCCCGGGAGGTTTCCCTGGAAATGTTTGTATCTGCTCCCTCCCGCGCCCGAGGCGCCTCCGCCCTGCGGTGCGCCCCACTCCCTCCTCTTGGCTTCCCGGCTCGGCCCCCCCGGCCCCCGCTGCCCTGGGCCCCCAGAGAGCCCGACACCCGGCACGCACCCAAGGGCAGGGCGTGTCAACTGTGCTGTGACTGACAGCTGGTCTTGGCCACCTCCACACTCCGTGGCTCACGTTCAGCTGCTGTTGACCACTGGTCCTTTTCCACTGGGCCACCTCGCAGCCACTCCGCCCTCAGCCTGTACCGCTGCACCTCTGTGCTGATGCCGTCCCAAGGGATGGCATGGACCTGGACAAGCTCGAGAAGTGGACCCTCGGGAACCTCATGAAGTTTAATGAGACCCAGTGGTCAGTATCAGTATAGACTGGGCTCTGAACAGATGGAGAGCAGCCTTGCCAAGGAGCACTTGGAGGTGCTGGTGGGTGAGGGGCAGGACATGAGCCAGCACTATGAGCTTTCAGGCCAGAAAGCCAACCACATCTTGGGATTCTGGCCCTCTGCTCTGCTCTTGGGAGGCCCTGCCTGGAGTGCTACATCCAGCTCTGGAGTCCCCAGCGCAGGAAGGACATGGACCTGTTGGAGTGAGTCCAGAGAAGGGCCAACAAGTTGATCAGATGAATGCAGTCCCTCTCTCACGAGGAAAGGCTGAAAGATTTGGGATTGTTCAGCCTGAAAAAGAGAAGGCTTAGGGGTGACCTATTCATGGCTTTCCAGAACCTGAAAGAAACCTACAAGAAAGATGGATAGACCCTTTTTAGAAGCGCATGTAGTGATAGGACAAGGGTGAATGGCCTTAAATTGAGAGTAGGTTTGAATTAGGTATTAGGAGGAAGTTCTTGGCTCAGAGGGTGGTGAGACACTGGAACAGGTTGCACAGAGAAGTTTTGGATGCCCCATCCCTGGAAGTGTTCACAGCCAGGTTGCATTGAGCTTTGAGCAACCTGGTCTAGGGGAATGTGTCCCTGCCCAATGTGGAGGGGCTGGAACTAGAGGATCTTTAAGATCCCTTCCAGATCATATGGTTCTATGATCTACAGCCCCTGTGATAACCAATGTCACGATGCTGAGTGTGGCTGTGCCATTGCTGTGGTTCCCTGTGTGTTGTTGCTGCTGCCCCACGTACCTCCTCTGGGCCTCACCTGATGTTTAAGCACAACAACAACTATTATTTTATAAACAGACTTTTGATTTTGGTACCTGTCAATGAATGCTGCTGCATTTCCACACAGTGATCCAAGTCCACTGGCTTATGTGCTCCCCCATGTCCTGGAAAAAAAGCTGGTGTCCTGAACACCATGGGACTGTGTGATACCTTTGAGGCACAGCAGATGGGACAGCATGTATCAGTAAGTTCATAACAAGTATTTCCAAGTAACTCAAGGAAATGTTGCACAATATTTTCAAGCTTTGAAATCAATATAGGGAATGGTTTTCTTGAATTTTTCTGCCTGCATGACTGAGGCGCAGGTTATGACTGTAGTTCTGCAGGTGCTCTCTGGTTAATCAGTGTTCTATGCATGATCAGTTATGAAACAAACAAATAAGAAAATGAATTGTGTTTATGATTTAACAGTACAGTAAAAAGTCCAAATGTCCATCCTCAAGGTAATTTCTTTTATTTTGAAATAGATTTCTTTTAATTCAAGCAATAAAATTGTTCTTTACACCAGAAAACTTAGGTTGCACAAACTGGGTGTAAGAAAGTGAATAGGTACATAGAAGATGTCTGCCAAATAACATATTTTAATGAAGAAATTAAAATAGCATCTTCTTCACTGATTTTAGTCTTTGGTAGGCTTTTCCCTGTATATAAGCTTGCTGACTGATCTGTATTTATAGCAATTACGACATGATGTGCTTTTCACTTGTGCTTGTGATATTTGGAGATTTAGTTCATACTGGGACAGCAATGTAATTGTGCGGTTAGGAAAGAGAGTTTTATGGTAGCAGCTGCATTTAGAATCTATAACGCGGATCAGTGCCCAGAGACATCTCATGGAAAGATAAAAATGTTTATTAATTGTGATTTAGAGCTGTCTTAAAAAAGCAATAACTTGTAAACCAGGGATTTCTGGAGAAATTGCTACTGACTAGTTTTGGGTCCCTTTTTTTTTAGTGCAAATATGCTGAAAATGCAGCAACAGTTCTCTAGCTTTTAGGATCTGAGCCCAGGAAAGGCCCAAGATTACATTTCTAATGGTCTGTCAAGGAGAGCTATATATACAACATAAACCAAGTACACTCATTAGAAAACTTTATTCTGTTGCCAGTAGTATACTCCCATTCTATATTAGCTTGCAGCCAAACCCAGATGAAATACTACATAAAGTCTTAAGCCTTTGAGTCTGTGTGAGACATGCAAAGAAGGATAACACAGTTGCTGGAAAGTCTAGTATATTGTAGTGTTTTCTGTCTTAGTATAAACACATGCAAGCGAAGTTTTTAAATTAAAATCTCTGCTAGTTTGAGAAGCCCATTTCTGTGCTGGTAAAAATGTCACCCCAAAGTAGCTGGTACCCACAGCAGTATTGATTTCAAAATTTTGACTTTGGTGCCCATGAAGACCAATCAAATTAATTTTAAATGTTTTTGTCCAGTGACCTTGGCTGAACAATTATTTTAGTACCAGTCTGGAACAGACTAAGTGTTTGTTCCTCCATGTGTACTTTTTCGGGTCATTCACTGGAACTACTTAAGCACCATTTATTGGAAATGATCTGGTTTGTGCTGCTTTTCTGAGAACCATTTTAGATATTGGTAGATGAAGAACAAATTCTTCCCTGAGGTGATTTTATTCACAAATACAATCCACATCAATTTTAACCGTTAAGGAAGAGAGCTGTAATGTGCTTAAGCTTGCCACGATGTGAAAGGAGGAGAACATATAATTCCTGATTTAAGTCTTATAGCCTAAGGCCAAAAGGAGAAGAGGATCCTTCCTTCCCCAAAGAACTGGATAGGACTTGAAACTCTCAAAGGCTGGCCACTCTTCTGGTATCTGATAGGAAGTAGGAGAAGCTGAATGAAAAGGTCCAGTTGTCAGAATAAAATAGGTTTCATTTTTTGTGTGCATTTGCAGTGCACTCTTTGTATTTCAGACTTTTGGAAGCTGTATTCCTTGTTCAAGTGAGCATTAAAATTCCCATTACTGAAAGTGGGTGTTGACGCAAATACCTTTCCTCTACTATATTACTGCTTTCCTTCCCCTGCCCAAAACTGTATTCTAGCATACAACAGGAAGGGGGGGTGGGGGAGGGGGGGGGAAAACACCCAAACCCCCCCATAGCAAACCCTTCAAAATGCATGTAGCAAAATGCAAATCACTGTAGCAGCAACAAAAGCAGAAGTTTAAGGGCCTCAAACTGATTTGCTTTCAGCTCAGTATGTCTCTCACATCAGTCAGAAATCCACAACAGTGGGATCCTAGTGTCCAGTGTGTAAAGGTGATGGGATTATGAAAGAAAAGGCCAATACGAGTGCCCAAACTGTTGTCTGAGTTCTATGTAGAAGAAATTCATGGCCAAGAAGAAATGAAATATTAAGAACTATTAAGGAAGTCTGTTTCACAGACTAGAGATTTATGTCAGTCTATATGGTACTGGACTCCCATGGTGAAGCTAAAATAATTGTGGATTATGAAAAGAAAAGGGTAACTGGCAGAAGTGCTGTCACGAGTGAATGGACATACCAGCTAGCAGAAAAGGCAGCCAGCCAGGATGTCTGCAGGATAGAACAACTTTAGGCTCTGCTGTGGCTTTGTGAAACAGCCCTTCCAGCAACCTAAGCTGGGGTGTGCAGTCAGCCACAAAGCCTAATGCCTGTGAGTCAATGCAGGGAGTGTTGTGTGTGGCTACGGGAAGAAGAAAAGAGCCAGTTGCCAAGAGAAAGATGACTCTGAGTGATTATTTTCTCACTTGTAGAGAGGATCTTGCTTCCTGGAAATGGTCTGTGTGTGTTACTTGACTTTCTGTCTCTCTTTGCTTTTCACCTCTAGCTACAGTGACATTTATTGAAAACATCATTTGCAAATGAGAAACTCTAATTCAGTGAGTGTGGCTTAGTGTCATTCCATAGTCAGAAGGTCAATTTTTGCTAGAAATGGCATCCATAGTAACTACCTATAGATGACATAGAGTTTTCACGTTGAAAGTTTGTTTGAAGATTATGGGTTTATTAGACTTCAAAATTGCCTCACAGACTGAATAGGATTGTTCCTTGCTTAGACTGTTTCTAATCTCACAGCTATTATTTCAAAGCTTTACTTTATATGATGGCATAATGGTTAAGTAGCAGTTCTGGAAACAGTTTTGGAACAGTTCTTTATGCTGGCCAGGGAGTCTTTCACTTGAGTTCTCTTACAATTGTGAAGTCTTAGTATCATGATCTTTTAACTTGTTTCTAGCACAGATTCTGTATTTTAGTGGTTTCCCTGCTTGATTGTATGTATCTTCATCTATATTTAAGCTTATCTTCCAAATTACAAAATTAAGGTCATTTTCTGAATTACAGCTGGAAAGATTATGATGCACCAGACAACTGTTGTTTGCTAGGAAAAGTTCTGGGAAGAAAATACTGTTTTAGCAGAAGAAGACTTTCTCCTGAGGAGTAACAGTAAACATTTCTATTACAAATTTGTATTCTCAGTTTTATATTCCAGTTTTTCTTTTCCCAGCATCAGAACAAAGTAATTATGATGACTTTCATGGGTGTAACAATCTCTGAATTGTTTTTGCTTCCCCCCCCCCAATAATTCAAAATAAGAGTCTTCAGATTGTAATCCATGTTTGTAATTTATGCTTCTTCTGCATTAGACAACCTGAACTGCAAATAACAGGAAAGGATTTTCTTCTACTACTCACTCTAATAGTGATTTAAAATATCTTATTGTTACCAATTTCATAGATCCTAAAATTTACCATGTGGTGGTGAGCCTTTAACATATATTACAATAATTACTTCTGTCTTTCCAGTGATAGCAGAGGTAGGTCTGTGCAGGATTTGTGATATCTTTGCCTGTTTTTAAGTTGACGTTAATATATCGAATTTCATACAATTTCCCGTAGAAGCTTGTCCTCTTGAGATAATGAGCAGCCCTGTAGGAGCCACATTCTCTGAGTCACTGTTTTGATGGCAGAGTTCCATGAGCGTGTGGCTCATTTTGCCTGCTGAGATGTCCTTTGGTATGTTATAGAGAACAAGGTGTTCACACTTGTGTCACTGTGGAAAGGCACTGCATCTTGTAAGGGCCATGGAACTCTACAGCAAAATTCACATTGCTGCACTTACTTGGCAAGGCAGGACTGCAATAATCAATGCACCTCTCTTTTTACCTTCAGAGTAAATCAAAAAGCAAGGAGGAAAATAGGTTTTGCCTGTAGGTGGCAAAGAGCCAGGAAGAAATTGTTAATTTTTCAGACAGTATGATTTCCTAACAAAAACAAATTAGTAGTGCATGTAAAATTTATCTTACCTTTTTTAATTTGATAATGTCTCCTATAAAAATGTCTTTGAAATTAATCTACTAAAGTAAGGAGTCTTAAAAATCTTTGTTTTGCATAACAAGTATAATGGAGCTTTTGAATGTATGCTATGCTTCCTTTGGTCCAGACATTTCAAACCTCTAATTCATACCCTTGTGGCATACAAATGGGCTGTAACTGCTAAGCCAATTTGTTTGTTTTCGCAAAGAAAAGAAAAACCGAATATAATGTGCTGAAAGAAGGATCCATAACACACGTTTTCCAATTGGAATGCTGTCAAGGTCTTTAACATCTTATTTTAGCCAGTGGAACAGTTCCAGCAGTTCAAGTCATGACATGACCACTTACTGGAATTAACAACCCAGGGAGAAAAGTGCCCTTGTGCAGAACGTGTCTGGTATCAAAATGGGTGTATGAAACTCTCTGGATCTTTTAAATTTTATACATTGTAAATTTTTTTCCCCTACTTTCTCACTGTGTGCAAAGAGACATCACTAAAAGACACTTTTCATTTTAAAAACCTTATAGTACCACTCCTCAAGCAAACCTCTGCAAGTTCTTTAGTGGCAGACTTCTGAACGCAGATTTGCAGTAAGGAAAAAACGTTACAAAGAGATAAAGAAACAAAGTATATTATTGAAATAGTATTCATCAAGAAAGATCCCACAGGGTCACTTCGAGATCTCAGGTAGCTTCTAGCTCCCATTCTCTTACACTAATTTTGGAAGCTCTATTCACTTGAAATTAATTTCCATTGTCCAAGATGGATGCTTTCTTCATACCAGCCCCCTCTGAAGCACTGACAGGAAAGGTGAGGTGCAGAGAAAAACCAAAGATGTTTGGGGTTTTTTCTTTAGTTTTGTGCTCAAGAAAGACCACCTCAGTTTTCCCTTTTGTTTTTCTTACTTAAGAAAGAACATTTAATTGAATCTGGTGACTAGATACCTGAAAATGATACTGTGGGGAGGGGATTAGGAGATATGACTGCCATAAACCTATTATCTGCATTCCCTAAGAGGTTGTTACATTAACATTTATGTCATAATCAGAACAATCCAGATTTCCCATTGCTTCTCAATAATACCTTATAGATGCTGTTATCAGAAGTTATAAATGCACAATCTAATTTCTAGATTCAGAATATATTTTGGGTGGTAAATGCTATATGAGGAACAACATGCCAGCAGCAATGGTGAATGAGAAGTGGAATGTATTATTTGTGAAACTACAACATGCACGATCTTTGTCCTAGGGTTTTCTCTGGGGAACATCACAAATTGTGTGACGACAGTATTTCTTAGTCTCAGAAAAAGTGGTAAGGATAACTCTCACCTATTTTCCAGAGTTTCAGGAGGCTTGGAAAGCAGGATGAGGCAGACAACTGAGGGACGTGATTGCATCAGTCATTACAGCTGATTTTGCAGTCAAATATGCATCAACAGTGTGCAGTATTGCTATTGAATTTACACAATTCTGTCACAGTGAGTGGAATAAATCCTGAATATCTTTGGACAGGAGGTTCCAATGAAATAATGCAAGGATTAAATATGTATATACTTTTCAGGTTGACATTAAAGCTTTCCCTTCTCTTTCTTTTACCACTCACTTTCCTGAGAGAGGAAGAAGTGAGGGTGCTTTGTTCATATGGAGGAGTGAATCATAAATAGGTTTGATAATTAATCAGAATAATGAAATCTATGTTGCAAGTTATAGCCCTCTGGTTACTCTAACTGGAAACTTATATACACAGCATTTTATACAATTTTTCTAATGGGAATTTCATAGATATATATCTTTAAATCTACCATTCTAACACAATGTGATAGAAATTAAATTAAATTATCAAGTGCTGTATTATATTTTTCTTGATAATTTTAAAACATTTCTATAAAAAGTAAGGCAGATACTTTTAATGATCATGCCAATAACTGCATGATTAACACTTGGAAGTTTGCTTCTTTCATCAGAATATAGCATTATTGGGGGAAAAATGGAAATAATATTTTTGCTTTCACTAATCTGTGCAAGTCAGCAGATGGCAGTTAAGTAGTCTCTGTACACTGTTCAGTGTTCCGTTCGTAGCTTATACTTTGTGCATAATACTTGTGTATATAAATATCATCTGCTCCTGCTGTCCTCCCACAGAGCACTTCAATGCACTGGGTACTTTCTTTGTATTTCAGATAGCTCAAGGGCATGAGCTCAGAAGAGATGCTCAGAGCTTAGGCGTGGTACATAAGGCGCTCACCAAAGACACATGCATCTGAAACAGTTTTATTTCAGCTTCTTCAAAAGCATAATGATGGGGGAAATGTTGAATAAGCTGCAAGAGTAGAAATTCTGTCTTTTAGGCATACACTGTTTCCTCCACAATGTATCAATGGGTTACCTTGAGCAGAAAGCTGTTGCTGGCAATTCGTGTCACTTGACCTCGGTTGAAAGAGCATCCCCTGTACAGCAGTTGTTAATACGCCTCCACAACAGAGCTGTGTGGGAATGTTCAAAGCACCACTAATCCTAAGGCACGATGTGAACATTTCTTAAAATACTCAAGTACTTTTTCAACATGTTCATATGGCGGATGCTTTCTCAGATTTGGGCTATGTTTGTTTTGGCATGAGCCTTGAGTTTTCAGTTTAAATTTCTGTCACAAAGCAAAAATCTTTTATTCCTGTAAGGCCAACTAACCATGCTAATTTGTACAAGACTGTAGAAAAGAGACTTAACAACATGCAGATTTGATTCTTCTCTTGCAACAGTGAAATTTCAAGATTTAGAAATAATTTATTTAAAAATATGTTAACGTAAACTATGACCCAACAGTTTATACAATAACATTTAAAAATTATATAAATTCTTTGCCACATCTAATGATTCCCTTGAATAATCTATCCTCATAGCAGTTCCTGTTGGGAAGTTCTTCTTGTTATGATTATGATCTAACAGCATTGCTGAGTTGAGACATAAGAGGAATAAAGTGGCTGGTGATTGGTATGAAGTCACAGTATATTTTCTCTTTAAAGGGAGTGCACCCTCACATCTGACAGTAAGGCAGCATTTTTGCTAGCGAGAATTTCATGGGCAGAGGAGAAGCCTTAACTGAGCACAAAACATTTTAAAAATTTCCAGTGAATGGGAAATTAGCTTTTGTAGTCATATGTCTTCCAGAAATTCAAGTATGCTTCCCCTGGAATCTTGTCTAGGATTTCATTACATGGTCTTAATCCAGATGTTTCAAATGCTTTGGAAACAATGAACTATTATTATTGTCAGAATAAATTAATCACATTTCCTTTCAAAAATGTCAGAGGGAGGAGGAGTGCTCAGCACCTCCCTAGGGAGCCTTTTGGTGTTCTCTCTACTAGAGTCTGAGACCTCCCTAGACAGATATGTTTAGCTTCTCCTAATGGTGATCAAAGCAAAAAATTACACTAGCACTGCCCATTTAAAATTTGCTGATATATATTATCTGAACTATGTCCCCAGACTGTTCCTTAGTTAAATTTACTGTCTTGTTATGCCTCATGATTATATTTAAACTATATATAGCATATGACATCCCTAAATATGTGATTCTATCTCTATAGTCTCCCCATACCCCTTGCGGAAATTTAATTCAAAATCTGAGATAGAGAGATGGGGTCTATTCTCCATAGGAAGAGACTGAAGTATCATCTAACAGTTTAAAAATCTTATTTCTTATGCATTTACTATTAAATACACAAAAATGGCTCCAAGAATTGTTATTTTGCTGGAAGACAGAAGTATGAGATTGGTTTTGGGATGGACCCTGAGTTTGTTAAGCTGCTCTGCTTGTAGATGCAAAGATATTTTGATGTTCCTGCACAGCCGCTTAAGTAAATTTTTTTAATTTTTTTTATTTTTTTTATTTTTTTTTTAAGAACGGGTAATCCTGTTGTGTTTGGGGAATATGTGGTTTTCCTAAAACACTAATTTCAAAAGCTCTTTAGCCTATTATAGCTAAATAGCATTTTAATGAAGCATGTTTGTTACACTTACCAACAACAAAATTATCAATCATGTAATGAGTAATAAGCAAATTACTGCCATAGTAAATACTTCACCATTTTGTTATCAACCTTCAAACTCCACTGTACCCACTCCGCTGCACTGTAAATACTGATTGGTATCAGAAAAACATTTGGATATTATGCCGTAATATAAATAATTAGTCTTCTTTTTCCAAATTGACGAGGTTTCCATTATAAATTTAGAGCTTTTATTATATTTGAACAGAAAACAGCAGGGCCAGCTGCAGGTATAGGCAGTGTAGGCAGGTTGCCTCTGTATGTAGCTGTTCAGGGTGGCACAGCCGCCCCAGTAAGGAGCAGACAGGTTCTGCTCTTTCCTCTGCCAAGGCCTTTCTCCTGTGGAGAGGAAGACCATGCTTTGGAGCAGTTCCTATCATGTGAGCAGCTGATCTCTACCTTCTGACAACAAACTCCGCTCAGCCTAAGTAATTTATACTTTTACACTGTAAGGATATATGTGTTACACTGTATGTGTGTGTTTTATACTAACTCTAAGAGTAAGTATGCATCAGCAACAGTAGCAAACCTGACCTTCTGAGCCAGTCCTATTTCTGCCCCTTCCTTTGTCAGAACAGCTGAGCCTTGGAAGCAGTGGAGGAGGTGTGAATGATGAGATATTTGCTGCTTGAGAGGTGAGGAGTGTGGGCAAGGAGAGGAACAATCTCCTGAAACTAGAGACTGGAGAGCTGGCATCCAGTGATTGATGAAGTAGGCGTCTTAATTCTATCCCTGGTCATCCCAAACTCTGCTGGATGGTCTTGACAATGGATCTCCCTACATCTCCCTCTCCACTTTCTTCCATGCTCTTCTTCATGCACATCCTCCTTCTACAACCTTCACATTCTTTTGTATAGACTCTAGTACTGCTGCAAAATTCAAATTTTTTCAGTACATGGAGAAGCCTTGAGTCAGCTCCAGGAACAAGCTACTTGAAATTTTCCAATCTATTAAGCAGATCACATCAAGTTGTATGTGCATTTCAAATACATAAGAAAGAAAAACTCCAAATAAAGGAAAAATAATCAAAATATAGACTTGTAGTAAATGAAATTGTCACATTCAGAATGGATGGCATCATGATGTGTATCTGGCATCAAACCACTACCATGTGTGCTGTGGCATAGCCCTGCTTTCTGTGGCCCACCACAGCTGTGCCTCTCTGTCCCCACGGAGCAGGACTGCCACCCTGCAGCTCCATCCATGGTGAGAGGCTGAAGAGGAAAGGCTGAAGCCCCTGATCCTTCCCTCATCACTGCTCTCCCCCTTCACGAGCAAACTGCTGAAGGAAATGAAGGAAACTCTGAGGTCAGTGAGAAGCTATGGAATTTAGAAGGCAGAAGTCCTTATTCAAACACAGTTCACCAAACCCTGCCTGACCCCACAGTCCAAATCACTAAATATTACTGTGGTAACTGGTGGTGCTGTAAAATCTTTTTATAAGTGGTGAAAAATTCGTGTTACCACCCAACAGTAAAGGCATTAAAAGGCTTCCTCAGCCTATAAAAAAGCACACATAACTGTTCTGTAAACAGCAGCTATAATAATGCATTTGATATTCTATCATAATTGTAGTCTGCAAAAATGATTTAACTGATAACTTTGTCAGCATTTATACCCTGCTTTCTACTTCTGATGTTTCTTTCCACACTCCCAAAGAGATGAAGGAAAGCCACCACTGCTAAGTTTAGACTTTTCTGTCTGTTCTTACTGTGAAAACTCTCAGGGCCAGCTATTTTTTACTTTTTCTCCTACAAGCTGTTTCTATTTCCCAACTTAAGATCACTAATTTAAAGATAGCTCTGATGTAATTATACCATCTGAGATCAACCTTCATATTCATCTGTTATGAAGCCATCAGCATCCTCATCCTAGCTGTCAGTTATGTTGCTTGTCAACTTGTCATTCCAATTTTCTCTTACATTTCTTTGCACATTCATATGACTCAGAATAGTTTCCCATCCATAAGCCACTTACTTATATATATAACACCACTTCTGTTTCTCCTTAACTCAACTTTATGTGCTGCCACAGCTATATTTGATCATGACTAACTGCTTTGCTCGACTGTCATTTCTAATAATTATTATTTTGCTTTTATATATATTTTTTTTTAAATAAAACAGTAAGTTTTAAATCCAGTTTGGGACATTCTATTGAGTTCTTTGCAAAATAAATAACAAGTTCTAAGTGGAACCTGTTCTGTAGCAGCAGCAACAAAGCAGGGTGACACATAAAGGTTCACTGTTCTGCTTTAAGTGCCTGTTTTACTCTCAGGTTACTTACATAAAGGCTTGGGGACTTTACCCTCACTTTTGCCAACAAAATAATATTTTGCTATTAATTTCTTGCCATGATTGCCCAGTCATGCCTGGTAAGTGATCCTCTTAATTTGTCTTACTCTTCATAACAGTAATTGCTAGTATTCTTTTTCCTGAACAAGAATTCAACCCACATCTTTCACATACTGCTGTGATTATGCATGCTTTCCTCTGAAATATCCACCTTTAGATTTCCAGTTTGTATGACACTTTTGTTACACATACAAGACCACTTGCCAACATTTTCCACTCTTTCAAGTTTTAAGCCTCAAATTATCAAAGCTAAGCAATCTCCTAAATGACTGAGTTTACCAGATTTTTTCCCCGAATCTGATTGCTCAATAGCAGCACTTTGTATTTCTACATTGCCTTAATCCAGGATATATAATAATAGACATAATTTTACTCTCTGTGAAATATTATTGTGAATCCATTTTCTAAGTTAAGGAAAACATAGTGCAAAAACAACCTGTGTGGATTTCACAGGGTCAGACAGGTCTTCCTTGCCAAAAATAATATTTTTGAAAGGTTGTCAGGAATGGAACCTTTAACTCTGCTGAAAGCTGTTTGCTGGTGGCATGATAATCCATGATTCACAGACCAGCTTCTAGTGCAGACATGACTGAAGCATGTAACAGTGGTAGCCATTTTAAGCAGGCTTCCTTCACCCTCTATCCCATGCTGATACAAACATGCTTAATGAGTACAGTCCATTATTTACTTTCTTTTTGGTAGGCTTTTGCATTTTATAAAATCTCTCTCTACAGCAAAAGTATCTTTTACTTGAAGAAGGTAGACAAAAGGGAGAAAAGGAAATACTAACCATATTTTCTTTTAATTCAAAGCAATGCTAGTTATAGTCATCTTGCATATCTCTACCAATGCTAATACACTTCCACTGGACTTCCAGCAGAAATAAATTAGGTTATGCAGTTTTATACATTCAAATTGAGAACAAAATTGGCCTACTGTGTCAAAAGGGAAAAACTAACCTTATTGTAGATGCTTTTTCTTCTTCCTCTGTGCTGTGGTTCAATTTAATTCAATCAAGATATAATACTGAATCAGAATGTTAAAAAATATCTACCAGGATTGTCATAGTTGAGTGATCTTCCTCTGCACATCATTATGCAAATAGTAATGTTAAAATACTATTGCCTTTTCCACCTCATGCACACCATCACCACAAACAGAAAGTTTTTCCTTACAATTCAGCTATAAGAGGAAGTCTCCAAGGTTAGCTGGCAGCTGAATCCTAGTTCACAGCTCAGTTCACTGGAAGGTGCAAACTTCCTGTGGTTCCCTTGAGTTCCAGCATGCTTCCCATTATCTTGCTACGTGGCACGGAGTGTTCTGGTTACCATCAGCAGCAGTTGCTTGTGCCCCCCTGATCTGGCCATGGTGGCTGCCAACCACTGCTGTGCAGTGGGGATTGTCTCTTTGTGCGCCAACTTTATAACCCTCTAGATACTCTGGATACTCTGGAAATGCAAAAGGGAGCTGCATTTTCAGCACTAAGTGTCTTGCTTTCTGGATTTGTTACACCATTCAAAGGGGAATGTCTCACTAGGCAGTAGTCTTGAATTTGTTATTAATTTCACTAGATTAAGAAAAAAAGAAATTGAAGTGTTTATTCATAACAAAGAAATTAGACGTAGGTAAGGAAGCAAAAGGAAAGTGCTCACATACGGTTCATACTATTTCCATCTGATTTATCATACTATCCCAGATGTCAAGACTTCTGAGGTCCAAGATAACTTGTGTTCATGTTACATCATTGGAAAATCCCTCTGTTGATGTAGTATGTTAACTTTTATAGCCAATTTTTTGGTAACATTTGAAATCTTCCTGAAGAGGTCCAGAGAGATTTGATCTCACTCAACAAATTTTGTCTTACTTTTAATGCGAGAGATACTCTGGCCATTTAAAGAATTTAAACGAGTGTTGTTTCATTTCCCAGAAAATGGGAATGCCTCTTTATTAGACTGGATACCTTCTATCCTAATTGGCTGACTATTAATGACTACTTGCCTTAACAAAGATTATATCTTGTGCTCTCATCCCTTTGCTAATTCTGATGTTTCACTATGAAGTGTTTCCCCTATTGAACCTTCATTCTGTCAGCCTTTTTACTAACAGAAAACACCTGATACAATAGTCTACACGAGGAAAATGTTTTTATCTCATGCCTGGGTACTAAATGAAACCAGACATCACAGTAAACTAAGATTCTGGGGTGACAATCACCCATGTTTCCTGGATTTTTAAAATTAAGTGATGATTTTGGACCCAGTTTCTAAATAAATCTAAACTGACATAACTTGCTTTGAATCTAGGGAATGAGATCAGGGGATGGTTGTATTTAAAAATGGACAAATATTTCTGTGTGTGTACATGTATTAAAAAAATACATAGCTGGGTTTTTTTGGGTTTTTTTTTTTTTTTTTTTTGCTTACTGACCAAACTAAAATGTTAGAAATAAAGCCTAACCTTGACTTGTAGTGTACAATTTTTGTGTCTTGTCAGAGAAAACAAACATGTCAGGTCAAAATGGGCCTTTGTGATACATTTACATATTTATATGTTGTTCAAATGAAAATGATTGATGTCCATTATTTGTGAATCTGACAATTTTGCCCTGCTCCAATTATACTGATATTACTGCCTGAAGATATAAACTAAATTTGAGCAGGTGAAAAATATTCATTCACTAGTTGAAATGTACTCAAGTCTCAACAAAATCATTACATTACTAATATTGCAAAAGAATTGGGTTTTGACAGCTGAATCACTGACTGGAAATGATTGTTCTGAAAAAAAATGCAATTTTTTATAAACATAGTCAGTGGTTACAGTAAAAGACATTTCCCCAAATAGCTAAAAAAATTGACCGTTCAGATACAGCACCACAGACTGAAGAACTTATAAGTCAGCTTTAATGTTTTTATTAGACACTGTCTCTCCAGCTGTTTGAATGAAGCAATAACTGTAGTTTCAAGGTACACATGTCTCTAATTATGCTGAAAGATTAAAAAAAATCTTTAGCAATCCTTCCTCCTTAGGAATCTAAGTACATACTACTACAATCTAAAAATTACTACTATTTTTTCAGGGCGCAGAGTGTTGCCTTTTTTTTGCTTGTTTGTTTTTCTAGCATATGAGAATAGCATGGAAAACTTACTACCTCTCTAATTACAGCACTGAAAGTGTCACAATCACATTTGCTTGCTTCTTCTATTGCATTACCTTAAATTTAGCCATTGCTTAGAAAATACTGAATTTTCAACTTCCAAAGTGATTGCATGTGATTGCAGGGGGAAAAAGGGGTATTTGTATTATAGCCCTAGACCCCAGAGTGAGGTTCCTTCTAGGAGAGGGATTGTGCAATATCAGTTCATCTTCAGAAATGAGAAAATGTTAACCTCTTCCTTTCATTAGCTCCCCATTTTTTAAAATGCATTGCAAATTTTCTCCTATTTACATATGCCAACTAAATTTTTCTACTAATATAAACGGGTAAATCTTAGATATCTAAATTTTCTTGACAATTTTCTTGCGAATTCCTCTTTTCCAAGGAATTTAGTTCTGTAGTATTTAAAAAATATAATTTCAAAACTATAATTGGCCAACTCAGACTGGAATGTAAAACCAGCTGGTGATTTTTCTTCTAAATTCTTCCACATTTTTCATCCTTTGTGATTGAAAACATTTTTTATCATGTTGGCTGTACTTGGGTAAAAAAATATTTTTAAGCATGTTAACTTTTTCTTACCCAATATCACAAAAATAATTGAATTCTAGCATTTAAAAGCCATGGTGTACCTTCAAGTTTGTTGTAATTTATCTTAATCTATTATTCTCTATCCATTATAATTCCTTATCACATTTGGGTACCACCATATCTACTCTTCATATAAGGCCTACCAATGAAACATATACATTAAGGTGCTAAATACTTGCATATTTTGCATGCAGGTTATGCAGACAGAGTGAAGGGATCCCTCTGGTATGTGCTAACAGCACCTCCATCAGTCCTTAGTGAAGGTAATTTGCAGTTTGCCAAAATAAATGCATTAAATATCAAACTGTCAGGTCTATTTCACAAGCTTGTAACAGTTTCTTTATGATTCTGTGAAGAATTTGGACATCTCTGAACAAATTTGATTCATTGAATGGACAGAAATTGACTCTTCATTGCCATGAACATGAACATTTTAAATGAGATAATGAGAAGCAGAAGTCTTTTCAAAAATATTAAAACTAATTTTCTGTTAAAGCTGCAGTTCCCAAAAATCCTCTAGAAAAGTTCTGAATCTGACTTGAATCCAGAGAATTTGAATATATCTGGTTTCAGGGAATTTAATCCTTTCCCCTTTTCACTTAATATATGATTGGAAAACTGGATGATAGCTTTAAGGCACTGGGGGTCTTCTGCAGACTTCAGTAATGTTTTGGACCTGAAATATAAACTACTTAAATACAAATGTATTTGCTTTTGGTGTTTATGATCATAATTTTACTTTTTTTTCTCTTAAATCTACTGACTGCACTATTGCTATTTGGAATACAGTGCATGAATTATTTTCTCTTTGCTAATACTTGTCCACTATTGCAGTCATCTTCAGAATAGTCAGTAAATAGCACAGCTTGCGTATTCCTTCAAAAGAAGAGGCTGTAATGGCCTTGTGCTTGGTGATACAACAAACGAATGGTATTTAAAAGTTATTGTGAGCTGCATGACCCCGTTTGTGAGTGGATTCTGCAGGATTCAAACTGGAAGGAAGTGCTTCTTCTAGTGAGGGGCTCCTTCAAAGGTGGTAGGTCAGGGGAGAAAGTATTGAGCCCTCAAGAGTCTCCATCTGCTGTGGTTCATTTATTTTGCACAGCCTCTGACTACTGACCAGTCTATAGCTCCCGCCCAGAGCTCAGTCACTGGTGATGTGTTTTCTACCACATGCCAGGCTCTGCTGTGCTACTTCTACTTCATAGTCCGGATCTTATCCAACCCTCACCGTGTCTTACTTTAAATCATTGGAGAGCCTGGGCTGGGAAGGACCTTAAAGACCATCTACTTCCCTGCCGTGGACAGGGACATCTTTCCTAGACCCGGTTGCTCAAAGCCCCATCCAGCCTGGTCTTGAACACTTCCAGGGATGGGGAATCTACAGCTTCCCTGGCAACCTGTGCCAGTGCTTCACCACCCTCACAGTAAAGAATTTATTAGTAATATCTAATCTGAACCTATTCTCAGTTTGAATCCATTTTCCCTTGCTCTGTCACTACACGCTCTCGCAAAAAGTGTCTCTCCATCTCTCTTGGAGGCTCCCTTCAGGTACTAGAAAGGCCACAATTAGGTCACGCTTAAGCCATCTCTTATCCAGACTGAACAATTTTAATTTTCTTAGTCTTTCCTCATAGGAGTTTCTCAACCTGTCCGGGGATTCCTCTCCTGGCTGCACTGTCGGTCACGCACTTCATCCTCCTAAATCTTTCCCCGACACGGAAGCAGGTCTCACATTCTTTCGCTCCACAGGGCTCACCTGGTAGGGCTCATTAATACAGTAAATCATTAAGGAAGCAAGTGCAGTACATCACTGAGTGTTTGTTTATTTATCTGCATTATCACAGCGACCTCTGCAGCTTTTCGGGTTCGCTGTGGAACGCGATTCCGGTGCTGTGGGCACAGCCCGAGCGTGGAGCGGCCCCGGGCCGACATCCACACAGAATCCCAGAAGCAGCTCGGTTGGAAAAGACCTCCGAGATCACCGAGTCCGAACTGTGACAGAACACCACCAGGGACGGTGAGACGATCCCACTTCAGTACCTAATCACCTTTCCTGAGAAGAAATTCCTCCTAATGTCCAACCTCCCCTGATGCAGCTCGAGGTTATGTCCTCTCGCCCTGTCGCTACGCCAGAGCACGTGCAGCAGTCACGCGCGGCAGTGGGAAAACTTCCCTCACTGCCCCGGCCCCCAGAGACCGACCGCACTCCCCACCCCGCTCCTATCTCGTCCCAGCCCGTTCCGTCCCCGCCCTTCCCCGCGTTTCCCGGCGGTGGGAAGGAGCGCGCACGCGCGAAGCAGCCCCCTACGCGCGCCCTACCGCGTGAGGCGCGCGCGCATGTGGCGGCTGCGGCCCCGCCCCCCGGCCCCGCCGCGTGAGGCGCGCGCGCATGTTGCGGCCGCGGCGGGATGTTCGTGGCGCGCAGCATTGCCGCGGATCACCGCGACCTCATCCACGATGTGTCCTTCGACTTCCACGGGCGCCGCATGGCCACCTGCTCCAGCGACCAGAGCGTCAAGGTGAGCGGGGAGCCGCCGGGCCTGGCGCTGGGCGAGTGTCGCGGCGCCGGGCGTGCGCGGCCTACCGGGCTGCGGGTCGGGGCGGGGCGCAGGCGAGGGCTCGGCCCGCGGGAGATCCCGGTCGGTGTCGGGCCCTGGGGCCGGGAGGCTTTCGCCCACAGTACGCGTTGTGTTTGTGTTTGTGTTTGTGTGTGCGCTAACGCGTGTAAACACGGGGGCTCCGCTTTCCACTCGCTGCTGCGGCAGGGAAAACATTCCCGACTGCTGTGCCTGCAGCCGTGCCGCTTGTTTTGTTTATTCAGCTGAAAATCTGTATTTATTATAGAGTATTTCCGAAAGAAACTGCTGCTTCGTAATGTAGCGCCAATAATCTGTATTTGTCCTGGGAAGAAGGTGAAGTGCCAGTAAGCAAAAAGCCGGAGTGCTCCGTGTGTGCCCGGGCAGACTGGGAAAGTGTAGAATACTAGAAGCCTTAATTTTTACATCCCTTTAGAGAAAATAAAGTAGCGCTTTATATTTACTTCAGCGAAAAGTTGATTGCTTTTTCCCTTTATTGTGCATAGTGAGAGGATGGGCAAATATTCGGGAGTCGCGTGGATAGATTTAAGAAATCTAATATCCAGAGAGCAGTCATGTTTGCTGTTAAGTCCAGATAAAGGGTTGAGAAAGTCGCTTTTTTCATAGAAAGCTGTGTTATTTGCAGACTAGGCTTAAGAACAAGGAATCTTCTCCCTGACCACAGACTAAAAAGCAAATAACCAACCACAACAAAACGATGCCCCCTGAAAGTAAGCCAAAGCCACGGGGATGTTGGGTTTGGACTGACTACCTAGAGTGGGCAGTTCTTAAAAAAGATGCCAGGACGTAGGTTGAACACAGAAACTATGTTTTATAGCAGTGTAGTGTTATTTTCCAGTAATAACTGAATCCTTTATGAGACTGTTCAGAAGTTTTGCTCCAACCGGAGGAAAAACATGACCCAGGTTGTGTTAGAGATCCAGAGTGGCAGATGAGAGGGGACTTTCAGTACATCTTTAAAGTGAATGAGTGACAAACAGGAGTGGGTGTCAGGTGGTGTCTTTCATTTGCTTATGTTTGTGACTTTCTACATAATTTTTCAGTGAAAAACTCATCAAGATATGTGGGAAGTCAAGAGAGGGGAAGGTTCAGTGACTTGCATGTGGTTATAAATCAAGGCAGAAATTTCATAGAAAGAAACAAGATCTGTTCCCCCACCATCCTGATGTATATTTTGCTGCCCTGCTCTGCTTTTGGCATGAGTGCTGGGAGCTGCATGAGGGTTTTGCAACCAGAGCTGAGCACGTGAGGGTACTAGGGGCTCTAGAATGAAACAGAACAGTGTACTCTTGGAACAGTGATTGAAGTATTGGGAATTGTACATTTCTCTTCTATGTAATTTACTGTTTAAAAAGAGATACAAGTCATACAATAGTGGGTTTTACAGGCAGTGCCTCTTCTCCCTACTTGTAATAGGAATACTTTCAGTGTTCAGTGAAGTGCAATTTTGTATTGAACCAGGTACGGTGTCCTGGATGAAAATGTTTAGTGGGGTGTGTGTGTATATTTTTGTTAATTTTTATTATATATATATAAATAGTTATGTCTTTAAAGTACTAGTCAGTAAGCTTTATTTACAAATTGTATAATTGTATTTTAATTTCTCAATAGGTATGGGACAAAAGTGAAAATGGAGATTGGCATTGCACTGCCAGCTGGAAGGTTTGTATTTGTAAAAATTACACAGACATACCAATCATTTCTCCTTTGTTTTTGGAGCAGCATGCTTCATTTCTGCTGAACTTTAGAGTAGAATGCTTTTGGTTTGATGTAGATTCTATATGTCTTGTGTAAAATACTTTTTCTTGGCTTTTATGAAACATCTCTAGTTCCTCTCATTAAAGCAGACGCTAACATGCAGTCTGTTCTTGTTAGTACCTGGCTATGTTGGCAGACTCCAGTATCAGTAAACATTATCTGTGACTGGTGTTCAGGGAGTAGAAAACAGTACCTGAATTTTTAATTGAATATTTCCTTTTGTGTGTAGTAAGACTTAAAAAAAAAATGAAAGAGGGGAAAATTAAAAGGAAGATGTCTGACTAATTAGTCTTACAACATCTGACCTCTGCTTTTTGTTCTCCAAAACCTTTCTGAGAACTGTGTCATATAGAGGCTCTGCTTCATCTGGATAATTAGTGCATTCTGCTTGTGAATTGTTCTTAAACTTGTATTTAATAGGACCACAATGCATTCATCCCTCTAAATGGCAATGCTAGGGAAGCTTTTGAATTCCCCTTCTGTGAGACAGGAATGTTGACTAGGTATGAAAGAGGAGCTTCATATTAAAAAGAAGATTAATAATGCTCTGCAAGTGCTTTTGAAAAGTACAGGCAAGCTAGAAGTGAACACGGTAATGGCTGAAATTTGGTTGAGAACAAAACTACATTTTGCATCATACAGAATCATATTTTGGAACTTAAGGTAGTAATAAATAATGCCTTGAAATACACTTGTGGTAATTGTATTTTAAACACTTAAGAGCAACAACTTTGCAGTGCTGGGTAGAATAAAGAACTGCAAGAGCTACTATGTAACTTTGTAGAAAAGAACATAGGTGTTGCATGTTGGTAGAGTTATTATAAAAGAAAGGCCTTATAAAATATGGTTTAGGCCCTGCTACTCCAGCTAAGCTAACAGCTAGCTTGTAAATTCCCATGTAAAAAAATAGGAAAATGAGAATTAGTTAGCACAATAATCTATTCTAGTATCAAAACCATTCCCACCTACAAAAACCAAAAAATCTGTCCCAACAGAATCAGTGAACAAAATATGTAAACTATCCAGGAATAGGAGAAATTTGATGAACATGTAGAATGCCTTTTACTAACCAATTAATTGAGTGGCAAGAAAGTTATGAACCAATTAGAGTTAAACACAAGATCTTAGAAAACTTTATAAAAATAGGCTGCAGCATTAAAGGTTAGCTTTTCTACATAAAGAATCAAGAGTCCCATCTGTTTCTATTGTGACACATAGGTTTCAAAGGAACAGTGCTACTAATTTCTATAATTCTTTTCTTCAGAAAGTCATGAAAATAGATGGTTCCTTGGCCTAACGCAGTAAGTTTGTTCTCTACAGTGTTTTGATGTTATCTTGCAGACACATAGTGGATCAGTGTGGCGTGTGACGTGGGCCCATCCTGAATTTGGGCAGGTCCTGGCTTCCTGCTCGTTTGATAGAACAGCAGCTGTATGGGAAGAAATAGTGGGAGAGTCAAATGATAAACTCCGTGGCCAGAGTCACTGGGTGAGACTTCTTTTCTGTAGCTATAAAGTTTCTGATTTTGGCTATGTTTTGTTCATTTGTGGCAACATTCCAACACAAAGTAAGTATTTTTTAAATATTTGAGGAAAACGCCTAACTGGCTACATTCTGGCCAATTAGTGTCACTATATCTATGTTTCATAGTAAGATATTCCCTGGCAAACAACTTGCAGACATGAATTCCCACCTACAGTTGAGTTAAAGTTGGGTTTTTCTTTGATAAGACATCATTTGAAACAACACTGGCTGTTCTTAGTCATCTTTCAAACAATAGAAAAGTTAGGGGGGGATGTAAGCAATCCTGTGAAATGGTTTTGTCAGGCTTTAATTAGCCTTTGTTAGGGAATAAATTTTTTAATGGAAATTTCTTTGCAGGTCAAGAGGACCACTCTGGTAGACAGTAGGACATCTGTTACAGATGTGAAGTTTGCTCCCAAGCACATGGGTCTTATGTTAGCAACCTGTTCAGCAGATGGAGTTGTAAGGATCTATGAAGCTCCAGATGTGATGAACCTCAGCCAGTGGTCACTGCAGCATGAAATCTCATGTAAACTCAGCTGCAGTTGTATTTCTTGGAATCCTTCAAGGTCTGTTACTAAAATATTTGCTGTATGACTGTAACAGAAAGGGAAAAACCATTCAAAGCTGAACTGCTTTGATTTCTGTTTGTCCAGAAGCACTTCATGGCTTTCCCTGTGGACAGTGTTGTGTCCTACTGATCCAGTTACTCTTCTATTCAATAGCAGTAGTCTGTGCTGAACGTTCAGAGTGCAGGCATTCACTTTAATGTATGGGATAGGATTAAAGTTGATAAAAACTAGAATTCATCTACATTTAGCTTATGTGATTTATCTTCCAAAATCCGAATGAAATATCACTGAATCAATCATTAAAGCACTGCAAAGAATGCAGACTCTGCCATGAAACTTGTGGTAAATACTAGACTGCAGATGCAGTCTATTATAGAAAGTCAATTATTCTCTCAGAGAACATAGTCTTGAATTGCTAAATAATATTGCCTAATGATTTCACATTAGGGAGTGTATAAAGTGGGCTTTTGAAGCAACAGAGTGAAGACAGTGGTAACTGTGGATAGCATTTAACTCTGGTTTCTTTGTGTTTTTTTCCTTGTGATATTCTGTGGTGTTGTTTTGTTTTCTGTATAGATAATGTATTTGAAATTTGCCAAATGGCTTGGTGTACTTTCTATGTGAAATATTATGTATTAATATTATATATCATGTGAAAATATAACAGTATTTGTTTTCACCTTTTAGCTCTCGAGCACATTCTCCTATGATAGCTGTAGGAAGTGATGACAACAGCCCAAATATACTGGCTAAGGTTCAAATTTATGAATATAATGAAAATACCAGGTATGCTAAATAACAATATATAACATTTGTGGGATCATGGAGTTGTTTATAATATATGGCCTTTTATTCCTGTCATTAGATGTGGAGTAGAGTAGTAAATAATAATACCTTAATTTTATCTCCATTGAGTGGGAAAAGAGAGTGAGACTCCAGAATGGTAACTGATGTTAACAGAAATTATATTGATAATTTTATTCTCCGTCAGTGCAGAAATTTTGGTTTTCTTACTAGCACTTTAAAGGGAGAGTGGTTGTTTCTGTGTCTACTAAATTGTATGTTTAATTTTGCACAAGGAGTTAACAGTTGAAATTTGAATTGTGTTGCACCAGGCACTCTTTTGTTCAAAGTCCTCTTTTTAAGGATTTTAAAGGCATGATTATAATGACTGAAAGCTCTGTGAATTGCTCATGATCTCAAAGTTCAGGTTATGCAGTCAAGAGTTCACAGAACCAGAAAAGGCTAGGAAGTTTGTGCACCACCACTTCCAATTAAATGATAACAGAGAAAGTGTGTTTGATTGGGAGTGATCAATGTGGCAGAGGAGCCAGAGTGTTCTGTGGATTTTATGCCCAGCTTCAGGCAATATTCTCTGTCCATTAACAATAAAGTTACTGTAACTTACTAAGAAAATGGAATATGTTTATCATACACCAGAGGAGGCAGACAGTGGTCTGCTTAAAAGCATGGGAAATGTAGTAAGTTACTGAGATACAAATTCCCTTTAGATTTGTGAATGGAGTATTTCTTTTGATTTCCCTTTTCCAGTTGTAGACAAAAATGTTCTTTGTACTGCAATTCTTGCTTTGTTGTAGGACTTACAATACTGTAGCATACTATACTTAGTGGCTACTGTATCTGATAGATTCAATTTCTGAAGAAATCTGCTTGAAACTATTGCCTAAATTTATGTTAAAAATATACTTTTCTTTTTGCAAGTCTTATCATATATAATTAACCCTTTCCCCCATTTCCACTATATCTGGTTTATATAATTTGCATCGCTGGCAGTTTTCATGGCGTTAAAGGTTAATTTCTTGCACTGTACAGGAAATATGCAAAAGCAGAAGCTCTGATGACAGTCACGGATCCTGTTCATGATATTGCGTTTGCTCCAAATCTGGGAAGATCCTTCCACATGTTGGCTGTAGCAACCAAAGATGTACGAATTTTCACACTAAAACCTCTGAGGTGAGCTTAAGAGGAAGATGGTTTGATGTGATGTGATGCATACTATATAATCTTGTTCAAACAGTCACTAAAAAGCAAAAGTATTAACTTAATGTATGCAGGATTGTTTTTAGCAACCTGATTTTTAAGGTGACAAGATTGTGAGCAAGTCTATAATTTTGTCTGAATACCTAATCTAATAACAGTTAACATTAGAAAGCTGTAGTTCTCTGTGACATCATGTTCAAACGCAGACCTTTGAACAGTTGTGTGCAGAACTGTCACTTTTCTCTTGAACAGGAAAGAATTGACTTCATCAGGAGGATTAACAAAATTTGAAATTCATATTGTGGCACAGTTTGATAATCACAACTCCCAGGTGTGGCGAGTGAGCTGGAATATTACAGGCACAGTGCTTGCCTCCTCTGGTGATGATGGCTGTGTTAGGCTCTGGAAGGGTAAGCTCACCCACCTGAAACACATTAACTTTGTAGTCTGCTGAATTGCTTGAGAAATTGTACTCAAAACATAATTTTGGAGTGAGTGTCCATTTTAGATTTATGAAAGATAGATATTTTTTTTTGTATTTCTATTTATGCTTAAGAAAAACAGAATTCAGAAATAACTTGCTGTACTGGAATGCTTGCATGATTTAGGCTGCTGTGAATAGTTTTGTTACTGTACATTGGAATTGTTTCACCAGACTAGAGCTACATGAAGTTGTCATTTAAAAAAGTAACATAGATATTTTCCTGTTCCTAAACCTAGAAAATCTGCATTCAGTCACAATGTCCAGGCAAATATCTTTTTTCTGTTTGTATTTTTAAAAGAAAACAAAGAAATACATCCACCCCCTCCATGAACCAAACAAACAACAAAAAAAATTCCCACAACAACAACAAAAGCCCTCTGGCGGTTAACTTACATATTCTCATTTGTTCCTTAGTATTTTAATAGTGGAAACTGAGTTTTAAATTATGGACAGGCAGAGAATATCAGGCAGCTGAAGGGCCAGATCCTAACTGTTTGGAATTTATATGTTGGTATTGAAGTTCAGATCTGATTCACATCAGGTGTGGGGCAGTTGAAACATATTTGTAGGTAAAGCTGAGCTTCAGAAGAGAAACTAACAGTTTCTATATATCTCTGTTTGCAGCTAATTACATGGACAACTGGAAGTGTACTGGTATACTGAAAGGTAATGGGAGTCCGGTGAATGGTAGTTCTCAGCAGGGAATTTTTAATGCCTCTCTAGGTTCAGCCAATACAAGTCTACAGAATTCACTAAATGGATCATCTGCCAGCAGGTGGGTTAATTAGTAGAGAGACTGACTTTCAGTACGTAGTATTTTCTCTGAATCTTCTTAATTTAATTTAGCTCTCTAATTTGTTTTACATGTTTTTAAAGTGCAATGTTATTTATTGTGTGAGTATTTCAATAAGCTCTTCTGGTTTTGCTCTGTGGTTTGTCAGTTATGCCAGTGTTAAGAGGAAAATGAACAAAACAGTAAGTCATACTGAATCAGTCTGTATAAATATGCAATGTAAATAACTATTTTCATTTTTAGTCCTTTCATATTATTAAAAACAACGTTTCTAAAATAGTTTCAAAGGAGAAGCTTCATCCTACTGATGTGTAACTGCCGTTTTGTTTTAGATACATATTTAAAATTGAAGCAAAAATACCAGCAACAAATTCTGTTTTTCTCTGGGATAATGTAGCAGAAGGGAAGGAAGAGGAGCAACTTCATAACATATGGTTTCAAAAATCAAATGTTAGCGTTAGTTTACTTGGTTTTTGCAGATGTGTAGCATCAATTGAATAAAATTAAAAGTTTAAAAATTTTTATCATATGGCATTCATGTTGCAGATAATTTGCCTTAATTTCTGTTAGGTTTTTATTCTGTAATAGTTGCTGTTTAGTTGTTAATTTTACTGCCTCTTCTGAAAAAACATTTTCATTTGTGTACACCGAAATGTAGAAATAGGCTGAGTTTTGCATATGTATAGTGTGGTGTGTACATTCAGCTTGACAGAATTGTAAGTCCTATATAAGGATGAGATGTGGCCAGATTCTATAGCAGCAGTTTCCAAGTTTTGTGGCCACCTTTTTTTTCAAATGCCTTAGGATAGTTTCCCTTTCCATCCATGTGCAGCTCCTCATGTGAGTTTTTTTTCAGTTTGCAATGCTTGTCAGTAAAGTTTGCTTTTGGAGAGGAGCACCAGCCTGCCCCATCTTTCCCTTTCAGTAGTCAATCCTGAATGGCAGTTCAAGATCCCTAAGGCTGTTTAACAGAAAATGGGTTTCACATTTTCCTCACAAGATAAATGAGAGCACAGGAGACGGTAATGGGCCTAGTCCTTACAAGAAAGGGCAGCAGAATTATATTGGTCATGGTTCAAGGTTGTACTTGCAGTGTAGCAAATGAAACGCAGCCCTGCCTCAGAAAGGGTATATCCAGAGCTGAGTAGCTGTATTTGCTTGGATTTGCTTGGGCTCCCGTGGGGAAATGCATACTGTTTTACAGCCCTTTAGCATCGTGTGTGGTTTAACAATCTCCTTAGCCAAGATGGTGCTACCACCAAGACTAACTGTCCCCACCCCACTGGTGGCTCTTCTCCTGTCCCTGAACTTGGTGCTAAGCCATTGGGAAACTGAAACTTCTAGCATTATTTCTATTCCCTTGATTGCTCTGTGTTTTGGAAGGTGGTTTTTTTTGGTTTTTAATAAATTATTCTTGCCTCTGATTTGTAACACAATGTTAGTTCCAGAATTAAGTCAGTGGCTGTGGGATTTCCAGACATACTGTGTCTTGTCCTAGGGTTGAGCCTTATTACGAAAGATGCACACTTTACTACATGCTTTCTTCTGTAATGATATTGTCCTGAATTGGGTGAGCATAATTGTTAACTTCTGTGTTAGTGTTAACATGCTGATAAAGATTTATGCATTGACATTTGAGTAAATAGGTATCCTACACATAACTTACTTTGTCTCTGACTGTACATGCTATGTTTCATGTCTGTATGGTTAAATGCTTAAAACAGCTATAGCACAGACAGATCTAAAAAAGATTATAAAAGCACTATAGCCAAACTGGACTTGTACTCAAAATAAATTACAGAATCTTTGATCTAGATTGTTAGGAAATAAACCAGTAGGGGTGTACGATTATATTGATGTAATTGTGTGTTTAGATTTATGATACAATTTCCATTCTCCATTTGTATTATGTCCTTTTTAACAGAAAGCAGAGCTGATACCAAGCTAACTGGAGTAACTTTGGTGTTTTGCTGCTTGTTGCATGCACACAGGAATGGAAAACGAACTCCTTTTTCCCTTCCCCAGCGCCGTTTGACCTCTCCCAAGACACCAGCAGCCTGCTAACTACTAAATGCTGTTCAAAAAGCCTTTTTAAAACACCTTGTGTGCGGTTTTTGTACTAGCCTGCACAGTTTGATACTGATGGAACACCTGATAGAAAAATACTTGGAGAGGCATCTTGTTTGGAAAAAATATAAACAACCCACCCAAACCCCAAAACTTCCATCAGAACGTATTTTTGAAAGCTTGTCAAATTAAAAGATAGCTCATGATTAAAACCAAGAATTTTTGTCCTTGATTGGGATGGGAGGAGGGAAACAACCATTGCAATAACTTTGATTAAAATTGTTTTGAGAACCAATTTGTTTTGCATTTAAGAGTGTTCAGTATTTGATTAAGATTCCTAAACATAACAAGGTTGTAACTGCTTTGTAATATATGCAACTGTTAGTTCAAAGGAGTAAGAAAAATGTTTTGATAATTGTACAGATGATGGCTTTTAATATTTTGGTATTGCTTCATTTATATTCTTTAGTATGACTTCAAATAAATGTTTTGTAAGTACTGTCATACTTCCTTCATCCTAAAAGAAGTACTTTTTCTGTTACATATTTGTACATTCTTATGGTAATAACTACACTTACATGGAATATTTAAATTCTCTAAATATAGTGTTCTTGAAAAATGCAAACACTTTAGCCATGCAGAGGTATAAACCAAAATGTAGCTTGCTGTAAATTGTCCCATAATTTCATTAATAAACTGATAGCTGTTTTTTTGATGTAAGTCCACAGAATTGTAAACAAGACAGAAAGCATAATATAGTTACATGAATATGCACAAGTGTTACGGGTAAGTTCTAAAAAAAACAGCAGCAAAATGACATGAAGTGGCATAATTCTGAATCTTGCATTCACCAGGAATCTTGAATTTACACTGAGGATTTTGCAGAAATGTGTAAATAGGTACAAAGACTGTATTTCATCCAAAGCAGTTATTCTCTGTAAATGTATATCATTAATGTTAATAATTAACAGTGATGTTTTAACATCTATTCTAGAAATGCTGTGAAGTTAATCTGAATTAGATGCATATGCAGCAAATGTACTTTGATAATATTTAATGTATATTTTGTGTCACAAACAAAGCATTACTGAGAGCTGTTAACAAATCACAGTAATTCTGGGAGAATGAAAGCCTGGTAATAGCAGTACTACATCACCCTTTTGACTTCCAAAGCAATCCATTCTTTTGTAAAAATGTATACTAGGACTATGACTATGGTATTCTTTTCAATGAATTTCAGTGGGAAAGACTATTATTTTGCTTTAAAGAAGGTTTCCACATTTGTCTTGTTTTGAATTACAAGCCTTGATTTCTGCTATTATGTTCTATTGGTTTTGGCATGGATATACTAAAGCCTTTTTTTTTCCAGCATGTCTTTTCTCCCCTTTGGTTCTCCTTGTATTTACTACCTTTCTCTTCTTTTCTTGTTTTGTTTTGGTTTGGTTTTTTTTTTGTTTTTGTTTTGTTTTGTTTTGTTGGTTTTTTGTTTTGGTGTTTTGTTCCTTTCTTAATTGTTTCAGGTATTTCTTTCCCCCTCTGGATTCCCCACGGGCTGGATCGAGATGGTCCAGTCATGCCCAGCTCCTTCCTCCTCCTCCTCTGATAGAGCAGTCTTGTGATGCTGACACTGCCAACCTCCAGTATCCTCACCCTCGCAGACGATGTGTATCTCGGCCTCTTAATCTTTTACCTGAGAATGAAGGGGTTTAATATGTTACTTTAAATAAATTCTGAAGGGTCTTATTCTGGTATTTGTGAATGCTTCCATTTCTGGCTGCCTTTGTATTCCTTCTCTGGTACAGAAGAGTTTTTTTAAAATGTGGGAACTTTATGCATGTTTTGGGAAACAAAAGACATTTAGAACATGTTATTTGTTATCAAAGACCATTTTAATTTGTACCCTTTGAATTTGGGCAACATATATAAGGAGTATTAGCCACCACCTCTTTATGGAGTAGGTGACTTCAATGTGCCTGTCCTTTTTTCTTTGTTTTTTTTTCTCCTTTTTGAAATGAGTTTAGTATGGTCTTTAATTTTTTTTTGCTTTTTGTATACTGCATTTATATGTGAAACACATTCTCAAAATTTGACATACCTCCAAGCTTGTTAAAGAAACAAAACCATTCCTGTGTATACTGCAGCAAAGTAATTTGAAGTGTTTGGTCACTTAAGATTTTTCCATCTTGCTGTATAAATATTTAAGTTTTATAATTGTGGTTAACTAATAAACTTGTTCTGAAAGGTCTGAATATGTATGCTTTTCCTTGTAATTAACCTTTTTCTTTTTTAATAAGTTCCTGGTAAAGGTGGTTTTTTTATTCAGGTGTCTACTCTCCTAGCTCTGCTTTTGTGCCATTCTTGAGGTGCAGCTGCATATTCCTGGTCTGTGCCACAAGGTGTGCTCTGACTTTTCCCGTGGATGTGCTGAAGGTCTGCGGAGACTGCTAGAGCTGTTGGGTTTCGCATTATTACCTCTCAGTTACCTACCTATTCACTACCTTTCAGTTCTTTTACAGTGATTGAATTAAATCAGGACATTTTGAAGAAAGAGTGCCGGCTTGAAAAATGTCAAATGGCTTTTCTGGCGTGTCAGCACAGGAACGTCACTGCCGTGGGTTAGTGTGTTGGCACTGACTCAGACTGGTGCAAGACAGGCATGAAGATAATGCTGGACAAAGTGTATGGTATTGCCCAGGAGTAGCATTACTGCACAGGATCAGATTGCTGAGTTTGTTGGGCAGATCTTGGGGGGAGCAAAGGAAGAGGAGGCCTTTGTGCAGCAGAAACCTGGAGTATAATAGTATATTTCAATGTACTTCAAAATGGACTTACCCTGTGTCCTAGTGGACTAGACCACTACTATGAGGTAAAGGAGAGGACAACTTATATTTTTCCAAAGTGACAAGTGAACTTTACTTGTATTCTGAAAGCTTCATTTGCTCAGATCCATCACATTTGTTTCTTGGTTTCTCTCTGAGGGATCAAGTTTTAGTTTAAAAACCCATGAGGTACACTGGTGTTCTAAGTGCTTGCTGAACATGTGTGGAGGGAGGTTGCTTACTTTAGAGCCAAAAAAATTAGTAATTTTACTAGAAGAAGTTAGCACAAAACTATGCCAACTTTGTATGGTAAGCAGAAATGTTACGTTATTAAAAAGATAATGCTTAAATGGAGGGTGGGAAGTAACTATTCCTCTGAGGGAGAATGAATAATTTAAAAATTATCAACACTATCACACTGGGATATATTCCTAAACCAGAAGAAACTGTTTCTGGGTATGCAAGGAACAGAATATTTTTGAAGTGTTGAGACATTTGAGAATTCCTCTCTTAACCGTTGAAGCAGTCACAGATTAACGAGTTACAGTAATGACAATTTTTTGCAGCTTCTAGTAGTGCATTGTTAATAGTTTACTCAGCATGGTCACATTATTTTCCTCTGTGATGAACATGTGTTATTATTAGATATCCTAATTCCAGTCGCACTTCTTCCTAATGGAAACATGCTGCAAGTGTTGGTGCAAACGAGTCGTGTTGGAACACAGTGGCCAAGTACTTTAACCTCAGTGAATGAGCTCAGGCTGCTTTTGTGGCTGATGCTTACCTTGCCCCCTGCCTGCTATTTTGTATTGACCTCTTTCCAGGACCCTTCAATCCACATCCCTGACTTCCACCCCTGCTTCCTCAAACTCATGCTTCCCTCTATTCCCTTGACTCAAGCCTGTGAACTGTACTTCTGTGCAGGATCTGGAACCTCAGGCATGGGCAGTAGAACTCTAGGAGGGGAAGATTATAGAAGGGCTTTGAAAGGGATAATTACAGCAGGCACTTACAATATTTTAAATTTTTCTAGCACTTTTAAAGGCTGTGCTCCTTTTTCTTCTGAAAGAATATATGCAATAGTCCTTCTACTGCTTCTGTGTTTGGAGGACATCTCAGTTTGAACTGCCAGTATTAGAAGTTTTTGGTTCTTGTAGAAGCCATGAGATGGCTTTGGTGGTTTTCTTTGTTTTTCTTTGTTTTTGTGTCTCTGTTGGTTTTGCTTTTGTTGTTTGGTTTTGTTTTGAACATATTTGAAACACCATGAACTTCTGATTACAACAAACGTGGATTTTCACTGTCGTAGATTTTTGTGCTTTCCACACCAGGAATACAACTGCAGAAACGCATTGTGAGAACATCCTGGACAGCACTGAGTTCGATCTGTTGAAGTTTTCATGTACGCATACACACCCGCGTTTAGAATGTACCTGCTCATATCCTCTGCTTAAAACAGAGTGTGACACGTACGCTTCAGCATGGAAATGAAAATTTCCAAGTTCTACACATAAACTGCAGCACAAGGAGTTCCACCTCAACACGAGAAAGAACTTCATGCTGAGGGTGGCAGAGCACTGGGACAGGTGCCCAGGAGGTCGTGGAGTCTCCCTCTCTGTAGACATCCAAACCTCATCTGGAGTGAGTCACCTGCTCTAGGTGACCCTGCCTTGGCGTGGCGGTAGGACCGGACGATCTCCAGAGATCCCTTCCAACCATAACGATTTTATTTCTCAGCCTCATCTAACTGATTCAGACGGCAAAAACGGGACAGAAAACAAAGCCGGGGTTACAAACAACGTCACATGAGTTAATCTGAATTTTTCTTTTTTTTTTTTTTTTTTTTTTTTTTTTTTCCATTTTTAGTAGGACGGGGGACAGCAGGGTTCGGGCAGGATGTTCAGCGGCCCTTTTCCTGGAAGACCCCGAGCTACTTACTGGTACGGGGATCCAAAAAAAGCAAATACCTGACACAAAACACACCGATGGCACCACCCCGTTCCCTAGGGAAACACCCGCCCCCCGTTCCCGCCTAACGGCCGCTGGGGGCGGGGCTGGGCGGTGCCGCGCGCGCATCGCCCAATCAGCGTCCCCGCCGCCCCTCCCCAAACCTTCCCCTTCCCGCCTCCCTTCGCGGGCCGTGCCCGCCAATCGCCGGCTCCGCTCGGGGCGCTACCATTGGCTGCGCGCGAGCGAGCGCCAAAGTTTGGGTGGTGCGCGCGGCGCCGCTGCGCACGCGCCCCTGGCCGCGCGGGGGGCGGGTCGGTCGCGCGGCCGTTTCCGTTGCGCGCCAGCGGAGCGAGCGGTGCCCGCCCGGCCGCTGGGGGGCGCTGCGGCGGCGGCGGAGGGCGGGTCCCGAGTTTTGGTTTTGGCGCTCGGTCCGTCTGTCCGCCAGCGCTCCTGTTGCTCCTGGGATCTTCGGGAAGAGCAGAGCCCACCTCCCGCTGCTGTTTGGGCGAAAAGGCGCTTCCCCGTCACCGAAGTGCGCGACGGAGCGTGGCCGGTGAGCAGCCGCAGCTTCCCGCGCGGCCCGTAGCCGCACAGAGTTGGTGTCGCCTCAGGTGCCCCCTGGAGGGGCCGCGCAGGGAGGAAGGCAGGCTCGGACCGCCGCGGTCCGGGCGGCTTTACGGGCTAAATATAGGCTGGCACGCCTGGCAGCGGTGCTTCTGACTCGCAGGAGCACCGCTCTTTTTAGGCGCTCCGAGAGGGCTGTGAGAGTGTGTCCCCCAAAAGTCTCGGTGGGAGAGCACTGGGAGTGGTTCTCGAGCACGTTTGTGGGTAAAGCGGGGTGCTTGCCCAGGAATGCTGGCGGCGATGTGTGAGTAAAGTGCATTGCCTCGGTAAGTGTGAAGCTATTCGGCTCCTGCTTGCAGATGCTGCCGGACCGGGGCTGATGGTGTTGCCGGCCGAGTGCTCTTCCAGGCAGCGTGTGCAGGATGATGGAAGAATTCAGGAATATCGCCGACGAGACCTTCCCGAGCTACTTGGGCCATTCCTTGAACAGCAGCGCAAGTGTGGTCTTCGAGAATGTCACTGTCTCCAACCCGGGGTTGCCTGTGGCGGCCTCCACTCTCGTCAGGAGCCAAGTGGGCGGTGACAGCAGGTGAGGGTCTCAGTAATACAAAAAAGCCCAAACAGTTGAAGCATTTAACTCTGGAGAGCAAAAATTAATTTTACAGATTACTTAGTCAGTGATAAAACTCTTTACCAATCAGTATCTCAGTAACCAGCAAACATAGGATTGTCTGTGTTGCCAGTGTAACATTTACATTGAGTTTGTAATTAGTACAATACTTAACATTTGCAAAAATTGCCCTTCAAAAGTAATTTAATTTTTAGGCTATTAGAATCAAGTCTCTTTTAACTCAGCTCTTCAACTTATTATACTTGAGTTTGAAGTTGTGCGGAGAATAATATATTGTTCTCTGTTAACTGTTCACTGAACTTGCCTGAATCTGGCTCCTTTTAGAAAGTGTAAGAGCTAGTGTTATGTATAAGAATTAAAACTTGGAGTAGAGCAGAGAGTAACAATTTGAAGCCTTTGCACTTGACTGCTGTTCTGTTACTTAACAACAAGTAAGATGAGACTTTAATACCCTGTCTTTCCAGAAGTGTGTGTTCCAGAAGGACGCTGCTAGCCACTAAAAACTGTAATGTGGTTTCTGTAGAGTTAAAGAAGACTGGAGAGGAACATTCAGGGTACATATGTGTATTTCTAAATACAGATTAGCTAAAATATTGAAATAACTTACAAGAAATAAGTAGTCATCAATATGAGTTTTTCCCCGCAATTCTTTGGAAAATGGGAGCAGTGCATATTAGAATGACTCTGACGTGTGTTGTTCCACTCCACATTTACAGGCTTCCTGATGATTGTGCATCCTATTTGGAAGGGAAACATTCACCTCTATCAGGATCTGCTCACAGCAGTCAGTCACGTCCTGAGCCCGTGGAAAGATTTGCCCTCTGCTTTCATGATGACATGTAAGTGAGATAGTCAAAATCTAATTCTGTCCTAAAATGCAGAAAACCAGTAAGTTAGTATGTAGATTTATATGTGCTATATGGCTAATTATGGGCTAATTCAGAACTGAGTTGCAGAGTCGAAAACAGCAGCTTTTACTACTGGCCTGCAGTAACTGGAGAGCTCAGCTGTGCGTTGGCCTGTTAGCTTACAGTGTTTGGCAGCCTGGGCAGCTTTTCCTGCAAAAACAGCTCCTCCACGTTTTCTGAAAAGGGATAGTGCTAGGCCACATGGAAGCACCCTCTGCAGGGATTGATGCCACTTAGCCTGTGCAGCCCTATGTGGGCAGCATTCTGCTGTTTGATTGACTAATTGGACTTCACGTATGTGACAAGAATGAATCTTTAGAAGGGATGTTTTCTAGACTTTGAGGTTTTGTTTTGTTGTCACACTAATTAAAAATGTTCTGAGCATGATTATTTAATTGACTTACCTGAATGTGGCCTGTATTTTCCTGGTTTGCTTTGTGTAATCTAGAATTAAGCTGGTGTTTCTGGTTCATGTCGTGTGTGAATAGCATTTTAGACTTCTATGAATATGTTTTGAATAAGTATCAAGCAGTTTGCATACAGAAAGGAGCAACAGTTTCTGTTAAATTTGCCTTTCTTGTAGCTTCAGTGATTGGTATTTCTTAGGAAATAATTAGTATTAGTGATACACTTGGGAAAGCATTGCTGAGTGTGGGAAGCTGTTGCATAGATTATTCTAACCAAGGCCAACTGTGCTCCTGTTGTGACAGAAGCTGTACTGTGTGCCTTTCTCACTGATAAAATTGCACTGTAGGCAGTATGTCCCTATCAAAATGAAGAATATAAGATTTGAGATGGAGTCAGTGTCTTGATTGTGCTCAAGTAAGAAAACAAAACAGAACATGGAATAGTTGTATTTTAGACTTTTAAATGTTAGTTTAATTTATTTATTTAAATTATTGAAGCAAAAGTATGAAATTTTAACATCTGGCATGATTAGTTTATTGGCCTGCATGGACGTTGTGTAAAACCAGAAGTGAAGGATAACTTTCCTGCATAATTATGAAAACTGTTATTTAACTGCGTGCAACTTCAGTAACTCATGTTCTTTATAATTTGGTCCCTTATTTAGTGTAGCAAAAGGCTTGGTGATATTGTGGACTTGGTGAAATCTTGTCCAGTGTTTGACTTGGTCTCAAATGAATCATGGAACTTGGTCAGAGTAGACCCTTTTGTCCTTATACTTTTCCCTCTTTTTACAGAAATGAAAGAGAGGAGCAAATGGGTAGAGAGGCATATTTTGCATGGAATGTCACTATTTGTGTCACAGTTTAGATTGTTAAACTGAAGTCCTTGTAATTTTGATATGTGTTCTTTTATGGCAAAATGACAGGTCTCTAGAATCTATCCTATATTGGAAACAATGGTCTTAGTCAAAGAAATTGGAGAATTTGTCGAATCTTTGTCAGGAGAGATGATGGCCTGTGTAGCTTACTGATTTTTAATTAAAATGTTTCTCTTTCTAGGGAAATTGCTACACAGATTGAAGACCCTCAACCGCCTTGTATTAATTTGAAAGAATCCCACTCAATACATAGAGAAGATGCTCAGGATGTTGAACATTCAAATCACAGTCAAGGTACCTTAGGTGAAGTTTTGCCACTTGAGAGATTGGAAGGTATTACATTTTGAGAAAAATTCTGTGTTTAGTGTGGCTGTAATTAGCTTTTTATGCTACAGATGTCGTCTTTCGACCCTTTCACTGTTTTATGGCATGTTATAAATGGGTTTTGAAAAAAAAATCTCTTGGATTAGAGAAACCTGAAAACAGAAAGCTTCTGGTTGATATGTTCTCAGATTTCTCCTGAAAGTACAAAGCTATCCAGCAAGCTGGTGGAAATAATGTTTGCTATATAGTACCATAAAATAGAATGCCATTAGTTATCTAACTTTAGTTCCAGGAACTTTGGAGAAGAAGTGCATGTAGCTTGTTCTCTACCCCTTCTATTTCACTAAGTGCAGGCTGTGAGGTTATGTTTTAACTAGCATCTCTTCTCTTGGCCTATTCCATCCTGTAATAGAGGTCTTTAATTGCTGCTGTAGTTGGAAGCATACTCTTCTAGTGAAGTTATGCATGAAAAAATAGTTTTGAATACTTGCTGTGAAAACTGTACTTTTTCTGAAGTCTGGGTAGAGTAGTGGAAGCAAAAGAATATTCTCAAACTTATTTTAATGGCATGGCTACCGATATTAAGCTTGCCTGTGGTTTTTGCTAATGCCAGTTTTGTGAATAAATTATATTTGTCCCCTAAAATTTGGTAAATCCAGTTAGTAAATATATACTTCTAGATGTTATCCTTTTCCAAGCTTTGAGTATTTGTGTAGGCTTTTGTCAGGTATTAATAATTTTGACACATAACATGTTCAATTAGAAAATACTGTGACCTGTAATATAAATAGATCCTTATTAAAAAACACTTCTAACAGGGAAATGTTGTCTTCAGTCATTTGTTACTGTAGTCTTGAGGGAGTGGCAGTAACTGGCAACAAAACGGTGATGCTTTGGAAAGCTGAGGCTGCCCAGTATTTGGACTAGGTAGTGACCAGTTTGATTTTAACTTGGAAATTGTTGTTTGGAGATTCTTTTATTCACACCTATTACTGAAGAATTACAACCCTTTTTGCTAAAATCTGTATGTGCAAGTCTAAGCTGTTCTCTGTCATGTGGAACTTGCAACTGGATTATGTGTGGATATAACACACAGACAAGTGGAAGCTACTTAAAGTGATCCAAAACAAGAATTGGTCCAGTAGGTGAAATGCAGCAGTGGAACAGAACACTTGTTCCTCCTCCTGCTAGTACAAACTTGGACTCCTTACTTTCTTGTGTTACCTTGTGGAAGTCCTTAAGGTGGAAAATAACTTTAATAATTTTTAGAGTTCTAGCCCGGAAGAAGCTCTGCCTTTTTAACAAGATCCTTTAGATCATTGTCATAAGAATGTACAAGGTTTGGTGTTGTGGTAATCTGTATGTTTGGGTTATTTCTGTGGTATATGGCAAGACTTTCCAGAGGCTCAGTTTAACCTTAGAGAATAGTCAGCACTTGTACATTCTCATGTAATACTGCTAAAGTACTGCTTACACCACTTATTGTGTTTCAGATAGGCCAACTGGAATATGTTTTCTCCCAGACATCAAGAACAGCAAGGTAAAAGCTTTTCCAAATACAGTGAAATTAAATGTTTTCTAATATAAATCTTCTAAGAGACTTAATTCTGTGAGAGGAAAAGGGAGTGAATGGAACTGTGTTTATTGTCTTATTTTGTGTATACCTTAAATTTGTAAAGGTGCTGGCATGATTCACTTTGTCTTCAGTTTGCAGATCACTTAATTAGTACCATGTGAGCATGACTCCATCTAATCTTCCTCAGTTGTGAAAACTCTTGTTTACTCGTAGCCTCTGCTGTCTGGTAGATCTTTGTCACTATAAGGACCTTGCATTTTATCCCAGTTGTAGTCTATCTTAGTGAAACGTCTTTTAAATAATTTTTTGTATTGCTTTTGGAAATTGAAGTAGGCAATCCAGAGCTAGCAAATAGCTGATGGTATTGACAGGTCAGGCTATGCTTCACCCATTTTTATTTACTGTGTTAGAGATGCTAAGAGTTTTGCACACAGAGATACAATGCAGACAGAAATGGGAGGTTGCCTGTTCCCTTTAGAAAACACATATCAGGCTGCAGCCAAATGCTGTCCAATACATACTCCTTAATGTGTCAGCTAGTATTTTGATTTCATTTTCTGTCATTTGATTTTTGTAGGAGCCATGGTGGTCAGTAAGTTGCAGCTGAATGCTTGCAAGTTGTCTTCTGATAACCATAATTAATTTTCCTTTCAAATTCTTTACTTTCTGAACTTGGACTTATTTTGCTGTTCGTCGGAAATAATTTATTAGTTACAAAGAATGTGAGACTAAATCTATACCAGACATTACATCATGCCATTTTTAAAAAACCATGCAGCTATAGGAAAGATAGAGTATTTGCTGTTAGCTAGATTCAGCTGAAATACTACTTTTTGAATAATTCGATGTGCTTATTTGGAGAAATTTCCACCAAGGGTTGGATCTGTGTGTACAATTTCTGAAGAAGCTCTGTTTTAACAACATAGGAAACTATTGAGAGATGTATTGTACATTTAAGTTGGGGTTGCAGCTCAATGGATGGAGTACAGCTTTTTCAAGTGTAAACTCTTTAATGCAATGTTTCAGTTCTTTATTTTGAGGTCTCTTAAGTTTGGTGTCCGTCAGATGCTTTTTTGCTCTTCGCCTTTTATGATTCCCACATTTCTTGCATGCATCCGTAATGGAAGCTAACAGGCAAAGTCCATTGTAACTAGAGTGTTTCCTGGGTTAAGTAAAAAAAAAAGTGCATGTGGAGTTTTGCAATAATATTAACCTTATTAATTTTTCTAATTAACTGAATTCATACAGTAGTAATTTCTAGTAACATTTCTTTATGGGTGTGTTTCACAGGTTGGTCTATCTGAACCTTCTGAAAAGCTGGTAGAAGGTGCTAACTCAAGTGTTCATCTTAGCAATAGCCTTTCAAGTTTTTTGGAGAATGAGAAACTCTCATCTCTTCTAAGCACAGATGAAGATTCCACTGGTAGGTGTGTTTATAACTCTTGGTAGCTGAGTCTATAGTTCTGACTCAGTGTTATTGTATACTTGAGGAGAAAGATTCTATTTTACTTAAGTATTTAATATCAGATTGTGCTTGATTAAAAAGTAGTACAACAATATTAAAGAAAACTTCTATTTGAAAAACTGACTATTTAAAAATTGTAACAGGAGTAGGTGGCAACATGGGCATTGATTTAATAAAGTGGTAACTACCTGAATTTTAAGTTCAGGTTAGTAGAGATAAAATTCTGTGATGAAGAGCACCTCCATGAAGTTAAAAAGGACTTTTACTTGAGTTTGAGTTCAAATTCAGCTCTCTTTAGATACTGCATGTATGGGGTGACATCCAAGTTGGAAGTCTAGTTTATCTCCTGGCATAAATTGAGAACATGAGTTCTGTATCGCTAAGAGTTTTGAATTTTTTGTGCCTTCCAGTAGCTACTGCAGCAGGACAAACATGCTCTTCATGAATGCAGCTGACTTTGCCCATGACATGAAGGATGACAGGGCATGTTCTTGGATGTACCAGTGAGGAAGGCAGAGTGGTCATTAGGTTTACAGTTGTGAGATGAAATACCCTTGCAGTGAAGTAGGGCTACTGCATTTCTCCCATTGGCATCTACATATGTCGTGACTGTCTTTTCAAGTTGTTTTGTTCTTTCTTGTTGCATAACTTCCTTTGAGAGTTAAGCATATAAGAATTAAGTTAATAGTTTGCTGAGTAGAAATATTTTCTTCTCTTTTCATAGATGATGATATTGATGATGGAGAATTCTTTGATAACCAACTGGAAGCATATTTTGAGCAGCTGATACAACCAGAAATGATAAGAAGAGACACCAATCTGCAGAAACTTGCAGAATGTTGTGCAGCACTGAAAATTTCTGAAAATGTCCTATTACAAGTAGGTTTAAAGTTCAAAACTCAGCATGGCCAATGGCTCTTAAACATGTTAAGCTTTCAGTGCTTATATTTGCTGGTATTTTTAAACAGAATTAGTTTTAACTATTTCTTGGTTTCATTTTTTTTGGTTGTTTCTACAGCTATTAAGGCAATATGCTTGCACTTATTTTTTATCATACAATGAGTTTATAAATAATCTTTATAATTTTTTTTCGTCTTGGGTAGCAATGTCCAAGGTGCTGTTAAGTTTATAGCAACACGAAGTCTTTTCTATCCAAGAGAGTCAATGATTCTCTTAAATAATTGGTAAATGTGTGGAAGTTAAATGTAGGGCAGCAACAGACTGGCTTGTGGTCTGCCTTTGAGCAACAGTTAGCTCCATTCCAAACAGGTTTCCAGGGGTTTAGTGCCTTTCCATTTTCTTGCCTTTGCAACAATCGGTGTGATCCTGGTACTCCCATGCTTGACCAGAGTGGAGAAGTGTGATTGATTTAAACAATTAAACTGCAGCTTCTGAAATTTCAGAAATTTCCCAACTGACATCAAAGTTTCCAAGCTGTGTGGGAAGTGGTGTTAACCCTGTACAAGTAGTCTAGATAGGCTGCAAATTGTTCCAGCAGTGCAGGAAGGAAGGGATAAGTGGTTTTACGAGTGATAATAACAGAGCTCTGCTTTCAGGGCTTCTCTGTGAAAGATGTCTCTGCTTCACTGCCTTGTAGATAGACAGTAGGGTAGGTACAAAGGGCTCTGAGTCTGAGTTGGAGCTCTCATCCTACAATGGGTCAACCATTGGGAAAAAGGAAAAGGAATAACACAGTACTCATATTAAAGGGAATGAGAGGATGTAGTGGGAATAAGAAGAGATCTTCCTGTTTTCTTGCTACGTATGCCCTTTCAGGCACATCCATGGATAGACATAGCCAGGAACTATTGTCCTTGGTGGTAGAGGCTAACTAGTGATGCTGGCTGTGGCAGTGTCATATGAGTGAACAAAGTGTCATTAATGTCTTTTTGACTAGATAATTTTTTAGTATTCTAGAAAGCCCTGTAGTGGTTTTTTTTTTTTCCTTTTGTATGTCTATTCTTGTGGAACCTAAATATTTTATATCTTTTATTTAAAGGAGAACTTTCAGGATTCTGCCACTCATGGGACTGTGACTGGAATAGACTCTGGAAATGCTAGTGATGAAGATTCACAAATTGAAGGGATAACTGGATGTCCTGTGCAAAGAGAAATGCTGCCTAGAGCAGCACAGCAAGTGGTATGAAATTGCCATTTAAATTCTTACTATTCATGTAGAGTAAGAATGTAGTAGAAGGTAGAAGTGTTTTTGAAAACTTGTTAGATTTTTAGCTAACCACCCAACCTTCCTTTACAAAAAATTAATACCACTTTGGTTTTAGGCCTGTTTTTCAAGCATAGCTTGGACTGTTTTGTATCTATAACTTTTAGTACATGCAGTTAATAACTGTGCTTCTGACACTTTTCAAATGATTATTGTTTTAAAAGAATTCCGTGACTGCTGGGGATGTGCTGGATTCCCGCAAGGCTGCTGAATTGCGATTAGATTCCGTGTATCTTCAGTGCATGGACAGCCATAAAGCTGATGTCTCAGATGTCCTACCAAAGCAAGAAGTAGAATCCTCTCTCTGTCTGGCTGCTTCTTCTGATGCAGAAGTGCTACAAGCAGCGAGAGGACTTTTGGGACATGACACCACTTCTGAAGTTCTTAGTGCAAATGCACCTCAGGCAGATGCAACTCAATGTAAAGTTGGTCTTCCTGATACTTACCTCTCTCCAGCTGGGGACAGCTGTGAGAATTTAGGTTTAGCTACAACAGACAAAGGTAGGATGCTTTACATACAACCTATCTTTACATTAAACCTGTCTATGCAATTGTGACCATACTCTGTTGCATGGAAAAGGAAATAAAATTGTAAGCTAGGCATTTTTATTTAGTAGTAGGAGTTGGTAATAAAAACCAGTGTAGCATTAATTAATTCTGACTTGCTTTTGTTTTCAGAAACAGTGATTGTTGTATGTTGCATTTAACTGTTACTTATTTGCTGATGAAATGAGTTTGGGCTTGCAGTTGCAGCAACTTTTGCCTATCCCTTTTTATTTTAATCCATAATGTAGCATTTGATGTATCTTTTAGGTGATTTGCCACACAGTGTTGTCTATCAAAATGAGGAGGGCAAATGGGTGACTGATCTTGCATATTATACTGCATTTGATGAAGAACAAGATTTAAATATGTCTGAAGATGATAAAAGAAATGAGGAGTTCATTACTGGCTGTATGTAATCATCTCTTTTAGTTAACTCTTGTTGTCTGTAATAATGTTAAGTAAACTTTCTTTTTCTTTTTTTTTTCACTTCAAGAAATCAGTATTTGATGTTGCAAAGGCTCCAGGTTTTAGATACTACAAATTATTTGAAAACTGATCCTGATAGAGTCTGTAATGATATCATTGTTTATTGTTCATAGCTTCTTTCTGTCTTTCTTACTCTTCCTATGAAGAGTGTTTTGAGACAAAACAAAAAGTGCCTATTGTATGAGCTACTCCTCTCACTTCCACAATTTTTCCTTTGGAATTTAATGATTGTTATCCTTTCTTGCAAAAAAAAAGACAGAAGAGTAATTTTGTGTTGCATGATACTTAGAAGAAAGGATTATCAATGAAAAATTACTACAAAATCAAATAGAATGTGAATACAGTATCAAAATTTGAGAATCTTGAAAGTGTTGTATTGACTAGCTGCTGATTTTTTTGTGAAGTCCCTTTGGAATATCTTGATGCTGAAAAATGTTACTGGTACTGAAAAATGTTGGAACTTATTGAGGGACTTTGGTACTCTCAACTTCCCTTGAATTCTAGGCTTTTTGAACCTCTGTTTACTTAAAAAGTTGTTTATTATCCTTAACCTATGTCAGATGAGACCTATGTCTCATCTTCATGAGAGTCTGTATATTTGTCATATAGGTGTGGATAATACACATGTAGTGCCATAGACAAAAAATTTCCTTAGCCCCAAAATGTCATCTGCTCACCTGTTTCATAAGAGATTCAAGCGATGTGTGCAACAGCATTTCTCCTAATCTCTTCTAGTTTCTAAAGCTGATATGTAGATGGGCTAATGTATTCTAAAGACGCCCATGGTCCACTCAAGGTTCTTCTTTCTTTTGAAGTGAAGGTTGTCTAACACTGTTTTGAATGAGTGATCAAACAGGGTTGACTGAAATAATGAAATAATGATGAAATAATGTTTTTCAACACTTTAGTGGTTTTCTGATGGTTCAAGTAAATATCGTATCATTTGGGAGACACTTTCCCATCTACTATGTCAGTAACCCTTCCATGATTTTTCAAAAGCCATTATATTTCAGACACCTTCTGAATCTTAGACTAGAGCTGTTGAGTGATTGGAATATTTGACTGTCAATTTTTCCAAGGCTGCTTAGGTTTTTCCACCTGATGGATTTTTAAGCACTACTGCTTTCAAGTCAATGGGCTTTCCTCTTTGTATGGTAGATGATAAAACACTGATAGACTCCACATGGTGAATTCAAAAGTAAGATTAAGTTATTTGGCCTGTTAATTTGCATGTGTTTTTTATGAACTGGTACAAGCCAGTATTGCTCCAATTCAAAGGTACCAACCTTGATGGAAAAAATTTTCAACCCCAGATATAGTAAAAGTTTGATCTGAGTTAGCCATATGATGCTTGGTTATAGCTGGTATGGGTATCATAACCTACAAAAAAGTTATAATTTAACTTGGGACTAAGGCTGTTAGAAACTTGATTTATTCACCACTAAGTTAATTAACTAAATGCTGATTTTACTTTGACTTCTGAAGATCCAGCAAGTACTCCTTTAAAACTAATTTCGTGTAACTTTTCCCACCAAAAGTAACTCCTAGTGTGTCCCAGACTGTCTCAAGTCTAGAATTATATGTGCAATAACTTTCCATCAAATTGAGTTTATTGATGACAAATAGTAATGACATTACTTAGTAACTTTTGCCTTATATTAATAAATGTTCTCTTTGGTTTTAAGCTGAAGCAGCAGCTATGATTGCGCAAGACGAGGAAGAATTTGAGAAAGCGCACAGACTTGTGCAGGTAACTAATGACCTCAATGTAAACAACATAAATTTTCTAATTTATTTGCAAGTTGCAACTTCTGAAATCTTTTTGTCTGCAGGCAGGAAAACTAGGCAGTCTAAATGCATCTGAATTAGCAAATACTTCGTGGAAATCTGCTAATAGCTTCATTGTTGATAAAGATGCCAGCTATTTACGTTTGTCTTTGGGGGAGTTCTTTGGTCAGAGATCTGAAGCTCTTGGATGTCTGGGTGGAGGCAGTAATGTGAAACGGGTAAGTATCTAAATGTTAATATTGAGAAACAAGGAAAAGACAGACAAGCAACAACAAGCAGTAGTTTTGTTATTTTGTTACCAGCTCTTTCTCAGATCTAATTTTCTAAGTTGGTTTAGGAAGGAAATTGTGTGTTACAGGTGTGGGTTGACTGGTTTCCTACTGGAATTTCTGATGTGAAATGCTGGCTGGTGTTACTATTGAATGTTGATCTTCGCCTTTTGGTCAGGAACTAATTATGTGTAGGATTAGAGGGAGAAAATACCGTATACAGGAGGCATGTTGGAGGTCCCAGCAAATCCACACAGTCGAATGCAATGCTGTTCAGACAAGGGTATTTGAACAGTGGGGGCATCTCTGAATGGCTACTGATAGTTAATGTGCTATCTGGGTAATGCCCAACCACAGTAAAAATGTAATCATCTAGATTCTCACTTACAACATCTGTATACTTCTTATATCTGTTGGATACCTGGCTATTCTCTTTTCTGCAGTTGGTAGATAGTCTCATTTGTATTTCAGACAAAAAAAGAAGGTGGGACAGTGTGTACAATGGGAATAAGTCGTCATTCACATATGCTTGTGTAATTCACTTGTGTCATGAGGAATTATTGGAGTTGGCAGAGTTAGAGTCTGTCCTAAGCCTTCCAAGACCTAGTGGCAGACTATGCCTCCAGGCAGACATGATGTGAGCATATGTACTTTATTTCTATATTTTGAGTACCTGATATAAGTAAATTGTATCCTGGTTTCAGCTGGGATAGAGTTAGTTTTCTTTGTAGCAGTTAGTACAGTGCTGTGTTTTGGATTTAGTATGAGAATAATGTTGATAACACACTGATGTTTTGGTTGTCGCTAAGTAGTGCTTACTCTAAATCCAGGACCTTTCAGTATCTCATGGTCTGCCAGTGAAGCAGGTGCACAAGAATCTCAGAGGGAGCACGGCCAGGACAGCTGACCCAAACTGACCAAAGGGATATTCTGTATCATAAAACATCCTGCTCAGTCTATAAACTGGGGGGAGTTGGCTTGTAGCCATGGATCACTGTTCAGGCACAGGCTGGGTATTGGTCTGTGTCCAGTGGCAATTGTGCACTACTTGTTTCTCTTGGGTGTTATTCCCCTCTCCTTCCTTTTCATTACCACTCTTATAGATATAATTTATATGTTGTGTCAGTTATTAAACTGTTCTTGCCTCAATCCACGAGGTTTACCTGTTCTTTCCAGTTGTTTCTGTTGGGAGGAGGTGGGGAATGAGCAAACAGCTGTGTGGTACTTAGTCACTTAGCTGGGATTCAGCCATGCCAGTTGTTAGTTTATTTTATGTATGAGTGGAAAGTAGTGTATGTGTTTAGATTAGGCATTTGCAGTGCTAGGAGGCACATGTTATTTCTCTGTGGTATGAGAGGTATACCAAGCAAGCACTGCAGGCCAAAACTGCCTTGCAAGTGCATTGAACCTACTTGTTAATTATTAAATTGACTCATGCTGTATTTTGGGATATTTTTTATAGCCATCTTTTGGTTACCATATTATGTCCCCGAAGAAAAGGCAGCCTGTTTCTTTGCTAAGGCGATCTGATTCAACGGGAGATAACATCGACCAAGAGATTTCACAGTTGTCCGAGGAGGTGTTTTCAGGTAGTTATAGAACAACTTTTTTTTTCTATGGGGCATTAAGGGAGCATGTGTATCCCAAGAATACAGGTTTTTAGACCATTTCCCTACTGTAAATTAATTCTTTTATTTTTGTTGTTAGGTGACTTAGAAGCACAAACAAGAGAAGGGGCAAATTTTACCACCTCTGAAGGTTCAGGGCATAGGGTGATTACTACTGCTGGAATCCATGAAAATGTTAATAGAGAAGAAGCTACCAAAAGTAAAGCAAAGGTATTTATCTTGTATTTTTCTTTAAATTGCAACTGTGAACTAAAAATTCAAATTACTCCAACTATTATTCTTTGAATACAGCTAAATTTGGACTTTAGTATAAGCTCACTGCTTTTTACATGGATCATTTGAATCCTAGTAGGTGCCCTTGTTTCTTAGGATAGTTTCACTAGAATGGCATGAACCTGTACCAAGTCAGGTGTTACTATCACAATCTCATTCTCCTTTTTGTTCGAACTTTACTTTTGGAATTGATCAGTCTGTTAGCCCATAGTTTTTCAGAGATTTATAGGCTGTTAATATTCTGTGACCAAGTTTCTGAATTTCAGCTGCGTCTTCCCCTTCTATTTTTTTAATGAAACAACTTATCTTTAGCATTGGAATAAAATCTTTTAGTTGGTAGAATTTAAGAATATGAACATAGTGCAAGTCTGAAAAAAGTGTCTTGTTAGTTTGGTAGTCCTTCATACGCAGCTTCCCTACCTGTGTCACCTCCCTAAGCCTGCTGGCAAAACTCCTTTTAATGCAGGCCAGGATGCTGCTGAGCTTCTTTGCCTGGCATGGGGTCAGCTTCCTATGTACCAGGACCCTTAAATCCTTTTCTGCCAAGTTGCTTTCCAGCTAGTTGGCCCAGGGCCTGTACAGGGACCTGGGGTTATTCCTCCTTAGGTGCTGGTCTTGGCATTTCGCTTTGAACTTCTTAGCTCATCTTTCAGTCCTCTTGAGGTCCCTCTGAGTGATAGCTGACTCTCCTAATATATCAGCCATGCCTCCCAATTTTGTGTGATGATGGAACTTGCTGAAGGTTCACTCATCATTACACATCCACATCATTATGGAGTTATTGAGTAGTGCTGGCCCCTGTCTTGATCCCCAGGATACTCTACCAGTGAGTGACTGGCCTCCTGATGGAGATTTGATGCTGCTGATCTCTTCTTTGAGCCTGGCAGTTCAGCTTGTTTTCAGTCCAGTCATGGTGTACATGTCTGCTCCATGCTTTGTCTGTCTCTTCATTAGGGTGTTGTGAAGTACTGCATGCATATCTACAAGAGGACAGGTGTTTTCAGTTCTTCCTGAGTCTGTGTCCATCTGAGAGAGACAGAAAGAAACTGGACTCTGGATATATAACTGTCTACCTACTCTGTGCCCTTTGCTGAGAATAGCCAATGTGAAAATCAAAGAAGAATTCAGACTTGTGATAGAAAAAGCTGTAAGAATAGCTATGTCCTCTCTCTGTAGAGGCAAATGATTTAAACATTAATTGGAAAGTTACTATGTATTTGGTCATGGTCGCTTCTCTGCTGTTTGTCCCTGATAGGATTTTGCTCCCAGTTCATTCAATTGAACTAAAAACCTTTCAGGATTTTAAGTTTCACAAGAACTAAGGCTTCCTGGTAGGCAATACATAATGAATCTAGAAAAGCCTTTGTGAAGTAGACTTAAAAAACTCAGGATAATGAGAATAATCTCTGTTTCAGTGTTCCTTCTAGGCAGGTGTTTAAAAATGCATCAGTGAAGAACGTTAATGTATTGCCACACCCTGAAATGCAAACAAGAAACAAAGCACTGAACAAAAATTTTTTTACTGTGGTACTTAACTAATTTTGTTTTGTTGTAGGATGGAATTCATAAAAGCAAGTTTGAGGATGGTTTGTCTAATCATTCTGACTCTGTCTTGAGTATCAGCACAATTGCAAATGCTATTGCTAATGCTTCCTCCAGTGCTGAACCTTCCCAGCTAGCTGCTATGATGATGGAACTCTCCAATAAAAATAAAAGAACACGTGTTCTTCCTGGGGTTGTTAAAGAAGCTGAACTCTCTGCTAATGAGGTATTATCCATCAATGAGGAAAATAGTGCATTTGATATGGAAAAATACCTCAAAAAAACAGATGAGAACAGATGTGAAAGTGAATACGAGAGTGTTGTGAAACATGACGCATCTGTCCAGAACCTTACATCTGATACCTTTTTACTGGATAAACATAAAGATGGTCTTGCAGAAGACTTGATGAATAATCATAGAAAACAACGAGGAATAAAGAAGCGATTGCTTGATTATCTTAATGAAGAAAGTGACAGTCAGAATTTTTCTAGTCTGTCTGGTGTTCCCAGCCGCGAAGATGTAATTGCAGATAATGTTCAATATTCAGAAAAGTTGACAGATTTGGTAAATAGTAAACACTTACAGTCAATGGATGCTGATACTAGATCAGAGACACTTAATGGAAATGAGGCCCACACATGTGGAATTCTCTCAGCAGCAAAAATAGAAGTGGCACAGCGAAATCTGCTTGCTTACCAGAACAGCAATTTCACTAATACGTGTAGTATAAGGGAAGATAGAGAAACAGTAGATCAAGCACCAAGTGCTGTTCCTGAACCATGTAATGATTTGGTGCAGGGAAGTGCAGGAAATGCTCCATCCCTTAGCAACTTAAAACCTACCAAGCAATCTAATAAATATGTCTCAGTAAGTCCTAGAACAGCCAAGCCTGTGCAGAAATTGAACAATGATGAGAGGAAGCAAAATATAGAGAAGAGAAACAAGGATGCTGGTATTCCTCGTGGTGGGAATACAAAACATGTAACTTTTGAGAAGCTCTCCCCATCTTCCCAGAATAGTACTGGTAAGTAAACCTATATAAATGCAATTAATTGTTGAAAAGGCTTTTCTTGACAGTAAACTTGTTTCCTGTCCCTAAATAAATACAGTGTTTAAAATTTGTTTGCCAGAGCATAAACCCATTCTACCTGAATGTGACTTAACTCCAGAGGGTGAGCAGTGTAGCTTCAGACCTTCAACCTCACCTCTGATTCACTCTTCTCCTAGTGAGACTTCTGGAACAGCATTTTCAGGGTAAGTTTCTTGGTGCAGGTTATAAGAATTAGTGCTTCATGAGGATTGTTGAGGGATCATATGTTAATTTGAATATTGACTGTGATCCAGATTTACAGAAGATCTTTAAGCTAAAACTTCATTATACACTAAACTGGACATTCTATAGACCAATGAAAATGCATTTTTTAAACTTAAAAATATTTCACTCCATTTGGTTCTCTGATTTGTATCTTTGCTTGTTGTGGTAGTGGGTGGGTAGAAATACTTGTATTGCTTTTGACTATTTTGTATTTTGATACATACTTGTATTCAAAGTTTAAGGTTTCCTTAGCAACTGAAAGAACAATATTAAATGAACTCCCATAACAGTAAGTGTCATAAAATTGCAACTAAATTTATTCTGTAGTCTTAAACACAAACATGGCCAGTAGCTAAAGGTTATGTGCTGTCTTGTAAGAAGATGAGGCAACTGGTGTCCCTTACTTAACTTTTAAGTTCATTGGTATTTAACTACAGTTTGTGTTTGTGTGTGTTATTAGAATTACAGGCTTTCTAGCATTTCTCAGAAATTAGTATGTGCAGGAGTAGATGTATTTTTGCAGGCATGTTATACAGCTATTAGGATATTCAGTTAAAATTGTCAGTGACTTTGATTGTTGTTCAACAAGACAAGCTAACACAACAAAGTGCTGAGAATTCCTGTGTTTTCAGGTATTTGAAATGAAGAGAATCTCAGCAGTGGATAGAAAACTGATGTGTGATGCCTGGGAGGTTAAATGATTTCATTTGGCTTTTTAATCTAGTTAGATGCAAGCATATTGATGCACATCTTTTAATAAATTGTGTTGTTTCTGTGGCCTTAGCATCTGCGTTCACTTGTGTAACTCTGATGCTTTACCTATGTGGGTTTATATAGAATGAAAATGTGTTTTATGTACACCAATGCCAGAACTTGTAAACGTTAATTAAATGAGCTGATTTCTCATTTCTATTGACTACATTTAAAAAAAACAGCTAATTAAGTTGACTTTTAGAATAGCATGGGTATCGTATAACATGGATTTTCTTGAGGTCAGCATTAAAAATATATATTTTAACGTTGGTATATTTTGAATCTCTTTTTCAGATCTGAAATGGACTTTTCTTGCCCATCACATTGTCAGGAATCTCCTTGCAAAGAGAATGTGCTACGTCATTCTGTTTACTCAAGTCCAAGCATGAGCAGGTTAACCTATGTCTCTGCATCTGGCAGTACCCATAAGAACTCAGCAGTGATACGTAACCCTGGGACATATTGGGTAAGAAACACAAAACAACACCTCCCTTTGCCCCTAAACCAAAATTTACAAGTCAAAGTAATTTTAAATTAGAAAAGCCCTAAGGGTTTTCAAACAGTTGAGGGTATGCTGTGCATAAGGAAATGTATTCTTGTTTTCAGCTTCTGAGTTTTTCAGAAATTTGAATTTTGGTATCAGCTGTGCTGAATGCACACACTCCAATAAATACACATACAGTAAAAAAATCAAATAACTAGAAACTTTTTCAAAAGTTAGAGTTGATGTATTTTTTACCTTTTTTTTTTTCTTCTGTAATTTCTCACTAAGTCATTCTGTTCTTGGAATGTGGTGTGGTATTCCTGTAGTATTTTGGAGGATCTATATCGCTTTCATCACACTTGATGCTCCCTTGCTGTTCAGTTTCAACTGTTAGGAGAATACATTTCCTGTTTGGTTTTTTTCTGGAGAAATGTTTATAAATACATAATGTAGCTTGTACTACATTTTCAGGACTGAAACTGTAATTTTCCTCCTCTGACAGTCATTCACTGTTTTTACTGGTTTAGAAAATAAAGTACACTGACGGTGAAATTTGTGTTCAGACTTGCAGTCTTATGCTGGTGAAAATAACTGTAAATCTTTTATCTGAATTTATGCATTCCTTGGAATCTGGAATCTATACTACATCTATCCCCTTCTTAAGTGTGTGTAATTGTGGATTGAGCTTTAAACAACAGACAGATAAAGCATGAAGAACCTTTCTGACTTACATGCATGTCTGTGTAAATATGAGTGCTGATTCCAGTTTGGACCATTCCTATCAAAAGGGCAGGTCTCCAGGCTTGAATGATTTCTTTGTGTGAGTGCACAAAGAACGTGTTTGTATCAATGGTTTTCATGCGTCTCAAATCATTTTTGTTTAGTGATTTGGTCCAAGGCCATTCAGTTGTTTGGGTTTTTTTTATCTGGCTAGTGTGTCTGGTGTGTTATCATTGCTGTTTTGAACACAAATCTAAAAATACAGCACCACAGAGAAAATCAACTCCGTCTCAGCCAGACCCAGTACAATGTGTCTTTAGGATAGCAGACAGGTTGAAACTGCAGGTTTTCTTTTTCAGGGTGAAGAGTCACCACTATAAAAATAAAACTTCATACAAGACAAACTTGATTACTTATACTGGATGATTGGACAGGAAAGTTTCCTGAACAGGCAGTACCAGAATTAGGTGTGTCCTATGTACCCTATTGCTTTTCTAAGATGTGTAATACTGCATGCTATGTTTATTTACTAGGGTGAAAATACTGGTGAGCTGAGCACAACAATAATTCAGGCCAGCCCAATTCCTCCACAGGAACGTACAAAAGAAAATCTAGAAGACCACTCATGTCAAAGAAATAGAAAAGAAACAGTACTTAGTATTGACCAGAAAAAAGAAGAAAATGAACTTGCCGGTCTTCAAAGAAAACCTCATCATGTACTGGACCAAGAACTGGCCAATGAAGGTTTTCTGAAGAATGGAAAGCAGCTTGCATTTATTCCTTCAAATGTACCATCGAGTCACGAAGAGCTTGATCATGTTAAATCAGCTTTGCCAAGTAAATTCTGCACCTTTCCACCACTTTCTGTCAATGTTGATGCACAAGAAGTGTGTCAGGATCAAACAAACAAATCACAGAGGCAAGGATTACCATCTCTGAATACATTACCTGTTTATTCTGGATTAAACAACTGTTTACCATACAATCAAAACTCATCTGCTGAACAGTATGTTCATCTATCAACTGTTAAATCCAATGTCACTACCTCCGAGAGTCAAGCAATTTCTTCTTCTGTCCCCACCTTGCTTGCAACAACTCCATTTGCACAACAACATCTGGGAGCTGTACAACCTTCAGGAAATGCAGTTCTGTCTCAGTTTCATGGCTGCAGCTCTGCAGGTTTTGGCCTTCCAGCAGGGCTTCCTTGTTCTGGTGTCCCAGCAGGTCATGTTGAGAATCCACTTAGTTTAGGAATTCCTTTAGGTCCAAATATTGATCCTGGCTTTTTGGGAGCAACTTCACTTTATAATCCACACTGTACTTCATGGAGTAATATCTTAAATATGAAACCATGTACTGGACAACCTCTTGGAGCTGGCAGAAGTGAGTGGCAGCTCTCCAAGTCACCAGGTATTGGTAAGTGTGTATTTTTACAGTGTGTTTGAAATACAGCTGTGGACAGGAATGGTGGTAGCGATGTTGCTTATGTTATAGTAAATAAAATTTAGATGGTACTAAGTGTAATTGCAATTATTGTTTATGCAAACCCTATTACTATTTTTCCTTGCTTAATTATGTTCTCTGAATTCAGTGTCTATTCTTGCAGCTCCTCTAATGGTCTTAAAAAACATTTCTCATAATTTAGAAAAATTTCAGCATTCTTCAGTATTAAGTAGTTCTGTGTTTGTGTAAAGAATCTAGAATTACATTAATTTCATGATTATAAGCAACACCATTTTGACTAAAATTTTGGTCCGAACCCGGAAGTGAGGCTTGTATAATCGTGAAATTACTGTACCTTTCATAGGAGGAAGAGGAATCCTAGCTGCAATTCAAAGTAGGCAAGATAAGTCATGCTCTTGAAATTCAATTTTTTTAATCTGGAAGGTAGAAGGCATTTCTGTTTCCAGCCTAATTTGGTATTAGCAGTCAGTAAAGGCCAAAACTCATAATAAGTTTGAACCCCATGGATGGTTGAAACTATTTGCTGGTTATGAAAGGAAAGACAAGCTGAGAAGTGTCTTCTGTTCTTTCTACTATTACAGTAATTTCACAACCACAAGGCACACCGGACTATAAGGCGCACCCCCGGGAGTCGGCAAATTTCGCAACTTTGTAGATCATATAAGGCGCACTGGACTATAAGGCGCACTTTTTTTTTTTGCCGCGAAGATCCATGCCACGTGCAACAAAGTAACTAATTAGTAACGGAATCCCACCTGGAGTTTACTGGCATGTGCTCAAATTGGAAACATTTTAACAGATTGGTGTAGCCTTTAAACACAGTCCCAAGCGCCCTCCCCATGCGCAGGGCCTGGCACTCCCACCCGTCCCTGGCTGGTGAGGTGGGGCTCGCGGCTGCTGCGGTTCAGGGCGGCCATGGCTCACACCTCAGGGTTGCTGCGGTTCAGGGCAGTTCGGGACTGTCTGCAGCTTGGGGCGGTGCGACGCTGCCCACTCCCTCTCTCCCTGTGAGGCTCCTGCTGGCCAGGGGCTGGCCACTCCTACCCCCCCTTGCAGCTGGGCTCACGGCTCGCACTTTTTATTTTGCAGCGAGGAGCTGAGCCGCGTGTAACAAAGTAATGAATTACTGGCAATTTGCAAACGTTTTTCACACACTGGCGTAGCCTTTAAACACAGCCCCAGGTGCCCTCCCCGTGCCGTGGGCCCCCGCACTCCCGCCTGCCCCCAGCATCGGCTGGCGCGGCTCGCAGCTCCTGTCTACTATCGCGTGGCTGCGGGTCCCGGCTTCCCCTGTCTGGTGGCTGCAGCTACCGCGGGCCCAGGCACTCCCGCCCGGCTCTGGCTACCGCAACTCGGCTTGCGGCTCGACCACCACAGCTGCTGGCGGCTCCTTCCCCCCACACCCAGGCTGCAGCCACCGACGGCTCCTTGTTCCCCCCATGCCTGGGCCGCGGCCGCCGCCACCCAGCGGCTCCTCGTTCCCCCCGCGCCCAGCACTGCCTGGCGGTTCCTTGTTCCGCCGGGGCCGGGGGCAGCTCCTTCCGTCCCCGCGCAGCTCCTGCTGACTGTGGCTGCCCACCCCCGCTCGTGACTCGGCGCTCCCGCGGCACCGCCCCCCCATTGCGGCTCACGCTTCTGGGTTTGTGAATTTTGCAACTTTGTCCATAATATAAGGCGCACTTCTGGGTTTGGGGGAAAATTTTAGTCAAAGGGTGCACCTTATAGTCGTGAAATTACTGTAGTCAGTGTCTAGAGTTAACTCTCAACCTAAGCAACACAAATTACTATTTAATTTTAAAAGCGTATTTTAACCTACAATCTTGTTAGTTGTTTTTGGCTGTACTTTTTTTTCTGGCTAATTCTTTCAGCCTAAATACCAGGCTAGTGGTGTTGAAGATGTGATTCTGTGACAGTTTAGAGCTTGTTTATTGATTGTTCCAAATCATTGATCTTGTTAGTGCATTTTAAAATAGTGAAATACTCCTTACCTATTTTTATACTAAGAAGATTTTGTGATACTACTGTTCAAATTTTCCAAGCTGGGCTAGTACTGATTAAGTTGTGACCACTGAGTGTTTTGTAACAGGTGTATATATACACTTTGTAGGTCTGTATGGAATGTGCTGTTTCCATAAGTATTTTTGTCACAATGAAACTTTAATGTGCAAATGGGGAAATGATTGAAATTTCAAATTTCATGCTTGTGGAAAGACATGAGAACTGTAGTAGTCAAACATTTCCCTGCCCTAATGAAGCATTTGTCAGTTGAGTTCATAAACTTGGTGGTAGCCGGAGTGCTGATTTCCTTCTGAGTCCTTGTAACTAACAGGAACATATTTTCTTCCAAAGGACATTTAAAAGTACCAGAAGAGCTGAAGTTCTCTAATGCCTGTTGTGTGGGAATTGCATCACAGACAGTTCTTAGCATTTATAATCCAAGTGACCGGTGGTTGCAGGTCAACATTGGAATACTCAGTGTTTCAGTTAATGGGGAAAAGGTAAGAGTTTGGTTTTTTTTTTTTCATAAAGTTGAATAATACTGTAGTCTTACCAGATACCATATGTATTAAGGCCCTCTTTACAGATTTGTGGTATTTTCCCCTGTATTATAGTTAATATGCGCAAAAGGAATGCTACTTTCTTTAGCCAGGTCACCTGACTTCTGCCAATAAGTAGACTTTGTGAGGTAAATGCCACACGAGATGATTGATATGTAGAATTGTATTGTGTGCATGAAGTGTGCAAGGTTTGAGTTTGAGTTATTCATTCCCACATTTGTGTATGTAAGAGAAGTCAGCCCTAGACCAGAAAACATCCATGCTGAGGACTGTTACTGCTAAAACATTCTTGACAATTTGCTCCTCTTTTTCCTGAAATTGGGAGATCTTTAGTGATGGAGAATGAGAAATATTTGGAGCAGGCTTCAAGCTAGGTGGGTTGTAGGTAGCTTGTAGGCTATAAATTGTCTGTTTTGTACTTCAATTTTGTTAAAAATCTATATACAGTAATTTCACGACCATAAGGTGCACCGAACTATAAGGCGCACCCCCCGGGAGTCGGCAAAATTCGCAACTTTGTAGATCAGATAAGGACTGTAAGGCGCACTTTTTTTTTGCAGCGAGGCTCCGCCCCAAGCTCACCCCGCGCGGTTGCTGGCCGAGGCCTCGCCTCAACCTGGCAGCCATGGGCCCCTGGGCCCGCCTCTACCCGGCAGGGGTGGTGCTGCAGGCCCACCTGGCCCGCCTTCACCTGGCAACCATGGGCCCCCGGGACTGCCTGGACCCGACGGGGGGGTGCCGCGGGCCCCCGGAACTGCCTCCACCCGGCAGGGGCAGTGCCGTGGGCCCCCTGGCCCGCCTCCACCCGGCTGCCGTGGCCCTGCCGGCTCCCCCCACTGCTTGCAGCTCACACTTCCGGTTTGGCAAACTTCGCAACTTTGTGCATCATGTAAGGCGCACCGGACTATAATGCGCACTTCCGGGTTGGAGGGAAAATTTTAGTCAAAAGGGTGCGCCTCATAGTCGTGAAATTACTGCACTTCTGTTATCATAGTAATTTTTCCAGAAATAGAATGTCTTGAGAACTTGAGAATGAGTTAGATTCAATCAGCCCATCAGAGTGTTGTAATTTCTTTTATTGATGAATGCACTTAGTAGAGAAGAATATAACAACAGAACAAGCAACTGAACTTCTGGTAGTTTGATAGTTGGTAACTTTAGTTAGATGTTATTTCTGTTCTTATTAGTTTTTGGTAGACTGCTCTTTATCTAGCTAATATGTTGAAACTATGCAGCGTTGTCTACAGTTCAGTTCAGTTGTAGATAGTATGAAGTGTTTTTTTTTTTTAAGTATGGCTCTTGCTGTTTTTATTTGGTCCATGTTACTGAGGAATAGCAGACAATGATTTGCTTTAAATATTGTAGCTTATAAATCTTAGAAGTCCTGATCACATCCCTCAGGTATATTCTTCCACCAGATGTAACATGTGTATTTCCAGAGTATGATTTCTTGTTTTGATCTTGTTTTTTCAGAATACTACTGCTTTAAAGAACATCAAGCCACAGTTCTGTGTGCTCATGTGTATATATATGTGTGTGTATATGAGAATAAGGGTTTGTTGCATATTTGAGATCAGCTTCATATGGCTTTTATGCACCTCCTGTAACCAGTGATTCTGTTGTATTAAGAGGTGATTTTTGGAAATGGATTTGCTTTACAGTTGTTCCCATGAATAAATATATGCAATTGTTTGCACAGTGTGATTAAAACCATGTTTTCCCAGTCAGCTCTGAAACATGCTACTATTTCTCAAAAATCAGGATTTTACTTATTAGTTTTCCTGGTGTCAGTCTTTCACTAGAGGGTAGAAAGAAACCTCTGCAATTTTCAGTCTGACTTCTCTGTTTAAATTAAAAGAAAAGGCCTGCAGTTGAGTAGGATGCAACTGGGCCATGGATATGTAGATACATAAATTAAGTGGAGGAAAAATATACACAAAATGTCTGTGTTAAGCGGTGGTGCCAGATAAAATGTTGTATTTGGAAAGAAAATTTCTTCTGGTAGAAGGCCTGTTTGAAAATGACAGGTATTTTGTTTTTCAGATGGATCCTATGAAATATCAGTGTCTGGTTTTCAAGAACAAAACCATTGTGGGCCCCTATTCTACCAACGACCTGAAAATCCTTTTCTTACCGTCCCATTCGGGGATCTTCCAGTGTATCCTCAATGTTTCATCTTGGCCAGTTTCTGCAGATGCTGAGACAATTGTTCAGTCGGAAGCTTTTGCAAGCAGGGTAGTTCTGACAGCAGTTGCTGAAAATCCTAATTTAGAAGTAAGTTGCTGCTTATTGTGGATCTTTAATTGTTGTTACAATTTTATGAATAATTTAATGACACTGGAAAATAACAGGATTGCAAAATTGTTCCTCGAAGAAACCTGGAATTTCATATGTTTTGAGTGGGAATATAGGAAAATTTTTGATAAGCTTATTGCTATATGGGAAGTTCCAGCTGTGGAAAAGCAGCTAGCTGGAAATGGAGGATTCTGTATGGAAATAAGTTGAAATGCATTACTTTTTCATTGTTAAGACTGGGCAAGACTTTAAACATCTGATGTTTACTAGGTATCTACTGTGTTGGGATGGGCATTTAATGTAACTATAAGTGTTTCTTTCCATTTGTAAGGAATTTTTTTTTTTTTTACATCAAGTAGACTTTGTCGTGGTTTCTTAATACCCCTAGCATGTTAATGATTTTAGAGAATAATTTCTTATTTTGGACTAATTAAAAATTAAAAGTAAGTGCATGTGTGAAGTACTTTTGTGTTGTGTCTTGTCAAGAACAACCACCATTAAAAATGTGACATTAATAATTAAATCTAGCTGTATATGGCTCTAGATTTAAGAGTATGGACAGGCAGAAAAAGGCTTGATGATACTTTTGGAGGTGCTTGAACTAATTACATGGTTGGCTCAGGCATGGTTGATAAAATTTTCAGTCATCAACTACAGCTAACATTTTTTTTTCATTTATGATACTCTTTTAAACTTGTTTTTGGCTAATTATATGTTTTGAAGTAATGAATGCACAGGAATGGATATAATTTAAATTTTTTCTTCCATAAATTTCTATTTATTTTTAGTGCATTTTTTAATATGTTGTCCATTCTCCATGTTCTCCATAGTATATAGTTTAAACTTGTGTTATGTTCAAATAAAATTTAAATCCTGTGCTCAATCTCTACATGTTGTTGCATTCTTGAGATTGGAAAAAATGCCAAATAAAAACTGTATTTTACTGCAGATCATGACACTTAAGCTAGTAAAATCAACTGCCCCTTGGTTATTTTCTTAACTTTTAACATGCTGGAATGAGCTTTTAACTATCTAAAACTGACATTTCTTATTTGCTAGCAATAATCATGGTTTAAACTTACTTTTAATTTGAATTATCCAAAATCACTTGATTGTGTGCTGGATTTTGGTGGATAAACATTGCCCTAAGATTGACTTAATTGATTGAGGCAAAATGCATGGGATATAGCCAATAGGCGATAACCCCATCTAATATCAAAGAAAATATGATTCTTAGACTCTGTCCCTTGGTAGGAGGTTTGTGTTATATGTGGATATAGGGTTAAGAGGATGGAATAGGTGAGTAACATCCTGTCTTTCCTGGTACTTTTGTAGGATGGCGTGTTTTGAAGGTTTTTCTTTCTTCTAAGTTCTGCTTTGTTTTAAAACCAGGTAGAAACGGGAAAAGGAGATTGCCTGGATTTTGGTGACTTGCCTTTTGGCGGTTGGAAGGCCCTTCCTCTAAAACTTATCAACAAAACCCATGCTTTTATGCCAATTAGGCTTATTATTAACGCAGTAAGTACAGTAAACTTCTGTTATGAGAGAGTTAACATCTTGTAATACTGAATTTTAATACCCTCTTTATGTTACATATCATTAGGAAATATATCTTGGACACTAGATGTAAGATTCCCAAAAAGTCTTTTGTTAGTCAGGAAATCAATTGTTTTTGCGGAGTGGTAATCTGATTCTGCAGTAAAGGTACCAAGAAAAATGCTTCTGGGATAGATGTGCAGTGTTTTGTTTCATGTCTGTTGGTGACTTTTTATAGCTCACCCATGGGATTCTGCCTCTGATGCTTGCTTTGATAGCACAGAGCAGCAGATAGAAAAAGGGTTGTGTTGCCTAAACCTTCCCTTGGAAGCTCCTTCTCTTTGAGAAGCTCGAGCCATATTGCACTATTCAAATGGACAGTTGACTGTTTAAACAAGCAGCCAAGCTTGCTGCTAGCAAGTTTAACATACTCCCTCTTCCTCTGCAGGAGCAGGACTCCTCTCTCTATCTGCTTTGTGTCACACCCCTCTGCATCTCTGGCAATGCAATTTTTGCGGGTTTGGCTAGGCTGGGCTGACTGTTGATTTGTGCTGTGGGGAGGGCTGGCTTTGTTTCCTTATGCAGGGGAACAAGAAAGGTCTGGCCTTATGTTAAGGTGGATCAGATTGTCTTGGGGATTAGTGATGTTTGGTCTTAACAGCTAAACTTCTTGAAGGCTTAAGTAACCTGACTCTGCTTATCCCCTTTTGCTGCAAAAGGATTTCCTATTGTTTTTAGACGGTTTGTTGGACTATCGTATACTTACCAAAATTACAACCTAATCTTTGGTAATTTTTTTCAAACTACTTGGATCATTCAAAAACTTGTTTTGCGGTTCTCACCTTTGTCAGCATTGCTGATAGTGACAATAAGAGTTAATATTTGTAATAATTTTTTTTCTGTTTTGACAGAATGCAGTAGCCTGGCGGTGCTTCACCTTTTCCAAGGAACCTGTTAATACTTCTAAAGAAAAAATGGATGCAGTTTCTCAGACAGCAGCTCCATCAGTTTTAAATCATGTGATACATGCAAGCTATGATGGGCAAGTGAGTAGTTTGGAGTTGGCCAATTCTTCTTTTTAGTTACTGTCTGAAATGAGTGATAAATATTTGAGTTCACAGTAATGATTTTTGGGCAGTGCACCTTTTGCATGTTTAAGTTTTGGGGGGGGTTTTGTTTGTTGTTTTCTTCTCAATAATTTTCTCCCTTCCATAAGGTGAGTCAACTAATTTCTTTTTCAGGATCCTGAAGCTTTAATAGTTTGGGTTCTGTTCCATGCACCTAAGAAACAAATTTCTTGTTCAGGTAAAGTAACTTGATTTTCATTTCAACTGAAATAGATTTGACTTTTAATGTATACATATGTTAGAGTTGCGGGAACAGGCTGCAAACTTGAAACCGTGTTTGGTTTACGTGCACTAATATTTCAGGTATCATATTCATTTTTAATAACTGTAGGAGGCAGGATATCTCTGTCTTAATCCTTTATATATTACCTTTATATATTTTGTTTATTTATATATATATATATGAGATATATTTATATAATATGTATATGTTATAGGGACATTTATACTTAAGTATGAAACTGTACAAAGTTTGTACTGCAAGATGCCTGGAATTTGTGTTAACTCCTTTTCCTTAGGGAATTAAGCCATCACTTAAGAAAACATTGCATTAATTGCAAAATAGATAATAAATGTGAAGAAACCTCTGAATTGTTCCTGCTTTCTGAATAGAAAATAGTACATGTATCAACTAGTTTGGCTGGTGTGATAGGATGGGGGTTTTTTTTGTTTGCATTAGAGACAATTTCAGTGACGTTTGACAAAAAGTCAAACTCTTTAAGATCCTGTGAGACTTCATTTAAAAGAGGAAAAAAGTGTTGCAGGAGTAATGGGAGAGGTGTTCTTATTATCACCACATGAATATGTTAACATTGAAGAGTAGCTGAAGTGAGACATGCATCAATAGGATTGTCTTTGTTGTTGGCTGTTTGCTGTTGACTTGCTTACTTTTGTTACTCATGAAATTGTTTCTAGATTCCTTGGGTCCAGCAGAGGAGTTCCTGGCAAGAGTGGACGTGGAAGTGGATAGTCCAGGACCTGGCACTGTGATTAAAAGTGTTTCTGTCAGAGCAAGAGCTGGAACAGCAAGGATACATATTCCAAAGGACTTACAGGTTTGTGAATATTTACGAGTTGTATTACAAGAACAGTTTACCTCTCCTAGGCTCCTACTTTTGTAATGTTTGGTTTTATTATGTATGTATGTATATATATATGCAAACATACTCTTACTTAATTTTTACAGAAAATACATCTGTCTACTAATGTGGGTTCTACAGTCAAGCAGCAGTTGCCATTGGCAAATGCTGGAAACATTAGTGTACATTTGAAAGTTAAGGTAGGTTGGCTTTTCCCTCATGAAATCATGATTTTTGTGCTATTCATATTGTAGTGAAGCTAGAGCTGAGCCTTGGGATTTTAGCTCAGCTCTGTGGTTTGACAAAAGCTTTACAAGTTTACATAAAGGGAATGAAAGATGGCCAAGAGATTAGCATACTCTCTGGAAGAGGCATATGGGAGTTCTTTTGATCAACTTCAGTTTTATTTGTTATAACAAACATACCTTTATGATTTTTACCAAATTTTAACTAAAACATTTGTTATATGTAAAAGTAGTGAAGCCTGTGCTGCACAGCAGGTGTTAGATAGGTGGTAGAGTAAAACCTGCTTAAGGCAAAGATGAATATTAGCATTGGGATACATCTGTATTTTCTAACAAAACTGCATTAGGTTTTAGTGTACATCTGCCAACTCAAAGTGAGTTCTTTTCAAATATACAATGTCTTTACTTGACCTTTTTGAGAATCCATGGAAAATATGGTTCCAGACTGAAATATAGATAAACACATTTGAAACTTGCATTTCAAAGTCAATAGAAGGAACAGTTTGTTCCATTTTACAAAAAGAGATTTGTTAGCTCATCATTTCCAGGATGGGAGGCCGTGGAAATAGGATATATGACCACTATCACAAATGCCACAGTAAGTGGTGGTAATTGATAGTGTTGAAGACTCCAGATGTATTCAAATTGTCTGAACTGCAGGTACAACAGGTACACAAGCAAATTGTGTTACATGTTGTAGAAGTGTTTAATCCCTTAAAATAGGTAACTAACCCTCCCTTTTGCTCTGGGCTGCTTTCAGACATCAGATCAGGACAGCTGCTTTGCTGTTGAACCTGAGGACCTTTTCCTTTTCCCTGGAAAAGAACAAGTAGTGACTGTCAATTTTTTTCCAAAAAACACAACAACTACAGAAAGGTAATACAACTGATTCTGTGCTGCATGTGTTAAACTGAACTACTTTTGACCTTAAGGTAATGAAATTTTTCTGTACAAGAGACTTTGTCTTCCGTTGTTTTCATGAGAGCCCTTATCCATTACAAAAGGGTTTTTGCTGAGGTTCACCTTTTCTGTAGATTATCTGCCTCTTCAGGTCCATATAGCTGAATGAATAGGTAATATTTCCCGTTAAGAAATATTCTAAGATCTGTTTAGTGTGAGTAAGTGGAGTATCTCTGAGGCCCTCTCTGTGGTAAAGAACAACAAAACCTCAAAATACTCACCTTTAGCAACCCCTTCAGTTACTTCCCTCTTTCTCTCTCTGCTGAGGCAAGGGAAATGTCATTATTATTTTACATGTGAAAAAACTCAAGAACAGATCAAAATCATAAATATTCATTTGTCTGCTGTAATCAGGTAAAAGTTTGTTCTGTACAACACTAATGTACATGTTCCTTTTGCAGATGGAAGAAGCATTCATAGTTGTGTTCGTTAGGGCCTGTTGAACTTCATTCTGCAAAACAAACTTGATTGGTTCAAGTTACAATTAAGATGTCATGTGAGAGTTTCTGGCAATGACATGGGTCTGACTCATTTCTCCAGAGCAGCCTTTCCTCTCTTGTTACATGATTTCCAGTTTCTGCTGTGATAGAGTGAGAATGGACAAAGGAGTATCTTCAAAATATGTTCAACTTCAGTAGCTAACTTAACCAGGCCTCCCCAGTGCATTTAAATTAAACAATGAGAAGTTCTGTGCTAGTGACAGTGTGATCCTATTGGATAGGTTGAATTTTTACAGGCTTGAGGTGCTCAGAATTGGAAAATTTGTAGTCTATGTCGAAGTGCTGCCAAAGGACTAATAAACAAACAGGCAGTAATGAAGGTCCATGTCTGTGTTTCCTGCTGTTTGGCTTTGTCAACAGGCATCATAGGGATTCACTGACAACTAGAATGGAGGTTCTTGAGTTTTTTTCTTGACTTGAAACCTGTCTGTGCTATAGGAAATTATTCAGGCTTTTATTTAAAAGCCAGAATTCAATCCTTGGTGCTCCTGGATATCTCATACCTGTAAAAATTCGAAGGCATTTCCAATGGCATTCAAAAGACATCTCTTTAATCTACAGCCAGACTTAGTTTCTTTCTAAAATTAGGCTGTCAAAATAATTAGGAGTTAGTATGAACAAAAAATACTTTGCTGAACTGTAGCCTCTGAAATATTTATCTGAATCATTTCCAGATGAAATACTTCAGAAGACTCTGTGAGGTACATGTGGCTTGTGTATTTAGAGCCTAGAGGATTTAAATGTAGGGCTATGCCTAAAGCTGGCCTTTGCCATAAACTAAAAAGAAGCGTTTGTATTTTTGCCTTAGGCATTTTTAAAACTGCCTTCTTATCTGTAATATTTTTTCAGTTATGTTTTCATTTCAGCAGCTAATCTTGTTCTGTTGTGGCATTTAAATTTATTTATTTATTTTTAAAGTATTTTGAAAATCCTTGTGCTACCATCTGGGCCTCAGTTTGAAGTGATGATAAAAGGTGAGGTAGAATCTGGGAAAAACAGACCTGTGTCTACAGCTGCTGAGTGCTCAGACATTCCACCCATCCTCTCCAACAAGCAATTCATTGCCTGGGGAGCAGTATCACTTGGATCATCAGTGTAAGTATAAGCTGGACAACCATTTGTATAGAATATCAATTTAAGTATTTTATATTGCACTTATTTGAAGTAAAATTCTATTCACATGATAATTTGCAGTGATTTGTTCAAGTGAAAGAAGCAGGATATTACAATTATTTTTCTTGTGCAAGAAAGTTTTGAAAACAAACTGATCTTATTCGAACTGTGTATTCTTGAGGACTCTTTAGTTATGATTAGAATATCTGGTTCTGTAAGTTTAGTATGTCATGTAAGTAGAAATGAGGAGAGAAGTATTTTTCAATTAAGGTGATAGAAAAATTCTTTTGGTTCTTTTGATACCTATCTCTTGCTAGAGGTTAATTATGCTTAATTTCTTCCATTACAACAAACAGAATCCAATTTGTGTAATGTAGTTTGACCGTCTGAATAACATAAACTGTTGAACATCCCTTAATTGATTTGAATGTTTGTGTTAAAACTTTTAGTGATGGAGAATCTGTTTTGCCCCTAATTATGAATTACTTTATCCTTTAGACTACTTCTTGTCCTCACTTTTTTAGTTTCAAGTTTACAGGTTCAGTATTCTATGCTTTAGTGAAACTGTTCCTGATTGTTAGGATCTTATTTTCTTCTTTTGTATGTAAAGTCTGCAAGTTTTGCAGATCTCTGAACTTGTAGTAATTATTACTTGAAGGACTAATCCTCTGTTGGTTGATACTGAACTTTTTGAGGAATCTAATGGTGTTTCTGGTAGTTTAAAATCCATCCATGTTTGTAGCCAAGAACTGTTTCTGATAGCTGTGTTGCTGTTTTTCTGGTTTGTTAAGGTAGTGTGCTTCTGACTAGTTTTGGGTATTTGGTGTTTGGGAATTGCTGCTTCTTTCATGTGTGTTGCTATCTTTTTATTTTCTGTTCCTCCTGTAAAACAGTTTTAATGAACCCTTGGCTTTAGGAAGCTGAAATTATTTCTGTAATTTTGTTTCAACAGAGTACAGTGTCTGTCTGCCAGTGTTGATAGAGGCTTTGCTTTCTCTGTCCTATTTGATTCCAACTGCATGATCTATTTTCCTATGTTGTAGCTATTTTAAGGCTTGTCAAATTGATCTGTCAATGTTTTTTAGCTAGTTAGTGACAAAGGCACTTGCTTTTGCTGGAGATGTTTCCTACCTCTGCTGAGGAAAGCTCTGAGTACCAGAAGCCTGGTCAGCGTTAGGATGTATCACAGAGGAAAAAAAAGATATTTTTCAGTCAACCTGATTGTGTCGAGTGACTGTAACTTTGTGTTGCTATTACATTGAGAAGTCCATGAAAACGAAAAGTTACCCTGAATCTAGTTCTTTACAACTGTTCTAATGAATCTGGACCAGACTACTCACAAGGCTTGATTTCTCATAATTAAGTGTCTCTGGATAATCTTATTATAACTGTGTCTTGAAGTGGGGATTTTTAAGGAGTTTTTGTATGGATGCAATTGCTGGTTTCTTTGAAAGTTCAGACTGTTAAATACAGTACTTGAACTTCAGGTAAGGTATATTTTATTTTCTTTAATATATATGTATATTTGGGGATTGTTTTGTTCTATGAGTGTTCATGTGGTGTATAGCAGTATAGGGTGTGTAAGTTTGACAATACAGAAATAACTTTCTATTTAACATATTCTGTTGTTCCCAGAGGTGATTTTTTTCTCATTAAATTACTTCAAAATTGACTGTCCCAGTTCCATTGTTTCCATTAATTAATAGGTGCAATTAATTTGTATTTGTTGTAAAATCTAACCATACATATTTTTCAGACAGAAGAAGCTAATTCTAAGAAATGACTCTCCATCTGAAACCCAGCATTTAAGATTGTTGATAAGAGGCCAGGATCACGACTGCTTTCAGGTGGCTGTCATTGAAATTTCTCTTTAGTATTTGTTGCTGTTACCAGGCTATGTTTATAATGAAAATGTTTTTGCCCTGAAGTGTTAACAGGCTGTGTTTCTGTTTTGACACTGCCAAGATAAGTGTGGTACCAGAGCTTAAGTGACACTGGCATCCTTGGCAGCCACTGAAATAAGAGTGCTGCAGCAAACTAGAGCCCAGTTTGCAGCTTTCTAAGCTACTGTATCACAACAGAGTCAGTTTTTGGTGGAGTGATCCATCACTCCAGTGGCCCTTCTTGCAGGACAGAGTGTAGACGAGAGGATAGAAAAACTGGAATTAGCCTTTAGGAATTACCAGGGCTAATGAGTCTTTTTGTTATGTTACCTGCATTGACGTATATCCCCTTTTTCCCTCAAACGTTCAAGTTTTTAAAATCTAAAATCTTATACTTACAGAGAATTAATGTAGCACTGGTAAAGTTCAGCCTTGACAGGTTGGGGGTTGAAGACAAAAAAGTCTGTCTAAACTGAGAGGCATCAAAGTATTCATCATGGGAATATAAAGTATCTTGGACTTCATAGTTTTCATTGCATATTAAGCATTGTAACTTTAAATATGCCATTGTGAAAGAAGTTAATGTAGAATTTGAAGAAGTTAATTCTTCCTTCCAAGTATAGTAAGTTTTACTGCTATGTTTTTTTCCTATTATAGTCACTCAGTTCTGATGTCTGTTTTTATAGCTGCAAAGTATATTCGGATCAGAAGAACGCTTAACCAGTAACTGGGAACTCAAAATGCGTCCCAAAGAAGATACTAACATATACCTGATGTTTACACCCACTCGAGTGACTTGCTGCTTTGCAAAACTGGAAATCAAACATCTGGGGATTCGAACAAAGCCAGGAATTAAGTTTACTGTAAGAGTTCCAATGTAGCTTCTAATAATTTAAAATGTATTTCTTTTTGTAATTATTGAAAATCTAGCACTGAATAACTGTTTCTATAAAAAACCTGAAAATTCAAGATACATATTATGGGTATCTGTATACTTGTTAAAGTCATATGGGCACTAAATTTTATGCTTTGAACAATAGTATCAATTTTGCATGCAATTCTTTTCTTTGTGAAGGACATTTTTATGTACTATGTTAAAAGTAGCCTAAAATTTTAACTCTAGAAGTGTTAAAAAATCTGAACTTGTCTTGTTCTATAGGTAGGTCTTAAACAAACTTGGAAGTAGAACTTGAAAATGATTGAGTAAATTTAGGCTGTTCAGTTCACATTTTTAACAGTTTCATTTACTTTTCTGTACCTCTATATGGTTTACTGTAGTTGTACATAAATTTTTTTACTGAGAAACTTTTTTCACTTGAAGTACTGTTTTTTTGGTGGTGGGCTTTTTTTCTCTCCCAGATACCGTTATCTGGATATGGAGGAGCAAGCAATATCATTTTAGAAAATGTTAAAAAATTGTCAGATAGCTTCATGGTTACACTGGAAGGATCATTGTCTGCAAGGTTACAGAAAGCTTCCTTCCACGTGAGAAACACAGGTTCCCGGGCTGCCTATGTCAAAGCGCTGTGCTTGGGAAACCTTCAGACAAAAACAGTGATGGATCCTCAGGTTATGACAGTGTCTCCAGAGAAGTTTGTACTAAGAGAAGGAACACATGAAGTAAGTACAATGCTTTCTTCTGAGCAGGTTTTATGAATTTAAATTAAATGTTATCAATGAAAAAACCTGACTTGTTCTTTATTAAAATCTCACCTAATTTTTATATCTTGTTTCACTTGAAGTAATCTGTTGACTCATTCCAAACATTAATACAAACAATAACTTCTTTTTTTCTCAGTATGTTGTCTATTTATTTTACCAGGTGATTACTGTAACATGGAATCCAGTGGAAACAAACTTCAACCCAAGCATGTTGGTATCGACAGTATGTTTTTTTTGGGGAGATGAAGTTTCTAGGCAGCAGTATCGCAGGTAAGATGTGCTTTGCTGTTGTAACAGACCGATGTTTAATAAATTAAAGCTAGGGGTATGTGCTGCCACAAGTGTTTATTTTAACATGTTTCCAAAACGAGCAAGAACGAACTAAATGATAATATATAGAGATCTATTAAGCCTCTGTAGGTTGTTGGTGGGGGTTTGTTCATTTATGTCTTTGCTTACATACTGTAGCTATCATCCTAGTTAAGTATTTAATTCTGTATTTCTCAAATTCAGGTGTGTTGGGTTTTGGGGAAATGTTTTCTTTTTTTGTATTGAAAGAGATCTGTGTTCTCTAATGTCTCTCTAATGTGTATGTAACTTTAATTTCTAAAGAAAAGGCTCATGGAAAGAAGAGTACTGATATACAGGATTATTAAGTTTCAAGCAAGGTTCATGTCTGTTGGCTGAATTATGTTGACAAAGAATGTGTTTAAGTAGATATGTATATGAGAAAAGTAATATCCGCATAAGCTCATGACACACTAAAGAAACTTGTTGAAAATACCTTGCTGATTTTAAATAGTGGCCATGTTATTCTGCATTTCAGTTTCTATAACTCAAATGCACAGAAATGGCATACTCTACTTTCAGTGGCATACGTGGCACTTGTGACTTGTGCTGTCCGTGGGGTATAGTGTACTGCAAATGTTAAAACTAGGTAGAGCACTAAGGTGCTGATGATCATAATTCAGTGCAAAGTTTCAAAATGGCATTATTTAATTATTGCTTTTAAATGTCATTGCCTGACAATGTGTGAAAGTCATTGTGTATATTCTTATCCAAATGAAGTGTTAAACACTGCTGAATTTAACTGTGTCACTTGGAATAAAAAGCTCATGGAATAGCTGAGTTCCTGACCTTGATAGGAAAGTGGCTTATTTTAGATAACTTAGAAGATGCTTGTTCCTGATTTTTGGTATGAATTGTTTTGTGTGGGGCAATGCTCTCAATCCTGGAATCCTCCTTAAAGGGCTGAAGTACTTGGGGGGAACAGTTTTGGTCTACAGGTCAACAGAAAATCTATCTAGAAGCGCAATACAACTACACAGGTATTATTGGAAACTTTAAAAATTCAGATTCTGGATGTTGTTGCATATACAAAATTACTTGTGGATTTTATTAGACAGCAGGCTGGCCTATTGTTCTTGAAAATAGTGGTCCAGCTATTTGTTTCTCGGTGGGTGATTCTCTGAAATCTCCTTTGAAATCTTGAAAGAGATGTGTATGTCTTGCAATGACTGAGTTCTCTAAGCCAGTTAAATCCCTTTCTGTAATTGTGCACTAAAATAAGAATATGATTTAGGACTTAGGGGCAGCAATGTGAAATGAACCCTCTGCCTCATCTGCCAACTTGTGCCCCAACTTCCTTACTCCAAAATTATATCTAGTCAGCAGCTTGGTAAGTAGCTTAGACTGCGAGTTAGTAGTGCTCAGGTATTCTTTCCTCCTCCATGGCTCTGACCTTATCCAAGTGCCAGATTTCCTCTTGCTGACCTGTAGCTTCCCATTTTTCCCAGGACTATTTATATCCATGTGCCTCCCAGTCTTTTCTGTTCTGTTGGCAGTTATGCTCCTTGGCTCTGTGTTCCTGCTGTTGGCTGGCACCTGCTGCTGCTCTGACATTGACTAGTCAATTTTTCCTCTCAAAAGGCTTTCACTTGTAACCAAAATAGCATTCTCTTGCTTCCTGTGGTGATTGAAACATCACTCAGATGCCTGATGTACTTATCAGAAATCTAGGTAGGTGTGACTGACAGCAGAGAGCAAGTATGGAAAGACAAACATATGGTAACCATTATTTCAGTGTTTCCTTTTACTCTGTAGCAATAGAGCAGGTATTTCTTTAACCATTTTGAGACTGTGAAAAGACTTCAGTTTTAAATGAATGCTCCCAGACTTGAATTTGCTGTAGTCAAGAAGTGAAGTGAAAATTATGCTTGATTCTTAAAATTCTTACCAGTCTTTTAAAATTTGTTGTTTCTGGTACTTTGTTTAATTTAATGACTCCTGTTTGTCTCTGACAGAGCTGTGATGTGTAAACCTGAGGTAGAAAAACGTATAATCCCAGAAAACAACTTATTGAGAAACGCTGTATTTGATGAAGAATTTCAAGGGGAGCAGCTTGTGACAGAAGGTAAGACTGACTTCTTAAAAGAAAAATATAATACTTATTTTCATGTGGCAAATGTGCTTTTGGCTCGAATCCTAGTTACTTTTTCACTGTTTTTTTTTTTTATAAATGTAGAAGAAAAGTTCTGAATTTGGGTAGTTGTATTGGGCAAAGCTTTGTTGTATTTTCTTTCCCCAGTCCAGCTGAGGGGTGCAATAGAATGGCTTTGGTGGGCATCTGGCATCCAGACAGGTCAAATCATCACAACAGAACTTACCTTTTTTCATTCAGTATCTATATATTTAATTTATTTTCTGTACTTTTCTCGTAGCAACATGAAACCCCAGTCTGTAAATATTATAGCATTAAAAATGCTGAGTTTATTTGGAAAGTATTTGCCTTTTTAACTATTGAGAAAGATTCAGTTTGTTGTACACAGATATATTTGAGAATTGAGAGGCAGACAACTTGACTGACACCAAAATATATATTTATTTTCCTTGCTAAATTTAACAGCTTTTTCTTCTGCTTGTTAGTAAGGAATGCATTGATGAGAATACAATATTTTGTAAAGGGTTCCCTAAAGCATCCACCCCCTCAGCTGTTCAATCCCATAAGTGTCATGAACTAATTTACTGTCAAACCCTATTCTTGAGCTAGTTATATTCACATATGGAATAACTTACTTTTGTAAGGCTACTACACCTGAAGAAATGTGGTCTTTTTCTTTCTCTATAAATTGTGTGTCGTCTTTACTTGGAAAAGTAAAGATTTTCTTTTATCAGTCCTCTTAGTTGGGGTGAAATCCTAGTGAACATTAAATACTTGGGTTCTGAGTATCCTTTCAAGTTAAGCCTGTGGTTAGAGAAAAGAGTAAAACTCTAATTTGGCATACAATCAAATTAGTATATAGCATTTGTATAAAGGTGGAAACTATATGATAATTTTTTTAATATGTAACATCTGTTATATCTTCTAATAAAAATATTTAAATTAGTTTGTATTCAGATTTATGTATTATATTTGATGTTAGTGTCGAGCTATACCTGATAACTAAATTTGCAGGAAGTACTTTTGGAGTGATCTAGGATTTCTTAGCTGATGGGTTATTAATGAGGTCTAGGTCTTAAATCTCTGTGCTGTAACTTCTGAGTATTGTAGAATTTTTCTTACTAGAATTGTTCTATTACTCTCATTTTTAGTATGTGATTTCCCACGAGGGACAAATGATATTCATCTTTTCTATGCAAGTATGCAAAAGGTTCTCCTTTCTGTGGTTGGATATTCCACTTGTGATCAGGATGGCTTTCAGCAGTCTCCTGGACCCCATTTGGAATTGGACAGGTACTAGAACCATAGTTAGTAATTATATGTATGTAATTATGTTTTTTTCTTTTGAGGGTGGTTAGACTTTGGAACAGGTTGCTTTGGAACAGGTTCACAGGAGTGGCTGTGAAGTTTTCATCTCTGAGGAAACTGAAAACCTGGTTGGTCACCGTCCCGAATAGCCTGCTGTAGCTGACCCTCCTTTGTGCAGAGGTGTTGGAGACTGGGTGATCTCCACAGGTCTCCCTCCTGATTTCCAGATTGTGTTGCATAGCATGCTGTGAAACTCGCCTTACCTTATTTCTCTATACAGTACTTGTTTTCTTTGTGTATGTTTTATTCAAATTATTTTATATTATTATCTTCTGAAGATAATTGTTTATTTTAGTTGCTCTTATTCTAAATAGTACCTTCCAAACATTCTGTGCAAAAGCTGATCCTGATACAACTGCTGGATTGTTTTTTACTTAATGGAAAATTGAATTAAATTGAGGGCCCATGTAAAAAGTATTGTACTTTAATAATAGTACTTCTCAATATTTTAAGAGTAGGCTATTATAATTATTTATGAGATTTTTTTTACTGCTTTTATTTAATGCAGTTTTATTTTCAGGTCTGAGAATTTTGTAAGACATACTGCTGCAACTTTGGACGTTCTTCCTGTTAAAGGACCTCAGGGTACTTCTTTATCTGCAAAAGCTAAAGATCTGGTTCAGAATAAATCAGATGCTCAGTCTTGGGCTGTTACACCTGAGTATTTGACTTTGACGTCTCCTTCTATTGGTAAGCATTTTTTGAAGTGAATGAAATAGCCATTTCAGAATTAAGATAACTGTACTGCAAAAGATGTTTATAAGTAAGTGTGTGTTGACCAGTAATCTTCATGCAGACTTGATTTGAACGCAGTTTTGGATAAATTATCAGGGGTAATGTGCTCTATGCATAAATGCAGAATGCACTGCATACCTGTGAAGATTTTAAAGTAATGTGAAGGTAAAATTAGGGCAGAGAAGACTTTATTTTCATTGGTGCGTCTCTGTATCATGGACATTTTTGTGAATTTTTTTATATGTTAGCTTTTTTTTTGTGTTGCAGGTGAAACAGCAGATATTAGACGTGTACAAATTCTCAACAATTCCAATAGAACGTTGACATTTGAACTTTCATGGCCAGCTCATTGCCTTACTATAACCCCACAACACGGTGCCATTGAACCAGAGTAAATATATTTTAATAAGTTCCTTTATGTGTGAAAGCGTGGTGAGGTTTTGGAGGAATTTCTTTTTAATTTAAGTCCATAATTAACTTAGGAATTTTAGTTGGTTTTTAGGAATTTACTTTAGTTTGCTTAGGTTGTATACTGAAGCTATTTTAGTTCCAGGGAATAGACTTTTTGTCAACTTACATGCAAATCTAGCTTTTTTTAGGACCTTATGCTTTTACAGTTGTTTATAATGGGAATGTTCTTCTGTCATGTGTATAATTACCTTTATGCCAGGAATTTTCTGTGCCTGGAAGTGCTATTATTATTTCATAATTTTCAAGGAGCTAAATGACCAGTGAAGCTGAAGCTTTAGAAATCTCTTTTCACAGTAGTTTTTTGTTTAAAATTTAGCTGTGTATTTAAAAACAAAAAACGCTTCCTCCCTTCCCACAATGAAGAAACAACCCCCAAAATAGCAGTTTCTATAGAAGGCTTCTCTTCTGGGGACTTAGTGTTTTCTTTAGCAAATGTGCTGATATTCCTCACAACTTGATTTTGGGATATTATTTTGAGAAAATTGGGTTTTGCCTTTCAACCTTTGGCTTCTCCGTATCTGTAGGTATGAAAATGATAAGCCAGTGTCAGCTTACCCTTGCCTTAATTAGCATGTTTTTGGAAAAGTAGTCATAATATCACTGTAAATGTATATGAGACTTTTCACACTTGGCAGCAAAGACTTCCACAATTTAGGTTTAAAAGGTCTGCTCACCTCTCCCTTCTAAATTTCTTTGTTTTTTTTAAGGTTCAGTTCAGAACAGCTTTAAGATCCTGTTATTAAGCTATTCTCATCTTACCAAAAGAACAAGTCTCCCACCAAAAAATAGGTTTTGCTTTCAGAATTGTATTTCAGTAGTTGCTATAATTTTGAAGATGTTTGCCCAAACATACTTTCTCTTCAGTCCTGCCTCGCCGATTGCGTTTTAAACACTTAATTTCATATTCATGTAGATGGAAATTTGTTTCATCAGTAATGAGAACAAAATAGAGTTCCATGGAAGGGCTAGGATATCTGCCACTCGTTGCAGATTCAATCTGCAAGTGCCAAGAAAAGCAGTTTCAAAAAGCAGTAGCAATTAATGACTTTCCAGTGGCTGTGAAAGTAAGGACATACTGAGTATCTCATACCCTAAATTCAGGATTGTCTGGATGATTTCTTAAAAAGAGGGTATTGAAGGCCTTCTGCAAGCAATTTTCTTGCAGTGTAGAATTTTAAAATGTGCTCACTGGAAAAGAGTGGGCAGAATCCTCACAGTTTAAGTCCAAGTAAGTAGTTTGGATCAAGAACAGAGGTCTGCAAGTAGGAAGCAGACCCGTGGGAACAGCTGACTTAAGCACAGCAAGCTGCACTTGCCCAGTTTTCTATTTTTCATGACCATCTCCTCGCCGTGCCAAGGGCAATCAACCTGTCAGAACAGGAGCCAGCCAGAATATTTTATACTCTGCACTGTGATGGCTGGAGTCTGCAGAATTCTTGAACTGAGTTAGACCATGAAAAGAGGTGATCTGATTTCTCGGTGGTTGTGAAAGAAGATCCTGGGATCATGGCAATTAAAGCTTAATATATCACATATCTGAATACATTAAATTTGAAGATGCTCTGTAAAGCATCTTCACTTATCTGCTGTCTTAAAAGTGCATCCTTTTTTTGGGTGGGCTGGTGACAAGTGTTGTAGATACTGATTCTAATATGAGCATACACTAGTTGATTTTTTTTTTTTCTTTAGGGGCAGTACGCTAATTCTGGTGAGTCCTAATCCATCACTTGCTTCAAGGCCCACATTAATTCCTTGGAGTGGCCTAATCTATATCCATTGTGATAATGGACTAAAGGTATGTGGTTTATTGGTGACTTCAGATTGCGGCTTTTAATTTTATTTTGTCAACTTGAATAAAGTTACTAAAAACTTCTAGATTTGAGTCAGCAGCTCTGTCAACTTCCATTATTCTTTTTAAAGTTCTGAGAGAACTAAAAGGAAAAGTATGATGCCATTTTGTAAACCGAGATTTTTAGTTCATTTATCTCTGAAGTAGTGTTAGGATGTGAACACTAACTGAATTTCCAACAAAATTGCACCCACTACTGCCTTATGCCTAATTTTCTAAAATGCTAAATATATATATGTAGATGTGCATGCATAAAAGTTGTTGGTATCATACTGTAAAATAAAAAAGTTAAAAGAGATTATTGGACAAGTCACCATAACTCCTTTTGAGGTCCTTTAAGGTAAAATTGACCTCCTAGATGACAGGTCTGTGATAAAGAATATCTAGAACAGGTTGTGCCTCCTCATGGATTTTAATCCAAGACATTTCCCTGATTAAGTTGAGGCATAGAAAAAAATAAATTTATGAAGCCAGCAGTTTTTCTTTTTTCTGTGTAAGAGCAGAAGGATTCCTTGATAATCTCTCCTAAAGAGACTTTTTTTCTTATTTTTACAGTCAATGTGTGTTTTGGGTTGTTTGTAACAATGCATGGAGAGAGAAATAGACATGGAAAGGATAAAACTATCTACTTTCCTTTTGCATGGAGGGAAGTGTGAGGTATGATACAGAATTGGAAACTGCCTTCAAAAAACTCAAACAAACAGGGAACTTGTTGAGAAGGAAATGATGACTGCACATAGTTAACTATGTTATGTTCTACAATATGAGAAAATTATTTAAGAAATCTGCTTAGGCAAGTGTAGAGAATGTAGCAAAACCCGTCAAATTATAAGAAATCTGGTAGTTAATAATGCTGTTGTAATTTATTTGCTTCCTCTCCAAATCAGCAAAAAGTATGCTAAGATTTTACTGGCATTAACTGAAACTTTTAAATTTTCTAGTTATTTAGCAGAAGTGAACGTGAAGCTCCTTCTGAATGAGGCACCTCTGTTTCCATTATCTGCAACAGAGAATGAAATTGGAATTGTCAGTTAAATTAGTTTAAATTTTTATTCCTGTTGAATTAAAATGCCTAGATAGCAAATGTTCAGGGAATGTTCCTTTTCTCCTAAATTAAACTTGTCCAGAATATTTCAGCTTTTGAGGCTGGAGAAGACCTGCTGATTTAATGTATGAGAGCTTTCCTCTGTTGAAATGTAAAGCTAAACATAAACTCTTGCAGCTCAAGGATATAGAGCTAAATAGTTTGACTTGTTAAGATATCAATATTCACTGTTTAAAACTCTGCTTTTCTCCAAATTGTGCAAAAGTTTATTAAGGTGCTTATTCAAGAGGCTGTCACACAGAGCATGTCTGGATCAGACTTTCCATGTAGAAGATGTGATGTAATTACTCCACAGTCTGAAAATCCTACTGTTGATGTGTCAAAGCCTCTCCCCACGCTCCCTCTAACAGAAATGAAGATAAAGAACAGAAACATTGTTTTTCCTAAAACAAGACCTGGTCAAAACTCGGGTAAGAGGAATTAGTTATTAATTATAGCATCTGTAGTATTTTGTGTCCAGAGGCTTTGTTTACTGTATTGCATGTTTGGGAACTTTAGTGCCTTGACTTTGGTTTTGTTCTCTTACTCTATAGATAGGTTTGCATACAGGCAAATCAGTTGCTGGGTTTTTAAGTCACTATGATGAATGCAGCTACACTGTACCTGGAAAAGAGAGTACAGTAATTTCACGAATACAAGCCACACCAATTTGACTAAGATTTTGCTCCTAAACCGGAAATGCGACTAATACTCAGGAGCGGCTAATATGTGAATAATTTTCTGACATTTACAACCTCAGAAGTGCCAGCCAGAGTGCTGAGCCGAGCTGCTGCAAAGTCGGCATTTTGCGATTGTTACAAACTGCTACTCTGTTGCACCGCGGGTGGAACCTGGCTGCCTACAGGCAGCACGGGGGGCAGGGAGAGAGGCGGGAGAGCTCCCTCCTTCCCTCCTGTACCACAATCCGGGGGAGAGACGGGGGGGCCCCGCGCTGCCACTACCGCGCCTCTGGGAGGCGGCGGGGGGCTCCGTCCCCGCCCGCCGCCGCCGCGGGAGTTGGGGAGGCTCCGTCCCTGCCTGCCACCACAGGGCAGCGCCGGGCCGTGGTGACCGAGCCCAGTGGCAGCGGCGGCTGGCCCCCAGTGGCCCCGCCGAGCGGCAGCGCCGGGCTGGGCCGCCTGGCCCCGTCAGCAACCCCTAGCGGGCCAAGCCTGCACAGCCTTAGCTGAGCCAGTAAACCCCGCCCTGCCGTGGTTCTGTTACTATTTGGCAACTTTGTTGCACGCGGGTCCTCGCTGCGAACGACAGAGCGGCTTATATTCAGGTGCGACTTATTTATGGACAAAAAACGAAATATTTGCCAACACCCAGAGATGCGACTTATACTCAGTGCGGCTTGTATTCATGAATTTACTGTGTTAGAAGGCTGCTGTGTCAACTTGAAACTCTTCTGGCTCAATGCACCTTTGCAGTAGATCCATTCTCATCTGCACTTATGCCCATAAGATATGTGATCAATCTGTCTTTAGCAGGGAAATAAATGCTCCTCCTAAAGAGGACTGTCAGCTATAAGGCTAGCTGTCCTTGTCTTGGTACGTAGTGATTGAGGAGGACGGTGTTGATAATGGGAGTCTGAAATGCTTGGTCTGTACCTTTAATTCCAGTAATGTTTAAAATTCTCTAAGTAACTTTATGGAACTCTCATTCTGTTATCTGGATACCAGGTTTTTTTGAAGAACTTACTTTTTTTTTTAGGTAAGGAAAGTTTTTTTAATGATCCAGTGACATAATTTTTTCCCAGCAGACTTGAGGACTTTCAAGGCTTAATCTATCAATTATATCTGGGGTTTTTTTGCTAAAATTATGAAAGGATTCTAATATAATACTTCTGGTGTTTGTAAATTTCCTATATAATGTATGTCTGCAGCTAAACTTTTTAAAGTGCTATTCCAGAGTGAGATGATCTTGTCCTGTTAATTCTTGCCAAGGGACATGAATTTTTATGCATGCTGAGTACCACAACAGATTTTTTGGTCCAACTTTATTTGGTCCCAGACTGGAATGCTCCCAGTGTTTTGTCTCTGAATGATTAAATAATGTCTTGAGAAGGAGTTGGATATATTTGGGGTTTTTTTTTTTTTTTGGTCAAGTCTAAATTTATTGTGTATAAGCTTTTACAGATTTTATGACAGTGTGCTTTGAGTCTGCTCTTGAGAGTTGTTATAATGAAAACTATTTCCACTAAACTTGTGTTCATCTAGAAATACAGTTTCCACTTAACTCTTTACACCAGGAATACTTGAACAAGGATGTTTAGTATACTGGTCTGATATTTCTCTTTTAGAGAATTACCTGGAAATGGAGAATAAAGGGAATGAAAATCTGAAGTGGATGTTGTCATCTTTTGCACCACCCTATGTTAAAGTGAGTGAATGCTTGTGTTGGGAGTTTTGTCCCTGGTTTTTATTTTAGCTTCTCTCCCTACTGCCTCTCAAGAAAGAATATATACTTGAGCATGACCTCAGTTACAAAGGGGTTTTTTTCCCCTCTGTCCATATTAGGGAAATGTTTTGCTCCTTTTTTTCATCCCTCACTGTGCTCCCTAACTGTGACTCAATCAGTGCTCTGTGTTACGGTTTCTGCTTCACTTACTGCTTTACAGAGTTTGCTTGTGCTCATACAGTGTCATCCTCCAGATTGCATTAAGTAATCAAGCATAAATGAAAGATAGGTGTCTCTTTTGGCTCCAGAATGCCAGACTTGTCTTGTTCCAGACTTGTGCTGCTGAAATTACACTGTACATGGTATCTCTGTAGAAATTTGATTTAGGTCAAGGATATTCTTATTACAGTGCTGTTACCTGTGCCTAGCTGTTGATATTTGTAAATACTTCCCTATATTTTATAGTCTGAAATGCTGTGATGATTTTTGATTTTATGCTAGAATTATTATTATGGTCTGTTGTTGTGAAATGATGAAAAATGGTTATGTAGCACTCTTACCAGTACCCCATGGGATTGAGTATGTAATGTTCCAGCCAGTGCACCACCTCTGAACTGTAAGTCAATAGTTGTGGTAACTGACCACAACTATTTAGTAGTTTCAGTCTTTATTAATTTGCTTTTAGGGAATCAATTCTTCAGTTAAAAACAGCTTAATTTGGTGTATTTTCCTCAGTCTTCTGCAAAGGGGGTGTGTGTGTGGATGTATTGTGTGGTTTCAGGCTATTTTTTTTCCTTTCTCTTCTTAATCTGTCTCATAAATTTATTTGCAGGATGTGGATAGAAGTGATTGTGTTTATAGGGTTCCTTACTCCTCTTTCGGATTTTCCCATGTTTCTGGCACTCTCGAAGCTCATGGACAAGAGAAGGTAAACATTTATAAATATTTCAGGCATATATGTGTATCTCAATTGCAAAATGTGATCTTAAATAAGAAATAAATTGTATTTGATGATTATAAAATGTTGCCCTTTCAGTACTGGAGTGTATCAGGTAGTATGTATCAGCTTAATTCAGAGCAGAGTTGATTCTAAGAATTCATGCAATCAAAATATTTTGGTTTCAAAGTGGTGGTATGTTTGTGTTACTGTTTGGGGGTTTTTAAGGACAAATTATTTTAGAACAGAAAATTATTTTAAATTATTTTGTTATTGTAAAATTCCAGAAGTAAATGGCAAATAATTCTGGGCTGTTATAAAACTAGTGTAAGCACCTGATTCCCTTCGTTGAAACATTCTTGCTATACTTGTTCAAGAACAGTTGTCTGTTTCTAAAGTTGGTTTCATTTGACTTACAGTTTTATCTCCTGGCCAGTAGAGGGTTTCATAACCATAGTTATAAAGCACATCCAAGGATAGACTGAATGGGTTTGTAAAGGTCTTTCCTCCCTCATCTTCTCTCACAATGAGAGAACTTGAGTTTTATATTTTCATCTTCATTAACACTTGTCTTTTCATTGTTATGGATAATTATGACAGTATTTCCATAGAGATGCAATTTGTAATCTGCTTGCAAGAATAAAAAACTTATTCCTGTCCATTTTCAGAGTAATGTCATAATACTGCAGACCGCTATTTGAATTTAAACAATTGTATTTGCCTTAGCAATCCTAGTTCAGGCCTATTTGAATAACATTTACATCATTGTAAATTTGTCATTACATAGGTAACCTTTAAGGATGATCAAATTGATAGCTTGCAAGCTGGTTTAAATTTCAGACCTTCTAATAATTGTAGCTTATAGATTTGGAGCTAGAGTTGTTGAGTTGTTCACAACTTGGTTGCCAGATGAAGTTTTTTTCCATGTGCACATATTTCGCTTCCTGGTCCCCTTTCTCTCCATTTTATTAACAGAAGTAATTCTGCCATCACTTGCTGATTTTGCTTTAAAGCAAGTTATCTGAACTCAAATTTTGTTCAAAATTTCTTGCACAACATATTTAATCCAATTTTTTCCACTTGTGGGCAAAGGAGGACTAGCTGGTTGTGTAGTTTTCTGCAAGATCACCTGTGTGTGTCGTGTGTTCTGTAGTATGTAAATTTTGTGCTGGCTGAACCATAACATTGTACAGATAAAATTGTGAAGATTCTGAAGATTATTAGTGTTCTGCAAAATTTTTTAAATTTTTTTTTTTAAGGTTGCTGTAGTCTTTTCACCTAGAGATGAAGGAGATTACTCGCAGTTCTGGGACCTTGAGTTTTACTCAGTTGAAAATCCGAGTAGGAAACACAGATTAAAAATACAGCTTTCTGGAAGGGTGAGTATATAAAAGCTATAAACACAGTCTTGAGCACAAATTTTTGATAACATCTTGATTTTACTATACACTACTCTTTTGTATATACATTGGTATATTCTGGAAAAAACTTCAACCCTGCTAGTGTTTTTTCTGGGCTAAATTGCATTTTTTTTCTTATGTTGCAAAAACACCCTCTTCCTTATGTGATACTGCATTATGTTTTGCCATTTATGATATAAAACTTTATTTAGCTATGAGAGAGTAGAAACAAATTTATATTCTAGGGGAATTGTTTTTGTAGGCAAAGATGTTTCTATCAGTTTTCTTTGATTTTTTTGTTTGTCAGTTTTATTTTTGTAAATAAATAGTGAAGTAACTGACCTTTGCTATAATACTTAATGCAGTTTTGGAATTTTCAAATATCCACCTTGGAGATGGGTATTTGTGTCTCTAATAAAACCTGCTTCATTATTTTATCAGAGTAACCATGTAAGTGGGGATAGTTGTGAAATTTATACGTGTGAGCAATTAGGTTTGAGCTCTCCTTTACTCCCCTGTTGTTCCTCAGATCAAAATTTATGGTAAGACTTGGAAGAAGTGGGTTGAGAGTTGCAACTGGTTTTCTGTGCTCCCTCTCCTTACCTTGGTTTTTTTTCCATCTATACAAGAGGAATTTACATAGGACAGGAAGAATTTATTCTAATGATTAGTTAAAGAAGCTGAATGTGAAGAGCTTTGTACATTCAGTATGGCATGATTGCTATATATGCTTTGCTGTCCTCTTCAGAAGGTTTGACTTGACTTTTTTAAGAAGTCCACACAAAGATTTGGAATCTTTCTTAAGAGCATGCTTCAGTAGTAGGAACCTTACTTACCCTTCTTGCTGAAGTACCTTACATTTGTTTTGTAAGTTCCTCGCTCCTTCCAAATTAATTGTGTTAAAAAAAGGTTTATGTTAAATAACTTCTGATTTTTTGGCATGAGAGTGCTGTATAATGTTTGATTTAAGAGGGGTTTTTTATTAAGCTTTCATCAAATTATTTGGTCATAATTTTCCTGAATAATGAGGAAAAACATCTAAATAATTTCTTTTTAAAGCTAGTTGAAATGCAGAGAAGATTAATTCTTTAACAGAACTCTAGAGTTTTAAAGAATTCTCTTCTTAAAACGTGACTAATTGTCAGAGTTGTGTAAATCTTTGAGCGGCATAACTTGATATTAATGTTTTTGAACTACTGTGTCAGATTTGTTCTTGATTTTTTTCAAAGCTGTTAACAATTAGATATTTATAGCATCTCTGCACATGGGGAAAAAAGTTTTTAGAACATACTTGAAATGCATGTCACGATCATTTTCAGAAAGATTTGAAAACGAAGTACTGTATTTATCAACTAGGTAGGGAACCATACATCTGTTCAGAAGAGGGATAAACACAGAACATTTAGAGTGTTGCAGCTTTTAGTTGGGAAGACAAGTGAATCATAATCTGTTATCTTCTTGGGATCAAGACTTTAGGCAGTGTTACTAAAACTTTGAAAAGGACTTGGAATTGGGTGGTTTTGCTGAGGCAGGGGGCTACAGCTGTGGTTAATGTGACTTTTGACAGAATGAAGTGGGAAGAGTGACTGCCATTCAGAGTGACTGAGTGATGTTTATTTATAGAACCACTTCAGAACAAATGAAAAATTTGGAAGAGCTCAGGAAGGAAGTAAAAGAAGAACATTTAAGTTAGGAAAATCAGTGGTACATACCAATTTAATCTCTTTTCTAGCAAATTATTTATGTGTAATTTTGATTATGCTCTTGCAGTCCTCACCATTGGAAACTATAGTCAGGAGTTCAGATGATCATGTCTCTAAAACCAGTCCGAGAGACAAAGGAAGGAGAGATTCTCTCTGTGCTCTGCCACCCCAGTCTCTCGTTGCTGGTCATTCTAATTTAAGTTTTTTCTTTTCCTGAGGAACATTTGTTCCTCCTGCTGGGGGCTGCTACAGGGGGCTCTCTGAAGGTTATTGAGTTGAGAATGAGTAATGTGCACAGGAGCCTTGGACTGGTATTTGGGTTGGTCCTTTCTGGGTGAACTAGCAAGCACCTGCCACTGAGGCAGCATCCAGGTCCTGACTGCTCCTTTAGCATGTAGGAAGTTAAGGACTTTGTAAAGAACCCCTGCTATTTTTTGAAGATACTACTAGTGTTGAATGCTTGGCATTTTTTATTTTACGTGGTTTATGTACAGTAATTTCACGACCATAAGGCGCACCGGACTATAAGGCGCACCCCTGGGGAGTTGTCAAAATTTGCAACTTTGTAGATCAGATAAGGCGCACCGGACTGTAAGGCGCACTTTTTTTTTGCAGCGAGGCTCCGCCCCCAGCTCCCCCACGCGGTTGCTGGCCGAGGCCCTGCTTCAACCTGGCAGCCATTGGCCCCTAGGCCTGCCTCCACCCGGTAGGGGCGGTGCCGTGGGCCCCCGGGCCTGCCTGGACCCGAGAGGGGCAGTGCCGCGGGCCCTCAGGCCCACCTTTACCCGGCAGGGGTGGAGACGCGGGCCCCTGGGCCCGCCTCCAACCGGCTGCCGTGGCACTTCCGGCTCCCCCCACGGCTCACAGCTCACACTTCCAGTTTGGCATATTTCGCAACTTTGTACATCAGATAAGGCGCACTGGACTATAAGGCGCACTTCCGGGTTCGAGGGAAAATTTTAGTCAAAAGGGTACGCCTTATAGTTGTGAAATTACTGTACTTTGAAAAGGAACATACATAAGTAACATTAAATACATTTGAAAGTATCAGCAGGACAAAGCTTCATCATCTTTGTGTATCTCAGAAATGAGGAGGGGAAAACCTTTTTAAACTCTGTGAGCAAAATAATTCAAATTTTCAAGCTTTACCAGTTTCTGTGTTCTGAGCTATTTTTGGAGCTGCAGCACTCAATTGTAACCATTTGGAATGTTAATGTAGTGCTCTCATTTGAAACAGCAGAAGTCAGTACAGGCTGTGGTAAAGCAAGAGTATTTCAAGATACCATTATAAAGATTGGGGTAACTTCTGATTATTTTAATAATGTACCTTATTCTCATACAGTCAACTTGCCTTTTGAAAAATTAGAATTTGAATGATAAGAGGCATGATGCCCATTGTTTTTCACTATGTGGAAAAATAAGAATTCTTGAAACAAGACACAAATGCAAATCCCTTCTTGTCTTTATTGGGTTCTACTGGGGTTCATAGGTTCATTTTTCAGTTTGTAACTGAAAAACATATTATCTAAAGTTAATATTTTTTTTAATGACTACTGCTATTTCTGACAGACTGATTAGCAGCTCTTTCAATAGAAGAAATGAATGTCTAAAAGACAAGTTTGTCATAGCAGCTCTATTGAAGATGAATCTATTTTTTTCATCTTCCCTGCGTCAGGGAATCAACTGCTTGTCTAAAACGTCAGCACCATTTCAAAAATTGACATAATGTTGTACAACCATAAGTGTAGGAGGTTCTTCTGGTTCTTTAACTTTGTTGTGACCCAAGGGGGCTCCAAAGAATATCTGGCAAGATTCATTAAGCAACACAGAATTTGAAATTGATTATTTGTTCAATTATTCCTCTTGGGTGATTTGGTCTCCTTGTGTTAGAATACCTTAAGTGAGGGTCTTGGTGATGATAAATATTTTGGCCTAATTTCTGAATGCAGAAGATACCATAGAGTGCATTATCTGATTCTGCCTCTCTAGAGAGGCCTTTCTTTGAGAAGGATGTATTGATCATAGTGTGAAATTATTACAAAATTTCTTGCTGTTTTGAGAATTCAGATTATAATGATGACTTACGTCTTCCTTCTTTCTGAGCAGTTGTTTAGCCAACTTGGTAATTCTTGAGGCATATGGGCATAATATCTGCAGAGGAAGTGAGGGTTATTTTGGCTTTTAGTAAAATCTTGGTTGCTTGCAGCCTTTTTGAGATTCCACCTGCCCGGCTAGTTTGTTGTGAGCTGTCTTGTAATAAATAAGTATTCCTGAAGCACAGAAGTCTGTTGACGTAGTCTTCCTAAATAATCCCTTCCATCTCAATGATCCAGACTCTTATGCTCCTGAAAGATTTTTCTTTAAATAAAACATCTTGGATTGGGTAAAGGGAATGACTTATATTCCTGAATGCTTAAGTACTTTTGAACTCGAAGTTTACAATCTTCTCTTGTTTTGCTAATAGAGTACTAAAGCAGAAAAAGAAACACCAGCTGTGAGATCTTTTCCAAGTCCTCTTATGAAAACTGAGCTGCCAGTTTCACCAGAAAGGAAAGCTTGCTCTGAAGTACAACCGAAAAGAATAAGGTATGTAGGGACAAAACCTGACAAGAGTGTGTCTGAGGCTGGGTAAAAGGGTGTGGGAGTAGAACCCAATCCCACAACCAAAACAGTTTTTACTGTCTGTGTGGTAGAATAGGCTTCACAGAAAATCTGTGCAATCTCTGTGCCCAAAGGTTTTTGGTATTTAACTGGATAGTTTGCTCTGACCTCACATCTGACCCTGACTGGAGCAAGAGGTTGAGTGAGACACCATCTGAGTATCTTCTGACCTGAATGATCCTATGATTCTGTGTTAGAGTAAGCAGCTGTATAAAACAGACTTGCCAAAACCTCTTAGTGGCTTTGTATTGTTTAATCTTCCATACTTTTTCTTTTCATTTGAGTTTCTAAGTTGTCTAACTATGATATGCTGTGGTAAATGAAGTTAGTATTGACTTTAGAATTTTGTATACTTTTTGTATATTTGACTTATGGACACCCCAATTGACTATAAAGTCAATTGTGAGAAAACCACAGTACTGCATGTCTTAACCTTGCTGTTCAGTCTTAAGTTAATTGTCAGTTCTTTTACTATGGGATGATGTCAATATGGCAGGAGAATAAAATGTTTGTTTAAACCTGCAATCTTTAAAAAGACCCTAGAACTCTGGTAAAGCATATGGGGGAAAAATTCAGACTCTGAAAGTACATTTAAGTAAATTCCTGTATATTTATGCCACAGCGATGCTTTTGTTATTCTTCCTGGCTAAAATATCTTGCCTATAAAACTTAAGGTGAGAGGTGATGTTTTCTGGATATTTCCATTTTCCCTGACTTATTCTCAGAAAACGTACCTGTTACTTCAAGTATGCAATCAGTATACACAGATCATAAATGTTAATATCCTAAACCCCTTTTTAAAATCAGACAAAAAGAGACCATTAAAGGAGTGTATGCACCAGAAGACGTCTACGTTTTTCCTCTAACCAGAGTTGGGGAAACATCCACATTAAAGGTCCACTTGCGGAATAACTCCCGTCTAACACAGATGGTAAGTTTGACAGACTTCATCTTAAATAGATACTTGTAAGTCCTTTCAATTGCTCAACTGCCCTGTTTTACTCTCTTTTACTCTTGACAAAGATTGCAATAGTACATGTCTTAGTTTGCTAGTTCCAGAAGTCAATATTTGAAAAATTTTGATATGCAATTTTTCCGTTTTGTCTGACTGAATAACTGAGTGTATTTATAATACAGTAATAGGAAAGTATGGTGGATCATAGTTTGCATAGGTCTTATTATTCTGATTTACTGATTTTAATTTTGTAACTTCATTAAAATATTAAGATTTTTTTTCCTTACTGTTCACAAATGTGGACATTCTTTATTTTTAAACCCTGGGTCTGTGTAAAGCTCTGTTTTAAGTGACCTGATTTATCTTACACGTCATAAACTGAATATGATGGGCCTAAATATAGTGCACTTTTAAGCATTTTGTATTAAATTACAGCTGAAATTTGTAAATCCCAGAGAGCCTTTCTACATCAAGCACTTGAAATACTTGCTAAGGTGAGTAATGCATATGCTAACCTTCTCTCCTAACAACAAAATTAACCAAGTAATTCAGTAAGATAAATATAAGATAATTGTCTGTATATGTACATGGCTAAAATGTACAAAATGTACATATAAATATTCTGGATGCTTTTGTTTATAATAACCAGTTTGGGGGGGATGTGAGGTTTTTTTGGTTGGGTTTCTTTTTTTTTCCCCCTCTAAACTGTACTCTAATCTCTGTTCGAAGCACAATGAGCCCACACAGTTATTTTTGAATCTACCAATTTCTTCCCTGCAAATTGTTTCTAACAGTGCTACTGCTTTTAATGTTAAGCCTAATGCTTCATGTAACCATTTGGCATGCTGTGCACAATCAAGTCATTCCTTACATTTATACTTTCTGCACAACAGACCAAGCAAATTGCCTTCATCATGCTTCTAATTTGACAAACCTGCAGAGCTGCATCAAAGATTCTCTGAAAACATAAGATTTGAGCAGCCACTGGAATTGTCTGGTCATGCCAACTATTTCAGCATTTTACCTGCATAAAAGGAATGTTTAAGTTAGTGATAGCAGGCCCTGAAAATAAACCCAGTCATCTGTGAAGTTCATTACAACAAGTATGTGACAGTAGTATTAGTCATCTCTTCAAAGAAGTACAGCATCTCACATGCTCATCTGCAACTGTGGGATTGTCAGGAAGCAGAAATGCAACCGTTTCATTAGAAGTGGTACTCCATACATTCTCAGGGTTTAAACAGGTTCCTGTTTTAAACACAGGAAAGCTAAGGGTATAGAGAGCAGAAATTGTGAGCAAATCCTAAATGGAGTTAAATATTCTGTGTCCTAATCTGCTTCACATTTATCACTAAGACAGGGCTGTAGTGGTGTTAACCAGAGGTATTCAATGTATTCTCAAAGCCACTTTTCAGTGCCAAGTGTTGTAATTCCTCTTAGAAATTGTGTTAGTGCTTCAACTGAAATGCCATCTTTTAATTAAATATTTCACATGAGATGGCACAGAAAGGTGTTGGTTTTTTTTTTTTTTTTTTTTAAATGGGGATAGTGACCAGGATAAGATCTGTCCAAATGAAGACAACTAGCTAGATCTGTCTGAGACTGTACAGCAACAGACAAAGGACAGGATGACTTGAATTAGTGAATTAGTCATCCCTGACAAAAAAATAAGTGGCTTCACTGGAAGACACTTGGATATTTCAAAAATATTTTGGAGGAATGCTGTAAAAAATTATTTGGTACATTTTCTGCAAGAGATTATGAACTCCTACAACATTTATCTAAAGTAGATTTAACAGGTTTAAAAGTCAGTCTACTTTTTTTTCCTAGTAATTTTGGCGTTTTTTTCTTTGGTTGTAAATACCAGCTTTTCTTATATTTGAACAAAATAATTTCTCTGAAGTCAACATAGTGCTCTCCCATTTATGATCATAAAGCACAGAAGATTTGCTTGACTTTGCTTGATTTGGTTTAGCACCCACCAAATGGACACCTGAATTTAGAGATCAAGAGGAATTCAATACAACTGTCATTTGCTAAGAAATTGCTCTGCTTCAGTACCATTGAGGTCATATGGTACATATTCTGGAAATTAATATTTGACAGCCAGATGGGGCCATCTTTTTGAAAGAGAAATACCTAACTTACTGTTAAGCTTTTGAGATTGAGTATGGTCATATTTTGCGTCACTTTTGAGTAAATGTTATGCAGTATATCAGGGAGTAAACATATATTATTTTGGAGATAATACAGACTTCTGCATCTCTTCTAGCCTTCTACTGAATTAACTTTTACTGCTGTAAATTTTCAGGTGGCCTAGTTATATGCAGCTTCACACTCTCTTCCTACTAAAATTTATGCTTTCTAACATAATGCATGTTACAGATTAAATAGTCATACTGGTGATACTGATATCCTTCACTTTAAAAAAATTGATTTTTAAAAAAATGAGCTGAGTACATATCTTCAGCCTGTATATCATAGATGGTAAAAAAGACACTTCCAGATTTGTTATACAGCACTTTGTAGTCGGGCATGAGACATGGAACTCTGACTCGGTGGTATTCTGTTGGTACACTGTTGATTGTAGTTCACTATGGTACAATTAGTACTTTATTTTTGTATTAACCTGATGAAAAAAATACAGTACCATCCCAGTCTTTATTCTAACTCTATGTACTCCTATTTCATTGACCAGGACGTTGTTTAAAAAAAAGCTGGTATGGTTACTTCAGCACTAAGGATGATACTAGAAAATGGCAGTTGTATGTAGGGCAGATATTATGATTCCAGGTATAGGTAAGGGGTAGAGTAGAAGTGTAAAAGCACAGACTAGGTTGGATTAGTGTAGAGAAAAGGAATATGAAAAGGTAGGAACACAGAAAAAGTAGGCGAAATAAGCACATTCCAGAGGACTTTGGATAATACTATACATTGTTAAGGGAGATACGGTAGCAACAAACTGTCTTTTCTTTTTCTACTAAGTGATGCTGTGGATAATTCCTTATTTCAGTATCTGCCTGTAACTGCTACCTGTTTCAGTGCTGGATGTTTCTACTGGATGCCATGGAATCCAATAGACTGCCACTCAGAATTTTCAGCTATTGCTTGTACAACTTATATTTTAAAATAATTCAGTCTAAGCTTTTGACAATTAACATCCATTACATTTTTTTTTAACTTAATCCAAATAGAAGAGGAATTATGTAAAAAAATGTAAAATTTCTAAAATGCTGTTTGAGGACGGACATACTGATTTACAACAGCTCAGCAAAATATTTCTTAATGTGGAGGCAATTAGAAGTAATGGAAATTAGTAGCTTCAAATGCATGAATTTCAAAAAAGGGTTGGAAATTTTAGTGTACTTGTTTGAAGGAAGAAATGTAATAATTTTGCTCTAAATGAAGTTTATGCACTGTCAATATTGCCAAGAGGCAGACCAAACTTATCAAGCTAAACCAGCAGCAATAAAGTATTATATTACTTTGCATAATCAGAAGGAAAAAATGGCCTTGAAGATCAAAGTCCTTCAGAAGCAAAATAGATAATCAAATCTATAAAAATAAATTTGATGATCCAGTGCACATAGTGCCCATCCAGTATATCATTTTGGTGAAAATCCAAACTAAACAAGAATTTGTCTATCAGGTATTATTACCTTGTTTATTAACAATGATAATCAGGTAGTATTTACTTGTTTATTAACAATGATTATGTCCATAATTGTCTTTTTAGATCCTATCATTACATCACTGTGCCAGTCCAGTTCAAGCCAAAGGCAGAAGGAATGTTTGAAGATGTCTTCGTTGTGCTGACATCCAAATATGGCCCAATTAATATTCGGCTATATGGTAAAGCTGTTGCAAACAAATAGAACAGTTTTTTTAACTGTTTATAAGAATTTATAACAGTTCTTACCATTTAAAATATTTGAAGATTTGCTACTACATTTCCACACTAATGTCCTACTTGTTTTGCCCTGTAATGCTGCTTTGATGAAAAGTCTTCTGTAAGATAAATTATGGTGCTTGTTTTACAAACCTGTTTTGATACTAAAAACATTGAGAAATAACATTGTATGTTTTAAAGTTATCATTTTATAATTTATATTTCTGCACTTTCAAAGCAAATGGAAGTTTTGTATTTTTGCATTTATTAGAAATAACTAGATACTGATATATTTTATTTTAAGCACTGTAAGTTCAGAAATAAAATCTATGTATAAACAGTTGATTCTACCTGATTTCTGTCTGTTTTAGAGGATTCTTTGCTGTAGGTAAGGGATTAAGCTGCCTCCTCTTAGACAATGCTCAATTTCTGGGGGGCTATGAGGGAACAAGGGGAGGCATTGCAGTCCAGAAGTTGAGGTAATGCTGGGATCTGACAATCAGCCCCTTATCATTTTACACAGTTCAGTGGCAGGCATAAGCATTGTTTCTAACTCTAACAATATGAAAACAAATGTAAATTTTAACATGAGCAATAGTGCCTTCAGCCCTCCAGAATTATGCATCTTACCCTGAAGATGTGTCTCAAAGTCACATCAAGATGTTACTTTGAGAAATGTCTGCTTACTGGTTCAATTCCATTTCCTCAGTATCTGCCACTGGATGAATAAGGATGGGAAGGTGGAAGAATTCCACCTATGCCCATTTTTTTTTTTTTTTTTGCATTTATTGGCCTGTTGTGAATTCACCTGTTCACATTTTTTAACCCTTTTGGCACTGTTTCCACAGCTCCACGTGGTAGCAAGCTCTAAAAGCTCATTGTATATTCTTTTAACAAAATTTGTCTTTGATTTGAGTACTCTCCAGTTCTTATATTGTAGGAGTCATTCATTGTTACCATGTCATAGAATCATAGAATAGTTTGGGTTGGGAGGGAACTTTAAAGGTCATCTTGTCCCCCACCCCTGCCATGGACAAGAGCAACTTTAACTAGTCCAGGTTGTTCACGGCCCAATCCAGTCTGACCTGAAACTTTGTTTCCATGGATAGGACATCTTCCACTGCTCTGGGCAATCTGTTCCCAGGATATAATTGGCTTTCTGGGCTCCAAGTGCACATTCCCAGCTCATGTGCAGCCTCTTTTCACCAGCACTCCCATGCTGTCGTTGGCAGGGCTGCTCTTGATCTGTTCATTCCTGTGAATGATACCAGGGGTTGCTCTGATCCAGATGTGGCCCCTTGCACTTGGTTTTTGTTAAACCTCAAGAGACTCCCATGCGCCTGCTTCTCATGCTTTTTCCCGGTCCCTCCTTCAGGTGTGTCAGCTGCACTGCTCAGCTTGGTGTCATCTGCAAACCTGCTGAGGGTGCACTTGCTCTCTTCTTCAGTGTCATTAATGAAGATACTAAATAGCACTGGTCTCAGTATGGATCTTTGAGGAACACCACTTGTCACTGGTGCCCATTGGGACTCTGATCTGATTAATCACTACCCTTTGGATGTGACCATCTAACCAATTTCTTACACCAGTTAACAGCCCACCCATCAAATCCACTTCTCCCCCATTTAGAGAGAAGGATGTTGTGCAGGACTGTGGCAAAGGCTTTGAAGAGTCGGGATAACATTTGTAACCCTCCCTTGTTCACTGATGTAGTCACTCCATTGTAGAAAGCCATCAGGTTGGTTAGACAGGATTTCTCTTTGGTGAAGGCTACTGCCTGTCTCAAGTCACCTCCCTGTCCTCGTGTGTCTTAGCATAGCTTCTAGGAGGAGCTGTTCCATGATTTTTGCAGGCACAGGTGTGAGGCTGATGGGTCAGTAGTTCTTGGGCTCTTCCTTTCTACCCTTTAAAAGAATGGGTGTAGTATTTCCCTTTCTTCAGTCACCTGGGACTTCACCATCATGACTTTGTAGCCCTTGGCTCTGTCTTCTATTTTGTTTTCGTAGCATGGAGCTATATGGCCAAAGTTGCTTTAAGATAGAAGTGCAGGTTTTTGACAGCATTGTTCTGGCATAGCATATGTACATTATTCCCTTCTTCAGGTTGGTAGGAGTGTGAGTGAAATTCATTTTAGTAGGAGGTTGTTGGTTTAGCAGAATTTTCAAACAATTGAAATGTGAAAAAGCAGGAAGGAAAAACTTCAAGTATCGTCTGCATTCCCTTTGGTATATGCCATCAGTGTTAAATAAAAGTATCCTAAAGCTGCTGTTTCTTGGCAGTCTGGAAACCAGGAAGGGAAGATTTATTAAAAGAAATTAAACTAGAGATGAGAAGTCTTGCCACCTCCTTATTCTCCCAACGTGTAAGTTCCTGTCTATGAGATACTGTGAGTATGTTCCTTTTGCCCTCTTTCTGCCCAGATATTCCATGTTTCCTTGATTAATGCAATGTCATTGTACTTCTGAATATTGGAATAGAGGGAATCTTCTTCCTGCTGCCTTACCCTAACAGGCTTGGCTGCTTCATTTGAGAAGAACATTAGTGGGGAAAAACCTATCTCTGTTCAGTTTTAGAAGTACAATTGGAAGTCTATTCCAAAGCTGGGAAAAAGACTAAGCTGTCTTTGAATTACAACGAGCAGCCCTGATTTTGGTTAATCAAGTATTTGCTGTAAATTCAGAATTGTCTTTGTGGTCTGTTCCTGTGGTAGGCCTGCTGTCTGTGACTCTGTTCACACTTCTGTTATGGGCTTTTCTTGAGTTCTTGAGATGAGAAGAATTGGGAAGAATGGTTATGCAATTTTTCCTATGTTTTCTTCTGGGTTGGATGTAAGGGAGGAAAAGTATGCAGAATGTGCTGCTGTGGATATTTTGGTGAACTATGCTTGTGTGCATAAATATGTAAATATATACAGGTGAAACACATCTAAGTATGAGCAAATGATCTGTCTTCATTATCCAAGGGAATCCTGATTTGCAGGTGATGTGGATTATTTTGGTACCTGTTTGCAGCCCACTGTGTTTGTTTCACTCCTAATAGTGACTTTATTTGCAGTCATTTCAAACTGGTTCCCTTCCTACTCCACAAAATAAGATTACTTCCTTTCCCCCTGATTTATTTATATAATAAAATTTTGTAGTCAAGACGATCTTGCTTTGATTTGTCCAGTGCTTACTGTGAAGAAGTCCTGATTTCTGTCTACTTCTTTTAGGGATACAGAAAAATAGAACAATTCTGTCCAGAATTGGGTTTGATTAAGATTTTGAGCTGTAATACTTTTAATAAAGTAAGCAGAATTAGCTTTAGGTATAATTCTTTTCTCATTTTGATCTTTGACAGCTTTGAAACTTTTTTTTCAATTTTCTCATGTTGTTGGATGCAATCTTTTGTCTCAAACTGGCAAGATTGATTCAAACGCCCAAAGCAGCAAACTTAAAAAAATCCCAAACAAACCTGAAACTGTCTTTTTAATTACAGTCATCTTGTTGGTTTTTAAGACAGTCAGAGAGGAAATTCAGAAATAAATTATTTTTAAAAATTCATTAAGTGTCTAGCACTGAGGATGTCTGTGTACCTGTTCCACCTAATTGGGATATTAGTGATCATAATTATTCAAGAGCTTTGTAAAGTTTTCACATCATTGACTACAAATGGAGCTATAATACATTCCGTACACGCGCTTCAGTGTGTTTTGGAGTTTGTTGCCCTGGCATCTGAAACTAATTAGCGTTCAGAAAACCTTGTCTAGGTGCGTATCAAGGCCTGGCTGTCTAGAAGATTATTTTGACTATATAAAAGCTTAAAATGGTGAAGAGAATTTTGTGAGTGTTTTTTGATACATAAAGTAAATTGCTGAGGGCAGTGCTGGCCTTTTGAAATAGAGTACTAAATACTCCAGGCCTTTCTGTTGTAGGAATGCCTGGTAGGTAAGATGCTGATATATTCTTGCTCCTATGATTTCTGGAGGTGTTGGGGGGGTAAAAAAGTTCACCATCAGGTTAGTAGGTTATGTATCTTATGTATGTGAAGCGTGTTGGCTTTCTATATTGCAGCATCTCTGGAAATGAGAAAAGACATCCTGGGAACAGAAGTCCTTGGAAACCAATGAGAGAGTGGGCAGGTGACATAAGATCAGTTGTTCCTGATACTGTAATTGAGTACCCTAACTTTGTCACAGCTATGTTGTTCTACCTTGTTTCAAAAAAATCTCCAGATAACAGAAGTTCATGCCTTACTGCTTTCATTGTATAGCATAAATGAAAAATACACATCTTTTAATCAGAATGACAAACATCAAATATTTGGGTGAAGGATCCGCCTGCCTGCCATGATGCTTCATATTCAGTAAGAAAGCTGACTATTAATAATTTTTTAAGTGGTAGTGTTTGCATCAGACCAATTTTCTCCCCAAATTTACCAGTTAAGTAGAATATTGTTTCTAGCTTCCCATTTGAAAATTTGAATTGGCATTAACAGTAGAAAAGATTTTTCTCAATGTTCTTTTAACAGGAACAATTTTTTGCCTTAAGAGCACTGCATTAGTTCTCTGATACATCAAGTAATGTGGAATCTGCCTTACAGGTTCCTGTGGAGTGCTAACTTCCAGTACAGAATAAAGAAGCGTTGCAAGCTGAAACATGGTAGATTAAAAAGAGGATTTTCTTTAGATATTTTATTAATTTGCTAAAACTACTCCTGTAATCTTTTCAAACTTAATGCAATATGCTAAATCTATACTAATAGTATAAACACCTAACACCTAACTTGCAGCATAGGAAAGTTAAGGTAGAAAATGAAAATTCTGCTTTCAATAACATAGTGTTTGACCACAAGTCTTTTCTAAGCACAATCCCTCAATCCTGGATTTTTTTTTTTTGGTATGATTGTTGGAGGACAGTCTTACATGAGCAGTTTTTAGATGAAAATTAGATTTAGTATAATGCACTTTGATAAATTTTCTGTTAATATTATCTGATCATCTTTGAAAACTGGATGCTTGGGTGACACTTTTTGGCTCTAGACTTTTCCTCCATGAAAATAATTTTTTTGTTAATTTTTGCGCCTTCTCTCTGATTCTAGGAATGTGTAATTTCTAGAGCTGCTCAAAAGCAGAAAAGAAAGATGCAACTAAATTGTTTGTTCTGAATAATCAGCTTTACCCCTATCCTCAAAATTTTCTTTTTTCTTTTCATGGGGGGAAAAAAAGGTAGTCAGTGCTGACAAGCTGAAGCTTGTAAAGTATAAATACTACTTAAAATCATGGAATTTTAAACTATAAGAGTCTTTATAAAGCAATCTAATATTTTTCCTGATTAGTGTATTCATTGCTGACATTGTACTTGGCAATTATTTGTAACACAAATTCATGTCTGTGGCTCAAAATGAATTCTCAGACAGTTTGTCCTTGATTCCAGGGGTAGTTTGTTGTCTAGGAATGACATTTTCAGGTATGTCTTTCCCCACAGACTCTTATCTATAGCCACCTGCCTAAAGCTGATAGTTGAACACCAGCTGGGAGTTATCACCCAAAGAAGCATAAAAGGGCTGGAGTGAGACAAAATGATCCATCAAGTCCTGCTTGTAAGTCAGGTCTCCAAACATGCATTTTCCACTCTATAAATTAAAAATTAAAATACTAATGGGTGTGCTTTTGTATTCATCCAACAATGGGTTCATTAGGTAGGTATGTACAAAGAGGCTCTGCTTGTCAATGCTGTTTGGCTCTAAAAGGAGGCAAATTCGGTAGGGGTTAGGCTGGTCGTGAAATGCCCCCACCCCTTTTACCTTCCTTCCATGTTTGTTCTGGGAGGCTGGCGGTAGGTAATACTCATCCTGCATAGAGCTGGTTTGCATTGTGAGCGTTCTGTCACTAGTCACAGCTGTCAGGTATGTCAGTCATGTAGTATTGTGGTGGTGTCAGAGACATAATCAGAGAGATTAGGTGGACACAAAGAGCTCTGAATGAGGTGGTAATTGCGTTCAGGGGGAAAAGGGAGTTAAAGAAAGAAACTTTCCTTTCTCACAAGATCCATTAAAGAGGTGACAGCTAATATATTAAAGCTGGAACAAGATAATTGTAGTAAGAATCTTTGTGTGTTCTCCCTAAAATGCAGTGTGCTCACAATAAATATTCAAATGCTTATTTTGTGTTGTGAATACCAGATAACCATTTACAGTGAAATGCGACCTCTTTCAAAAAGTTTAAATTCATTGCCAAGAATGTTCTAGGAACAGTTATAAAACTCAAAAGGAATATTGGTGGTATACTGAATCACCAAAATGCCATCTTATGAAAGCTTCTTTGCAGGGATTTTCTTCAAATTGGTCTAGTGGAAAAGAAATACTGAGATGCCAGCCATGGGCTGTGCTCTTCCAGACTTTACTCTCTTTGAGTAGTACTTGAATAGTACCTCTCCCCCTCCTCTCTCTCACTTTTTTTTTTTTAACAGACTACTTGAGTATCTGTTTACATTACACTTTTGCTGTATTGATGCTATGCTTCAGAATTGCTACTTACCCTTAAGATCCAGGAAGAAGCTTCCCTTCCCTTCCCTTCCCTTCCCTTCCCTTCCCTTCCCTTCCCTTCCCTTCCCTTCCCTTCCCTTCCCTTCCCTTCCCTTCCCTTCCCTTCCCTTCCCTTCCCTTCCCTTCCCTTCCCTTCCCTTCCCTTCCCTTCCCTTCCCTTCCCTTCCCTTCCCTTCCCTTCCCTTCCCTTCCCTTCCCTTCCCTTCCCTTCCCTTCCCTTCCCTTCCCTTCCCTTCCCTTCCCTTCCCTTCCCTTCCCTTCCCTTCCCTTCCCTTCCCTTCCCTTCCCTTCCCTTCCCTTCCCTTCCCCTTTTCCTCCTTGTTTCCCTCTCTGCCTTCTTCTGAAGCACTGAAGGTTGCTAAAGGTGTACATACAAGGTGTGTACTGGAACTTCCTTTGACAACAATCTTTTAAGCACCCAGTCAATGTGTTTTGCTTCCTGTCCCTACATTTGAGGTTAGGGCCTCTGCCCACTCCAAATAGGCAGGGATAAATGTTTTGGCATCCTCTTCAAGGTGTGAACATTCTCCTTTGTACCTCTGGAAGCTCTGAAAAACCTCAGCTAGTCTAAGGACTTTGGAAACTGTTGATCTCTACATCTTCCTGCTCTTGTGCAAGGGCTCATGTTACAGATTTTGGTCATTTGGTGTGGGCCAATGGATTCCAAGACAAATAGGAAAAAATGTCAACAGCTTTTGGTGTATTATATATTAGCAGAACAGTTGTTTCTTAGAGCTTCCCAAGTTAGGAATTAATTCCATGGCTGGTTGTGATTGCAGAAAAATAAGCTATGTCCAACCCCGGGTTCTTTATGACCCTAGTGAACAGTGACTTTGATTTCCTGGCACTGTACAGCTGCTGTTGTGTTGAATGTTTAATCTGAAATCAACAGGACTGTTGAGTATTCTTTATTATTAATGAATATAAAATTTATAAGTAATGAATATAAAAGCTAAAAGCAACCACTAGTGGAAAAATCAGTCCCACAACAAGTTTAAATAATATCAAACATCCTCCTGTACCACTTGCCATCAGAAAACATGAAAAGCAGTTTAATTTCAGCCCATTAACTTCATGGGATCTTGCTAGAGTTTGTGTGTTGACTGAACTAAAAACCCAACCTGGCAATCTTTGCTCACAGAACTTTCAGAGCCTTCAAAGATGACTGCATATGTACAGAAAGAAGAAAATACTATATTAGACCCTATTGTGATAAATTTTCATGTCTCCCTTACCATTCAAACCAACTTTTTTTTCCATTTTCTTTTGCAGCACCAAGTCCTAATAACCTTACAATACAAAACAGAGAACAGTATGAGTCATGGAATCTTCTTTGACTGATTCTTCACATAAATGAAAGTAGTTTCTCATTTCTCATGGTATTTATGGTGGTTTTCCAAGCCTTCTTTTCTTGCTGGCTGTTCTGATTGATAGTAAGGTGGGTTGAGAAGAGTCATCTCTAAAGACGGAAAAATTTGACGCTTTTCTATTGTAACCATCCTGCAAGTGCTTTTAGGAGAGTTGAGCCACCATGTGTTGTATAATGGATTGATCAGTTTGATTCTTTTGATACAGGTAAATCACTTTGGTGCAGGTTAATTCAGGCTGTGTTTACAGAGGTTATTCTGATCCCTTTTTCAGGCTCCTGTATATGTTTTCAAAGAAACAATACCCCAAAACCTTTAGAGAATGAAAACCCATTCCTCTCTATTTACAGAATAGGTTTTTTTCTTTCAAGCTGGAAGCCGACAAAATAAGTCTTAGGTTTTCATCATAATCCTTTATGAGTTTTAAATCTACTTCATAAGTTGGCAATTTTAAATGGTTCCTGGTGCGTAGAGCCCTGGTGAGCTTCAAAACCACACACAGTTTCAATGAAGCTGTGTGAACCTGCTTCAGAATCTCTGCAAGTTTTCCAAGCTTTTATGCTCTCGTATGGTTTACAGACAAAAACCTACAGGGGTCCCATTTAAAGCCTCCTAGCAGCTAAAAGATAGAGAAAAAATGGCTTTTAAAAAACCTGAAGTACCCTCTTATGAGTGCATTAAAAGCAATTTTATTTGCTTTCCACTTTCAAAATGCTTCAAGCTGCCAAAGACACGATGTTAGAAAATGACTCATGAGTACTAGAGAGAAATAGTCTTTGAAAGTTGGTTCATAGTTAAGGATGATGGCTAGGCAAGTGGAATTTCTCTATTCAGAAAGAAATATCTTGTGTCCTCATATTGCAGATTTTTTTTTCTGTCTCAGTAATCTGTTCTTCAGTGGTTCTTCCCCTTTATCTTACAGGTTTTTAGCAATTGTGTGAAAATCAACTCAGAGCTTCAGTTTGTTCTTGTTGATGCTATCTGTCAATGTATGGAGACCAGGACCTCCATAGAAAAGGATGGCAATGCCAAAACAATGAAGGCTCATAATTTAACCCATGTTTCAGGTAAATCATGATGTGTCACCCTGTGGATTGTCTGACAGTCTGTACTGTAGGTTTTAGGAAATTTTAGTATTGCATTGTGGGTTTTACATTTACATTGCAGTGTTTGTTTGGTACTGAAGTAGTTTCTTGATTTATTTTCTCTACAGGAAGCACTGGGCACAAAGGCAAAGTATTAAAATGTCCTCATTTTGATATTGCTGCAGCTTCTCACACTTTTCTCTCTCTTTCTCTTCCAGTGTAAATAAAGACAACAGTGTGGAATAGAGTTTCCAAAATTCAGGACTATTTGGACCTTGTGTTCTGTTCCAAGCCTCTCTTGAACAAATATGCTTTCCTTTCTAAATTATATTACTGAATGCTAGGGAAAGAAATTGTGAGGAAAGATCTATTTAATGAAATCTAGAGATGACTTGACAAAACAAGCTTTAGTGAACTGTTTAAGTTCATTTTCTAATGGTTTAAACAGATGTTACCTCTAAGAAGCTCTCACAAAATTATGCCTTTGGAAAGCTTACCTTACATACTTCATGGTCTTGTAAAAGTGGCGTATTTTGTATGAATAACCATGGAGGAAAAGGACTAACAGCATTAACTTTTAATGGTTTTAGTTTTAAATTTTAAAGCTATGTATTCACCAGTCCCCTAGCTTTTTCTCTAGGGAGTCAAAAAGAAGGAAGGAAAATTTTGATGCATGTGGTTGTTGACAGTAGCTGAAAATTGAATAAATATTACAAGAATTTAAAAACAAAAATAATTAAATGAAAGTATAGAAATGGTGGTAAAAAGTGTCTGAGCTGTATTGTCCTTGTGACAAAACAGAAAGCAAGATGTGTGTGAACAGGATGTGAGCATAACCTGAGATCATGAGATAAAGATTCTTACCTGGTTTTTACTGTGAAAACATAACTGTGAGCCTAAAACTTAACACTGGAAATAATGCTGATTTAAAGATTAACAACCCATTGTGTAGTTGGGTACTAATTGAAGAGGTTTGGATTTTTAGATATCAAGTAAATTAAATGGTGGAATGAAATTTTGAAAATACTTGTATACCTAGAACAACAGCTGGCATTTAATCTCACCATTTACTTGTATAAACCATTTAATGCAGGCAAATTTTTTGTTGCCCAAAACTCATTTGCTGCTCCTTCACAATTGCATAGCTTTTTCTGGGACCAATCTATCCATGTCAGGATGTATGTCGGGAAGTTATTTCAAAGCCTCTTGGATATGCTACCTATTTCTTGCACAGGCTCTACAGTTTCTGTGTACCCCTCTCTGTTGTGATCATCCCTGGAGACCTCAGAGGAATTACTGCCAAAGCTCCAGGCATCCCTGTGGGGCTTGTATGGAACTAGTCTGTTAGGCATTTCAGTACTGCTGCAAACACAAAAAGATGTTTGAGTTTAAAAACTCCAAACTCCAAACAAACAGACCCTCTCCCAGAAGAGCTGAGGCTTCCCAGAACTGCTATAGCAATACAGGATTACTCACAAGAAGAGTAATCACTAACATCACCAGACATGAGAACAGGTGTGCTGCAGTATGATGTTACTCTCTTAGGAAGGTCCTAGGTGAGATTCTCCTGCACCACTTCAGTAAGGAGGTTATTGTGGGGGGGCTTTTTAATGGCATGGAATTCCTTGTCCACTCTTTTGTAGAAAGATGAAATTTATTTTATGTCATTGCAAAAGCACGTATGAGTGTAGAATGAAAGAGAAATTTGTATACTAACATGGAGCTTGCATTTGTAATATGAAAAATGAAACATTTATTTTTTTGTGGTGGGGTACAGAATGAGACAAATAGAAAAATGTTGATTCATTGAAGGTAAGGAAGTTGAAAAGTCATTAAAAAGATTTTGGAAGTGTCTTTATATACTTTAGCACTTGGCTGTGCAGAAGGAGTGTTGTTGGTGTATTAAGTAGAAGATGTTAGCTTTAGCTACACAGATAAGCAATAATTTTTCTTTATTCTAGCAATGTATAAAAAATAAGTTGTGTTTTAGAAGACAGAACTGTAGTTTAATGAAGTCATGGACAGAAGTTACTGCCTGGATATGTTTTCAGAGGAGGTAACTGCCCCTCAGCTGCTTGTCACCATCTTTTCAGCTGGTGATTATCATCGTCTCAGATCTGTTCGTTGTGCATGTGCATGTCATTTTCTAACTTGTCTGTCAAAATGAGTTAGGTTGAAAATACTTTCTTTTTCTTTTTTTTTTTCTTTTTTTTTAAAGCTAACTTGGTTCTCTTTGAAGGCAACAGATTGTGGAACATTTGTAATAAGAGCCCCTCCAGCAGATAATCTCAAGCAGAAGGGTGATGACAGGCGGCTGGAGGTTGTAACCTCTTCTGAGCTGGAGGAGTTTCTTGAGATAAATCAGTTATTCCAAAACTTGGGTGTAGCAAGCATATCTGCTGCAGGGGCGGGGGTCTTGTAGACACCCCTCACCCTGCAAAAGCTGCTTCTGACACCTCCACAGCCAGGAGCCACCCATGCTGCTGATCTACTCCCTTGTACAGGCATGTGACTGAGAGCAGGGTGTCAGTATTTAGAGCCTGTTCGAGTCAGAAAGACATGCTGGAGTGGAAAGCAGGCCAGCTTGGAACAGTGATGCTGAGTATGAGGATGCCTTTGTCAGCTTGACTAAGGACCAACCCACCTACAGGTGCCATTCTTTGATGAAATTGGGTTGAAATCCAGATGCTCTCATCCCATAACTGCAACAAAAAGGGGTACAGCTGCTGCAGGAGCAACAGCAGACACTCTGGGGGTCTGTCAATGCCCTGGAGTGCACTGCAGTTACTGAAAACCTGCTTTCTCAGGAATCCAATTCATATGCGCTGAAATGCTAACATGAAGGTTGTCCTAAGATGCTTTTGAGTTAATGTGGTAATGTGGGAGTTGCTATGGCATTTATTCATTGAGATGCATGAGTTGAGGACTTATTAGTGTGGGAGGCCATACTTCCTTTCTGCAGAGGAAGAACTCCACAGTGCTCAGCCTAGTTAATATATCTCAGGATATGAAACTTTATAAATAATGACATGTAAAGGAGGCAATTTATGGTTCCTCTTGCCAAGAATTTGCCTGACTTGTTTATTTGGGGATAGGATGAGGTCCATTTTCTATGTTAATATGATAGGCCTAATCTCTAGCAGGTTAGAGTGATATATGGTGTCTCAAATGGATCTTCCTGTTGAAGACGAAGAAGTATTTGTCCTCAGTCCCAAAATCCAAGAGGTCATGGTCAAAAGCAGATAAAACAACCATAGCTGTGGAGTCAGACACATACTCAAACCAAAATGGCAAATTGGATATTTTAAGTGAAATCCAAGTAGCAGTGATGTGAGTGCAAGGATGGAACTGCAGTCCTAGGGCCACAAGAGAATGAGCTGGAGGAAAGGTGAAAAGTCTGTTGAATTGTTCTGGCACGGTGTTAAATGTGCACCACTATATCCAGCTGGGAGAAGTAGAAGGACCTGTAGTGGAGATAGTTTTACTTGGTCTTGCCTTCTTTAGTGCTTAGGGTACAGGTCTCATCTTGTAACTGAAATTCCTGAATTTCTGGCTTTAATCACCAAGAACAGTGTATTTTTATGAGGACTTTGGTCTTTCTAGTGGGACTTACGGAACATGATGGTTTCTTAATGCAGCATTCTTGCATCCAGATCACAGAATCACAGAATCATTAGGTTGGAAGAGACCTTCAAGATAATTGAGACCAACCCATGCCCTAACACCTCAACTAAACCGTGGCACCAATGCCACATCCAATCTTTTTTTGAACGCATCCAGGGATGGTGACTCCACCACCTCCCCAGATCAGTACTGCTATTTCAGCGTCAAGCTTCTGTAATTGTCAGTCTCCATAAATTGAAACTCTCAAAGCACTGAAGGGTAACACTGTGTCTATTGTAGCTGACTCTTGCAATGTTTGTTTTAGAAACGACTCAAGTACTCTGTCAGTTCAAGAGTAAGCGTTAGGTTGCTGAGACTACTTACTGAGATGCATCTGAAAGAAAGGATTTTTCTTTCATACAGCTATAGTGTCTGATCACCTTTTATTCACTTTGTTTAGAACTCTGGAAGTAAGAGTGATTTGAAAAAAATCTGAAGCTCAAAATCTGTATTGAATGGTACTCTCTACTAGAATAGAGAAATGTACTTATTGTACAATCATAATGTTTTCTTCTTATAGAAAAATAAAAAAACAAACCCAAACTATAATAATATTTTCTTTCTGAAATTGTCCTTGCTGTGATTTACAAATCTAAACATTTTTTAACCAGAAACTTGCAATTGATCAGAAAGCTACATGAAGTATGTCTTTGCAGAACATGCAGCAGAAAATATCAACACCAACCATTAATGTAAATGGGTGTTCCTGAAGGTGCAATGGAATGTTCCTGACTAAAAGATATCTTTAATCCCTTTCTGAAATGGAATTTTGCAATGCAACTGAGGGCCAACTGATTGTAAAAGGCTTATTATGAGGCTGAGACATTGTTGGGTCTGGATACTCTTTGAATGGCATCTTGATGTCAGCCTAGCCCCATGCTGATTTTGCTTTCTTTCTTGCTCTTAGGGAATAGCTAAATGACACATATTCTTCTTCCTGCTGATGAGGTAAATTATAAACATCCCTCTAGACTCTCAAATTCACCTGCTAGAGTGATCTGTCTCAGCTGTGGCAGTGCAAAGTTTCTTTTCATGCAATTAATGGGACAATTATATCAGAATGATGAGATCATGCCTTTTGCTGAAAAGAATAGGGATCTTTCATGAACAAAGAGAGCTTTATTTACATCTTTACAAATAAAGCACCATTTTATTCAGTGAAAGTGGGTGACTGCTACAATTTGGGTAGGCACAGCATGGCATGAAGGTGAACTCACTCTGTATACTGGTAGGTAGAGCTTTGGTGTGGCTGTCTCAAAATAGTATTTTGGGCTTTTTTCCTGCTTACACCGACTAGTAGACCAGTGTGCAGAGAGTTCTGGCATTGCCTAAGTAAACCTAAGACTGTTGAAAGTAATTTCATTTGTTTGCTAAATAAATGTAGAGACCCCATCTTGGTCTTTTCAAGACTTTTCATGTAGATAGATTTTGTGCATATAAATCAAAGAGTAGCGGTGGACAGTTCTGTATTTTGGGGGAACTACTGTGACTCATAATTTGATCCCAAGTTATGAGCCACAGCCAAACAGAAACATGGAAAATAATTTCATTCTTGATTCTTTAGACTTACATATTTGTACAAGAGAAACTCCATTGACAGTGCGAAGAGAAATACATGAGTCTGAGATATTTTTACAGTCCTTTCTTTAAGCTGCAAGAGCATATTTTTTCTTTTAAAAACTCATTCAATGAATACTAATTTTAGTCTGACTTTTGACACTGTTCTAAATGACATCTGGATTTCATATAAAATCATATGTCTAGTACAAAGCTGAGACTGCCCACTGACAAATAAATTCCTATGTTCATGTAATTCTCTTTAGGAACAGAGAAATCACAGCTATACTGACTCCAAAGTGGTTTTAGTTTTATTTCTGGTAGTAGATGTAATTCTCTGGTAGTAGATGTAATTCTGATGCCTCTTTAAATGAATTCAGCATCTAGCCTGTGCCTGAATCATTGCATTTAACTACCAAGTAGAGCCTATACCAGTTAATGGAAGGGCTTGTGGATGGAGAGATGTCTCCTTGATATCACTCCAGTTTTCACCATATGGGTGAGTGCTTTGTGGAACCAGAGAGGCTCAGTAGGTGAGAGGGTGACTTGGAGCCCCTTCCAGCAGCAGCTGGGCAGCCTCTGGCTGCGTGCCCCATGCAACTGTTCAAGGGCCCCCAGCACTAGTGTTCCCTGCCAAGATTTCCATGCTGCTGTTGGGCTGCAGTGCCAGGAATGGGCTTGAACAGAACAATATTTTCTTTGCTCTGCTGCCTTGCCCCCAGCAGAAGGGCAGATATTGGGAGGGAGAAAGGGCTTGGAGATAACATTGTGCCTGTTTGCCTGGGGAGGCTCTGAGGTCTCTGCATGGCCTCGCTGTATGGGGTGTAATTCAAGTTTTGTTGTTGCTCATCTTTCATGCTTTCAGAGTAACAAACTGAGTACAGCAGGGAAATAAATAAATAGTACTGTAAAAGATTAAACAAATAAACCTTAAGAAATTAGTTCTAAAACCAGAGAGCAGGCTCAGGCTTTGTCTTAGAATTGAGTTTTGAAGTTTGGGATAGTTAGGTGTTAAAAGGCATAGCCACAAATAAACCACAAGCAGGTATTTATGTGCCCTTGTTTGCACAGTGATGAAAAGTCTCAAGTTTGAGGAACAAGGACATTATTTCACACATTTTCACCTTGCCAGAAAGACATAGCTTGAAGAAGTGAAATTTTCTGGAAACAAGGTAGCTTAGATTGGCATAAACTCCAGGTGTAGCTGTATTTTATCAAAATGTTGACAGACTGTCTGACAATGTAAATGCGTGTATATTGAGAGTTTACATACATGAATAACCTGCTTGGTCTCTAACACCTCATTCTAAGGAAATTACTCCAAGTCAGCTGTTTTGCATTATCTGCCTGCATGCAAATTGTTATTGTCAGGTCAGTATGAGCCAATTCCAAGACGTTTATTTTCTTGGTTAAGGACAACTTCTTTTGCATGTGCTGCTGGGGCATAGTATACATTTTATAGAAAACAACTGAAGATTAACTGATTAATAGTAAATTTGACATTCTAGCTTAACTTGTGACAATTCATTAATGAATTCCTACTGATTGAGTGTGGTGTAGTCAATATGATTCTGAACGAGAGCACGATGTTACTCTGCACAAGTGAGGCAACGTTTCTACCAAGGGGAACTTCTTTCCCTATGTATTGCTGATACATCCTTTAAGCAGTTTCCATCCTGTGCAATGAAGGTCAAACTACTCTAGACAATAATAGAAAGTAAACAGAAGTAGAGGTTAATTTCACAGTGTAATTTGACTCATGTTTCTGCAAATGTTAATATTGTATCAGAAGAAAAACTGGTGAAAGTCTGTATTACACAGTATATAATCTGTACCATTTCTAAGCAGTTGCAGACGACTATCCTGGAACACAGTAGTTTCCCACTCCATAGATTTGAGAGAGAAATACAGGAGTGTTTCATGCATCTCATTATGTTAAACATCTGAATTGAGGTGTTATTTTCTCAACATGAGAGGGCGCATCTCAGTACTTCTAACACTCACTTGAGAGATGTATGTATGACGTGTTAGGATGATACCTATAAAGATAAAATAGAGCTTTGGAGTTAAGATTTTGAGACGTAGAAACTCTTTTTTCCTTTCACATGTTCTGAATATTTTTTCCCAGTAGTGTCTTGTTTAAAGTAATTCAGCTGTCAGTGAAGAATGCTGAAGATGGTGGCCCAAGGAGTATGTTAAAAGAAAAAACATGTAAAAATTTGTAGCTTTTATGTATTTTGCACTTTTGCAACTTGTTAAACTGATGCTAAAATAACTGGGAAAGTGCCTTTTTAATTGCTTATTTTGTATTGGCCTCTGTTCTTGATGTCTGTATGGTATATTAGCATCTGTAGGTAACCTGCTGATAAATGAGTGGCTAAGGAACTGTCTGAGAGAAGACACAGCAAGTTATTGGAGGAACAGCTGTTAATGAAGTCCTACAGATCTGAGCATTAGAGATCAGTTTGTCTTTTTGCAAGCAGTTTGTGATCTAGTGGTTGGAGTTTGAATGCAGGAATGAATTCTGCCACTCTGCCCTCTCTGTAGTTTTTTTCTTGTCTACAGAATAGGAATAATGCTTGTGTACACCTGGGTTGGTGAGATTGAACTGATTAGTGACAACAAAATGCTTTGAGAGCCTTTAATGGAAGGCATTAAACAATTGCATGCTATGCAGATTTTCAATATTAAAAATATATTACAGGTGATATGCAAAAACAGTGGGAAGGATAAAAAAAGTCACCGGGATTCATTTAACAAGAAAGAGCAGAGGGAACAGTTCCTAATATCCCTTTGGAAGGAGTTACCTAGAAGGGAATAATGTAACAGTCTAACTTGCAGGATTTCTGTGCTCAATTGTGAAAACATTTTTCTAGACATGAAAAAATGCATTTGCTTAAAGCAGCAGATGAAACAAAGCAGGCATGTGGTCAGCAGCAGGTTCCACTTGTGCTTGTTATGGACAATATGGATATCTGATTCAGTGGTCTGTGTTAGCCTGGGGTCCCTGAAGGTGATATTCCTAGTAGGCATGAAAAGCACTCATCTACTGTACTATATGACAATATATGCAATTTGATTAGTGTCCTCTGTCCAACCTATTTGCTTTAATTTAGTTGTCTTCTCTGATGGCAAAACCTTCATTTTTCAATGCTGCATTAATGCAAAGACTTTAATTGAAAAGAAGTCTAAAAGTAGAGGAAAAAAAAACCCAAAACCAAAGCCAAAACAACCAAACAAACCTAAAAAAGAGAAAAGGAGGAGAGTTATAGCAAGGGAAGTTCTCTCTGCAGCTTTATCTTTTGGAAGAGTTGAAGGGCAGAACCAGAAGAACTTTATTGGAAGGGTAGGGTTCTTGAAATGAAGAATGTATTTTAAAGTTTAAGCATTGACCAAATGCCTCTTTACTGTACCATGGAAGCAGTGAAAATCATCCTTATTTCCAAAAATGAGAAAGTATCTTGAGTGCTTAAATAGAAAGACAGAAATATTCTAAGATGACCTGAAGAAGAAGAATGGAGTGGCTTTTAAACACATGTGGATATATCCAGTTATTGGGAAGGTTATGAAAGGTAGAAAGATGGGCAGCTGAACAGGAGTTATGATATTAGTGAACATAAACCAGAAGGTTGTAGATTGTAGTACTGATTTTACCATTACAGTTAAACATAAGATGATGATGCTGTTCTTGGTTATCAGTCCTATTATGCATTCTGTCATACAATATCCCTTTCTTCATGCAAGACTTCTCAAGGTTTTGGAGTTTTTCTTGGCTTCATTTGATGTAGTAGGTGGGCAACACATTGTTTATTGAATACTTTTTCTGTAGGTTTTCTGTGTGTGTGTAAAATGAGTCTGATCATTTCTGTTCTACTGAAGTCAGTGGGGTTTCTGATGAGAACCTGAAAAGAGGATCTTTTCCAATGGTATTTGTCAATTCTTTCATTTACAAGTGCTTTGCAAACCAATTACCTCACAACTGAGATAAGCCAGTGCAGTAGGACTAGTAGCTAAGAAAGTAATTCTGGAAATGTTTTTGGAGAAAAAGGGGGTTTTGGTGTACATTAAATCAAGAAGTGTAGAATAACAAGCAGTGAATAGCTGCTTTGTGATCCAGTAGACAGAATGCCATAGAATAAACCAGGAGAATTTGGATCAGTTCCCAATTATACCTGTTCTCATAGTGCATTCTTAAAGCAAATCATATTTCTTTTATAACTTAAATTCTGAATCTATATCATAGGAAATTGAGACTTGTCCTCCAACAAAAGCAGTCTGAGGCTTGGGAAAGATATTAAAAATATATTTGGGAAATGGCATTATAAACAAAAATCTTGTACCTTTCATGTGGCAAAGACTTTATTTTGTGAAGCTGAAAACATACCTGAAAACATATTTGTAAATAGTTTGTAGATTCCTGACAACAGAGCACATCCTGTAGAATAGCCATGTTAAGACAAGACTTTCTTATTTGATGATCAATTATTGTCTAATTCCTATATACATTACTGACTGTATAATAAGATGTAGTCCAGCCCCTGTTACACAGGGCGTGTAATTATGGTGATATATATGGTATTATCTTATGAGATACAGTTTGATTCCACTCCCTTTTGCTTGGTACCTTGCAGAGAGTTTGGGCATCATAGCTTTCTTGGCTGATTTATCAGAAGCTGAAGGTAGATCTGGAAACTTGATCTGTGCTCACTCATTGGGAACATTTTTGCTTTAGGCCTCCTTGTAGGAAAAAGAGGGTGGTCTTGCTGCTGTTACAGTTTGGAGAGTCTTGGGGTGCTTCTGATATTCGTAGTGCTCACTAAGTTTACAGTCTGACATTACATTTTTTTTAGTATGAAAACCTTTTTGAGTTATGTCCATCATGACAAGAAAACCAAAACATCTCTTAAGATATGTGGGATTATCTAAAACTGAGATTGACATCTAGCGATGGGGTCTGCAGGTGTGTGGGTGGAATTGGCAGATGAACAACGCGTTGCAGAATGAGCATGTGTATGTGTGTGCACCCAGGAACAACAAATGAGCTGCAGTCTAACTTAAGTGAATGATTAGAACAGGCAGAGAATTTTCTACAACAGGAAAATATTATAAGTAATCTTTCTTGTGCTGCCATCCTTACATCCATTTTTCCCCTACCACTGCTTTCATACCTACACCTACTTAACAAGACATACAAGGTGGACAGTGCACTCACTGGAGTGACACAATTTCACACCACTGTGACATGTTGGAAGTACAATCTGGGACCTGTGTCTGGCTCTACATCAATTCTATTTGCACACATCTACTGGAGCACTGAGGTGTGTGTCAAGGCCTTGCACCTCTCTGAAGCCCAGGGTCTGAAGACTGAGGCCTCCATCCCTGTACAGCTGAAACATTAGAATTTGAATTAAGGTCTTGAACTATTTTGGAAAATTTCAGAGTCTTTTCCTAAAATATTTAACAGACCTTTTTCTTTCAAAATTCCCAAAACCATAATGGCAAGCTATGGCATGTTTTTTTGTATGTTATGATTTTTAAAATTCTGAAGAGATTTGATTGCTTGCCATCAGTTCCATAAATTGCCTAAGATAGAAATTTTCTCCCCTGGTATACTCTGGTTAGTCTAATCAGGAAGGAGAGTGGAAACCCTTGGAACGAAACGACCTTTCTGGGAATCATCCAAGAGAAAGAATACAACTTCCCAGCTTTAGTGAGAGAGAATTTCTCTGTTGTAATGCTTGCCGCACTAGTCTCTGCCATGATAATAAATCTCAAAAAAACCCACCAAAGTACCAAAACCAAGCCCTGCCCCCCACCCCTGAGGCTAGATTGAGTGGGGATTTTTGGAAGCTGGCATATTGAAAGTGTTTCTGTCCTTGTGTACTACAGGGTTCCACGAAGGCTGCAATTTTTTTTTTTTTTAAATTTTTTTTTGTTTTTGTAAAATAACCCCAGGTTTAGAATTACAAGCAGTGCTTATCTGCTCGTGGTGGACAACTGGGAGAGGAATCTGGATGACCTGCAACAAACCCTACCAAACACTCTTCTGACTAGTTTTAGGTATTTTATTTGTAGCACGCTTTTATGTGTGGTTTAGCAAGGCTGGTTTATGACATGCCCATATGTTATTTAGCTGTGTTCTTACTGTGGTTTGAGTGTTTTTAATTTCTTCCTCCTTGTTCTTTCAGCGTAACAGATAATAGGAATCAGCAATACTTGAAATACACTGATCTGTGGCTTCCTGGTGGGAAACAAGATGAGTCACCAGTAACTAAAACCAACAGCCTCTATGTCCCTGGATTCAAATTTGTTCTTCTCACTATAATTGTTCAAATACTTGCTTTCCCCACTGACTTCCTCCCTAGCAGGAGGAGCACATCTTGCAGACTGCCAGACTGGGAAAGAAGAAATGATAGCAGTTACAGCATGTGTAACAAGCCCAGGAAAGGGGCCCACCAGGGATGGATATGGACACTCAGACCTAAGTGCTTCACTAGACTCTGTATCTCCTACCACATCTAATAGCATGATTGGGGCAAGTATTTATTATAGAATAGCAGAGATTCTTTCTGCCAGGTTTCCTTGGTTCTTGCACTGGGGTTCAGGACATGGCAGGGGTAAGTGGTGCTTCTGTTGTTAAGCAACACCCTTAGGAACACAGCGCCTTGTTGATGGACAATAAAATAGTAAAACGCACCTCCAAAATGTCCAACTATTAACTATACTATTGCTGTGTTTAGAGAGGAAGATAAATAATGAAAAATGTACACAGATCTGCCTACACCTTAAACCAATTATAAGAATTTTCATTTTTTATCCAACAAAGAAACAGTCAGGATGTCTGTGCAGCTTTATGGATATGAGAACCCAGTATCATGATACTGTGAGTATGCCTTTCACTGAAGAGAGGTTGGGGTTTTCTTTCTTTATTTTGTAAGATAAGTTTCTTCATATAATCAAACTCTTCCTGGGATTCTCTTTGTAGTGAAACCTCTACACAACTCTAAGTTCTCCTATGATTTATAAATTTGTCAGGGAAAAAATGTTAACACTCCCCTTTAACTGTCTCTCTAAACTTCAGAAATATTGACATTCTTCAGACACATTTAAGTGGAGCAAGACACTGAACAGAGCTCTAAATGGAAATTTTGCTGATTAAAAGGTAAAGGGATTTGTATACCTGAGGAAGTGCTGTCCCCTGGCAGTGCCAGTATTTTAGGTTGTAGGTTCTCTCTTCCAGAGACATCTTGGATAGGAACAAGAGCATCTTCAGCATAGAGTGTTCTCGGCATTTTCACTTTCCAGACGTGCATCCATCACAATGCTTTCTGAGCATGTCTATGCATTTTCATCAGTTTTTGCTGTACTCCTCCTCCTAGGTGCCCAAAATATCCCAAATTGCTGCCAGGCGAATCTCTTCACTCGAGGTATTGTATAGAAATAATTTGTTACTTGGTAGGTGATTTTGCTATGCTTTACAAGGTTTTCCATGGGTTAGAATATTGCTCTGCACATGGGAAGACTCACTTGATGTAAGTGAATGACTGGTATTCCTTGAGAAGTCATTGAAGAGAATACAGCTGAAATGTGTCAGACTAATTTGTTATGAAGAATATACACAGGTTAACAGGGCACTTTTGGAAATGGAGTACTTGGTGGTAACTACAGGCTAACTACAGAGCAAAATTAAAATCAAGTTTCTCCCAATTTGTTAGATTATAAATAAATGAATTATAAATACTAAGTTATGGATTAACCCTGTGACCTCTTGATGATTTTTGCAACTTTCAGGACAAGGAGCCCCAACAATTATCCATATTACTGGAAGCTCTTCCTTTCTGTAGTGTTTGATGTTTCTTTGGCTCCTTGTGGCTTAACCCAAACTATGTTTTCTAAAATAACCTTTCCCTGCTGTTCTAACTGTTTCTCTGTTTTGGAAGTAATCTGGTAGTTCCCCTTTTTTCAGTCATATGGTAACACAGAGCACCAACTTCAGGCCATCACCTCCACAATCTTCATAGCTTGGTCCTCTGGATTCTGGGTTGGCAGATTCCTGACTCCTTCAAGCAGACTTACATCTTCCTTCCAACCTGCAATTTTGGGAGAGGTAAGGCAAAAAGTGAATCAAGCACATTTGAATCAAACATGTACATACTTTAAGTTAGCAACATTTACAGTTCTTCATGTTACCTCATCCCTGCTATTTATCCTTTTCATTCTTAGGCTCACAGGCATAACTGGGAAGGGAAAAGTCATCAGAGTACATTGTGGATGGGAATGTGAACTGAGGCTGATTCTCTAAATTAGCAGAAATCACAGAATGGGTCAAGTTGAAGGGCACCACAGTGGGTCATCTGGTCCAGCCTCCCTGCTCAAGCAGGGTCATCCCAGGGCACATTGCACAAGATTGTGTCCAGATGGTGCTTGAATATCTCCAGTGAGGGAGACTCCACAACCTCTCTGGGTGATCTGTTTCAGTCCTTCCAGAAACAGGGATTTCTTTTTTTCTGTGAGAATGGTATGTGTAAATATTCTTTCATTTAAACATGTAATGGCAACTTTGGTTGCTACACTTGTTCCCAAGTGATTTGGGCATAGTTGAGATGAAGGTGGCTGTTTTACTGGACAATCCCTACCACAGTCCTGCATCCCAAAGGATATTAACAGGGATAGGGGAGGCCAGGGGCTGGTGAATGCTTGACAGTTCTGTGTGAGACTGCATTACTGAGCCTGGAATGGACCGTGCCTGCAAGTGAACACAGGCAAGGCAGAAGCTGCCTTGGGTTTGTGCCTGCTGGGCCCTGATGTGAACTGGGTTTTCCTGTCTTGCAACATTTTTTGAAAAGTTAAAAAATTTCTCATTCTGCACGGGGCAAAGTGTACCTTTTTTTTTTTTTTTGTTTCCCCCACCCTGTGCTAGTCCTGGCCTTTACAGAGGTGCAGGGGCAGGGGCTGCCTGAGGGCTGGTGGGTGTGTACTGTGGACACTGGGGCTGCCTCCTTGCCACAAGTCTCTGAGCAGGGCCATTCCCACACTAATGGAGCAGCTCACAGAACACTTGGGGTTGGAAGGGACCTCTGGAGATCATCCAGCCCAAGCCCCCAGCCAAGGCAGGGTCTGCTAGAGCAGGTGAGACAGGAACACATCCAGGTGGGTTTTGAATGTCTCCAGGGAGGGAGACTCCACGACTTCCCTGGACAGCCTGTTCAGTGCTCTGCCACCCTCAAGGTAAAATGTTCTTCCTCATGTTGAAGTGAAACTCCTTTTTTCAGTTTTATGGCCATTGCTCCTTGTCCTGGTGCTTGGCACCACTAAAAAGAGTCTGGCACCATTCTCCTGACACCCAGCTTTGAGATGTTTATGTGTATTGATGAGGTCCCCTCTCAGTGTTCTCCAGACTAAACAGGCCCAGCTCCAACAGTCTCTTCTCATAAGAGATGTCTGGTCTTTGTCACCTCTGCTGGACCCTCTGCAGTAGCTCCTTGTCTTTCTTGTACGGAGGTGCCCAGAACTGAACACAGCACTGCAGACGTGGCCTCACCGGCACCAAGTAGTGAGGGAGGATCACCTCTTTCAACCTGCAGGCCACACTTCCCAATGCACCCCAGCATACCATTGGCTCTCCTGGCTGCAAGGACACTCTACCAGCTCATGGCTAACTTGTCACCCACCACGACCCTCTCAGTTCCTTCTCGGCAGAGCTGCTCTCCAGCAGGTCAGCCCCCAACCTGCGCAGGTACTTGGGGTCATTCCCCCTCAGGTGCAGGACCCTGCACTTGCCCCTGCTGACCCTCATTGGGTTTCTCTCCCCGAAGGCGAGTCCCGGGCGGGATTTCGGGCGCCCCCCGGCGCTGTCGGGGCCGGTCCCGCGGAGCCGGAGCCGCGCACATCCACCCGGCAGGTGTCAGTGTGGGCTGCGGGGCCGGGCGGGAGCGCCGCCTCCCCTCCCCCGCTCCGCCCGCCCCCCCGCCGCCGGCCCCCGCGCCCGCCCGCCCGCCGGAGCCAGACTCGCTGCAGACAGGCGGCAGCCAGCGGGGCGGGCAGGGCGGGGGGAGGAGGAGAGGCTGGGGATGAGTTGGAGGCAGGCACAGCCTCAGCGCAGGGAGAGCGGCTGCCGGAGACAGGCAGGGGGAGGAGGCGAGGCGCTCCGGAGGAGGCCAGCGCGGCGCGGGGGCGAGCGGCGGGGGCCGGCGGGAGGTGAGTGCCGCCCGGCGCGGCGGGGCCGGGGGCGGCCGGGGGGCGCCGCGGCGGAAAGTGCCGGAGAAAGTGCGGGAGGCCCGACTTGAAGGGCTGGGAGCGTGCGGGGGACGAGGCGGCGGCTGCCAGGGGGCTCCGGCGGCGCTCGCCCACCCTCAGTGCTGCGGCGGGGGCAGTGCCCGGCCGGGGCCGGGCTGAGCGCGTCCCTCCGCCGCACCTGGGGGGCAGGTGGGGGTGCCGGCCGGGGCCAGGGCAGCGTGACAGGTACCGCTGGTAGCGGGGGCCGGCTGGGGCTCCGGGGAGCCCCGCTGCCGTCCTGCCCCGGCTGGCCCGGGAAGCAGCAGGAGGGCAGCCCGGACGGGAGAGCCCCGGAGCTCCGCGGGAGAGACGGAGGCGAGCGGGGCTGCGGAGCCGCGGCGGCGGGCAGGGCGCCGGGGAGCGCGGAGTGCGCGGCACGTCCTCTCCGCCTGCTCCGGGGTCAGTACCCGAGCTCCGTGCGGCCGCTCGGTCGGGGCTGCCGTCGCAGCCCGGCCCCGCGGGGAAACCCGGCGGGGATGCCCGGCTGCGGAGCGCGCCCGGCGCCGGGAGGGCAACTTTCGCAGGGAGGCAAAGCGGCAGTGCGGCTGCCGGGCTCACGCACCAGTGACCTATATTTGGTGAAGTGCCTTTTTTTTTATTTTTCCCCCCTTAAAAAAAAGTTTATTAGCAGAAGTCTAGCCTTGCCTGCCTGTATCAGACGCCTGTCTGCGATGTTTGCAGTGAATATGGGCATCCCAAATTTCTGAATGGTGTGGCAGGTTTTCTGTCATGTAGGTGGGTAGGTAGTTTTGCGTAGGCTATGGTTTGATGCTTGCTGAAGAGGCAAACACACCGTTGTGTGTAGGTTTAAGTTCAGCAAAGAACAAACAGGAAGCAGGAAAAATGCAAAAGTAACTTCTGTTTTCTTGGGCCATCTTAACACCTAGAATGATAGCGATTTTAGTGGGATTCAGAACCTTTTCTGAATAGAAAATGATGGTTGTGCAGGAGAACAAAAATCTGGTGAATGATTTTGTGTGGTGTTAAAAATACTGTTTGGTGTTATAAAAGTTTGTTCATCTAAAAACACAGACATCTCCTTGTCAGGATGGAAAGCTCCTTTAAGAGGCTTGTCTGTGCTTCCAAACCAAAAACATTAAAATATTTGTGGACTGGAAAGGTGCATCATGTAGCATGAAGAGTGAAGTGTCTCCAGCATCATAAATCTGAAGCTGGCCAAAAAGGGAGAGAGTTTTTGCCAGTAAGAAAGCCCAAGGGACAATTACCAGTAGTCATAGATGAGGTAAGAACATAAATGCTGCCTAAGTAGCGGCAGTGTTCTTGCTGGTCCTTCGACACTGGGTTTGTTGTTTAGACAAAACTTCAATTCTGCTTTTCAATTTCATTTCTACGAAAAGGTTTTGGGAAACCTATTCTTTGCAATGATCCAGAGCTCTCTAACTTACAATGCATCCTTGAGTAGAATTTAATTACTGTGCACACGTGTTTGATTCCACTAATGAACATATAAATATTATGGCTTAGTGGCTATAAATGAAAGGGGAAGTGGCAAACCAGTGCACTGGTGGGAAACAGCCTAATCAATGTCCCCTTGTCCATATTAGCTGAGGTAGAGATGATAATCTGAACATCTCTATCTGTACTGCCGTTTTAGCACCAGTTATTAAGTTACTGTGATACACAGTGACCAACATGAGGAGAATTCAAACTGGAACATGTCAACTCTCTCCAGTTGTGTATCAAAGTAGAAACACATCTTTTTGTATAGTCAGTGTTTATACCAGCACAGTTAGTTCCAGCTCAGGTATGTGAAGATCATTGTTGCATATGCCTAAGGCACATCAATATTCTCCAGTAAATTCAGATGCCAGAGAGGGCCTAAACGGCGATCAGTGTGTAATGCAGAAGGAGTTAACAACGTGAGACACAATATTGCAGATCATTGGTTTTTGTTAACTGAAACATTACAGGCATTAGGCAGCATTTGACTGATGAGGTTTTCAGTCTTCAGGACCTTAGACTTGTTACAAGAAAACTTGTGGAAGTAGAAGGAAGTTGAGATTCAAGACTGAGGCGTAATGGTATTAAATGTGGTAAGATTGCAGCCATTGGGCAGTAGCTTAACCTAGGAATTTAGAACTACCTGACCTTTTGTTATTTTTAAGTAGATAAAATGCTATTTTCTTTGCACAGAACATTGAAGTGAGACTTGAAATGAGGAACTGTTAGTTTCCCTGCATTGAAGGTGCATTTTTGCAAGAGGGTGTTATAGGGAAGAGGGGATTGAAAGTTTTCTATCTGATTTTCATGACCAAAATTTAGTTATTTTTCAGCTGCCCTGCAGTACCCTGTCTAGGGCTGCCCTTCCAACAAGAGTTAGTTTTATGTCAATGACACCATCTGAAATAATTTGGAATACTTTCCAAATGTGGATATGATGTACCAAAAAGAAGTAAATAATTATTGAAATAATAGAGAAATGCCTTAAAAGTATTTTAGCTTATCATAGTCTCTAAGAGAAATGAAGTGTTAAAAATTGCATGTCTGTCCAACAACTCTTGCATCAGGGGTCATGGTTATTGCACTTAACTTGTGAGTGGTCTTGGAAAAGTTTTTTTCCCCCCTGTCTGCTTTTTCATGGTTCAAAACATCTCCCTGCAAGTGCATTGCCAGTTACGGAATGCAAATACTTCTAGGAGTTTGGAGATGAATTTTTCTGCAGATTGGTTCTGTGGTAACCGTGAAATTCTTCAATGGCACCAATCTAGTATCAGCTGCTCGTTAAAGGCACTGATGCCAGAACAGTGGTGCATCAGTTGCTGGGAATCCAACCCTGTAGTGAAATGATTCATGCATATACATTTTCTTTTCTCAGTTGACAGCTATTTTTAAGAATAGCTGTCTTGCCTAGAAGGTTGATATCTAAGCAAAGGCAGCCTAGATAGCTAAAAATTTCTTTCACACCAAACATAATCTTAGTACACTAAAACATTTAAATGGAATTGATTTTAATTGATTCTTGCTGCATCTCTGGTTCTAATTGGCCATTATAAAGGGAGTGTGGTGGTTTGGAGCTGATGTCAGGGATCTGGCAATTTTTTGCACAAAGAAAGATGATGAGTTTGAAGTAGATGTCAGTTTGAAGAAACTTATAATAATAATGGGTAGTGATATATGTGTGGTAGCAGATTACTTCTTGAAATGAATTGGATTCTCTGGGTAAACAAGCCTGAAGAAATGATCTTGAAATGACACATTTGTCCGGTGTACTTTAACTTTCTCTATATGCTGCACAAGCAGAATATTCAAGTGAAGGAAAGCCACGGGCCTTTCTTTTTTCCATTGTGTTCTTTTGAACCTCATATTTGAAAAAGAAATGTGAATTTTTTTTTCCTCTTGGAGAGTTTTATTTGCTTAGTTCTGAGGCTGTCAGTTGAATAATAGTAACTCTAAGGGGACAGCAGTAGAAAGAATGCTTGCAGGTGAATAAGAGCATGACATTACAGTGTGTCCTGTATTTCATGCTGGCAGAATGTCTTGGTATTTCTCATCTATATTTATTTAATATATGCATTTCTATAGTGTATGCTTTGATTTAGCATATTTGCAGTATGCTAAATGTAGATGCATTTTGCTAAATGCTTTTTTGTATTGTTTAGTTAAGCAGTGGAAATTTTCAAGCACCCATTTCACCATTCATTATCACTCAGCATAATAATTGGTAAATTTAATCTTCCTGATAAATATTATTTTGGTACAAGAGACAAGGGACTGAAAATGAATAGTTTTCTTGATGTTGTGCTGTGTCTGTGTTGTTCATATCTGTTGTTCTTTTCTCTAAAATCCTATTATAGAGAGCACACTGACCTTTTAAACTGTGTTTGAATGATTTAGCTCTACATCAAACTTTCCTTTCAGGTAGGAGACAGAAATTAAGGAGAATATAAATGCGTTTTTTCTTCTTATTGCCAATGGAGAGCTTTCCTAGATTTGAAGTAAGTTTTCTTGGTGCCAAATGGTTGACTTTTCTAGAATAAAAATCTCTCCAGGGTATGCAAAAAGTCCTCTGGTTAATATATTGGCATTCCCAGAACCCACTAAAGCTTAGGCAGGTTGCCAGACACCACTTAATGAGGATGCTGAATGTCTGGCACAAATCTGCATGAAAACCAGCAGAGGAGCTGGGGGTGGAAGTGCATGCGGTGGGGAGAGGGCTGGGAAGGCGACACATACACACCCATAATTTATTTTTAATGTCTGCATTTTGCAGAGAAACTGATCAGAAACCCTTACCACAGGATTTTGAAAACTTGCTGGGAGCAGGAGTCTGGATCCTTCAAATTGGGAGAGTGTGCTCTCACAGAAATGCAGTTTTATTAAGAGAGCAGTTTATGAGTTAGGGAGGTTGGTTTTTTGAGGAGAACACCAAAAGAGGATGAATATGATAGTGATTTTATGTTTATTTATCTGCTAAAACTGAAAAGCATTTGAAAATGTTGTTAGACAATTTGGGGGATAATGGAAGTCAGTGATTGCCAGCATCCACATAGAAAAGCTCTAAAGTTACATGGATACAGGGATAGATAAATTACTGCTGCTGGAACACCTCTGCTCAGTGCAAACCTGTGGTGGGGGCTCTGCCTGATGCTGCTGAGGTTACATTTTGCTACATGTTAAGTAGAATTGCAGGTGTAATAGACTCTCTGATGGTTAGATAACTTTTAAAAGATGCAGTCATTCACCCAGATGAGGTATTTTTCCATAAGAGTGCCATTAAAACCAGAATATATTGGTTTGTGTTGAATCAGATGTTTAGTCTTAAAGGTTGGCTGAGCAAACTTGGATACATTCTGAACTGAACATTATTTCAGACATTTAAAGTGTGAAAATTTCCAACATTTTTCCCTAGGGTTTAGTCTTTCCCTTACCTACCCAGAAAAACATTAGTCATCTATAGACAAATTTATAAATAGACATTTGGTTGGTAGGCATGACTGAAAATAATTTTTTAATCCAAAACAATTCTAATAGGAGTATTTTTTGCACTTGGCTGAATTTGGAAATATGTCTGTTTGTTACCTGCTTTTCAGTTGTGTATTTCACCATTTTGGAGAGCTGTTCCTCTTTAGAGGAATTCTACTCATTAGAATAGTGGCACCTAGTTGATGAGTACAGTTGGGTAGGACTAAGCCTAAATCCACATGCTTCTGTTTCATTATGTTTGGTTTCACTAAGTTGAGTTGAGAAATGAAAATATTGGACCTCACTGGACTTCAGTGCTGGTTGCAGTGGATAAAAGGACAAGTATATTTTGCCAGTTTTGTGGGAGTCTTTGTGAAGTTTTTTATAGGATGATGTTGGCTCCTGGGTGTCTATAGGACAGGGAAAGCAAAAAGAGAGTGTTGGACATTGTACCCATGTTTTTAATAGAGCATGTGTTTAGGATTAGATCTAAAAGGTAGGACAATATTGCCTAGAAAAATACAGTGCTGAAATGCTGCACATGAGAATGGAGCAGGTTGATGAAGTGTCTTTTGGAATGTCCTTTTCTTTCCATCTGCTGGTGTTCTTGATTTCTTCCATGCTAAACACCCTGGTACCCTTCTTGTTAAAACCTGGTAATAAATCTGCTTCTGAAAAAATGTAGTCATGATAGTGAATTTTTATTGCCTGTAAAAAGTGATTTTGGAGATTTCAATTATTTTTAAACACAGTACTTCATTTAGTTTCTATATTCTGAAATTATAAAAGATGTACTAACCTTCGGGGAAGACGTGCTTTTTTTGCATGTTTGTATGAGAAATACCTTGAGGTTTGAATGATTCTGTCATAACTTTGGACACACTGAGTGTATTTAAGTTGTTATTTTAGAGGACAGTACAGAATTCTCTGAGGGTTTCTGTTAAAACAGATGTTAATGCTTAATAAAATATGATATAGGATCTCTCTCATATTGAAAAGAGATGGGAAATAGTTTTTTTTCTGGATAAACCCTGAAATGTACTTAGAGTTCTAAAATAAGAGTTGAGCATTGACTCATATTATCTGGCATATGCCATTGTAAGGATACTGTGCTTTGTCTTCAATTTTCAGCGTCAATACTTGAGGCATCTTGTTTGAAACAATCTTCAAACAGTACAGTACTCTGTTACTCTGTTTTTCAAACACAAGTTCCACTCTTCAACTTTTCAAAGATTATTTGTGACACTTTCTTAATTCTCTTTGTGTTACGTGGCCATGCCTATCACACCTGTAACCTACTTGTTCTCCATTTCATAGAGGGAAAGGAGGGGGCAGTCTGTGACTGAGATATGAAGCAATCTCTTTAACAGCTGCCTTCTTCCACCGAGTCTTTCATGAAATTTTTCCTGTGCATTAATTACGAGTGATCCATTATTACTTTGGACTTGTAAACACCTCTGAACATTCCATTAGGTGTTAATGACACATGAAGCAAGAATTAATATGAGTCTGTTAATCCTGTATCTAGTTGGGATGTGCTTAATATATGTAATTGCTTAGATGTAACAGTATTTCTTAAACTGTTGGGTGGAAAAGGTGTTGCTTCACTTTCTGCTTCTGCTCAGGCATTAGTTACTGAGTGAATTCATAGAGCATATGCTAATCCATAGAGCATATTTGAGCCTGTGTGATACAGAATGTCACTGGATGTTTGCCTTGGTTTCTTGGGATTTTCAAAAGACAAAACTGAGTTCTCCAGCTTCTGCCCCTTGGGCCAGAGTTGAGGAGCACAGCAGAAGGTGTGGGCGAGAAAATGTAAGGAATACTTATAAATAACCCAACTTAATCTCCATAGCTGTGGAACTGGCGCCTTTGGTGAGACACCACATTGGTGTGTGTTCTTCCCTTACAGTTTCACATCAATGGATGACTGGTTTTGTAGGTTTTCCTTAACTAGTGCTAAGCAAAATTAAATTGAACGTTCATAGAAATGCATGCAGATAAGGTTCAGTAAATTAGAGATTCCACCTGGTCATATAAAAAGTTAGACTTGGGCTGACTAATGGCATCTGTTGACCAGTGCAGTTCATGTGTAGATGTTTTTTTTACAAAAGGCTTGTGTTGACTGTAATTCCTCATCAAACTTACATAGGAATTGGAGGTGAGGTGGAAGAGAGTTCTGTGGATATTTCCAACACATAAGTTTTCTGGTTTTGTGACCCTCTCATGCTCCTCTTGCTGTTGTAATAACTTTTCTAGCAGGCTTTTAGAAACAGCACATTTGAGATTAACTTGTTGCAAGTACCCTATTTTCACTTAAAATGTCCTAAAGTATGAGTTATCCTTATTTAATTGGGAAGCCTCTAACATGTGATCCATCTGTCCAATTAAAGCAGCTTGCATAATGTTGAGTACAGGTACTATTCAGTGACTACTTTCACATAGCTTATAATAATAATTTTTTTTTTTAAAGCAACCATCTGTTGATGAACAGAAATACTGCCAGTGTTTGTCAAATGTGTGCTTTATATGACCTGTTCTACTTAGCACCTTATGGCAAATCTTTCTCATCAAAGCATTCTACAAATATTTTTATTCTTACAGAGCCTTATTAGATTGCTAACAACAGTGGTCTAACTTTTTAGTGTAGGGATTAATGTACCAAGGATTAGGGAGATAAACCTCTCCTCAGGTGCAAGAGGAAGTTACTTGCAGTGGCTACAGAGATGTTGATTCTAACTTGCAGCTGTAGGTGAAAATCACTGTTCTGTTATTTACAGCCTTTTGAAGGAAACAGCTGGAATAATGTAAAGTTTCTACAGCAGAAAGTTCCAGCAAGCTATGCGACCTGGTCTCCTTTGTCTCATAGGAGTGGTTGGGCAAATATGTAAATTTCAAGAAAGAAATATCTCAGTGCTGATGTGTTAGTGCTGATAATGCACAGTAATGAGTTTAAAAAGTATGTGGTTAATGATTTATAATTTTGTTTGAAATTACCTAAAAGCAGAGCAAACTGAAAGGAATGAAAAGAAGTATAGAGAGGAATAAGAGACCTCTTTAGTTTGCAGAGTGGGGGTTAGTTGTGCAAGGTAATCTCGAAGTGTCTTTTGAAATGTTGAGTTCTTCAGTTGAATATGCAACCAGCAACTGACTCTGCCTTTTCCCATTCCCTGTTCTCCCCTGGGTATTGTTAGTGATTGGAGATAAAAACCTTTAATCATATCTACATGGAGACACCAGAGCAAAGCATCCAAGTGTCGAATTAGGATGTGTATGTTAGGGTATGTAAAACTTGTGTGTGAATGCTCTGTTGAATATAGAATAGACTTATATATTTAATTTGAATCAATCAAAGGTCGTTTAATGTTCTCATCTGATGGAGAATGTAATTCAGAATGTAAGTTAAATTGCAGTGATCTAAACCTGTCTTTGCATGAATGAGAGGCTCTTGACATAGCTGTTTACCATGCTGTAACTTCAGTGTTTTATGCTAAACTTCATTTATTTCACCTTTCCTCCATGTCGCTTGTTATTGATCAGTTTTCATGATGCTGCTATTAAGAGGCATCCTAGATGGACCTAATTACAAACTTTCAAGTGGACGTAATTTACACGTAATTTACACAGAAAATGGCACTTCATTGAAATTGGGATGTTTCATTGCAAATATTTTAAATCTGGCAGACTTAAACCGAAATCAAAATAAGACACAACCTCTGTTTGATTCCTGATGAGCTTGCTTTGGCCAGAGGACTGGTGTTTTGATGGTCCTCATCACAGAGATAAACTGCCAAGGATCCCACGTTGTGACCAGGGATGCTGTATTTCTAGGAACATGTGGTTTCATTGGATAGTCTGCAAGAGATGTCTGCAAGAGATGTCTGCTGCAAAGTCACGGACTGAAGAAATCTCTCATGGACTCGTCTCATATTTGGGGACATGCAGTAATGCTCTGTATCTATCTTTTGAAACTGTCAGTCTTTTAATGTTTAAAACTTTAAAAAAGAGAGTTCTATTTGACAGTTTTAAAACTGAAGCCTTCAGCTGGTGGGAAATTTGGAGTTTTGTGGGGCTTGTCTGCTTTGTGAGCCCAAAAACTGTCTGGTTCTAATTGGAGCTGTGTTTTATCATGCTTTTGTGGATGCCAATTAATATCTCTCTTCTCCTTTCTTTTCAATCTGGAGTTAATCTGATGGAGCACCTCAGGAGAACCAAACCTCTGAAGTTTTTAATTGACCCCTTCTCATGTCAACCTTTACCACAGAGGTTTGCAAGCTGCAATTCCCTGTGCCTTGCATAGGAAGGCTTACATACAGGAAAGAATATCCTGAAGCTTCTCTATTCCAAAACATTAAAATGAACAGTGAAGCATATATTATTCAGGGATCTAAGAAAGAAGAGAGCTGAACTTGCCTCCTAGCAGGAGCTAGGAACTGTCTAGTTGAAGTAATTGCAGATGGAGTGTGCATAGCTGGATACTATGGTGTGGTTCTTCCCACACTCGAGACTTCCCCTGGACATTTCTCTTGAGCTGCATGATTTGATGGAGGTAGAGATTAGGATTTTTTAAAATTAAATATTTTATTTTACTAGTTAATTCAAGGATTGCTGTATTCTTCCTGCAAGAAAAATCTTCTGAACTTTCCATTGGTCAAGAAGATAACAGCCACACTAAAAGCTGTGAAGGAAAACTTGGGAGCCACTCTGAATTCAATGCATTGGAAATCTTTTATGTTTGAAGATACTGAAAATGCAGTTGTATGTCTCAAAAAATAAGAGGCAGTTTTATGCTGTATTAGGTGTCCCACATTTAGCTGATTGTTCAAAAATGTTTGCATGCTTATTAAGATTATGGCCATTGCAGTAGAGGCAGATAAATTTTAGCAGCTTGAGAATCTCTCCAATCTCTCCCATGAATGTACAGAGTTCTTGACCTATTCCCACAGCCAGTGAGTTGGTTTACTTTTGAAATGGAAAAGTTTTGTCACAGAGTTGTAACAGTCTCAAACTTTTTAGTTTACATAGTGCAGAAGACATTTAGAGAGAAAATATGTAGCAAGTCGTCTTCCCTACACTTCGAGTCCCCTTTTTGGGTAAGTTGAAGAAGTCAAATTATTATGGATGTTAAGGATAGTCTCTTTTCACAGTGTAAAAGTGTCAAAAGAGTATTTTTTCCTGCCTCTGACCTTGATGTGTAAAATGTATTGTAGTACCCTTGTGTACTTGATGTTCTTAGGTGTCCCTGACACCTACAGAAAGCCAAATGCTGTGTGCAACTGGTTCTGTTATCTCCCAATCTCCCACATAGTTCTGGTAATTCTCCTGTTACTCCTGTGGCTAGACATCTCTCTCACTTTTTTTTTTCTTTCTGAGTAGTCCTTTAGGGTACAGATATTTCAGAGATGCATCTGTAATGTCTAAGTGGCTTCCTCTTCTTTGCTTTCTCCTTCCACCCCAATCAAGAAATTCCATATGGAAGCTCTTTGGTGTCAGTAACAGCTGCACAGCAGATAATTTTTTGCATCCTTAGAACTGTAATATTTGTAACTCTATATATGTAGTTATATACATTTACATTAAGGATCTTCTGGTTTTTTAAACTTCCTCAAGGCTCTTCTAGTCTTTCTTGATGCAGCATTTTGCCCTATTTTCTGTTCCTGGTTAGAAATAGCTTCTTTCAACATAAAGAAGTTAAGATATTCTGTTGTAAATTTGATTTTTAGGAAACCTGAATATTTTAGAGTCCTGTGTTGTGATTCAAAAATTGTGCTCCCTTCTTTCATCTCTAGGATTTATAATAAGGTGTCAGCAATGATCTAGTCCATCTGGGAGCTTGCATCAATGCTTGGGAGAGCCATATGTGTCTGCCTCAAACAAGGCTATAGAAAAGCGTTCCACTAGCAACCAAGATGTCATCCATCTGCTAGACAATCCTGTAGCTAGTTAGCTTAATGACGTATTTATTTGACTCGATGTTTCTGCAGAGCAGACTCCAGCTTTCCTCCCTCTTCAAATTAATACCAAAACCTCCCTGCTCTGGAGGAGAAAAACCTGCCTGCTCTGGAGAATGTCAGGGAATCTGTGACTGGGAGGGTTTGATTTATTTACCTACCCTGGGATGCTGCACTCCCAAATTCCGAGTGAGCCCACTGCTGGGATGCAGTTCCAGCATTCCTGTGCAGGGCAGGTGTCTGCTGGCTGAAGGATCAGCAAAGACACAAGGCCTGGGTGACCTGAGCTGCATGGGGAAATCCAATCATGCTACTCCTGCTTTAGGGTATTATTTTAGCACACGGGGCTGTGTGAGGATTTCCTCCTGCCTTGGGCAGAGCTGGAATTGTCACAGTAAACATTTTACCTGGCTACATGGAATAAACCAGGTGATTACTGCACTTGGTGACTTTCATGGAAATGCTTGTTTGGGACTAAGGGTTCACAGTCTTCAACATGCATGTTCTAGATATTTGTAATCTCACATGGCCCTGCAAAAAGTCAGAGCTCCAGGAATTGTGCTGGAAATATACTGTTGGAAGACCAACTCTGTAAGCTTCAGAAACTCCACATTCGTACTGAGGTAAAATAGAGCACTTTGGGACTGACTGTCATCGATTTCTTAGCTTTCCAGTCACTCTATTCCACTGTTTTGTCTTTTTTGTAGTCCAAAGAGGTCAAGTCACTGTTGCAAATTCTAGGTTGATCTAATTTCTAATCTGTCTGAGTCAGACTTCAGTTGAGAAGGGGACAAAACAACAAGAGAAATGCAAATTTAGATGAAAAGAATGTTTCGTGTTAATGGCAATTATATTAATCTATGTTGAGGCAAAATAGTGAATTTAATGTGGAAAGATGCAAATGTATATTTAGACCACTGTACAATTGGATCCAGTAAATCTTCATCCATGTCTTGCAAGGGAGTTTACATGCAGCTTCACATGGGTTTCAGTGGGGATTGAGACACTGTCACAGCTTTTTCTGAATATGGATTGAAGCCAAGATGGGGCTGTCTACTGAGTTCGGTAAATTTTACCTGAGAGATGTTGTTTAAAGTAGCAGATATGGATACAAATGCTTAGTGAACTTCAAGGAAAAAAATAATTAGTATTCAATGCCTGTCCTAAATAGAGGTTTTTAATTTTTTTTTTAATATGTGTGTATGTGTGAGCATATTAGCAGTTCTAAGCTGAAAAAGTAGGTGAAAGTGAAATCAGGACAATTCCACGGAGGATTGTAGAGATTGAAGAGGTGAACTGTACTCACTTTTGCTTCATCCTTTAATGCTACAAAGAGAATGGTAGAATAATTCGGGTCAAAAGGAACCTTCTGGATTCTAGTCCAATCTGCAGTAATGGGCCTAAGGCTTTTCTGAAGAAATATTTTTGAATCTGGATATTGTTATTTAGGTCTTTATTTTCAAAACTGGGTGTTTTTCATATGTTTTGAATTATTTCTGTTTGGGCAGAAGTGCAGTAAAAGTCAAGTGGAAGAAAAAAAAAGTATGAGAAAGGAGAATCTTACTTCTAAAGATGCTAAGTGCCAAAAAAAAGCAAAGTTAAGAGAACTCTATCTGCAAATGGCAGGGAGTGACCATGTTAAGAGTATCTGAAGACTGCTGCATGTGTTTAAAGTGTAAGCAACATTTTTATTTCCTTGATGCTCTAAATAATTAAAGAATGTTAGAGCTTTCCTTCTGAGTAGGGAAACAGCTGACAAATCTTCACTGATATAAACTTACATATATTTATTTATATTCCTTTTGTGACAGAACTACTATCCATTATTAAATAAAATAAAAGTGTCTTTTCCATATCACCTTATAAAAACATAGAAGTCCTCTGGTTAGAGTAACTTTGATTAAACTTTTTGATAGAAGGGGATTTTACATCTTGCTGTAAAGCTTACAGGATCAAAACTTGATTAAAACAAAATGAAAAAAGCATTTTTGTAGTTTTTCACAGAAATTATATTTGCATTGGATTGATGCATTCTTTAGTCTTGTATGATACCATGCAGAGTAAAATTAAAAAAATAATTAGAAGTTACAAAGCTATGAAGTTTTATAAATTTCTACCTTTAAAAGTACCTGCTTCAGTTTTTTTTTTTATTATTGGTGTCATCAAAAAGGTACTTTACAGGAAGTATTTGTTTTGATGCATTGGATTTTTTGATGGAAAACCGATCTGCAGGAGTATTTCTGAGAAGAGCTGATAACTTCTTGTGTGGGAAGAACTTCTTTACTTTGTCTTAGTTATATTTATTTGTTCTGGGTTTGATTTTTTTTTAAAGCGTCTTACCTTTCTTTGCATTTCCACTGCAAATTTGGAACTTGATTAGGGATATTGCTAAAATTCAGTTATTTTGAAGTTTCATTTTGTTCCTTTGCTTCACCTCTCTTTGTATTTGTTTTACCATGTAAGAGAATATATTAATGTATAGAAATAATGGGGCATCTTCCTGATTTATCTTGTGTGTTGGACATGTGTCCAACTCTATAGCCAGAAGTATTAATTTTTTTTCTTAATTTCTTACATGTACAGATACTGTGCAAGACCTCAACTACTTTTTTTGCTGCTAATCCTGTGTAGGTTAATGGAAGGAGATTTATACAGAATTATTCTGAACCCACTTGATGTTTCTGTTCTCTTAGAATTGAGACTAACAGAAAACCAAATGAGGTTTTTCTTCTGAAGGGCATAGCCCTGACTGTGTCAGGTCTCTGTCCCATTATCCAAGTGTTTTCCTTCCAGCACATCATATATGCGGGTGAGAATGTTTTCCTTGTTGTTAAATATTCCTGTCCAGTGATGCAGAAGTACTGTGTTTCAGAAGATTATGTGCTTGACAGCTACTGAAGTAATTAACATAAAATTGGACTGTCTTATCCAATTTAGTTTATGTATACTAAGGTAGTATTTTAATACATAATGATAAAAAAGGCAATATAGAATGGTGATGCATCTTTCTGGAATAATTTCTGGAATGCCTGTTGCTTGGATCTCACAGTAGTAGAGTTTTAAGTCCTGTCTTTGTATTTGGATACTCAGAAGAAGGAAAAAAAAAAGGAATCTACATAGATACCTGAAAGTCCTTCTGCTGAGTGGATTCTCTTTGGCAGTGTTTTGGTATAGCCTTTATGCTACTTAAAAAAAAAAAGGCTTAGAAAATAAGTGGAAAAGACTGATTTTGACTTTTGTCTTGAAAGTTTCTGTGGTGAACTTGAACATGTGACAGTGCTGTCAAATCCAGAGGCTCATTTCAACTTGGATCAGCAGGGGCTCAACCTGGAATACACAATTAAGGATGGACACAATATCTAACTTAAGTAGTGGGTTATCACATCAAACTCTGATCTACTAAACATGGTAGATGATACCAAAACACTGACTTTGTTTTCAAGCACTGAAGCAATTAGCCACCTTTTACATTTCATTTTAGGTGTCTGATTGCTGGCACAGTATAATTTTTTTGTTCAAGGTTTTTCATATCAAAGCAAATTACATACTACAGGGTGCATTTGTTTTGTGAACATCACTTTTACAGTCAAAACCTTATGTGCTGCTGGATAAACAAGTCATGTTTTAATTAGATATGTCTGTGTTCACCAAAACTATGTCGGAATGTAAACCCATCAGATTAGAGTTTGATTAAAGGGGAGTGAGTACCCTTGTGCAATCTCCTCTGTGCTGGTTTTGTGGCTGTGCTGTGAACACCGTATTCCTTTTGTAGTGTCAAATAGTCCTGCAAAGAGTTGGCTATTAAGTTTTTTTTTTTTTTGCACCTTTTGTAATTAAGAATAATTGTTGAACAATTATTCATGATGATGCTTGCATGAAAGCATAATTTTATCTGTTAAAGTTAAATAAAAAAACTACGCATTTTATTCATGTTTTCCTTATTCTTTTTAGATAGACTGTAAAAAGTAAATGGTACAAATGCAATGTCCCTTATAATTGAAAATTACTGATAAAATGGGGTAGAAAAATATGGGTAATGCAAAACCCAAATAAGCTTATTATGCATATAATTATGTTAATTAGCATATAGAAAAATTGAAGTGAAAGTTCATGAATATTTGAAGTCTACTATGAGCTGTGGCAAGGACTTAAAAAACCCTCAACAAACAGCCCAACATGAAGTATATATTGCAGAGGCTTCTAATTTAAAAAAAAATAAAATTACTTCTGCTCTTCTTTTTGCATGAGCAGCTGTTAGATTCATGCTATTTCAAGTTTAAGGAAGGACTAAGACTCCTTTTCCTGTCCCTTACTATCTAATTAAACTGGCTGGTTTTCATGGATAACCCCAAAAAAGGCCCTGGCTCATTCCCCCACTAGTGGGATTGGGGAGGGAATCTGAAACGTAAAAGCTGAAGAACTCGTGGGTCGAGATCAAGACAGTTTAATAGGGAAAACAAAAGCTGTCCATACAAGCAAAGCAAAATCCAGAATAATTTCACTGCTTCCCATGGGCAGGCAGGTGTTCAGCCATCTGCAGGAGAGCAGGACCTCATCAAAGGTAAGGGTGACTGGGGAAGACAAGCACCATCACTCCAAATGTCCTCCCCTTCCCCCTTATTCCCCCACTTTCTATACTGAGCACGATGCCACGTGATCTGGATTATCCCTTGGGTCAGTTTGGGTCACCTGTCCTGACTCTGTCTCCTCCCAGCCTCCCAAGTACCCCCGGTTTCCTCACCAGCATGGCAGTACAAAAAGCAGCAAAGGCCCTGGCTCTGTGCAATCCCTGCTCAGCAATAACAAAAACATCTCTGTATTATCAACCCCGTGTTCAACACAGAGCCACAGCACAGCCCCATACCAGACACTGTGATGAAAATTAACTCTAGCCCAGCTTAAACCAGCTTGGTCTTAACTGTCGCCCAGAGCCATCAAGATGACTTCTAGATCTTCTTGTCACTATTGTTCAGATTATTTCTCAATCCATTTCTACATTTGGGAATCTTAACTTGGTTAGAGTTTCCTTGGGTACCAGGTCTGAATCTGACTTTGTCAGTCCTTTCTCAATCCTCCTTGAGTAGGTAATTTATGGGACGGAGGTTTTATGTCATCCTCTTACTGCAAGAAATTTTGCCATGATGGCAGAAAAGTGGCAAATTTTACCACTTGTTTGCCACCAACTTTGCTCTCATTTTCACAAAATATTGCAGAAGGGGTGAGACATGAATTGTTAACAGGCAATGCTTATTTCACTGCAAGAGAATAGTTTGGTCCTGTGGTTTGAATTCTGCATTAAAAGAGAGAACATAAACTCTCCAGTGGCCTCTTCCTGTTCCTAACTCCAGGTTAACAGTTGTCAAGAAAACAGGGAGAGTAGAAGAGATGGAAATGTGATTATCAACAAATGCACATTAAAGTGATTTCCCTGATCAGTACTTTTATGTATTTTATTTTAATTTTTTATGAAACATGATTTTCCTCCCTTCCCAGTTCTTTCTAGCTTACCAGATGACTGAGGTTAAATTAAGTACTTCCCAGATATGATTTTCAGGAAAGCAAATTTGCTGGTACTAACTCTGCAGGAGCCCTGTGCTGATATTGATGGCTGGCTGTGTTCATTGGCAAGAGAATGGTTCTCAAGTGAGATTATAACCAAGAAAACGTGTTGACTACTCTCAATACGGATTCTCCTTTTATACCCAAGTCTGTGTTTGTAACTGAAAGTGTGGGATATATTCAAATTTGAACTTCTGTTCATGTCTGTGAGGGGGAAAATGTCCTTATGTTTTAAGTGACTGCATATTGTGTCTGTGCAAATATAGGTCCTCTTGATGTGAGGAGAGCTATTGCACACATCAAGATTTGTGCTGTGCAAAGCTTTAGGAATGCTCATCTTGATACATTAGGATTTGGGAAGTGCGTAAGAAAAAAAAAAATCTACTCTAAATTCAGGTTAGATCCCAGCATACAGGTAGTCTTTTGACACTGGCTATTTGAAAGGGAAATGTTAGCAGTGTAATTTTAGCAGCGTTCACAGACTTTGTTGATTTTCTTATATGTTGTGCCAGATACAAAACAAGATGATTTACTTTTCAGAAGGGAAAATGTCTTCTCTTCTAAAACCAGAACCACAGGGATGTGTCATGTGACAATGTTGTCTATTGCTCAGACTTAGAAATTGGTATATTTTGAGCAATCTAAGAACCTTGTTTTATTGTTAGGTGTCAAAAACAATGCAATGTCAAATGTTGAAATGATGAATTTTGTCTGGTGTTTACCATGTATTATTAAAGATATTAAAAGAAGCGATGACCATTGACAGCAATAAAAAAGAAAAATGTGTTCTGTAGTCTTAATGGGAAATGAATATTAAGAACAACAACAACCCAGGCAACTGTAACCTTCCTTATGATGTGTAGGTTTCAACCTGTGGTTGGAAGTAAATACAGTAATTTCACGACCATAAGGTGCACCGGACTATAAGGCGCATCCCCCGGGAGTCGGCAAATTTCGCAACTTTGTAGATCATATAAGGCGCACCGGACTATAAGGCGCACCTTTTTTTTTTGCCACGAAGATCCGTGCTGCGCGCAACAAAGTAACGAATTAGTAACGGAATCCCCCATCGTGGAGTTTACTGGCATGTGCTCAAATTGGAAACATTTTAACAGATCGGTGTAGCCTTTTAACGCAGCCCCAAGCGCCCTCCCCGTGGGCGGGGCCCGGCACTCCTGCCCGCCCCCGGCTGGCGAGGCAGAGCTCGCGGCTTCCACTATTCAGAACGGCCACGGCTCACACCTCGGGGTTGCTGCGGTTCAGGGCGACTTGGGACCGTCTGTGGCTCAGGGCGGCGCAGCGCTGCCCGCCCTCTCTCTCCCTGTGCGGCTGCCTCTGGCCGGGGGCTGGGTGGTGCCTCTCAGCCCACATGGCCACTGGGGGCTGGGAGTGGGGGCTGGGTGGTGCCTCTCAGCCCATGCAGCCGGCAGGGGCTGAGACCGGGGGCTGAGCGGTCCCGCTCAGCCTGTGTGGCCGGCCGGGACTGGGTGGTGCCTCTCAGCCCGCGTGGCCGCCACTGGCAAGGGGCTGGCTGCTCCTGCCCCCTGCTCACGGCTGGGCTCACGGCTCGCCCTTTTTTTTTGCAGCAAGGAGCTGAGCCGCATGCAACAAAGTAACGAATTACTGGCAGAGGCTCGCCCTTTTTTATTTTTTGCAGCGAGGAGCTGAGCCGCGTCTAACAAAGTAACGAATTACTGGCAGTTTGCAAACGTTTTTCACAGACTGGCGTAGCCTTTAAATGCAGCCCCAGGTGCCCTCCCCGTGCCGCAGCCGGGGCCGGGGGCAGCTCCCTCCCTCCCCTTGCGTCTCCTGCTGGCCGTGGCCACCCACTCCCGCCCCCCTCGCAACTCGGCGCTCCTGCGGCACCGCCCCCCCATCGCGGCTCACACTTCCGGGTTTGCGAATTTTGCAACTTTGTACATCAGATAAGGTGCACCGGACTATAAGGCGTATTTCCGGGTTTAGGGGAAAATTTTAGTCAAAAGGGTGCGCCTTATAGTAGTGAAATTACTATATATAAACCCAAAGGAAAAGAAACCTTTCTGAATAGATTATCACTGGCCCAATTTAATGCAAAGACATGATTGGTTCAGAAATTAGAGAGGTTACTTTTCTATATGTTGAAAATAACCTGTGTGATAAAAATAAAAGCATAATGCCTCAAAAAGAAAGGTCAGAAGATTTAAATCTAGCAAAGGAGTGTCTGATGCCTTCACTGACCTGAGGAGCTGTTCCAGCTTAGATGTGGAGGCAACAATATTCTCACATCCCAGGAAATGCTAATTTGACAGCAGTGCCTGTTGTCCAAGAGGACTGTTTTCTAATTTGCCAGACACCTTCCTCACGTGTCCCTCAGGATGACACACTGAAGAGGTTATTTGTATATTGATGTTCTGTTCTTCCTTTCTCTCCTTGCCTTTCCCTCTCCACTGAGTTTTCCTGCCAGTGAGCTATTCTGGTTCCCTGCAAACTGAGTTAACAAGAGCTAATATTGATACTTGCAGGTAATTTGTTCCCAACTGCTCCTGCAACAAAATAAATGTTCTGATTAAGTACTGCAAGAATATGTGAAGCATCCCATCAGAGGGGAAGGATTGCTTCTCAGCTTGGGGTTAGGATACAGTTGCTTTCTCTTAAGTTAAAACAAGTGTCTATTTAGAGAGATAAGGAGATAAAAGGCAGGAGATGACTGCGTAGGGGAGCTGTGTATGCATGGAGACGTACATTATATATAGAGAAAAAAATTAGTCACGTGGATTTCTAATGTGAAGAGACTAATGCTAGCTGACTCTCAGTCCTTTAGAGTATTCTGTGCATAGTTGCCCTTGAGTATCCTTCCCTCTGTCCTTTTCCCCTGTGCTGAATGAACACCAGTTGGGTGGGAAAAATGTTTTGGGAAGATGGTTCTGCTGTTGTCTCATCCTATAGCTCATAAAAAGCTGAAGGTGAAAAGTAAGAGGGAGCGCATTGCACCTGCCTGCCAAGGAGTTGTGTGTTTTTTTGTCTGTGTATACACAACCAGTCACACAGGGAAGAATCTGAGTCTGGGACTTTTTTAAATTTTTATTTTATTTTTCTTGATACGAAATACTTATTGTGAGGAAAAAATATGAAGTACAAGGAAAATAGATGTGTTCCTAAGGTACAGTAATTTCACGACTATAAGGCGCACCCTTTTGACTAAAATTTTTCCCCGAACCCGGAAGTGCATCTTATAGTCCGTTGTGCCTTATATATGGACAAAGTTGCGACATTTGCCACCCTGGAAGTGAGAGCTGCGAGGGGGGGCAGTGCTGCGGGAGCGCCGAGTCGCCATGGGGGGGCAGCTGCGGACAGCCCCAGGCACCGGGAGCAGCGTGGGCAGGGAGGTGTTACTACTTTGTTACTTTGTTGTGTGCAGCGGCCTGAGCTGAGGGGACACAGCCGATAGGGGCTGGTGGGGCTGCGGTGCCGTGGCCAGAGGGGCCACAGCCAATAGGGGCCAGCGGGGCCGCGGTGCTGGGGGCAGTCAGCTGATAGGGGCAGGCACGGCCAGCGGGGCTGCGGCCAGCATGGACCAGCAGGGCCACAGCTGATAGGGGCAGGTGGGGCCGTGGTGCGCTGAGCTGAGCGAGGGACAGGCAGCAGGGCGGCTGGGCTGCTCTGTGGAGCCACTGGGGGGAACAGCATGGCGGCACAATGGAGCCGCGAGGAGGAACGGCACGGTAGGAGCGCCGAGCTGAACGAGGGACGGGCGGCATGGCAGAGGCGCCAAGTTCAGTGAGGGACAGGCGGCATGGCAGAAGTGCTGAGCCAAGCAAGGGAATGGCACGGTGGCTCCGCGGAGCTGCGAGGGGGAACAGCACCACGGCAACAGGAACTGCAAGGGGGAGGCGACCCCGCGGCTGTGCCGAGCCGCGCCAGCCGGCACCGGGAGTGGGCGGGAGTGCCAGGGCCCACTGCACGGGGAGGGCGCCTGGGGCTGCCTTTGAAAACCTACACCGATCTGTGAAAAATGTTTCCAAATTGAGCCCCTTCCAGTAAACTCCATGATCGCAGGTTTCCGTTACTAATTCGTTATTTTGTTACACGTGGCATGGATCTTCGTGGCAAGAAAAAGTGAAAAGTGCACCTTATATTCCGGTGTGCCTTATATGATCTACAAAGTTGCGAAGTTTGCCGACTCCCAGGGGGTGCTCCTTATACTTCAGTGCGCCTTATGGTCGTGAAATTACTGTACTTGGTTTTATGAAAACTTAACTGCATCTTGGCAGGGTTTCCCAATGGTGACTTGTGGGCATACAGGAACCTTCTGAGTTATAGATTTTGGGTGTGGCTCATGTTGCAATATGTTTATTGCTATGCTTACATCATATAGTAAAAAAAAAAAAAAATCTAAGTGTCTAATCACATTCTTTCTTGAGATCATGCTTGACCTCATTTTGGGAGCATGATCCTTTCTCCCCCACATTTCTGCAATGGAATATGTTCAGTACCTAACTTCTGTGTTCCTTTGACTGTCAGTTCTTGGATAACAGGATTTTATTCCATTATGATGGTTTTTTTGGGTATTTTTACTGTATCCTAAGATATCTCTGATATGTAAAATCTAATTCTTCTCTATTGAAACGTGTATTTTCATCAGTTATGTTACACACACAATACTCTGCTTTGGAGTGGACAGGGCATCAGATCTTGTGTGGGGTAGATTACTCCTTGAATCCTTCTGTTTCTAATGGGTGGATCATTCAGAAATACCCAGGTCTCCTTGTGTTTGATTGCCATTGTTCAGGTGGCAGCCTGGCCTTACCCTCGGGAGATATTCTTGTTTCCTGGCTGTAGACATGACCAATCTGGTGACCTTTTGATACTGAATGTTACATTTTGCTGACAGTTCAAGCATTTCATAGAAGCGGCAACTGTTGTCTTGACAACTAAGCTCCATCTAATAATAGATAACTAAAGAATCCAAAAGTCCAAATATATAATAATTCTTACAAAATTCAAACTTATTTTTGTGTTTGAGAGCTGACCTCAAACACAAATGTTTGTTTTAGATCTGTAGCATGAGGAGCTCAGACTTCACCATGGCACAACAGTTTTACAGTAGGCTTCATCAGTATCTGTTTTTGATGCTACTTTTTTCTGTGATAAAATGTGTTTTTTTGTGCTAGTTTGCTGCAAAGATAACTCTTTATTTGCACTGTAATATGTGACAACAATATGAACATATATAAACTTTTATTATATAGAATATTAGGTTTTTATCTGTTTTTTCCCCAGAAGAGCCAGATAACTCCCTAGCATTTTTGGTGTGCTAATGCTTCTTGCCAGAGCATTCTTACAGGGTGCGAATAGACCTCAAAACATGGAACTGAAGTTCTGATTCTCATTCTGGAGAGGAACAGCAGTTCTGGCTCAACATTAAGTTGTTCCTCTGCATAGAGGGTTGCTTTAGAGGAGGTAGCATGAAGAATTTGTAGCAGAAATCATGTGTAAATGTCATGTTCAGTTAAGGCACAAAAACCCAGGAAGACTCTTTGGTTACCTACAGAATTTTTGTGGAGTGGAGAGAAAGAACTGTTACACAGCATTAAAGACATCCTCTGTGGGCTGCATTTTGGAGTGGAGTGGGAGTTAGTGTAAATGAGTTTGGACAAGCTCACTTCTTGTGGTTCCATCTGTGGTTTTAAAGGAAAGATTTAACAGTGAGATCTATTTTTTAACGATTAGTGAAAAAATGGACATTGTATTTAAAATCACATGCTGATAACTTCACTACTCTGCTGGACCTGTGAAAGATGAGCTGTGAGAGAGTCCCTTTAATTGCAAAATGCTTTTGTTCAGAAAGACATCATTCATCTACCATGTAACACTGGAGGTGACTGGGATGTGGTCTGACACTACTGGTACTTTTCTCAGACTGGCAGGCCCCACTTGCTGTGTGTCCCTGTTTGCTGAATAACTAATTGGAACCTTGAATGCCATCTGATAAACCCTCTTTTGTGGTGTGTTCTTTTGAACCTGGAATGGAAGACTCTTCTGCAAAACTACTGTTGTCCAGAGAAGTAGCCCAAAAACATGTTAGTGCAGTCTTCTAAACTACAGCAACACGAGTAATCCCTGGAAACTATTTTGCATAAATTTGCAGAGGCAGGAGTTGCTCTGGGGATGTGCTGCTCAGACTGGGATGTCTTCTCATTTAAATTTGTGGTAGAAAGGTAACAGATTTTCTTGTGTTTTCTTGACATGCCTGTCTTAAATTGGAGATGTTACAAAGAGAAAGGCAGTATTCAAGACCGTGAAGCTGATGGTAAGGTGCGGAGGTTTTGAGGTTTTTATTTCTGGAGAATAACCATAATGTCATTTATTTCTCCCCTGCAAAAGATTTGAAATGAACCAGGAAAGAAGATTTGAATGGTTGCTTTTCCTTTTGTTTGAACAGATGTAAAAGTATGCATTCAACAAGAGGAACAAGTGAATAGCATTCTCTTGAATAGAATTTCTCATCTTTCATTTTTGTAGTTCACTCTTTGGACTGACACGATGCCTAAGACCTTAGTCTTTAATAAAAATAACTAGGTTGTATGTAAAAAGAACTTGAGTCTTCTGGTTATGCTTAGTACTTTACTTTCTGTGCCCTTAGGATAGGTATCAGTTTGAGAGAATACTTTCTAGATTAAAGGTGTCTATAATATTAAACTAGACAAAGCACTTTCTGTGATCTTCAGGAGAAAAAAAGGTGCAAAACCATAAGATGCTATTGAATAAAAATTAGTATAATATGCTCAAATTATAGTAAAGACTGAGTATCCACAGCTGAGGTTGCCTGTTGTTTTCAGCTAATTCAGACTATTTCAGTTGTTTGTAGTTTTTCTCATGTACAAGCTGGAAATTTTCCATACTGGTTATCTGCTTTGGACTAGTTATTTGGTCTGGAAAGCTTTTCAGGTGCAGTGAACCAGCTGGAAGTATTTCTGAGCAAGAATTTAGGAAAGAAGATGATCACTGTTGTCTCAGTGGTGAGGTCTCACCCATTCATGACTGTCTTAGAGGAAAGAGTTGACATGTGGTGGTTGACCATTGCTGGGGCTGTGCCAGGACAGATGTTGCAGTGCTGCACTTCAAAGCAGGTTACTGAAAGGTTCTGCATTTAGACTAAATCTCCCAGTGGGAATAGGAAGGGAGTCACTGTTAATGCAGACCATTCCAGCCATGCAGTTTGACTGCAGCCCTGCAAGTGGCTGTGGAAGCACGACTGGAGTGCGGGAAGAAGAGGAATGGTCAGCAGTCTGTGGGCTGGGAATGGCAGGGCCAGCTGGCGTGGGAATCTCTCAAATGGATTCTGCTGCTGAAGCCACTCTTTCATCCAGCAGGGTTGGCATGGTGTGTTTCTCTTGGAAGCATCTTGTTTGAGAGAATAAACTGTACTTAAAGGATGGTTTCTCAATACTTGAATCTCACTGTCAGCACTTTGGGAGCACCTTTGTGTGTGTTCTGTGATCTCTATATGCCCCAGATGTTCCTGAGCACAGAGCTCTCAGTTGTTTAGGGAAAATGTCCCTCCAAGGGTCCTAGGTCCTGTCTGCATGTAAAAAACCTGTGGGAGGTAGCAGGAGGAATTTATAAGAAAAATAACAATAAAAAAACCCATTTAGAAACAAGGAGCCTTTATAGATTACCCACTATGGAACCAGTTCTATAAAAATGGTTGTTTAATTGTGTCAACAACTGCAAATACCTGGGTTTGGGAGTAAGTTGAGGCAAGAGTGATGTGAAGAATAACTATGGAAAAATAATTTTCCCTACCATACTGCATGATAGCAATGAATGGCATTTTTTTGTAACTGACATAAAATAGATGTAAATACATCCCCTTTTGTTTGAGTTGTTCTATAAAACGCTGGTCAGTGAGTTCAGGCTTCCATGTAAGGTACTTGGGATGCAGCTGAAAAGATACATAGCTTCTAACTCTTCCTCCCATGCTATTTGTCAAGTTTATGCTGCAGGGAACTGTGATTTGCCAGTGCCTGTGGTTTTCAGACTTGCTGAATCCAGAAACACTTGGGTTTCTGCTGTTTAACAGAGGAAATGGCTAGGCGAGTAGAATTATTTCACTTTAAGTCATGAGGATAAATGCAGAAAGAAACATTGCCTGAGACTTAGACCAAGAAAGAAAAAATGCAAACATGTTGCTGTAAAGTTATCGGTAACTTGAGTGATTACTCCCAGTAAATAACAAGAACACATGCTGCCATGTAAAAAGTGGAAATGGATCTGGAATGGCTGGTTAAAGCAGACTTATGTGCATCTGTCACATGGACTAATAAGAAATTTGTCTTTGTTCTTGTGTTTCTTGAGGGTGGTCCCATCAAAATGTCAATAAACATTGTTAGGAATATAGATGATGCATGTGGTTTTGGATGGACCAGATCCAGGGGTGTGTCTCCATCCTCTATGATTGTAACAAAGGGAGAAGGAATACTGAAGTACAAACAGAAGGTTCCACACTGCTTTTTGGATACTGACTTAAAATACAGTCTATGTTGAGGTTGTGACTTTTTGATGTAAATGCAATGCAGGGAGGAATTGTCCATCCCTGAGTTTCCTTGGAAAGTGCCAACCCACCCTGCAGGTCAGGTTTGCAGCAGCCACCACTCTGTAAAGGTGACTTGTTCAGATTTGTGCAGCTCAAATTTTGTCCTTAATTAAACTCAGTCACCTACTGGTTGCTTCAAATTTATTTTTCCCAATGACAGGAAAAACACACTAATTTTTAAGTATTGAAACTATGTCTGCTATGATGCAGCCTATGGCATTTTCTTAGCCCTCTGACCTCTAATCTGTATTTTCATTACAAATTGTTCTCCTGTGCATTCTGTGTTTTTATTCAGCTGCATTCCAGTAGTTGGGTAGCCTTTCCCTAGAAGTCTCTGAAGCACCAGGATTCTTGTTCACACTCTGCTTCCCATGATGAGCTGCATAAGGCAACATCTGTACAGTACAGAGAGCCCCCAAAAGAATACGGGTTGTGTCTGCCTCCCTGCTTGTCTTGGCTTGCTTCTCTTCCCCTCCTGTACTCCAGGTCTGTTGTCCTAGTGCCAGTCTGCACTTTGCTTGTAAAACTGGGATCAGTCTCCAAGATAACTCTGCAGTACCTGGTCCATGACTGGGTAAGAATTAGGTTCATTCTGCTGTCAGTAAAATGTGAGTGAGGTGGTGACTCTAAAGAGAGAGAGACTGTGGAGCTGCTCTGTGTAGTGAAGAGCTAAAGAGAAGCAGTAAGTGACAGAAGAATAAACAGAGCAGAACAGGGAACAAGTTAACTGAGAGAATGCTGAAGGTCTGAGGTGGATGTGGAGAAACTGATGGATAAACCAAAACCTGAAAACAGGAGTGGCAAATGACTGAGAACGTGTAGATACTATTAAAAGATATACAGAAATGAAGGAACCTTTGGTTTTATGTGACTTTCATCTGTAGTTATTCCAACTCAGTCCAGACCTGCAAACTCTCACCTTATGTCTGATGTCTTGCTTGGTTCTGGGGTGGATGATGTACACTGGGGTTAGTTCACCAGAGCATTTTGTTCCTTCTTCAATGAAAATGGGGAATTAAACTTGAAGTCAATTCTATGGCTTTGGAGGAGCAAATTTTAAAAAAAATTTCTTTTTTAATCCAGCAAATGTTGGTTATTTGCCAAAGAGAATGCTAGAAGCAGGAGCCCTGGTGAGAAGGACTACAACCACACTGGGGGACTCTTCTCCAGCAGCAGCGTCCTTGCAGGCTTCCCTCCTTCTCTCTCCTTTTGGCTCTTGTGCCAGTTTAAAAGGAAGACTTGAGAGCTCTTGCTCTGAGGCTTGTCTTTACATTGTTCATTAAGGTACTTTCCTAAAAAGCAAGATTGGACTTCAGGACTTTAATTTTGCAGAACTTTAATTGCTCTTTGATTGAATGGCTCTGGTCATTAGTGCAGTTGTAATGGGCTAATATTCTTCGAGGCTAAAAATGAATGGCCATGGTGGGAGAACAGCCATCCTTCCCCTGTGTCATGCTGTAGACAGACTGCTACTTCTCTTGTCAGCCTCTGATGTAACTTAATTAATTGTACTGGAATTACTCCTGATCTATAATTAAGTGAGAAGGAAATTGAACTGGACAGTGTGAGAAGCTCCCTGTGTTTTCGCTTGCGATTTTGAAGAGAAGTGGAAAAGTTCACATTTCGTTACTGCCAGTCTGTCACCCTGAACATGAAATCCTTCTAACTAAGCACTGTCTCAGACAAAAAAGTTGTTGGGTGTGGTATGTAGGTTCAAAGTTACTCTTTCTTTAGCCAGTTACAAAGTTGAGTTCATTTTTTTTTTTATATCACTACGGGATCCTCACTTGCCGGAAGGTCATACAGAGCCCTGCCTGTGGCATACCTTGTGTGCCTTCTGACTTTTGGATTTGCTTTGTCAAGGGAGACTGTGTTTCATGTGTAGTTGGAGCTGTTATGGGTAACATTCTTCTTTTTGTCTGGCACTCAGCAGATTTTTTGCTGCTTACAAAAAGTGTTGCACCACAAAGAACCACCAGCATCAGGGCTTCCATAGCATGTAGTGAGGTGATGATTATGTTAACTGTGGGGAACACAACCTTTTCTGGTATCCCTGGTTGGATACATGGCCTTTACACAGAAGCACTGCAGCTCTGACAGTGGAAGCCTCCCATTCACATTTTAAATTAATTATAAAGGAGTGACTGGAAAGAATTACAGAATATCTGCCATTCCTCAGGGATTTAATGAAACTTGTTGTCATCAAGAATGTGCCAAAGGTAGTATTTTTCTGATTTTTCATTTTTCATGGACACTCCCTTGGTTAGTTTTACTGTTCTTCTTGGACATCTGGATTAATTTTCCAAGTTTTTTAATAACTCTTGGTTTAGGAGTTTCCTATTTTGATAATATCAGTAAGTTTTAGTACTCTTTGTCCCCAACTTGAAAACTGTAATGAAAACGTTTTATCTCTGTGAGGAAAGAAAGCGTATTTGGCCAAAGATTAAATAAAAAGATAACTTTCAGGATATGTAGTATGAGTTAGAGCTTGAAGAAAAATAAATACAAATGATCAAGTCTCTTGTGCTTATCCCAAAGTACCTGATTTATTCAGTATGCACTTAGCTGCCTTTTTTTTCTTTTCTTTTTTTTAAACACTTTTGGGATAATCAAGTTGCAGTCTAAAACTCTTCTAATACTAAGGAAGTTCATCTTTAAACTGTTCCTTATCTTCTAATTTTTATTATTTAAAATAATTTTGGTATGATTTTTGGTATAAGAACTCTTCCTTGACTAAACTGTTTGCCACACTGATCTTTCTGCACAAACTGAAGCTAATTTTACTTGATATAAACCTAGAGAGAGTAAATAATTACCTGTATGCTGCATCTCCCAACACTCAGTTGTGGAAAAACCAGAAATATTTTGTTGAAAATCCTTTGAAATTTAGGCTTTTTGCTCAAAGATCAGCTGCAAGGACTGCATCCAGTCTAGAGGGGAGAACTAGCAGAAGGGCCAGATTGCATGATCAGTTCAGGATCTCCATCAGTTCTGGTACTCTTAATTTTTGGGAAACGTAGGATCATTTATAACATCACTGTAGTGAAAATATGAATTGTTTAAAGTATAATAGCAATCTTCTTGAAATTGCAGTTATTTGTAAAACTCTGTGTGTATTTATATACATAGATAGATGTAATCCACTGTGCTCCTGTGAGACCCCACCTGGAGTATTGGGTTCAGCTTTGGGGTCCCCAACATAAGAATGTGGACCTGTTGGAGTGAGTTCAGAGGAGGCCATGAAAATGCTCAGAAGGCTAGAGCTCCTCTTGTATGCAGACAGGCTGAGAGAACTGGGGCTGTTCTGCCTGGAGAAGACACCAGGAAGACCTTGGAGCACCTTCCAGTACTTGAAGGGGGCCTGAAAGAGTGCAGGACAGTGACTTGTGTTTACAAGGGTCTGTAGTGACAGGACAAGGGGGAATGGCTTTAAACAGAAGGAGGGACAGTTTAGATCAGATATAAGAAAGAAGTTTTTTACTTCTGATCATGGTAAAACACTGGAGAGAGGTTGCTAAAAGAGGTGGTGGATTTCCCAGCCCTTAAAACATCTAAGGTCAGGTTGGATGGGAATCTGAGCAATGTGATCTGGCTGAAGATATCCCTGCCTGTGGCAGGGGAATTGGACCAGGTGAAGGTCCCTCTTAGGGTCCCTTCCAATACAAACTGTTTTATGAACCTATGATATATCCTTATCTAAAGCTATTCCTTACTTTTGGCTTGGATAAACACATTTCTGTCAAAGTGATGGAAAAACGGTATGTTTAGCCATTCACAAGGTGCAAATTTTAAAATACATTTTCCAATAATAAATTTTTGGTAGTGTTTATATGCTGTCACAGAAGTCTATTCCCATATTTTCCATAGCTTTTATCAAATGTTTGAGATTGATATGCTGGGGAAGGTGGTGAGGGTACCATAGAGAAAAATAAACCTGTGATTAAGTATCTGTGCCAGGTAGTTAGAATTTAATTTAAGTTTGGTAAAATTTGGGAAATGTACACATCCTGTCTGGCAATGTGAAAGAACAAACAAATAAATTTCCAGTTACCTGCAAGGCAGATCCTCAGCTGTTGTAAACTATTACAAAGCAAATTGTGTTAATAGAGATTTGATTATATTTCTCTGACTAGTTGAAAATCAGAGATGCTGCTGTGGTGTCTGTTGGATTTGACTCTTTTTTATTAAGGGATTCTTGGTGTTTAAAAACTGGTAAATGAACTCCAGATGAGCCTATCCTCTATCTGAAGATTCTCACTTTACTTCTACCCTTTCAGATGTACCCTGTACAGAAATACAACTTTTCTTCCCGTTGTTTTTCATTGGCTCCATCAGCATCCTTTCAGGTCACACTCAGCTAACTTAGTCCAGAATTGCTGCTCAAGGTCCATAAAAAGAGAGAACAACTCCTTTGTAGGAGAGAAATAAAGAACAACATCCTGCTTTGACAAATCTAGAAAAAGGATGCATTTTATGTGTTAGGAAAACTTTAGATGCTACGTGTAAATATGGAACTATTTTTTTTTAAAAGGATACTTAATGTTGTTATTTACATTTTGATTTATTTTTCAAATTTTTGTGTCCAGGTAATTTGAGACAGCTTCTACATGGTTAAAATAGTCTAGGCTGTAACTAAGACACCATAGATTAGTGCTAGCTAAAGATTCAGTTATGGAAGTTCACGTAGGTGACCTTATTTTTGTTGGAGTTTTTGGACTGCAAATGGCTAATTTTGATTTCTACTTAATGTCATTTGCTGTTATCTTATTTATAGAAAATGATGAAATTATAATTTTGAAATGTTCTTCTAAGCAGTATTAAATGCAAGGGTTAAAAGAAGCAAAGAGAAGTATTGTATTAGAGTAATTCTCAATAAAAATTGATTCGGAACAAAACCATCCTTAATGATAAGTGTCATTTGAAGATGACCTGTGATTACAACCCACAGTTTTGCTGTCATTTAAGCTGGAGGGGACATGTGTTACTGCCTTGCTCAATTGATGAGACTGGATGGATGATTGAATGATGAGACTGCAAGCCAGGTCTTTAGCTTGTCAACTCATGCCTAATTCACAGTGACAGTGTGCATGGAAGGAAAGTGTCTGTATCCTGTCATATTTAAGCTTCTAGTTACAGCCTTCTTTCTGTTTAGTGCTGTGGATGCTCCAAAACAGACCAGAGAAGGAAAAGATGTCTGTGGACAGAAATCGGCAATTTTTGTATATGATGCTCGCTTTCTTTTCCCCCCTCCATTTCCTTCTTTCAATGTTATCATGTAGAAATTGCATATTAAGGAAGTGTTATCCATTAACAAAAATATTTAGCTGTCTAGAAAAACAGTCTGTGTTTTTATAAAATACGTTTTCGGTTCACTGCCTGCATTTGCAGTTTCCAAAGCTTTTTGATCTGCTATTTTCCCGTTTTCTTGGGATTTTCACATTTCTTCTGTTCTTGCCCCTTCTTCCTCACTTGATTCTCCATGTCATAGATATTTCTGTCACTGGGAGTTGTGTTGGTATAACAGCAACAGTTAAATTATCATAATTAGTCCTAACTACTGACTAAATTGCAAGCAGTTCCATATATTAAGCTGCTGAAATCTGTCTAGTAACTTCTGTTTCCTTATTGTCTTGTAATGATTTTAGCCCTGCTGCTTAGCAGAAGCCTGGTGACAGGAAAAGGAAAGTAGCTGTCTGGACCTGTTTGTAAAGTGAACATCAAAATAATGCAAGTTGTTAAATGAACATCAGAAAAAGCAAACATGTAAACGATGTGATAAGAGCAAATAAAGTCTTACTGGTAGGTTAAAACAATTCAGATGGAACTCTGATCTTCTAGAAGCTGGTATCATTTTAAGATTTCTGGTTTAGATTTTTATAAGATACTGAAAAATTCAGATGTGGTTACCAGTGAATCACTTTTCATGTTTAGGTGGTTTTAACAGTGAAACTCTTTAAGATGAAGCCACTTAAGAGAAGCTACTACATATACAGGAAACGAATTATTTTCTCCAGTTTGGTTTGATTCCTTCTATTCCTAGTGACTGTTGATCCCTCCTTGTCACAGGTGACTCTGTTGAGTTGGGTCACTCACTGTCTCTCAGTCAAATGGAGTTACCTTTCCCCCAGCAGTCAGTGGCAATAGGTGGTAGGTTTTTCCTGGGATAGCATCTGCTGTGAGGCAAATGCTACAACACAGTGTAAGTGGTGTGGCATTAACTAAATCTGAGCGCTAACAAGTGGAGCAGGTAACACCTGTGCAGATGCTCTGTCCGTGTCTCAGAGGAGCGATCGATCCACGAGCACACACGATGCCGAGTGCTCAGCTGGGGACTCAGACCCCTCACAGCCTCAGCCTTGCTGCAATTCATTAGACTGGTTCCACGAGTGTGTTATGTAAATCGTGTATATTATTGGTTCTTTAGATTATTTGTGTTTTCTCCAGCTGGATGAGTAAGTATTATGCAGAAGATCTGGGAGCTTGCATAAGCTGCAGAACTTAGAAGCGTGGTGAAGTATTGTGACATAGTGGATGGGGTTGTCACAGCACACTGTGCTCTCTGCTCCTGAAACTGCCTTGATGCAGCTACAAAGGGGAAGGTTAGGCACAGAACTGGTAAATTTCTTCTACTCTACTTTTTTAGTAAACTAATTTTTCTTCTGTCTCAAAGAAGAGTTCAGCTTTGGATGCAACTGTAAATGCATGTTCCTTTCTTCTTTGGAGGGTGGAAGCTGCAACATGTGACACATGACAGTCTCCATGAGGTCATGTGTGACATTCTGCATGCATGTGTAGCATTGCCTGTATATTGAATACCATAATCAAAATGATTTGACACATAGGTTTTAAGGAAGCATGATACACTTTTGATGTTTTAAAGGGATGCATGGAGTCAAATTAGGACACACACTGTCAGAATTGTAGAAATATGGACAGTTAAAATGATTGTGTTTGCATTCAGCTTGTTTCACTACATATTGGTAAAATGTACAAGTCATGAGATGGTGCTGTGACAGCCTTATTGGAAAAAGGTCTTTGGGAGCAGGGTAGGAGGAAGTGTACATTATATGTGATGCACTATGCAGAATATTGGTAATATATGCATATCAAATAATTAATATAGTATGTCAAGTGTATTGGGAGTGTTTTTTATGTGCTGAGGTAGAGTTGTGTTCAAAATTTTTATAATAGGTGCATGTGGGAAAAATTTAGAGTTACTGCAGACAGTTTGACAAGTGTGTATATTTTTTTTCCCACAATTTTCTTTAAAAATATTTTTGATTGAGTATTTTCCTTTCTTCGCTTTTGCCTTTTTATTTAACAATATTTAGTTAGAAGTGTACAATACACATGTGAAATGATTTATTGTCAGCATTTCTATCCCAGAGTGCCTTGTGTAGCTCTTGGACATATTCTGAGTTCTTTTCAGTAAAGTTGGTTGCTTTTAGAAGGTGTTCAAAGCACAGACTCCTACACATGAAGTCTCTTGAAAGGAAAATTTGTTAAATTATAAAATCATAGAAGGGTTTGGGTTGGTTGAAGATCATCTAGTTCCACCCCCGCTGCCATGGGGCAGGGATGCCTCTTGCTAGACCAGGTTGTTCAAAACCCCATCCAACCTGGTCAAGGCACAGGAGAATGTGATGCTCATTAGGGCTGGCCTCAGTCTGTAGGGCTGAGACCTTTGTTTCTGTAATAATTTTGGACTTTTTGGGGTGGATTGACCCTGGCTGGTTGCCAGGTGCCTATAAAGCTGCTTTACCACTCCCCTCCTTGGCTGGAGAGGGGAGAGAAAATATGGTGAAAGGCTCATGGGTTGAGATAAAAACGGGGTGAGATCATTCAGCAGCTACCCTCATGGGCAAAACAGACCTGACTTGGGGGAAGTAATTCATTACCAATCAAATCAGAGAAAGGTAATGAAAAATAAAAACTGCATCTTTCACCCTTACTCCTCCCTTCTTCTAGGCTCAATTTCACTCCTGTATTCTCTACCTCTTCCTCCTCAGTGGTACAGGAGAAGAGGGAATGGGGGTTGTGGTCCATTCATCACATGTTGTTTCTGCTGTTCCTTCCTCCTCAGGGAGAGGACTCCTTGCACCCTTCTCCTGCTTCTCCAGTGTAGACTCCTCTGTCCTTGCATCCACAGGTCCTGCCAGGACCCTGCTCCAGAGTGGGCTTCCCACAGCTCCCCTTCTTCTTTCGGGCATTCCCCTGGTCTGGGCTGGGGTTCTCCCATGGGCCACACGTGGCTCTTGCTCCACTGTGGTCCCATGGGCCACAGGGACACAGCTACCTCACCCTGGTCTGCACCACAGACTGCTGGCTTGTCTCAGCTCCTGTGCCTGGAGCACCTCCTGCCCCTCCTTCTTCACTGACCTCAGTGTCTGCAGGGATGCTTCTCTCACATCTTCTCACTCTGGCTGAAATTGCAGAGTTTCCCCCCTTCTTTAATACATCACTGTGAAGGTGCTACACCATCACTGCTGAGCTTGGCCTTGGCCAGTGCTGGGTCTGTCTTGGAGCCAGCTGGCATTGGCTCTGTAACACACAGGGGAAGCTTCTGGCAGCTTCTCAGGCAAACCACCGCTATAGCTCCTCTGCTACCAAAACCTTGCCACAGAAACCCAAAACAGACCTTAAAAAAAAAATCAATAGTGTTAAGCCTAATTGGGAACAGGATCATAAACTGGTTGGAGAAGAGATTTGGTGTATGTGTAAAGATACCTTAATTTATATTCTTCATGCTTTCTTTAGCAAGGATTAAATAGTTGTCTGTTCAAAAATCAGTGGTGAGTTGATACATCTGTTTTCTGTGCATGTATAAGACAACACTGGTGTTACTTGCTGCATTATCACTATCCTAAGCAAGCATAATATACATGGTGTACTTGAGAGATCTAGAAAGTTTGAGAATTTTATGTAATCCATCTAGTGTACTGGTATATTTGTGAAGCAGGAATATTTTTGGCCATCTGTGCATTTCTATCAATGCGCATTGTGTTTGTAGAGCAGTGGGCCAAAAAAAGGAATCTCAGAAAATTGATATCCAGAAATATCTATAGTTTTCAGGTGAATAAACCACTCTCTACTTCTGGAGGCATTTATTAGCTGTTTGAAACAATTCGATATGCTAATTTACATTTTGTAAAGTAAAACCTGTGCTTCTACTTAGTATGGCATCAGTTAGCACTCAGAAAACCTAATCTTTCTTCCTGTGAGCTTGTCTACCTGGTTTGGTTTTGAAACATTAATATCCAGTGCCTTGGTATAGAAATAACAGGCAAGACTTCAAGGTAATAGGCAGTTACAGTCCCTTTTAGTTGACAAATGAATGCCTTTCTCCCTGTCCTGTCACAAGATTGCTTTTGCCCATCAGGTTCAGATCTAGTGCTGCAGCGGCATTCAGGTGGGCCAGAAGGGTGGTACAAGGATTTGCTTCCCATTTTCATTACAGTGACAATGTAAAGCACTGGTAAGACTGATCAAAAGCTAATCAGTCAGGACAACTGTCCTGCAGGTCTGTCATGCAGCCTACTCTTATCCTTCTGTCTGTCCCGTCTTGATTCCATCATGCTTTTCCAGGGTTCATTTCCTAGATTAAAAAACAAGTGCTGTATCTTTTAATCTCTCAAAACCCTTTTCTGTTCTTGTTTCAAGGATGAGTTTAGCACTATTTTCTCCAGATGAAATGAAACACCCTGTTGCAGCCTCCCCTCTTTGGTCACTTGACCGCTCACTTTTTGCCTTCAAAACAGTGACCTCCGATCTTCTTTTGTAGAAAACCACGATTGCTGCAATCAAAGGCTGCCTGAGTTCTTGTTAACACAAGTGCATCACAGTTTTAAGCTGTGCCTATATACTTGAGTTACAGATGTTTTTTCTGCGATTCAAGAATGTAGGGATACAAACTCCAACACAAGAGTCCCTAAAGGGTAGTGAAGCAGCTTTCCAAACAAAGCCAGCAACAAAACTTGACTGGATGGTCCTGCTATATAAAGTACAGTAATTTCACGACTATAAGGCACACCCTTTTGACTAAAATTTTGACCTGAACCTGGAAGTGCGCCTTATAATCCGGTGTGCCTTATAGTCGTGAAATTACTGTAATTGGTCTATCTGCAATTTGAAAAGTCCCACACAAGTTTGAAGGCAAAGGGTATTTCCTACTTAGTCTCACTGTAGAACCTAGTAAAATATGTGAATTTTATAGTGAGGTTGCTTTTTGTGGCACATATTTGCCAAGATAACGCAACTGTTTGACGTTTATGTGAAGTATTTAATTAGCAAATATTTTTAGTTGAAAACATTTTAAAATTACATAGATAGATTGCAGGTGAAAACTCTGGTGAGTTAAATGCATTATCAGTTTGCTCTGCAAATCTATTTCTAAAATTGTAAATTTTAAATGTGTTTTAAGGATGAACAAAGAAGAAAGATCCTTTTTGGTTGCTTGGAACAGCCTCCACCATTCTTCTGCACCTGGACTCTTCTCGTCATCGTCTTCCTCACTGCCATTTCTTCTTTTAGCCCCATTGTTTGAGGGTGTTTTTTTTTTCTCTCAAGTTGTGCTGTAAGTGGTTTGTGCTGTACCCTCTTCTGTTTCTCCACAGCTTCCTACGTGTTCTCCATACACTCCTCTCCTTCCTCTGCTGGGGTATTCTGGTGGCAGCTCCCACTCATCCCAGCTGCTGCCATTTCCCCTGTGTACTGTAGGGAAAAGCTGGAAGGTACCAGTTTCAGGACTACCCATGGAGCTTGCAAATTTTGGTCTCGTATATATGATGGATGAGGTTTGAGTTCAAGATCAGAGGTAAGGGCCTCTTGTGCTTGAGGGGAAAGACCAAGGGTTGCATGCATGCAGAACAGTGCATCCCAAGTGGACTAGCCCCTGGGGTAAACTCTCATGCCCAGCTGGCTGCCCTGGAGTCTGTGGTGGAGTTGTGGATGTCAGGGTCCTTTTATTCTGCTTTGGGGAATGGGCCTGGCCACTGGTGATGGATGGCACTGGCCAGTTGTGCCAACACATCTGGCACTCACATTCTGAAAGAGCCATTGTAGGGACATGCATGAGGGCTTGCCTTGGTTGTAGTGCATTTGTGTTGTGGTCTGGTGTGTGGAATGATCCAGTGCAACTGCTGTTTCTGCATACATAAAGCACAGCACAGATAGTTCTGCTTCCCAGGGAGGCAGATACGTGAGTTCTAGGTTGTGTGGAAGTATCTGTCCTCATGGAGAGAGGAGGGCCTGGAGATCTTGGAACCCTTGGTCCAACTCAAAGTTTCTCTCTACGAGGAAATTTGCTTTGTGAAGAAAGGTTTCTCCTGCACAGTTTGAGCTTTTCCCTAGCATATGGGTAGGTAGGAAGAGTTTGCCAAATGTGTTATAGTTACATAAAACATGCAACATCTGACGGATACGAAAAGGGTTATAATAAATGATTCCTTTACACTCCCTCTTTGAAAGAGCTAAACAAAATAGCAATACAAAGCCCATCAGATTTTCTTTCCCATTTATAATGTTCTTTATGTTAGTGTGGTAATTCTGTCAGTGAACATGGGCTAACAATGGCTAAATCTATTTGAGAGCTTTCTGCTAGGCAAGTACTGCACTGTTTCAAAATGCAGTGTTCATTCTGGTTTTATTCGCTATTGCTATTAATACCTGTGTATATGTGGGAGGTTATTTCCCAAACCTCAACTCCATTTCCAGTCCTGCATCTGCTATGACCCAGAGATATGAGAGGCTGCTTGAAGTTCTTCGATTTTTTTGGTCTCCTTTCTCCCCTCTCTGTCATTCCCATGCTTAAAGCTGTACTAGTTTTCTGAAGGATAAAGTGAAGTTAAAAAAAGAAGTAGAGTTGTATTTAGGAGCTAGGGGTTATTTTGCTTTACTGGAAATATTTAGCCAAGTTGGTGGTTTAGAAGTATTTTCATGAGAACTGCTGAGCTAAAAGTTACTGAGACGAAATTCCATAAAAACAACTGTTAACTCTAGTTTATAACAAAGTCATTGTTGGCAGCCTTCCGTTTAAAAACTTTCCATAGCTGCAAGAAAGAGACTTACGGATCAAAGTGATCTGAATTTTTTTTGGCAATTAAAAAAGTTAACATTTGGATTTGAACCCCTCTGTGACTAGTTCATTTCATTTTTTACTCTGTATCCTTAGTAAGAATGACACCAAGGAGCAGAGGATGGGAAGAGACACTTTTTTCTATTTAAAATTGGTTCCACAGGATGGAAATTTGGCAACAGACACGGAAACTAAGCAAATCTGTTTACAGAGCTCTCTGCTTCTCTGTATAATGAAACCAACAACAAAAAAAGCTCTAATAGAGATTTTAATGATGAGGCCATACTTCGTTGAAATTTTCTATTGTGCTGTTTTCTTGGTCTTTTTAGCTTGATGACAGCATAGTTATTTGGTGTGAGGTGTAATGTAAATTGAGGGTGCCAGCACCCATCTAGTGTCTTGTTCTCTTCAGAGCTTCTGACCACTCTTCACACTAATGAGCCAGTTACAGAGTCTGAAATTGGTGATATCAAGGAAGCTGAAGGTGCTAGGATAAATGTTAGGAGAGAACTTTTATAAGAGGAGTCATTGCAGGTTTCAGACAATAATTTAGGGGTTGGGCTGTGGCTACTGTTAATGCAGGAACACATGGGAGTAAGTGGAATTAGTTTCCCGTGGCTAACTCCTACAAATCATTGTCACATATTTTCAGAATTCAGGTGAGTGTACCCATGCCCTTTGTGGTAGGCTAGGAGGAAACAGCCAGGTTACAAGGCTGGAAAGACATTATTCCCTGCACCATTAACTTAATGGCCAGCAAAACTGGGCCACTAGGGGGATGAATATTAGTCAATTAATCTAGTAAAGAATAGTAACAATTTGCTTAAGATCAAGGAGAAAACTTGGGAGAAGCTGTAGCTTGCTGACTCCGAAAATTTTCTGTGGCTATGCAGTTGCTGGCAGTCCTACACATCTGGCAGACAGCAGGAAAATATATATTTTTAAAAATATTTGCTTTATTTTTGACCCTCAGGTTAAAAATTGTTACAAGATTGAATAAAATCTTGTCTTCATGAAAGAGTTACAAGAGGAGAAATTGCTGCTGTTGTGCTTGTACTATTGCTTAGTTATAGCCATATATAAAGGAGAGAGGTGTTACTTTAAATTCCCTGGATATTTGGGTTCAAATTATAAAAATGCTTATGGATTTTTTTAATCAAAAGGCAGAAAATGACATTACATCTTGTCTGCAAAGATATAGAATTGTCAGTAACAAGGATACTATCTACTTCATAATGCAGTATTTACAGATGTGTTACCAAGAGGAATACAAGCTCTGTGGGAAGAGTCAACTTTTCTTTTATGAAGGGGAATACCACCTTTCAAAGTGTCTGAAGAAGTCCTCTGAGGGGCTGAATGTGTAGGTGAATGAGAAAGATGTGCATGGCATTCAGATGTATTTGACAATGTTCTGTGCCAGACAGAAGCCAGCAGCAGTGCATAAAAAGGGTCATGTCATGGACTAATATGTGGGTAGAAGATGGGAGGAATAAGGTAGGAATAAGTGGTTCTCAGTCACCAGAGTAGTTGGACTGGTTGACGCATTCAACCCATAAATTGTACACTGGAAAGGAGCTTGTTGATGTGAGAAAGTGCACTGATGATAGTAACTTGCTTGTAGTAGTAAGGTTGAAGTGAACCATGAAGAACTGGAGGAGTGACTGACATGGCTGGGTGGCTGAGCTGTGGAAAAGCAGATAAAATTCAGTGCAGATAAAGTGGTCTACATAGGGATAAAGTAATGGTGATTCCACTATAAAATGGTGACTTTTGAGCTGTTACCATTTGTCAGTCAGTTACCAGGTTAAGAAAACAGCAGTGTAAAACAGGAGCTCACTACTCTACTGATCAGAAAAGCAAATTGAATACTAGGAAATATGAATAAAGGAATAGAGAATTAAAGAGATGGCATCCTTTTTGCCACTTTGTATGTTTATGGCTTGCCAGCATCTTGTATCATGTGCAGTTCAGGTCCCTCAGCTCAGAAACAATATAACAGGATGAGAAAATTTTGGAAAAAGCAGCATTTTTAAGAGATGTGGAAAGGCTTATGTCCACAGGAAGCAGTGATTCTTTATCCTGAGAAGAAGAGACATTGGGAGATATTCTTGAGGTCTTCAATGTTGTGGGTGGTGGGGAGAAGGTACAGAGGTTTAATGGTTTGCTGTCTCTTCCAACACAAGCCTTAGAGGAGGCATCAAGTAAAGTCTAAGCAAACAGAAGAGAAGAATATTGTATTTACTGAAATTTTACATGAGTTCATTTTCTGACTATACAGGCTCAGAAAATAATAATTTTTGTAAATTTTTTGTAACTGTGTATGTGGTGTAATGGATAGGTGCACTTTGAAATATTAGTGTCTTCTGAGGTCTTTGGCACTTTTGTGTATCCTTGTATTTCCCAGAATATCTAATTATCACCAACCTATAAAGAAAAATGAGATAGAGTAATTTAGTGTAATTAAATGGCCTACCTATATAGATAAAATTATTGAAACCCTTTTTTAATGTGTGGGGAAGTGTTTTTGTGGTTTTTTATTCAAGTTTCTGGACTTTCTCAATTACTTAACAGGATAAAAAACCTTTACTTGGATTTTAAAAGAAGGCTTATATTTAGTTTGTAATAAATGTCTCCATCATTCCTTTTGGCCTTAGAAAATAACACTCAACATCTTTGAGAACTTCAGTTGTGCACATGGGAGAAATACTCTAAATTATAGAGATGTGGGTTAGTTGACAGTCCTGGATTCTCACTAAGGCATTGTGCCTCTTTAGGCACGCACGTTATGAGTAGAAGAGGTGAAATTGTCCTTTATACCTGAAACATGGTGGGTTCTTTCCCATAGCCAGCTTCTGAAATGGTCCTTCTTTAAGGTTTGGTGCAATGAAGCAGTTGTTCATGCAAAGCAACCAGAGGAATAATGACAATAGCAATAGCTTTTATCTGTACCTTCCTGGGTCAGGTAAGCTCAGTTTCCTTCTTCCCAGAGTCACTCATATCAGTAGCAGCAAACATTACATTCATGTTCAAGTGCATGCACTCACACATCTTCTGTGCAAGTTCCACATGCTTTATGCCATCACCCCCCTCCATCTCCAGTGCCTGCACTGTATCCTGAACCTTCACTTGAGATGTTCACAGTCATCCTTGGCAGCCTCCCTTGGCAGGGAACCATGGGCTGGCCTCTGCTGCTTGGGCTGTCACTTCCTTGCTCCTTGTACTATATCTGCTCTGGGGATTTCCGTTTCCAGGACCAGCTGGAGAGCTCGGATGTGCATGCATGAGCCTCCACTGCTCACTGAACCCTGACAAGGGACGTGTGGTTTTACTCATCAATTCTCCTCACAGCACTAGGAGACCTTAATTTGCTTCTACTGTGATGGATGCTTTCTCTTTTAGGAAAATTATGGTGTTATTAGTCTGTGAAAAGGGGCAGTACTCCTTTTGGTTATGCAGTGGCTGGTGTGATACTTGTGTGTGATGGACTGGTGTGTAACACTTTGCTTCTGAAATGAGAGACAAACCTGAGGATGGTCTGGAACACAGTTGCAGAGAAAGCACAAATATCAAAGTTTAATGGGAACCCAGGTTTCCTGATGGTAACTTGTTGTGCTAACAGCAGATTCATTTGTTTCCTAATTAATCAGAAGGAGTGTTCTTTTTATTTCAACCATCTGGTGGAGAGCATGTTGTTTAGCTTCTTGCTACAGCAAATTGGAGCTACACAGGAAAAAGGATGTTTCAACTTCTGTTTTTGGCTTGTTTTTCAAGGTTGAGTCAGTATAGAGCACGTTAAAACATACTGTAATCAGTTGCAAAGTTCATCTCTCAAGGACTGCAAAAATTTAACTTAAATTGTCCTTCCTGAAAAAGACAGGACGGTGATTTTGATGATTAATTGCTTGTTATTACTTGTTTTATTTCATGTAATCAATTGTTAAGACAAAAGCAAAATTTCTTTAGTGAAGTGCAGAACTATTCTAGGATACCTAATTTGTTACCATTCTGTAGAGAACATTCAATGTCGCTTTTACATTTCTTCTTTGGATTAATGTCAAAAGCATGTTGCCTGTCAAACAATTTGTCGTTGAGTGTGCCATTAGCTTGCTAACTCCTCACAAGGATTTTAAAACATTGCATTTTTTTTCCCCTCCAGAAGTCCCCTTAGCGCAGCCTTTCTTTGGAAGCTATATTGTTCTTGTGGAATATTTTCTGAGGAGCAGACTGTCCCTATGTGATGTTTACTGTATTTTTGCCTTGCAGCCAGCAGATTTTAGTACAAACTTGCCTGGGGGTGGCCTTGTCCTATTTTCCTCTTAGATGGTTCTGGCATTTATAGAGCTTGGGAGATCGTGCTTCTGAATTTTCCAGTCTGAAGAGCTCGAGCCAAAACAGCAGGGGAGATAGCAAACCTGTACGTTGTTTGGCTTACGGCAGCTGGGCCTGTTTTCCTTTGACCTAAAGCAATGGCAGCTTTTCTTGGGTTTTGTGTGGAGGAGGGGGGAAGTGAGGAAGAGGAAAGCTACATGAGGAAAACTACTTTATCTCTGTGACTGGAAAAAAACAAGCCTTATCTCTGCCTCAACAATCCCTCTTTTGGCACCACTAGCAAAGGTAACTCCAAACTACCTTCATGTAGAGATTGTCTTTGTTTGAGTTACTTTATGAGTACTGGTTATTAATAAGAAAAGAGTCTGGGTATTGTTTTAATATTGCATTAACATTTTTGAAAAACAAACTCTTTTTATGTTGCAGTACCAAAGTCCTTGCAGAATGAACTTTATATTAGGGGACTCATCAACCTGGTTTTTCTCCCTTACATCATGGTCACTGAAATAAAATAGCCTTGCCAAGTAGGGCCTGCAGTCTCCAATGAAGAATGAATTGTGATGAATGATTGTGGAAATGTATGAAATACCCTGCAGATGGGTGGCTCAGAGGATATAACAACTCTTTGGGGTTTGGACTTGTGCTTGAAGATCCTTTCTTGTCTTTAAACACTGTCTCTGTAGTCATACCCTCTAAATGAGGTTTCCTGTGGAAATAAATTTCACTGCTTCTGCCTTTGAGGTGTTGTAGTCTTGTATTTATCAGCAGATGTTTCAGTTAAGTTTTGCATTTGTATAACAAACATTTTGTTGTGCCATAGAGTCATTTTATTCCTAGAGGAATGGGTTTGCATGTGATTATTGGAATCCTGAGTTTTTGAATTCCAGGAGAATTGAGAGTTCCCTAAAAAGTTTATGAGAACAGCAGAGTGTGGTGAGGCTTAGCACATGGTTGAAGTGGAACACAAAAGAAAACAGCCTGTGTGTGCCAAGAATTTCCAAGGAACTCCTAGTGATTAAACCAAATTAAAAAGCATCATATTTCCAAAGAGCAATAGGATTCCTGTTTGGATGTCTGCACTGGTGTGAGACAAATGGGTGATGGATCCTGAGCCTCCCCAAGTGAAAATAAAAGGAAATAAAAATTTTGTTCTTTGTCCGTGGTTCAATGTTTTCTCCCTTTATGTTGCTCCATAGATTTTCATTCCTGATATGCGTGGATCTCCATGATGCTTGTTGTAAGAGAAACTCTTGTTTTTGCTGTAGCTCTGGCAAGAGATGACAGTGCAGAATCTGCATGGCTGCTCCTTCTGTGAGGAAGCTGTTGACCAGCTTCATAGCACAAATTCTTTTCCAGAATAAGAATTTTCTTAACTGGCAACTTTGATGGATTTCCCTCCTCCCCTCTTGTCCCCCTCTGAGTTGGTCAATCTTATGTGCAAATCACTTTCATCCTGAAGGGAAGAATATTTAGGCCTATAGGTGAATGCAAGAAGCAAGGAGGACATTGGAGCAGGTGCAGGTTACCCTAAAGGTTTCTTGTTGGAATAAGAATTGTTAGCACAAAGTTGGTGCTGTAGAACCAGCCTCTCCAGTCTCTCTTGGCACTACAGTGTGAATGCCTCAGGCTGTCAGAGTGGGCCAGGAAGGAGCTGAGCCTTTCGAAAAATATGCTGGCTTCAATATCATTAGGTGTGTTACGTAGGCAAGGAGTCCAGATCTGCCTAGCTGGTCTATATTTATTTTCCTCTCTTCTCTCCATTCAGCAAGGCCATGTTGCAGTAGGAGGCTTTCTTTCCTTGGTAGTCTAATTCGTTACCAACATCCTCACCTTTTCAAGTTTCACTCTATGTGCATAAGGAGACAGTTTAAATTAGGTACATGAAAAAAAAAATCATAATCCATTCTGAGGCGATAATTTACCTCATTTTCCTTTAATAATAACCTTTTTTCAGTAGAGGTTTGCTTTGCCTAACATGAACTTTTTCTGCTTTTTGTTGCGTTTTGTTCTACAAATCTCAGTGGACTGTAGTGAATAGTTGTTTCACATCTTCCCTCTTTTTCAATGATTGTCCAAATTCTGAAGGCAAAACACAAAGGGTCAGTGTTCTCTCTTGGACTTTATTATTGCTCCTCATCTCACTTTTGTCACTAAATGTAATAATTCCTATAATTTGTGTTCTCATATTTAATATTTCTCCTGTTGCCCTTAGGAATATATTTCCTTTCAATGTTAATCTTACTCAGAGAGGCTGTGATCACGACTTACTAATTTCTCTCTTCTTTTAATGTTCTCAAGAATGTCTTTCTTAACATTAGGTAGCAGATCTGGTATATTTTTTGCTGGTGTTAATTGCTGTGTAACCAAGTGCCCTTGAAAGTCAGTTATGTAAATGAGCAGCCTTGAGCTGGCCGTAAGAACGATGCTGGCTTGAGTTTTAATTTAATAACTGAGGAATTGGAACATAAAATGGTTCTTTAAATCTAAGATAGGATAGAGTAATATTCTTTATTAGACAAATTCTAATTGCATGAACTGTATCAGCAGTTTAACGGTGATCACTTTGCGTGCAGGTGAGCACTTTAAATGGTCATTGTTAGATGGTTATTGTTAGGGAAAAAAACCTTTCATTCAGTTGCCTTAGGTATTTTTAGTTGAGTATTCTGACAAAAATTACTGGTTTGTTGTGGCTTTAAAATAACAAGCTGAGTCTTTCTTGACATATATTCTTATCATTTGGTTTGGTTTTTTCCCCCTTCTTTATTAAGTTAGCAATTGTAAAAGTTACTGTAAAAGTTTCTTGTATTTTTCCTGGAGATATATCATACTTGAATCTCTTGGCTTATTAAAAAGTCTCTGAGTTCTGAACAATGGAGGGCATGTCTGTTTGGGTAAAGGTTATAATTTATCGTTGCACACAATATATGCAAAAACCAGTGGCTGCAAAGTTATTTGCAAAAACCAGTGGCTGCAAAGTTATTTGCAAATACAGGCTTGGCAAACCTCCTCTGGAATTCGGAAAGGGTTTTCCAGCTCAACTTAGTCATTTTTTCCCAAATGTCTTGGCATAACTGATCACTCAGGAGTGACATATGGTAGAAACATGCTCTAAGGGACAAGTCTCCCGGATGGCGCACAGCACCACACAAGATAGACAGATGGTGGCTTATTCAACCTTGGAAAAAGTTTAATCCTACATATTGGCATGTCGGCCTGGGTACTGAGAGAGAGGCACACACATGCCTGTGAAATCTGAGGCAAAGCTTTTGTGAGTTTGCTTCCTGTTACTGAAAGAGCTAGAAAGACTCAGCTGATACTATACCCAACGAGTATCTGCAAAATTGCAGGCTCAACATGCTGTCCTGAAAAAGTTATGTTCCCTAGAAAAGTGGAAACTCCAGAGGTAGCAGGTCAATGCAGAGAATAAAATTTGGTGAACTTATCACAGCTGTTTCTAGACTAAAACATGCTTATCCAACAAAGCTGCAGAGTACTTATTCACCAATAGCTGTTGATTAATTCAAGTGTCTAGTAGGAGAAAAGGGTATTTTATACTTTTCATGGTTTTAGTTCTGTTTCAGGAGTTGCTACTGGCTTTGTGAAGTGAATTAGCACTTCACATCAAAGAAAATGTAGCCTTTCTCTTCCATAGGTTCTAACAAAAAGTTATAAATTCCCTGATGGTAAATTTAAATGTATAGCCAAAAATGCAAACTGTATATTTGCAAGCTTTTTTGTTTTTTTTTTTTTTTTTTAATAAGGAGAGATGATCAAAACTTTCACTCTAATATCTTCATGTTTAAGACAGTGCAGAGAGAGAGACAAAATATTTGACATGGAAAAATAAATCTGCTATGAATTCTTTCTGGAAACCAACTAGTGATTGATTGATTGAACTTCTGGAGTCAGGGCTGTTTTCTGTAAGGATTTTGAAAATACTGACCCATTGAAAAGATAAAGGATTTCTTGCCAAAATTTTTTTCCCCCCACTTTCTTTTTCTTGTAGATCACACTCAATATTCACAACTAGAAGGAAAAGCAAGACTCTCCTGACTCTCTGGACTTCAAGGATATCATTATGTTGTATTGGATGAATTTAAACTAGACAAGACTTCTTTCTAAAACACTTTGAGAAAGGTAAATGTAAGTCAAACAAACTAATTTTTTTTTGAGTAGATGAATAATTTGGTCAAATGAATCCCATTCTAGTAACATTTCAACCATACTACACCACAGAATCATTGTTTTTTGGATACTTTGGATAGATACATATCTATATCTATATCTATTTATATACATATTTCTATGGCTAAGCCTTCCTAGTAATTTTTAGAAGTTAAAAGATTTTATTTTGTCAACCCTTGTAAATTTTGTGGAAATGTACTGGTTTCAAGCAATTCTCTTATATGAAAGAGGTAGGGAGGGAAGAGAAAGAGAAGAGAGATGCCCATGGTAGCCAACATATTAGTAATTACTTGTATGGGTGGGGAAGACCCAGTTAATGTTTCTACTCTGCCTAATGAGTAAAATTACTTGAAAATGAGATTCTACCTAGTGAACTGTAAAGTCAAATGACTCAAGGAGTACTGATTGACACATACATTTTAAAATATGGTGTGGTTTGGGGAGCTGTTGATAGAGAGATGAGTTCAATAACCCGTTGTTTAGGATATGCATTGAAGAAGTAAGAGATGTGAAATCCTTAATTCAGCTGAGGTTGCACTTGTATAATATAAATATCTGCTTATTTTTGGCCTAGTATAAACAAAGATTTGCTCTTCTTGTGGATATGAGTACACTTCAGGTATTTTTTTTGTCACCCTTTTCTTTCTTCTGCTGCATGTCATTGTAAGTAGGTAGCCAAGCCTGAGGACCCACAGAAATTGTTGCAGAACTACTGTGCCCTTTCCATTTTATCTTTTTCTATCTACTATAACTAATTACTATGGGACTTAGTAAATAAAAATTTTAATAAGTCTATTTTGTGCCCAAGTGCAGTCAGAAAAATGTGACAGACATCTATTATTCTCTGTCTAGACCCTATGGGAGTTTTTCACACACTTCACAGAAACAGTGAGTATTTTCGTGTCCCATGCAGCCCTCTGTGACAGAATCCTGCTTCAGTGTCAGGAAGCATGCCTGTGGGCCTTATAAACACCATGTATTTGTGAGAGAGAGCTACAGTCTGATGAGATGATTAAAATTCTGCAGATCCACAGCTGACACCTTTTTGACCCAGATCTGAAGTTCAGACTTGGAAATACTTCAGTCCCTTGAAATTTTAGGTCATGCTTCATAGAATTGCAGTTTTCATAATTTATAGGCTAAGCGTGATCGTATAATTGTTGAGTCGCTGAGCGTCAGTGTGTGTGAATCAGCCATCTGCTGTCAGGGCTGAGTCTTGTATCTCCCTGGCCAGTGACAGGGGAGGTCATTATACCATGATAAGACTCTGTCAGATGGGAATGGTTCAAGGTAACAACATGGCAGTGTCCAAAAAAAGTCACTTCTGCTTGCTGGTAGTAATGACATTTAGAGGACTGAGACGGAGGACGAAGAGTTTTAATAGAGGAATTGTGGAGATAGAGATGTGAAGGGTTTGCATGTTTGAGAGGAACAAAGCCTGGCTTTTGTAGCAGGGTTTTGAGTTATTTATGGAACCAAATGAGGAATAGAGAAGCTGTCTACACAGGAGAAAAGCAGACTTCAAGATCTGGAAGAAACTGCATTGAGTCCTTAGATCAAGGACCTAAGAGTAGTAAGGAAGCAGATACAAAATGCATGTGGTCTCGTTTTATTTTGTCTAGACTTGCATACCTTGTACACTTCCCAAGTGGAGAGTGATTTGGTATTTTGGAACTCGTACAAAGCTTCTGCATGTTTTGCTTCAACCAGTGAATGTCCTGGAAACCCAGCATTCCCTCAAGGTTAGATCCTTGTGTTAAACTTGCTGTAAAATTTGGGCAGGATGTGGGTTAGCACTAATGATGGGATCCCGTGCCATCTTGCTCTGCCAGGTCCTCTTTCTTTGCAGATGCAGTAATCAATACCAAAGAAAAGTAGTGCAGAAACTAAAAAAATTATTTTACAGGAAATAACTGATTCAAGCCATCGGAGACCAAAGACGATTGAGAAAAGCCAGACACATCTGTATGTGCAGCAGTGGGGATTTTACCAGTTCCTGCAAATTGCTGCTGGGCTGTTGAGGGCTCAAGTTAAGGTTGAGCTGAAATATTGAAAATTAGGACTAAGACATGTTGCTGCACACCTCATGGAATACATTTAGGCTTTATTAGCTGCAGCTGATTAAAAAATGTACTCTCGACAGGTGTAGCCAAACAGGAGGAAAGAATAATATAAAAATCCTCATTTATGCATTAATCCAGTGATAGGAAAATGTGAAGTTGTAATTGTGTTCTATACTTCCCTCCTACTTGTTGGGATAACTTTTTTTTAGATATTAATTTCTAAATTTAGTATTTAGTCTTCTTTCTTTCTCCTCCCCCCAAAAAAATCTCCTCAGACCCTGACCGTTTAAAAATAATACCATGCAGAATTGATGTAACTACCTGTAGGTTGTGATGTGCATTAGAGATGTGATGTACCTCTCTGAAATCTTAAAAGCAGGTAAAGCTGAAAATGGCTACGTTCACTTTATGCTGTCTATTCCCCTTTGTTCTCTCTCCCTCCCCCTTCTGCTTGTGCTCACTTGCTCTCTCTTTAGTATAACACAGTTGAACAGCAGTGAAGTGTAAAATGTGCTTTTGCCAAGGTCAGTTTCTTGTGATTACTCGCCTGTGGCAACTTATGCCAGTTGCAACAGACTGAGTCTCAGCAGTCCACAAAGTCACACTGGTGCTTATGCAGAGGACACCCAGTGTAGGTTACAGTAACCGTAGTGTGGAATAGCTCGGGATGCTGCTGAATTTTAGCTGCTTTATTTAACTCTTCCCATATAGCTTGTGCTTGCTTCAGTGGTTTAGAGTCTGTGCCATGAAACACTGGGTTGTCCTGGTTCTCTGGAGACCTTTGAGGAGGATTTTGGGTGGATTAAATTCTTCTTGTTAGAGGTTGTTTCTTTTCTTATACTGGATGGCTCAAATTTCAGAGTTCCTCATAAATTAAGAGAAGATAACTCTCTTGAGCTTCTCATCATGAACACATGCATCTTCTAAATATTATATTTTTTGTGATTGGCTTGCTTTTGGGGGAAGTCGTATCAAATACTGCCCTATTGACATTGACACAAGAGAAGTTGTTTATCTACCCAGCAAGAAGTACTATGGAAATTTTTAAGAGGTAGTTTTTAAGCAAGAATTTAAAAGATGAGACAGAGTCTTAAGTGTTGTGCATGCTCATAAGCATAGAATAATTTTTTTGTTTAGAAGATAAAAATAATTTTGACTCCTGAGAAAGGGGAATGAATGTGAGATTCCAGAACATTCACTTTAGTGATTTACCACTTCCACGTGGTCCCCAGTGGAAATAAAGGTAAGGGATATCTACTTTCATTCTCCTTTCTCATGTGTGAGCAAACATATCCCTTTATGGAAAAATGTTGTATTTAGAGCAGAAAAGCATGGACTTCCTGCATTGTTTGCCTATTTGTACTGTCAGCAATATATAGGATTTTGTTTTCATTCTGGAAATATTTACTTTTGGAAGAAGTATTTAACTCTTGAGCTGTGTGATAGTGATTTTGAGGTTACTTGTCTGTCAGTACTGAGTAGTAGCGAGGCAGTAATTAATCCTGATGGTTGACTGAAGGGCTAGAGCTGAACTTTGGTGACCTCAAGGAAATTCAAAATTTAATTGCTTAAAATTTATTATGCCTTTGATTAATTTTGAAAATATATGTTGCTGTATTCTCTCTCACATTTGCTTTGGAATGATTTCTGAGCCACAAGTAAAATAATGTCTCAACAATTCAGTCTTATCCCATAAACACCCTTACATAAAGCACACAGGAATATTCCTGTTGTGCTCAGTGAAACTCCCCACAAAACAAAGTGAAGTGCTTAATCCTGTGTTTTCAGTTTAGTCTTGCTTTCAGGTTTACAAGGAGTGTTTTTCATCAAGGAATATGTTACTTGTTGCTTTTTTGCCTACATGGAGGGTAGTTAAATTAGTATTTTATTTCAAGCCTGACATTTGCTTGTATGGTTTCCATAACTTATATGATTCCATTGGTAATCCAGCCCCTTCTCTTTGCTTTTAATAACATTTGTATTGGCTCAGCTCCTATGGAAGAATATGCTGTGTTTTGCGTTCAAGACTTTGTGAAGATTGATCTGTCTACTCCCCTTTAAGCTGGAAATTCATGGTAGGAATGAGTAGTGTTTTATGTGTGTGTGATGGGGTATATAGGCCTTGCAGTGATTAGTGTTGTCTTCTAATTGTTAGAGCAGCAGTGGAAATGAGTATTCCCTGCAGGAGGAAACAGCTGTACTAGAAGAAGCTGGTCTTCAGTCAGCTGAAAAATGAGCAAATGCCTGTTCTTGGGTGAGGTAATGCAGAGAAGTGGCATTGTCTGTGCTTACCAGAACCTGTCACATTAATTTCCTTTCATCTTAAGGAACTTGTGTAAAGGAAAGAACTCTTCAGGCACCAAAGTTTTTTTTGGAACATTCCCAATGACGTATGTCCCTGCAGTGGGCTGCTGCTGAATGCTCTGAGGATTTCCTCATCAGTACGTTCAGCATGAGCAGGCAGTTGACAATTGAGATGGAAGAAATCTTCACAAACTCCTGAACCCACTCAAATCTCCATGCTGAGCTCCTAACTGATGTTAAAAAATTCATTAGAACTTCCCTATTTCTCACATTCTCAGCTCCTGGATTCTGGATGATAACAGAAATGCATTGCTGCACACATTAAAGGTAGATGTCGTGGGGTTGGACACGTGACGTATTTCAGATTCCTTGAAATCTTGCAAGATTTGCAACCTAATTTTTCTTTTAACTTATGGATAGAGATCTGAAAGCTTGTTAAGGGATTTGCTCATACAGTTCCTACTAGTTTTAAAGGGAGTTCTCCAAGTCAGTGTCCTGGTAAATTTGAAAACATTTACTGAGCTAAGACAGATGTTCTGGAAATAAACATTTGACATATGGATAGAATCTTACTTTTATAATGGTCTTGCAGCTTGTGAGTACCACAAGGGTTTTCCCTTTCTGAAGGCAGTCACTACACTCTTGTAGAGGTAGAGGAGTGCCTGCTAGGGAAATGAGCAGTGAATTTGTGTTGTGCAGCAAAACATTTCCTTTTCCTTTTTTTTTTCTTTTTTTTCTTTTTTTTTTTTTTTTTTTTAGCTTAGTATTTCTCCTGTTTTTCTTGGCAATAGTAGCAGTATCTCATATCATAAGTGTTCTGTTCACATTCCAGGGAGTATTTGAGGACTAGGAGCCAGGTAAAGAGGAGTCAATAAATTTAGACAGAGAAAACATTCTCAAGTTCTTTGTAAAAAGACATTTATTCTAAATAAAGGTCTGTGTTAATCGGAGGGAGCAGTAACTCTGTAGCAGTTATCACACACATGTCCTTGGAAGACAAAGGAGAGACTGGTAGATAAATCATGGGGGTTTCATTGTTTCCCCTTTTAATGGCAAGTTTAAGTTTCTAACAGTTTATAGTAAATGTCAGTTTTGCATTTCAGTTATGATAAGACAACATGATTCTTACAGTTTGCTTCATCAGATGGGCAAAATTCAGTGATTAGAATGTAGGATTAGGAGGCAGGGTCTCTGACAGTTTGTTGCTTATGGCTTTGACACCTGAATAACTGCATGGGCTGGGACAGTCTATAACACGACTTTAGCATCCCCAGGGGAAATACTGACTATAATTTCCTGCCTCATGGGTGCATATGAAGATTAACCTCATGGAATGAGGAAAGTATTTATTAATAGATGATAGTTATTGATATGTCACCTACTTGTTCATAGCAATGACATTGCTAATATATTATTCCTGAGGGGAATGTAAATGAGCACATAAGCCAAAAAGACATTCATTCAAGTAATTTTCATCATCCTATTCAAAAGCATGTGTATTCAGTAGTGGCCATGTTAGTACTTACTGTTTGGGTGATTTAAAAATACTAAAGAAAAAAATGCTGTGAAATGCGAAGGGAGAACTCAAGGTCGAGTTCACTTATTCTGTCTTCACATCACAGTGACTGGAGTGCCTTTGATAATCTTCCTTTAAAGGCCTGACAGTACAGGGAAAGCAGCATACACTTAAATTCAGCTACATTTTAGAAGTTTAGTCTTGTTGCATATTTTCTGCAGTACAGGTATTTTGTATGAGTAAATTGTGAAATGTCCAATAGCAGCACAGCTTTTACTTTTATTTATTTCTCACATTTTTCATAGCTGAGGTTAAAGATAAAAAAAAATTGTGCCAGTCTGTTTCCAGTGTCAGAGCTGTCATTTGGACTGCCATGAACATGTGGGAAAATGAAAATTACTTTATATTTCTTTCAGTGGTCAGCTTTAAGGATGTGAGTCAACAGCAAGGTCATACAGGGTTTTGAAAGAGGGTTTTTATAGATCCTTTCTCTATATTATTACCTCCTTAATGAAAAAGGCTCCCCAGTCTTTAATTTTTGTTTCTTTATTGGTTTAAACTTGTGTATATATTCTACTATACTTTAAATATTAAAAACATTCTTGTCATAAATTTAGACCTTTGGGCCTAAAATGAAATTACTACACAAAACCTCTGTTTTTGGTTGTGGGTTGAAAGAAAGACATGAGATAAATATGCAGTGCAGAGGAGAGGGAATGCCCTTGAAAACCCAATTTGCTACAAAAGCTGTGGCCCAGAGGTAATGTTGACATAGTGCTTAGTATCTGATCTGTTGTCTGAAAGAAGTGGTGGTGCTTCTTGTTCCTCTTGGTTCCTCTGCCATCGTCTCATTGGACTCGCCTCCTTTTTTTAGTGCTGTAGTCCACTTTACCCAAATATTACATTTGGAAAAAAAAAGGGCAAATTAAGAAGCTTTAGTGAATCTCATCCGCTTTGATAAATTTGATGCTGGCAATGACTTGAGTTGAGCCACATTGATCTTCTGTTGTGGTTTCAGTCAGAAAAGTCCCATTCCCTTTGCCCCAGTGGTGGGGACACAGCTTGTGCCCTGCAGCTGTGTAGAAGACAACTCAGGAATGTGGCCCTGCTCACTCAGCATCCTCTGCAAGATTTCACTGCCTGCAGGAGCTACTGAAGGTTACTGGTCATGGCTTCAAACCCTTGTGGTGAGCACACATAACAGAAATGTTCAGAATGAAAAGACACAGTGAATTTGTTATGTTTTTCTATGAGAGTTTGAATTTCTGTCTGATGTTATTGATGGAGCTTTTGCTCTCTCAAGATTTAAACCCGAAGCAATGACTTATGAATCATACTTTGTGTCCCACTTACAGACTAGCTTGACTCACCAGTGATTTTTCTTCTGGCATGATTTGGGGGGTATACCAGTTATTTTTTTCATATGTAGTTTTTAATTATTATTGGCTATGGGATAAAGATAGAGATGAAAGCAGTCCAGCTAAACACCTGATTTTATTTAGGTCTGTGCTTCTAAAGAGTCACGTCATACAATAAATTGTTGTATGATTGCTTAAGAGAGACAGGGGGACATGGCTTTCTGATTCTGATAATATCAAACAAGTAACAAGTGAGTACTAAGAGCTCATTATTATGCTCATAATTTCTTTGATCTATTATTTTCCAGAAGTATAAGAAATTAAAAAAAAAAGAAAAAGTACATCTCATGTCTGGAAACTATCTTGTGCAAGTAAAGCCCGAAACACAGAGCTTCTGATTTTTGGATTTTCTTTAAGCTACTGATGATCTCATGATAATATACATTTGTACACAAATTACACTGGTCATGTAACTTCTGCCATTCTTAATAATCCTTCTTTTATTGGGTAATACTATTTTTAGTGTTACGTTCATCTTGTAATATAATCAGATGCACAATACTTTTAGTGCTTGTTTTGTGGGAACTTGGAAAATAGAACTCAATTTCTGTAGTGTTTTCTAAGTTACAAATTTATAATAATCTAGAATTAACACATTGAAACATTATAAGGATATTCTCCCTTACTAAGAACAACCATATAGTTTTTTCTCTATTAAATTGGTTTGTACTTACTTTTTTCCTATAACCAGCATCTAAATACTCTTAATGTCTTTTGTAGAAGCTATAAAAGCTTTTAGTTAGGGTTCTCAAAGCCTTTTGGTTTTATTTGCATGCATTTGTAAGCGTCGGTGACATACAAACAGTAAATTGTTTAATCTGTTCAATATTCTCTAATCTCTCCTCCTCACTATACATTCATTGTCAGAACTTGACTCAAGGGATTTGTTTCATGCAGCATAGCACTTTTTCACCAAATTATCTGTAAGATGAAGCTATACAAGGCATTCCCTTAAGAAATTAAAGTATGTATTTTTCTGCTGTATAAGAAGATTCAAAAAACCTATCTTCCCTGCATGCCCAATCAGTAGGTGCTTTATCCTTTAACTGAAGTGAAATTCTGAAGTGAAATATCTTTAACTGATGGTTTAAAAGTTGTTGGAGCAACTAGAGAAGACAGAAATGTGACAGATGTGTAGGAAATCCACATGCACAGGTTGTGGGCAAATGAATATATAATAGATAAGAAGCACAGATTTTCTCTGCAGGTATGTGAGAATCCAGACTCTTCTGCATCCTGTTGGCACATGGTCATTCATCTATGGGGAATGAAATCCATGTGGCTAAATCAGACTTCTTAAATTATTGGCATTAGTTTGAGCCAAATATTTCTTTTGCATTACACAACGAATGGGAAAACTTTCCTGCCAAGGAAGGAACAGAATTGAGTGATAAATGTGACAGTAATATTTATTATGGAGCTTTTCACTGTCATGTAATCTACTCTGATCTGACCAACTCATAATTGCAGGTAACTTTTTCCTCTTTTCACACTGACCAAGCGGCCATCCTTAATTCAAAAAGTAAAGAAAAACTTGCTCTCGAATTCCCCATTTCAGTTCTCTGCTGCAGGCATCCAGTTTTGTTGATAATGATCTAATCTGTTGCATAACCAGAGAATACCGAGCCTGCTGCCATAGCCTGCTTCTTTCTTGGCACTGTTGGAAGGCTTCAAAGAGAGACTGTGTGTGTGAGGCGACTGCTCTACCAGCAAGACCAAGGGGATCAAAGCCTACGTTTAGAAATGGAAAACAACAGAAAGAGAAGTGCTTACCACACAGTTGCAATCCTGAAACTGAAACCAGTCTCCCAGGAATGAACTATTTTGGAGCTGTGGACAATTTATTACAAATCGTACAGAGCATTTTTAAGGATTTTTAAGGAAAATTCACCAAGTTTTTATTTTGTAGTTTCTTGGTATGGGGGAGACTATTGTTCAAAAAATGGATGTATTGACAATTATATCAGTTTAATTGATTTTGCATGATTTTATGCTGCATCATGTTTTCTTCCTGGCTCCGCTAATGTTTTCAATTAGGAAGTTTTCAAATTAAATCAGTTGCAAAAATTACTTCAAGAAAAAATAGGCAAGTTGCTGTCCTGGTTTCAGCTAGGGTAGAGAAATCCTTTGAAGGTTGGATAGTTGTTTCAAGATTGTATTTCATGATCTTGGGAAAAATACAGTGGTCTGTGGTGTGGGTTTTTTCTTTTGCTTTGTTTTCAATTTCATAATAAATGGAAAGAATTTTTCTCCACATTATCCCCCAACATTTAGGGTGAAAATTCCTGATTGTTCTGGAGATGTATAATTTATGAACATCTAATTTATTTTTCAGTGATATTAATGAATCAAGATTGTTATTCCTTGTATTTAAAGTACAGGGTCAGATGTTACTTTATTTTCACTTGCAATTCTGAATATTTGTCTTCAATTCCATATGAAAATGTTCATATTTACCTATGCTAATTTAATAAGCCCTTGGAAATGTAGGAATCTGAGCCATATGTTATTAGGGAAACTTGCTGTAACGTACAAAATGTTAAGTAAAAAGAAACCATGAGACTTTCAGAGTGCCGACTTAATGGAGTGTTCTTGGCTACAGTTCATTTGTCCCTATCATTTACTATGCTTTTTATTATGGCTTTTATGGTCGGGCAAATGACAGTAACAGGTTTTTTTTTCATGCTCATCACCTCCCCACAGAAGGAGGCAAAGGCAGGTTGGAGGTGCAGTAAGCTTACTCTGCCTGCTGTCCTTGTCACTGTGGAGTCCCCTGTAGGATGTGCCAGGTTAATGGTAGTGGCTGTGCCTCTTATTGCCGTGGTGGCCCGGTGACTGGCATGTGTATGGTGTTTCTTTTATGCTGTGAATCCTAAGAAAAGCCTCAAAGCACAATGTGATCACTCTGGATAGAGGTGCACTTTATCAGGGTGCAACGCTTTAGTGCCTGAAACTGCGCACATAAATCTTTGAAATATCATTCAACTAGAATTTTGGTCTCCAGTGTTAGAAACAGTCCCCTCTACTTTAAAAGCAGATTCCTTACTATGTATATTTGCAGAAATTTAGGTTCTGGTGATACCTTGTCCTGATGCTTACAGGAGGCAGTCTTAGTTGTGACAACAGCTGCTTCCTTGGACTTCCTTGCTCTCCGTGGTGGTGTACGTTTCTTCAGGGGTTCTTCCTTGTGGGGTGGGAAAGAAGGAATGGTTGATCAGATTTTTAGGACATTTTTTAGGACCCTTTTAGGGGTATTTTAGCTGTATTTTAAAGAATATGAGCAATCTGGATCTTTTGAAAGGTGTGTGAGATGTATTTAGAAATTACCCTGAGGGTCACAGAAGGTGTCTTCTTTATCCAAAACTACCCCAGACCTTTTCTTGGAAAACACCAGTCTTTGAAATTTTTCTAATAAAATCTGTTTATTAACAAGGACTAAACAAAATATTTTTCTCTCTTCCTTTGTGAAACAACGGAGTTGTTCTGACTGAAATTAAAATACCTTAAAAATTAAGACAAGACAGAGACTTGGCATGAAAAAAATACAGACCAATTTTTAAAGGTAAGCGATTTTAAGGGATGAACACTTCTCTGATCCCTAATTATAATGCAGAGAGTCAGCTGCATTGATCCTACCTCTTGCTGGAGAAGCACTACCACCAATTTACTAATTGCCATAATAATGTTACTTGCTACGTGTTAAATAGCTGTTTAATCTTTTGTTATATTTTTTTCTGTCATTCCTTACTAGAAAAATAGATCAGCAGCAGAGAAATTGTATATGCTTAGAGGACCCTCCTTTTGTCCTCTTTTTTGGGTCATTGAAAGCTCTTGCTTTTGAGAGGCTTTTGTACTTTGTTTTTATGTTGAGGGTATTTTTGACAGGGAGTCAATGCTCAGATTGCAGTTTTAGTTACTATGGAGAAGCTTTCCCACAGAAAAGCTTATGCTCTATTTTCTGAACACTGAATTTGACCAACTTCCTCTTAACTTGCAGTTCTGAAGTTCATTTTGTACCAGTTTTCTTTAGACTGAAAATTCTTTTGGCTCAGGCATACTTCCTCTTAGGCTTTGCAATCTGTAGTGTCCTAATGGAAAAAGGAAAAGATGAGGACTGGGACAAAAGAGGAATATATCCTGAAAGGCTGCATATGAGAAGGGAAATGAATGTAGCTGTAGTCTGATTGTAGGGTTTTGTTGAAAGAGAGCTATGGCATGGCTGTCTTGGAAGTGAGTTTATTGGAGATTTCTAGTAAATTCTGATATCTGTATGTTGATTTCTCCACTTGAGCATATGGTTTCCTTACACAAGGTGCTTGATTTTTGGGGTTTCCTTTTTATGTTGTGCAGCAGGTAAGAGTTGTTTAAGTTAAAGTTTGTTTCCCTGGGAAAAACTTCCTGGTTCTTGGCTGAATGGCAGCAACACATGTACTTGGGTTCATATCCAGTTGTGGGGGGTTTTTGGTATTTCCTGTAGTTTTTCTTTGTGTCTGCTATACTGAATACTGTTTGAAGAGGTAGTTACATCAAAGTGGTAGAAAAACCATATGAAGCTGAGAACTTGATCCAGAAATAGATTGTGAAAGGTTCTGAAAGCATTTTATTTTCACCTGCTCTGTCAGCGTCTTTGCTGAATGGACACTTACTCTTAAGCCCACTGTTCTCAGCCTGGTTAGATTGTATTTTTTTATATTTTTGCAATTTTTTTCACCTCCTCCAGCAACAGGAAGGCATTACTGTTGCCTTTGAAAGGCCCAAGGGTTTGATAAAATTGTGCTGCAGTGCGGGCTTTCCTCCTGATCCTGTGCAGTCACTGTGATGTGAAGGGTAGGAACCTTTTTCTCTTAATCCTTTTATTTCTTTCAAATCACCCATTAAATATCTGAGAAAAAGCAGGTTGTTGGGGAAGAAACTTTTCTACATAATAAGAAAAGTTGGAGAAGAGATTCAGAGGGGCAGCAACTTTCTGGGTTATGCCTAGAGGATTATTCAGAATGGACTTCAGAATATAGGGCTCAACTTCAACATCTTTTCCAATTCCTAACTAAACTAAAGACAGATCAGTTTCTCACCAATTATCTGTAAATGCAGAGGCATTTTAAGGGCATTTTCACTGGCTGTTGTCAGAGTCTAAGATATAAGTAATATTTTCTAGTTCCATTTTTTTCAAGGTGCTATATCGGATGAGGAAGGAGTGGATCCTCTATAAAGGGTCTTAAGGTTTCAAACATTGGAAGAATAGCAATAGTATCTGATAACCCATTAGGAAAGAGAGACATAAGAACTTCAGATCACACTGCAGCTAATCTTCAAAGATTGGGATTAGAACCAAGGTGGTTTATCCGTCTCCTCTTTTTCCCATCTGTGTAAATGCAGATATATTTTTATTCTGGAATTTCAATATGAAGTCCTTAAATTAAATCTGAAGTTCTTAAACTACAAAGAAATTGTTTCCTGAACAGATGACAGAGTAATCCTGAAGAGTGCTGGGTTTTACTTCCTCTTCCTCTCTTTTGTGGCTCTGTCTCATTGAGATTTGCAAGAAAAAGCTCATGAACTCTTCCAGCGGATAAAGGCTGAAGCTTCTTGTGTATAATCACAAGCAGGCTGACAGAGACACTTTATCAAAGTGACAGTTAATTGTGTACAGAAGATTAGTGATAGACAGGAAAGATTTTGTTGTGAAGTCTTTCCCAAATCATGAACGTTTTCAGTTGTGTGACCTTTTCCAGTTAAATTAGTGTAAATCTTAAAAGCTCAGGACATCGTGATTACAGAAGACAAATGCTGCTCAGCTGCATTGCAGAGTTTAGCTCCTGAATTTGGTATGAGGTATGATCTTCCCTGTTGGATTGCAAAACTGAAATTGGCTCTTAATGAAGGATCATCTTGAAAAATCCAATTGACATCCATGTTTCTAGTATCAACCATACCTCTTGTGGTTTTGCTACAGCTGTTAGCTTGTATATTTTTGTGTAAAGGTCTTAGATGCATCACTTCTATTAAAGTTTGTAAAGAAAACAGTGGTTTGAGTATGCGAGGCTGAAAAACACATTTCCTGCATTTTTCCCAGCAAATTGCAGGCTCTCTTGAATATTTGGTCCTCAGATAATCCATATGAAAATGTGAACTCTTCATATCATACGCATTTCTCAGTTTGGTTCTGGGGAGAGGAAAAGCAGCAGGGACAAAATACTGAAGATTCATGATGTCATAAAGCTTAACTAATTCACTGTGTTTTGTTGTCATTTAGTAACTTCTGACAATGTTTGTGTAGTTTTTGTTCTTTGGGAATGCAGTTTATTTGCTTATAAAGCAATGGCTCTATAATATTTACAGATGGACCATGATAACTTGGGGTGTTCCAGTCTCCTCCTCTCAAGTCTTTACTGAAAGTGTGTGTTAGAGTACTGCAGCCAGATTGTCTCTCCCACATAATGATAATTTCTGTTTTCTTTCCAAAATTCTGGACATGATGGTGGTTTTGTTGTTTCTAGTAAGCATTTGAATATCTACTGTCTTAATTGATGCAAGTTTTAGGTCAAATCTTAATATAAAAGCTTAGAAAATATAGATAAGCACAGTTTCTGCATGTATTATTATTGCTTCTTAAATGTTGTTTTTATAGTTTATCAGAATTATGGAGATTATTCTGATGGAAAAAGTATTAGGACTTTAACTGGTTTAGAAATATGTGCATGTATTTGTATCACATTCATTGAATCAGAAGAAGAGGCATCACTAGCCGTTTTAGAAGAAGCTATTGCTATTTAATACTGGTTTTATATTTATTATGCAAATGACTGTGTATAAACCTTAATTTACTTGCCTTAAGTGCTAAGAAAATAACATTTTTAGGTAGCATTTTAATTTAGTTGCTCCATTCTGTACTTACAAAAGGGTTAGCTGTGGGAATGTGTTTTATAGAGTTTTTTTTTTAATGACTTGGCATTGTGTAGTTGAATAAATAATTTGCATTTGAAATGTGAAAAAGTCAGAACCACTTAGACTCCTTCACTCTTGCAAGCTGGTCAGCCTTTTTGTCTAAGCTAGTTCAGAAGCACGTGTTTGCACACATGTGAGGAAAGCCAATATCCAAAACATGACAAAAGGAAGGATTTCTTACATAAATACCCAGTGGTCCACAGTGGGTCAGCAGTGTCACAGAGCAGTGAGATTTTTGAGGTTTAACAGGCGAATCTTACAAAGACTTCAGTTAAAAAAAATAGCTTTAAATATTAAAGAATAGTAAATCTTTCCTGTTTACCTTTAATTTTGATCTAATTTTACAGCTCCTCAACCATACAGTCAATAGAGTGATGAGACTTGTCAGAGATCTTCCACATAGCCTGAATGTTAGGCATGATGGCATCTTCTCCAGGAATGCTGAGAAGTCTCCCAGATGTAGATGGGTAGAGGTATTGACAGGACTTAGACCCTCACTGCCTACACATGAAAAACAACTTTGTTGTGGCATTTATGATGTTTAGCAACATAAATGTTTAGTTATGGCAGATGTATATTAGAGACAACCAAAGCTTTCTGGTATTCCCGTACAACTTGGCACACGGATCAGGGAAGTTCTGTTTTGAACTTCAGTACAAAATGGAAATTCTGTAGCTGGCAAATATTTCCAGCCATAGATCTGCACCTAGTGTGCTTTTACCAATTTATTATTGCCTCATGAACTAGTTGTTTCTTTTACCTGCTTTAGGTTTTATTTTATTTGGTGATGTGACTTTGTTAAGACCTCATGACTTTGATCTCCTTTCTAAGGAAAATTCACAGGACCTGGTATTTTGGCTTCAATTTTTTTTAAAAATGCGGTGCTCTTTGTAGCAGAGCACAGCTTGACTGACGACAGCCTAATGATAGAAAAATTTGCTTTGAAATGGGGTTTGGTTTAAAGCAGGAAGGACTGATGTGGTCTTGTAAGGGAAACATGATGAGGGAGCAGGGAATATTTCTCCTGTGTTATTAGGAGACCTTATGCTTTCCCTAATTTTTCTTGGTTTTATCTTTGTGTTTTCCTCTGTATTACTGAGTGTTCAGAGTTCTGTATTACTAAGTTCATAGTGGTGGTTTTGTGTTCAATTCTGTTCAATGCATATTCATCAGCATTTTTTGTTATTTGGAAGAAATTGCAGTCTTACAGAACTGAAAAATGTAATTTGAGATTTTTCTGAACTTGGAACTTTTCCTCATTGTTAATAGTTGTTTTAATTTTTGGGCAGCTCATCAGTTGAATGTGTTTGTATGAACGCTGTGTATCATCCATGCCTCATATGTGCTGCTGTGTGGATCATGTTCTCCTCCCTAACAAACAAGAGACATCATTGGAATAGGAAATACTAACATTAATGCCAATTACTTCAAAAATGCCGAGAGTTTTCATTGGAAGAGACACAGAATCTTGTGCTTCAAGGCTTAGCAAACGCCTAAGATCAGTGAAATGGGGAAAGTTTTTATACGTGTGCAGATTGATGTGCCTTGATTTGTTTCTGAAACATACAGCTATGGCTGTTGTCTGAAGTTACTTGATTTAATAAAACCTTCTAGTAATGAAGTGTCTAGTACAGCAGGATCTAAAGAATCCTGAAGGATTGAATATGGCAGTTGCTCTGTTTTTATGATATTACCCTTTGCCCTCTTGTTTATCACCTATGTAATTGATTACATTTTCAGTGATATTAAATTATTATTGCAGGCTTTGGCTTAAGATGCAAATTAAACTTTTGATAAAATCTTCATTGATCTCAGGTGATGTATGAATTTCAGTCAAAGTATATGAAAGTAATATTTAAAAATGCCGTTTCTGTAATGTAGTGGTGACTACCCAGGCAATTTTGCTGCCCTTCTGGTGATTGGAGAAGCAAGGTTTTCTTCCCTTGGTATGCAATAAAACTTGTAAGATGCATGGAGAGCATTATAGCTTAAATAAGGAATAACTGTGGAACTGTAATTAAATACAAATTGCAGTGCTAAAGCGCACTCAACAAATTGTCACTTGATAGAGTTTTCATGGTTGTGAGGAGGCTCTTTTAGATGTAGGTAAATTTGAATGCTCTTGCTTTAATTTTGCACTTCTGTTATAAAAACTTACTCTGTTACCAGCTTTCTAGTTCTTATTTGTGCTTTAGACTTACTTAGACTTTCTTTTTCAAAAGAAAGGTGGGTTTTTTTCTCCTTAATGTAAAACTCAGAGAAACTCTTGCTCATGTGTTTTACTGTTTCTTAAATGAAGCCTTGGCCATCAGGGCATGACTTTTTCTTTATTAAACTGCAGCTGCTGGGCAGTTCTTGGGGGCTCACTGAGCTTGTGCTCACTGGTGAAGTGTTCCAGGCTGTAATAGCAACCTTTGCCATGCACTGACAGCGTGTGATATAAACAATATCTATAAAAAACTGATACTGAGGAACAACCTTGGAAGATGAAGAACTTGTGTTTCAGCATAAGATCTTTGTTCTAAAATTTCTAATTATAATGTTGAGGACTAACTTAAAGAGAGAGGAAGAGAGATACACTTAAAATACAGGACTTAAAAAGAAATTTAATACAATGTTTTTGGTTTAGTTTCATTTAACTTTGCAGTTGCTGACTTATAATCAGTCTTCTTGCTGAATCAAGCACACTTAGTGCAAAATGAACTTCAAATTTCAAAGCACTCACAAAAAAGAATTCTGAATAATCAGTGTTTGAATGTACATTAATATTTTATATTGAACTGTTTATTAATTGCCAGAGTGATGTTTTTGTTTTCCTTTTCTTTTGGGAAATTAAAGTATTTGTATGAGCTACAACAGACCACTGCTAAAGATCTTGTCCACTGAAAAATTCTAGTAAACTGAGATCTGTTTAGCTAAGATTTTTTTGGTGGGGGTGTAGCTGCTTGGCAGTTAAAGTGACCAAAGGAGATTGGTAGTGGTGGTGGGATGACTTTCATACATGCAGAGGGTTGTTTCTAGTGGTGCTTCGTCCTATCCATCTCCTTGATGGAATGTGAGATACTAGATTTGTATTTCAACTTAATACAAGCTGAAGTTTGGTCTTGTTAATCATGAGGTCCAAAGTTTTTATCTGTTGGAATACTTTGGAAAAATGATGCATCTTTCAAAGCTGATTTTTTTTCTAAAATACTACTCTAATTTAAAGAATTCATGTCAAACTTGTAGATCGAAGACAGAGTATATAGAAGCACATTTCTATGTTAGTATGTACTGGGGGAAATATATCACAAGGAATTTATATTTAAAAGGGAATTCTAAGAAAAAAAGAAGTACAGATCTGATTATTTTGGAGAGCAGGCAAAGAGAATTGCTTGTCTCCAGCCTGAACTTAAGCACATTAGATACTGAAATGCTAATTAGGAAAATAGACTGGATGATAATTTTTTTCGTTTCAAATGTTGAATCTTCTGCTTTCTCTTTTCCTATGTTATACCCAGGATTTATCCTTCTAGTGGTTAAAAATATTCCAGTGTGGGTAGTAGAACTGTAAGTTTGATAGCATATCTTGCAGTATTGCCTAGCAAAATTTTATTTTATTTGCCATAACTGTTTAAATGATGCTGAGTATATATGTGTTTTCTTTCATCATTACTTGATTATTTTTCTCCTGTCTTCTTTGGTGCATTAATTGAAAGTAGTTTTAATATATTATAAATATTCTCATTAATGCATCCTTTTGATGACTCCAGGCCTAGATATATATTTTTTTTGGTAAATGTATTTTAGTTGCAAGCATTTGTACCTATTTTTCCCTCTATTTCTCTGTAGCTACCTGAAATGTCACATGATGTCTTTCAGCTCTTTCCTATTCAGTGACTAAAGGACACTTGTGGTTTTGTGCTTAGAACCATTCCAACTATCAATTTCTTGGACAGCAATTATCCTAAATCCATTTCAAACTACAATGAAGTTACTCTCAGCCTTGTCCAGTTCAATATGAAGGAATTATTTTAAATTCTCTGCTTTAAATCCCTACTGGGCTTAGAAAAGGATGACTGTATGGTGACTGTGTTTGATCTTTCTGTTTTCTTTTTAGTTAGCAATTGTTATTTTTTCCCCAACGTTTCCTCAAAATGTTTTCCAGTTCTGTTTCCTTATGAGATTGGTGATGTCCTGTTCTTAGCTTGCTGCCTTGAGCTTTGACTTGAGCTGCTGGATGAATAATTGGTGAACTGAGAACATTGCAGAGATGGCTTTTAGAAAATACATTTTTTAAAAATTCAGTCTTTTTCCCTTTGATAAAATCATGATGAATTTGATTGGGAAAATAAATTATTTTTATATTATTTAATTAAGCTTTTTCCTCTGTGTCCCAGTCTCCCCTCCCCCTTTTAAGGAGAGGGCCTATTAAAGTAAAGTAGTAGTAAGGGATAATAAAGTAAAAGTTTTTTGTATTTTTTGTATTTTTCTTTAGACTGCACTGGCACTTTGTCATATATATGGTGCTTGAAGTTCATCAGGTGCAAACCTACAGTTTAAATATGGACTGGAATTTGAGTGGAAAATAACCTACCTTTCACTGAAGTGGAAGCCTGTTTATAGTGGGGGCTAACCTTAATTTAGCACTGCTTTGTCCAGTCAATTTTCTATGGGCAAAATGACTGCCCTGTTAGCAGTAGAAGGGCATGTGTGTGGAAAAGCTGAAGGAAAAAAGCTAATAATTTCCTGCTCCTGATCTCACGGAAAAACCTCTTCCTTCCCCCAAGCCAACCATGATAAAATGCCATAAATTTTCTCCACATGTTCTAACTATGCTTAAGCAGACGATATGGAAGATTTGAAGCTGTAACCAGATACCTTTGGTCCTGAAGAGTGGGACTGAATTTCATCTTATTCTTTTCTGAATGTTTTCCTTTGGCTAGACATTCAAATTGTATTTGTTTGACTTTTTTTCTCCCCAGGATATCTGCTAGTGAAGGGTAATGTTGTTGGATGTACATTTCAGCATTTAATTTTTTGGCTCAATGACCCATAGCTCCTTTTGTTGATGTTTTGGGGAGGGAGTAGATTAGTGTTAGTGGCATGTCTTATGTACAAGATAAACTTCTTCATCACCTAGTGCTCAAGCCTAAAGACAACGATGCAGGAAAAAAACACATGGAACATTAGCTTGCAGTATTTATTTTGAATTGATTTATGCAGATTAAAGTTGGTTTCTCTATGTAACATTAGCCAAAATTTTTATATTATAAACATGATTCTTTCTGACTGCAGAACTGAGTGAAATGTATCCTACTGTGATATGATGATATAAATGCATTTTATAAAAGTTAGATTTTATAATAGGAGGGTTGGTTATAAAAATGTTAAACTAAGTAGGTAAATTCTTGGTGCAAATCCTTTGGGAAGCACAGTTACACTTGGGATACAGTCAGTTTCTATTTGTAATATGAAGTTCTTCTGCCCTGTTTAGCATCTATTATTTAATAAGAACCTCTTGGGTTCCTACTAATGCATGTTCCTGAAAAAGTCGCATCCACACCCAAAAGAGTGTGCCTCAATATTGTAACCATTAAACCAAATTTCTCATCCTAATACTTTAAAGAAAGCATGTTATCCTGCCTTTTCAAGCAGTGAACTATGTTGTGTCTTGAAGTTAACTAAAGTGTGACAATGAAGTCAAAACTAGTCTTTCCTCAGGAATGTCTAGTGTGTTTCAGGAAGTGGTGAAAGCAGTCAGATATTGGCAAAAGTGCTCAGATCCAAACTTGTAGCCCAAGTTTCTGCTCATTTGCTATGTTTTATTAAACAGGGAAAAGAAAGGACACTTTTTCATTCCTAAAATTTGAAGGTTATATTTTGGAGCAGCTTGAAATGTTTTTAGTAATAGTGAGCTAGGTCTGAGTCTAGTTTTTACACTCAAAGGTACAAAATGGTTTAGAGTAGTTGTAGATTGCAGTTTGAGCAATGTGGGGAGTTTTTGCATTGCGGGGATCCCCTGCTCAGGTGAGCAGGATTCAGTGGCCACCAGAGACACTGAGTGCAAAGCTGATCATTGATTAAGGAGGAGAAATCTCTTACAGACTGCTCTGCCACCTTGTTATGTGACCTCAGATCAGTTCATCAACTCTTTCTTCTACTGAGTTGCATCTGTGTGCAAAGGGTTGTGTTACTCTTTGGACCAAATTCCCTCCCTTTGTGTACGTGTGCTGACTGATTTCACTGGGGTTACTTCTGGTCAGTACAGATGTAAGGTAAGAAGCAACGTTTCTGTTTACATCATCAAAGATGTTTGGTTTCTTTTCAAATTTCAGCATTCCGCTTGTATTTAGAATATAGACCAGTATTTTCTTATCATGCAAGGTAAGAAGGAAAAAGTTTAGATGGTGCACTCTTCAGAATATAAGATTTGAGCTGGTCAAAGATTAATGTACTCACAGGTGAGGTGCTCTGGAAATTATTCTCTTCTCTATACAGTGCTAGGTTTTACATGCTTACGAATTTTGGATAGGCAGAGGAGCTCCTGGGTGTCAGTGAGAATGTCAGTGATGTTTCACACTCCAGCTCTGTCCTACAAGGAAAGGCCATTGCAGTCTGCAGTGCTCCTCCTCTGGATACGCTAATGCACTGTGAAAGTGCACATCATGCCTGGATGGGCCCTGCTGATAAAACACTGCCTGGACATCTCACAAAGTGCTAATGTGTGGAAGCGCCTGCGAGCAGAGGGTGGATAGTACTGCTTTGTGAAGGTCATGTCTGCTGGGGTTAGCTGCTGCGACCTTCCCGTGTGGGACTGGACTCCACTCTGAAAAGTTCTGTTCTTTGCAATCTCAAAATCCACACTTTAATGGGTAGAATCAATAGGGCTAATAAAGTGTCTGAAGTTAGACAGTGGGAAAGGAAAGCAAACATTGAAAGCTTTAAAGCCTTACTTAACTGGCTCTTTGAGTTAGGATGGTTGTCCAATTTCAAGTCTTGCCTACTGCAGTGTACCCCAAAGTGCATTACCTGCTCTGGAATTGCCTTCTCCATTTCCGGGCTTCCTGTGTTTCTTTGCCTTCTAATGAGGAAAACTCTTCCACTTCTTGCAATGATTCCTGGTAGTTACCTAGGACCATTTGCAGAGCAAAGACAGCAGTTACTCTCCCTAGCGGATGAGTACATTAAAAAAAAAACCCAAAAAAACCCCAGAAAAACCAACTACTTTATAATTTTTTTTAATGTTACATTTTACAGTAGCATTTGACTCTCCCCTCTTATTTAAAGCCTTATGCCTTTTTTTCTCTAAGGCTTTTAATATTTCATATCATTCATAAAATATTGTGAGCATGGCGTATAATTTGTGTACATAACATTAAATAATAAAATAGGTGTAACTAAAGTATAATTTCAATTATGCTCTTGCAATTTTATTTGGGACCTGGTTATTCTTAAACACTTTCCATAAAACATGTATGTTTAAAACTTGCATGTGTTGATGTCACTAAAAAAAGGAAAATCTTCAAATAACTTTTGGCTGTAATGTAATATATCAGACTTGTCAACTATTTCTAGTGTCTTGCAGGACACTTGTGTTCATAGATAACCTCTCATCCTGGACTTAATTATTTACAAAAGTATGTGTCCATTATGCAGACTGTGTAATTTCAGACTTAAATCTCTGAGTTGTAGATGATCTGGCATTTTTTTCTACTGTGAGGAAGAGACATTTCCTAATTAGTGAGGAAAAGGTTTATCTCTTCACTGCAGTTATGGGACTACAGTCTGAAGCAAAACCCTGCAAAGAGGAAATGCTCTTCCTCCTTTTGTTTCCTATTTTGTTTCTCCATGAATAACTGTTCATTCACCCCACTTGGTTAGCTTCGAAGTTCTGATTCCCCAGAATGGTCTGTTCTCTAAGTGTTTGCTTAAAAAGGAAAAGCATTCTGAGTCCGCTTCTAGGAGTATGTTTAAGTAATATTTGTTCTTCTGTTCAACCAGTGTTTTCATTGCTAGGCATTTAAAGGATAGATGAGAGTTCATCTTTCAAGCAAATACTTAGCTGATTGTTTCTATGCACCATGGTTGTTGCTTATTTAAGTTAGGCAAGCCACTGCCCAGCATCACAGTGTTTTGTTTGGCTTTGATTTTTCCATTCCTGATGTCTGTTGAAGACTGGTAGGTTGGGTAATTCCAAGTTTGGTATCTTACCTTTCCATTTTCTTGTCTGTTTCTCTTTGAGGCTCTGGTTGCAGTCACAGCTGCTACTTCACTGATGAAGTAAGTTTATTCTCAAACACTCACAAAGTAGGTATTGATGATTTATGTACCATGCAAACAACAAGGTGCCTGGCTTCCTATAGGCCAGTTCTTCTTTGTGTGTGTAAATAAAGTGTAGGGATTTCCCTCCGCAGAAGAGAATTGTTTAAGGTTGGGAAAGACCTCTAAGATCATATAATCCAACCATTAACCTGACACTGACAAGTCCACCACTAAACCATATCCTTAAGCATCACATCTACATGTTTTTTGAATACTTCCTGGGATGGTAAATCAACCACTTCCCTGGGGAGCCTATTCTAGCACCTGATCACCCTTTCAATGAATAAATTTTTCCTGATATCAAATCTAAACCTCCTCTGGTATGACTGCTTAAACTTGCAGTGCTTTGCAGTTCTCTTAGGTCTATGCTACTCAAGGTATGATACCACCTATCATAAGAATGCTACACATTCTTGTATTTGTCTAGCTTCAGCTGCCGAATACTGTTTCCGTCACACTTGGGCGCTTGTTTAGCATTTCTGCTCTGTCTTTGAAGTCTTCTGTTATTAGAAAACCCAGTGGAAGAGCCACCAGCATCTCCAGTGCTCTTATTTTCCCCTGCTGTAAAACATCTGTTATCTGGCATTTGTGGAGAGCAAAGCTGGGTCATGGATGGCTTGGCCTCATCCAGCTTTAACCATTCTAAAGGGTTGAGACTATGAGGGCAAGGGGAAGGCTTGATTTTGTCAACTCTTAAAATGTTCTTTTTGTCTAAGAATACAAATTAAAAATCAAATAGAACCAAACCCCTCTTTCTCTTAAGACTTGGTGTCTCACTGAGTGCACTGGGCATAAAGTCAGTTAATTCACATTACTAGTTGCTTGGTATACCCAGAATGGTGTATTACACATGACTATGTTTGACCATAGCTTTTAATCACATGACAATTTTTTAAACACGACATTTAAAAATGTTTACAAATTTAGAACAGCAGCAAATTAAAACCTGACATTGGTTTATAGTAAAAGTAAACAAAGTATCTTCCTAACAGTATCCCATGTGGCTAGATATGATTTTTCCCCAAAATTCTTGTTATATGCTTCGTTGGAAAACTCAGTAAACCATGCCACTTTGTTTCACTTGCTCAGTGTTTGAAGAATGCTGTCTAATGGGAATAAATTTGAATTAAAACCCAAAAACTTACAAAAGTAGTACAGACTAGATAACAGTCAGGACAAAGATCCTGAAAATAATTTTAATTTATGGAAGTTAGTTGCAAATAAAATCTAAAGTAATGTGGGTACATACAAGGTGGAAGTTACCATGGATGTACTCTTGACTAGATGGCAAGTCCATAAAGGAGTATTTGGGTATACTGGAAGTAAGACACTTGTACCTAGCATAGGCCAGTTGCCTAGCTTGAATGTAGTCCAGGAGAACTTTACTCCCTGCAGTAATTGACTGATCCAGGCACTTAATTGGTCTCCCATAACATCAAGCTAAGCTATTTGATTCTTTACCTACATGTAGGTTGGTTTTTTTCCCCTTGCATTTCAGCAGCTTCCTCTTTTCACTCCAGTGTTTTTGTAATTTAACTAAGATTATGTGTACACCTGGTAAATTATCTTCTCTAAGCATTAGGATGGGGAGTTACTAGGGAAATGCAGTACATCTCTATTTGCTTTTGTTAAACCATCCTCAGTATTAATTTTTCCAGACATTTTCCTGAGTTAGCCACAGCAAATATCTTCAGTAATTTTCTTCTAGCAGTGAAGGCTGGGCAGTTGGATTGGCAGGAGTTCAGACAATAATGTGTCAGCAGTTGACAGTTACAATTGAGATCTTCTTGTATTGATACCTTATTAATTATCAGCTATACATCTTTCAAAGAAAATACCATGCTAATTGATAGCCACCTTTTGTTTATAATGATTAATTATATATATATAATTGATTGCAGTGGGTATAGAAAGAGATGATCTATGTTAATTATAAATGAAACCTTAATATTTGGTAAGTCTGACAGTGATCTCTGGAAATAACTTCTTAATAGGAACACCTTTTCGAGTAATAATTTTTTCGTAAAAATTACTTTTGGGAATTGACTGATGCTGAAGATATTGAGCATTTTTACCTTCTCTTTACCAGTGTTTGCACTGCCTATTTTTTTTTTTTCACTTTTTCTCACTAGCTAAATGGTAGACTTCTCCAGTGGTTTTTTTTTTTTTTTTTTGGGTGGAGGAGGGTAGGGTTGAGTTTAGGGGTGGTGGTGGAAAGTAAAATAGGATTATTTTGAGAAAATAGGATAATTTTGAGAAAGTATTTTATTTCTATACTGAACATTATTTTGTCTCATACATTAAGCTGCCACTCCTACTTTTCCCATCCTTTTTCTTCCTGGAGTGCTCTGCTGGAGGCCCAGATGACCTCCCTGCCCACCCTTCACTGCTGACCTCTGAGCTACCACTCACACTGAGAGGTTTAAATGTGTCCTGCCTATGGAAGGTTGTATTTGTCTCCTTGCAGTTTTTTTCAAGCTTCCTTGCATTCTTAAGTGTGGGGAAAATTCTGGTAACATGTAGACAGTACAGGTGAGGATTTACAGAGTGTGTCAGTCAAAAGTAGCAGGAGGAGTTTAATGATGCACAAGCCAGGAAGGAAATTCCCTGGGTTACGAAGGAACTGAGTCCTTCCATTGAAAGGCGTGCACACCTCAGCAGTGAGCATTAAGGAATAGATTTTTTTAATCAAAGAAATTAAAAAAGGAAAAGAACTTTTTTGACAGATGTCTCTTGTGTTTCTGGCACAATGTGTTTCCATGCCTTCCCTTCTGTGCCTGTGATGGAGAAGTGAGTTGATACGGATCTGCCTGCTGTTTACAAGATCCACATTGTGAGTAAGGAAGGGCAAGGAGAAAAACTTGCCTCTTTTTGTCAATTTTTGGTCCTGTTTTGGTACTACTTGACTTGGGGATACCTTTAATGATGATACACTAATATGTTAAAGAGGAATGTCCTCATATCTCCTTTGAATGGAAGGGTTATTGGACTTGATTTGTTTGCTGTAGTTGTAAGCTCTCTGGAGTAATGACCTTTCTTATGTGGTTTGTAAAGTACTGTGTTTACTCTTGATGTCCTGCAAATTGCTGTAAAAAATAATACAGGGAGTAATGTAGCAGCACTTACCTCTTATTTTTTTCTATATCCAATGTAATAAAATTATACATACAATAAGTTTGAAGAAGATATGTAGTCTAAATGCTGTTGTTTCCAAGGCATTAGAAACCATTTGCCAACTTTTAAAGCAAAATATATATTTTTTTTAAAATTCAGTGAAGATGGATATGTAAAGTTGGATTTGAAAAATTCTGCTTTTATGTAGCTATTAACCTAATTTTGAGGATGTTTTAAAATATTTAGCTAACATATCTATAGAGTCTACTAGTGTTTCAGTAGATGCTCTTTGAAAGCTCTGTCATAGCTGACTTGCTTCAGTATCTTAAAATTCGACCCAAATTTTGTCTTTTTTTTTTTTTAATTGATGAAAATAATGGTAATTTTTCCCATTTCGAAACTTAGGTATTGTTTTTTTTTGTTTTGGTAATATTTAGTGTTTTTTTAAGGCTTCAAATTGCAGACTCAGTGCATGATACGATAAATTTAATCCAGAGAAAAACTGGAAAATTGTTCTGAGGCACCCTGATTATTATCTTTTAAGTGCCATGGTTTTGGGAATTGCAAATTTGTGAATTGTGCCTTTTAAAAGAGAGAGTTTTGTGATACATGGGGTACCACTTATTGAACAGAGACTGATATTGAATGTCTACTGCTGTTCTGCAGTACCAAATCCCCTTATGAATGGCTGTGGAAAGTTTAAAGGTTATTATCTCGTGTTTGTTTACTTTGTAAAGATAAGATTTCAGAGAAAATCGAAGGGTACTGTCTGAAATTCCCAGTCACTGCAGTTCCATGGAGAGCATCGATCCCTTCCTAGAGGTTGCTGGGGACTCATTGTCTCCCTGTTCATTATAGGCTACTGCTGAAATCTCCAATATTTCAGGTTTGAGATTCTTTTATTGTTGTTTTGGCAGTTTGTCAAAATTAAATGGCTCATCCAAATCAATATGCTGTCTTGCATCTGCATTTCACATGTCAAGGTATTTTGCATTTCGAATGCAGTCACAATGGAATGAGCCATAATGATTGCAAAAAGAGCCTTTTGGCCCTCCAAAGCCCTCTGACTGTAAGGAAACTTTCTGGAAAATAAACTTTGCTCAGTTATGCAATCACAGCTTCCACTTAGATCAGTGGTAATTGCACACATGTGCCCATGGGTAGGAGTGAATCGGTGAAGAATAAATGCAGCAAGGTCCGAGACAGAATATAAGGTACAATGATAATTTACTTAATTTAAAACAAGCATTTGTGTTTATTGGTGAGACAATTAATTGCATAGTAAGGAATAAATGAACAACTTCCTCTGTTGTGATGGCCTCTCTTTCCATGAGGTGACTAAGCTTTTCTCACCAATTTAAATTGTGGTGATATGTGGCTTTAGATACATGTTTATCATTAGCTAAAATAACACAGCTGTTAAGGCAAGGTTTATTGCCATACTCGTTCTGCATGCTAAGCACATTCTGTGTACATGTCAAACAAAATGCCAATTTAATCGGCCCCCTCAGAGTTTCCGAAGGAGTGATGATGAAAGTTTGGCAAGTTTATTTGCACCGTTCTGTACAAAATCTGCACGGCCATTATCTCCAGACACTTGCAATATGAAAAATGCCAATGGTGTTTTTACATACTTAAGAGACTAATAAGCTACAGATGTCAAAACTGTAAAGTTGAATTATCTTGAGCTTGTATGAATATAGCAATACAGTTTTTTTTAAATTCATGTGGAGCTGTTCTTAAGCGGTGTTTTAGTGCCCTGAGCTGTTTATACCATTTCTGAATGACCACTGATTTAGTGAAATTGTCTGAATTGAGAACCCATGATATAAGGAAAAATAAAAATTCCTTATTAAAAGTAGGAGTCGTTAATTTATTCTTGATTTGTTTGAAGCAAGAATGTAGAGGGAAATAAACAAAAGCAAAATGGCTTGATTTAGACAATTGTCTGTACATTGTTGTCTGACACCCCAATAATAAACACAACAGGCTGGCACATTCAAGTTGCCAGACATATCATACAGTAGTGAAAAGCTGTCTGTCTGTCTGTCACAGAATAGATGGAGTCCAGTGCAAATGGTCAGAATGTTTCCCTACTTCTGTTCCTGCAGTCAGTTTACTTTTTGCTTCATATAATTGTCCACCCTCTGCAGCCACACTGGTATAAGAGCAATAGCTTTTCACAAAATAGAACTTTATTCTTTCCAGGCAACATCTGAAGTTTTTAATAATATACTTTATAATTTTCGTTTTTACTTCACATCAGATGACAGTTTGAAGAGCTGAGGCTGAGGGAAAGGGAAAATCAGGCTAACATTTTTCACAGAGTCTATTTTGGGCATCAGCTCTGGGTGCCAAGCTTCAGAGGGAGGCTTTGACTTAAAGAGAAATCCTGTGCTCTTACCTTGTGCTCGCTCAGGTTTGAACCACAGGATTCAGCACCTCTGTCAGGCTTTAAATCTTTCAGACCGAGTACCCCAGTTTAGTTACTCTTTTGATAAACTGACTTATGTTGGCTGCCAGAGGTCAAATGAACCCACCCAGAATCAGGCAAGAAAAAGACTTGTCTGAATGCCCAGTTTTGTGCTTAACTTCCAAGACTGTCTTCTTGGGCCTCTCAGAAAATCTCTTCTTTAATGACAAGCCAGGAAATCTTTTAACCAGACCTGAACTAAACGTTTATGTCCCCCTTTTTAATGCTTTCCAGACTAACAGTAATCTTTAAATACTGTTTTTCATGCTTGGATTTCTTGAATTTACTGCCTTTTTATTCAACTCAAGTTGGTATTTAAAAAATAAGGAGGTAAAATACAGAGTATTTACAAAGCATGGATAATTTTGTAGCCATGATTACATGTTAATGCCAGTGTGTCTCTAATCAATTAAGTGTTTCCATCACAAGTGAGAAATAACTCAATCAGAATTACTGAGTTCACGGGACAAATGATGGACTTCCATGATACTTTCATGAGGCTGAATGCAAATGATTCCATCACAAGGTAATGGACAGCGGTGACCGATCAGCATGCTTAATTTTTACATTTTTTTCTTTGTTAATCTTTGATCAGATAATTGCTCAAGAAATTTGCAAAGCCAGCAAAATGCAGCTATGTTGTTCTCAAGGGAAAGGTAGCTATTGATATTTCAAATGTCAGTCCTCTAAGTGTATGAAACTAGTTTCCTCTGCATACAACATTTGTACTTGCTGTTAAGAATTAACTATCTCCTCACCCTTCCTGGAAATTATTGATGTCAACCTACCTAAGCACAGCAGCCAAGTGATGTAAAACTTTTACTCAGTTTTGTTCTCTCATACCTGCCCTATATGTTACCAGGATTTCTGTGCTTATTGTGAAGATTTTCTATGAAAATGAAGTAATACAACTTAGGCACATTTGGAAACAGGTTAATTGTTTTTCATTTGCTAGATGCTTTTCCATTCACACGTGACTAAATTCTTTGCTCCTGACAAGTCAAAACTGAAAATTAGCTGGCCTGTATGTGGATATTAAAACAAACAGACAGACCAGGGAAAAAAAAAATAAACCAAAACCAAAGGAAGAAAAAATTAATTTCAAATTACTGGATTTAGCAGAGTTGAGGTGACAGTGTCCCGATAAGACCATAGTATGAAACAAAACCTTGTTTAAGCAGCTGCAGGAAGCTTGCACTTACCTGTAGTCAGTTTTAGTTTTAAAATCTTTATACTTGTTTGTTGGCAGCTTTTTTTGTTGTTGTAGTAATGATAAGGAGACATGACCTGGGAACTGGGGACATTCTAGCAAATAAATAGCAAGATTAGAAGAAAAAAGCCTGTTTCATATTTTGACTAATGGGTTGGTGACTGTGTGTTATTTTGTAAGCTTGAATTCTGACAGCAGGTAACAGTCAAGTGCAGTTTTATCATTGTAGTCTGAAAATGTGAAGTGTGTATGTTTTTAGTTACCTGGCACTGTTGTGTTTTGATGCAGAAGCCAGTTGTTTGCTCTTGCTGTTTACTGCAGGATAGAGAACTGATGTTTTAGCAGGGAGAAAAATAACAGGAGGGAATGGGGAAAATTATTTTAGGTATTGCTGTATGTGGTAGCAGGAGTGTTTGAGGTCGGTATTATTCAAGGAGATGGCTGCTTAGATGCTGGCTGTGATGATTTTCTGCTCACAAACAACTTCTCTAGAAACCCTTTAATCACATCACCCGTAGGTATCCACAAGTTTTTTTAATGCAGAAATATTCACAGAGATGAATGCTTTATGACTGCCTTTAAGAGTGCCTTTCACAGCCAAGAAATATCATACTTTCACACTCATGGTGTGATTTTGGGGTTGTCCTGTGCAGGGCCAGGAGCTGGACTGGATCATCCTTTTAGATCCAACTCAGGGTATTCTCTGATGTTATGATTCTGTAGGCATCTTTGCTAGAGGATATCATAATGCACACATTTCACTTGTACATTGATACAAGTGATTTTCCTTCTTCGCCAGTAGTAGTTTTGTAAAGTTACAGGCAACCAGTTCTATATTGCCATGCAACATATTCCTCCTCTAAAAAAGACTTAGAGAAAGGTCTTAATCTTGTCTTCTGCAGAACATGGTGATTCATCTTGCTGTGCTCAGTGAGGCCAGCCAGATATTACGAAGATGCTGAGCTGCTGAAACTTCTCTGCATAAGCTTTCAGCTCCGAAAAATACTTCCCCACTCCTTGATTGGGGTATTGTTGTTCTTAGTCATCAGATCCTTAGATCACCAGGATCCCACCATGCACCTCTGCCATGTGTGTAAGAACACAACTTTGTTCTAGGAAAATCTAGAAGAAACATAAGTTTTGTTAAAGTGTTGGGAAGCTATTAGTTATTTTTACCACCACTGGTTGCAAAGTATCATAAAATAGTGTCCATTTCTTTTAAAAACTCTCTCCCTTGCTTATAAGTTCCTCCTGTTGACTTACAATGAAAAGCAGCTGCTGAAGACTTCAAAGATTTTTGTCCTCTGGTAGTCTCCTGGTGCCAGTTCAAGGAGGAGACGATCTTTTCAGCAGGTGAAAGAGGCGGAGGGATTCTCTGCTTGGCAGTTTCTGCCGGGGGCACTGGAGGATTTCCTTCTTGCATATCAGCTGAAGAAAGTTGAAGTGGATTTGTGCATGTGCATTTAGAGATGACCTATCAGAAACACAAGGTTAAAAGAAAAAAAGGTTTCTAGGAGGGCCACGTGAGCTTTCTGTGGGTCAGTGTACAATGACTGTGTAAGCCCCAAGATTTTCATTTCAACACCAGGCAGCATCTAATGACACGTTGCAACATCTCATGGTCCTGGGCGACAGGGCAAGCATTACAGCCACAGCTGTAATGTTTTGTGTCCTGTAATTGTGTGTAATTAGTCAAGAGGTACATCAACTGCAGCACTTAATGACAGTGATAGGTGAAGTGTGCTGGTAGATGGTCTCTGTTTCTTCGGGGGATAAAACTCTGCAGTCTTCTTTGGGCAGATCAGAGACAGAGTCATTAACATAATGTCTAAGTTAGATCCTAGATCCTCAAAGCAGTTGCTTTCATGACACAAACTTCATCTGAAGGGAATGTCTTTGCAGAGTTGATGGGAACAAGGGCCATTCTGCTTCTTCACGTGTCCTCTCATGCAGCTTAAAGCACCTCATGTGATTTAGAGAAACTCAAATATGAGGCAGATCTTTATTGGGCATGTGAAGGTGTCGAACCACGATTTTGTGATAAAGATGTGTCAGGTGGCTCAATCCTCATTAGTTTCTAATAAGTGCAATTTTTACTGAGCACATCTGAGTTAGGACAGCCTGTGGCTCAGAGCTTGGTGCTGGTCTTTCATGGGCCTATCAGGAAGGGAGGATATGGGACTATGGTGCTTGGTAGGAGTTTTAGGGAATTGTCATGTCAGACACTCCTCAGTGAGAGAAGAAACAATCATTCTTGGGATTTACGATCTCCATAGGTCATCTCTGACAAGAATGCCACAAGCTGTCTTCTATTTTTTATCATTCCCTGAATTAGTAAGAAAATCATTGGCCCTTGGGCTTTACCTAGTTACAGCTTGAAATCTTGCACTTGATGTCTGAAAGCACAAGAGGGAAATCTTCTCAAGATTTGTGTTCTGCTTCAGGTTTCTGTTATTTCAGTAGTGACCCCAAAAAGCCATCATTTTATAAACAGAGAGCAGGCACCTGCTCTGCATCTGTTCCTTCTTTTCATCTGTGTTCCAAAGCTCTTCTCATGTTGTTACACTTATCTGTCTTTTGTGGTCCTTACCAGAAAGTTTGTGGTTCTCAGTTGTCATTTCAGGAGACAAAAGAATAGCAAAAAAACTTCTGTGGCTAGCAAGGTAATGTTAGTTGTGGTTTTTGATGGTAGAACTTCTACTGCAGAATATCTTACAGCCTTAGGCATTTGGATAATTTTGACTTTCTCCTGAGATCTCCAACTATTTTTATACTCTGCTGGAGCATCAGAGAGGCAGATGGGCCAAGACCAAGTCATCCTAAGGTCTGTTTTAACTGCAATTTATGAAAAAGAAATATATTTTTTGTTTACTTCCTCATCCCAGCTCTTTCAATAGCTTTAATATTAGAAAGAAAAAAGTAGTAACACATTCAGGGGATTCAGTGCTTATAGCTTTCTTTGCAAAATGTTTGTTGGAAGTATCAAAGATTCAAACAATTATCTTTGGTATTGTAAGTGTATCTTTGAAATTTAACTTCAAAAGTGTCAAGATTAATTGCTTTGTAATCCATAATCCATGTGAAAATCTGGTAGCACTTGTCTGTGTGGAAAGCAGAAAGTCTCTTCTGACTTTACGGTGGCTAGTAAAAAGTGATACAAACCACTGTGTTGGTCGCAAAAAGTCCTGAGACTTCAGTTTATGTGCAGTTCTCTCTGATTTACCTTAGCCCTGGGAGTTTAGTGGGTATTAGATGGGGGTTTAATGCCATCTGAAGGATGTGGAAAAATTATGTGAGCCTGGATTATTCCATGTTTGACAGAGTAGAGGCTCTGCAAGTAACTGCTGTTTTCTGGCAGTAGTATTTTGAGCAGATGTAAATTGAGTAAATGCAGTGCAAGACAGAATCCCACTGAACTGATTCTGAACTTCTAAAAATTACTGTTTGATGAAGCAAAGATGGTCATGTAGATAAATTGTCTCAATAAAAAAGGTTCATATAAAATAAGCATAATACTACTTTTAATGAGATAATCTTCAGCAGTGTCTTTAGTTAAGTATGTCTGTCAGCCTGCATTTCAGATTGAAGAGTAATGAAGCTGAAGGTAGTGTAGGCTTGTCCAGTGGGTTTTGGATGGCAAATATGTCTGAAAGGTGTGAAGTTCTGTGATGCCAGGATTATTTTAAAAAAATAAAAAATAAGGTGTCCTGTGACTGACCTCTTATGCAATCATCAGTTTGTCACTGATCAGGAGTGCCAGCCAGCCATGTGGGAAGTGTTTCTGAAGGGTTTTGGGGCTTGAAAACTTAGAGTTATGGGTGTTATCTTTCAGAGGTCTTTTGCTTTAAAACTAAAAAAAAATGGGACCATATACAATGGCAGAGTGAGAGCAGTGGTGTGGTAGTATTTTTGTTAGCATATGAAAATGAAGTTGAGACTGGAAATCTCATTATTCTAGTAGTTTCTGAATGTTGGAAGTGTCTGTGAGGGAGAGAAGAAAGAAAAGAATGTGGATCCTACAGCTCTCCATTTTCATCTCATGTAATAACAGCAGCCATGAAAATATCCAAATTTCTGGAAAAGAAGGAATGTTTATTGTAGAGAGCCTCTAGCAGCTGAATAAAGCAAACACCTATATATAGGATGATTAATTAAAGCAATGTATTTGTGTTTATCCAAAATGGTCAGGATGAGCTCATACCTAACTGAACTTTCTAGTACTCCTTCCCTTGTATCAGGGAATTCACCCTGTACCAGATCTGGGTTTTAGTTGCATGTGTCTTTACTTTGGCAGCTGTGACTTCCAGTGACTTCAGTGACCCAAGCAACTTCTTCCAGGAGAGGATGTTGTCCAGTTGAAAAGACAGGAGCCAGCTGAACAAGATTTTACATGTCTGTTAGTCCTGCTAAAACCCACGTTAGCACAGACATCCCAGGGCTGCAGGGTGTGAGTCTTTCATGAACTGTCCTAGATCTTCAAGGATGTCTCTTTATCCATCCGAAAAATTATTTGTTGCAGTTCTTGATTGGGTGTTTTTGCTGGTTGTAAGCAAAGCAGTGGAGCATGATATGGGCACCACAGACTACCCTGCCTTCCCATAAGTGCTAACCACTGCTCCTATGAGTCTGTTTCCCTGCATCCTACATCCTAACACTGGGATAAGTTAACTCTTTATAATTATTTGGCAGGTGACACTAGTTTTCTTTTGTAGGAAACAGTACTCATTACAGAAATGAGTCACAGTACCACAAATGGCAGTGCTCAAAAGCTTTTCAAACATTAGACCTTATATAGTGAAAAGGAAAAAGCCTGGTTCAGAACCAAAAGAGGGAGAGCAGTACCAAAACAGTGATAAGTGAAACAAAAAATTAAGGAAGACCGGTTGGAAGATAAGTGTAGGAAAGGCAGATGAGTCACTGAAATGATGGGAATGACAGACTCTGTGTCATAGCAAATGCCTGCTCCATGAACAAAAGAATTAACAAGGTAGTAAATGTTGTAAACACATCTTATATAAAGCTTAGTGTTTCATGTTAAAGAAAGGATTATTATGATTGCTGTAATGACGTTTTCATGAAGAAGAAAGAGATTTTTGATTAAAAACTTTGTCCAGTGCTTTAGTGCCTAAGAAGAGACTTGATTGAAAAAATGCCTTTAATTTTGAGATAAGAATTTGAGTCATCTTTTGAAAAAATTACTACAGCAATAGCAAATTAAGTGTACAGAGTATTTGGGTTATTTATAAAGAGGCAGGTCACTCCAAACTGTAGAGAATAATAAAGATTAAAGTGCTATAACATTAATTTTTCAAGTAAGCACTATATGTGTGATAAGAAGAAGCTGCACGATGAGGTTAAACCATATAAAGCTCTACAATAACTAGTGCAACTGTTTACTGTTAAAACATTTTCATCATTATATATTAAAATACCAGTTGTTTCCAGGTGGATGAATCTATCTTGCATTAGCTGAGACACTTGTCGCAGTTTACCAAATTCTGTGTAAGCATAAATAAACAAACCCAATCAGTCAAGATCACTGCATCACAAAATATGCTTATTTTGGCAAGTCTACTTCGTTTTAATTGCATATGGTCTCAAACTTGAACCCTAGGTCTAAAAACCTTAGGAGAAATTTGAATTGGAGTTTAGACTTCACAGATTTTATTTTCTTAGTTAGAAAATGCTTCCAGACTTTGCCTGCACCACATATTTATTCATGAGAAACAAGCCTTTTATATTAGGTGTTATATAAACACGTGTCAAAGACCCAGCATTATTTTTTATTGAGCTGCAAATAACATGTGCAGTTGGGAGTCAGTTTTTTTATTTACTGATTGCTGCTGGCATGCTGGTCCCCAGGCTGAATAGGCAAGAGGGGGTCTGCACTGATGGGAGCACACGAGCTTCCAACAAAGGGAAATATGGCCGGAAAATACTTATCTGCCTTCTTCCTCTTCCTTTTCTTCTCAGCCTTCCTGATTGAAAGAGATTGTCTATGAGGTGCTTTCTTTAACAAGTAATTCCTTTAGGGTAAGTGTCCTTGTTTGGTGGCATGGTAAGGAAACTCAGAGTCTAAAGGAACCTATGGCCCTTAACAGTGCTGGGAGAAGACGAGTTCAGCACCTGTGTGCAAGGACATTTGACAGCAAGGGCATCCTTCCTGAGGTACTTGCTGCTATAAAGCTCCTCCAGTCCTTCCATTCCTTGGGAATGCAGGGCTCATTGACCTTTCATTTCAGTGGAGTTCCTGTTTTATACTCTAAGCATTTGGAACTCTGCCATAGTCTTGAATAGGAATGATTGCCTTCATAAGCAGATTTTGCAAATATAGGTCCTAACCAGCATTGTAGACATTTTTCCTCAAAGAACAAGTAAAAAGTGCTAAAGCTGCACCTGGAATTTGAAAAAGAGACTTTGAATCTGATGTAGAATTTCCTGATGGAATATGGCATGAAAATCCTCAGAATTTGGGCCCAATTTGTAGCAAACACAGAAATTTGTCAGGAAAGAGGGTTGTCGGTTCTTATGAATCCAGCTCTCAAAGTGCTTGCCGTTTGCCGTTTTCATCTATTTATTTTGGATTTTTTTTCCCCAGTCTGGAGTAGACCCAATGGAATTTATGCTGCTATAGTGCTTTCTGTACTAATTCTGCAAAGCTAGTTAATCTTTTCTGTCTTACCATAATGTTGATGGCACTGATAATAAGCATAAACGAGGAAGCAGATGAGAGTTTTGCAATGAGAGTTTTTCAACATTAGGTTATAGAAATCACAATGTAAACATATAATACACTGGATTAATCAAATGGTTTTCCAGTGTGGTGGATTTTTTGTGCTGATTACAATATTTTGTCTTCCAAATATTGATGGGTTCACCTGGTCCCTCTCTTCGTAGCTTTATGGTTTTATATGATAATTTACTTAACTTTTTACTCAGAAGGCAGTAATTTGTAATGTTAATCCTTAAAGGCTGTCCCCAATCACTTTTTCTGAGAGCATTTGGCACTATTTTTTGCACTGTCTTTTCAGGTAATGTGCTTTTCTAAAAGGCAGTTGGAAAAATTTTGCTGGTTTCCCATTTATCACTTGTGCTGTAGTTACCAAGAAATTATATGGGCACTATGAATTTGTATAATGCTTGATTTTTTTCCCTTGGCTTTCTGTTGTATGATGATGTTTCATATTCAAGTACTAAAGAGAGGAAAATAATTCCAGGCTTTTTAAGATCACCCTCCTATTCACTGGAAAGAGAAAGGGAAAATCTTCTGCATGTATAGAAGTGAAAGAGAATTTTTAGCACATCAAGTTCATATTTTCTAGTATTTGCTTTTTAATCCTTAGTGAATTCCTGATTCAGAGTTTAGTGATGGGGAAAAACTTCTATGTGTGTTATTAAAGATAAATTATATTTCTGTTCTTGAAAGGAGGTGTTCAGTAACCTGTTAAAAACTGACATTTCCTCTGTCACATATATTTGGTTGGTTTGTTTAATAGAGCACTTAAGTGACTTTTTATGCATTGGGATTTTCTCCAACATTGAAGATGATTTTGTTCAATTGGATTTTTAAACATTTGAAAATTGGAATAAGAAAGGCAGCATTGTTTAGGGCCCTGGCTGGGATTTTAAAAACAGGAACAACTCATAGCATTCCTTATTAAATTTAATTAATTGCTGCTTGTGGGCAATATGGCTGAGTTATTGTTACAGTGAGACCAATAACTAACATAATTTGAAGTTCTATATGTTCAGATCTTAGTTAAAGCTTTGCCTAAGAGTACTTTATTTAATTTTAAAAATAAATATTTTTCTTTTATTTCAAAAGTGTATTGAGGAGCATCTCATCTGTGGATTTTTAAAACTTTTGCTGTTTCTATTGGCTAAATTTTCAGTAAGAATTTAGATTTATTAGCAGTTTGAAAAATCTTTACTATTTGATACATGCTTAATAGTGAGATACATGCCATTAATTTGATCTCAGTCTGTTTTCTGTTGCACAGATGTTTGCATTACAAAAATCATTATTGTCTACCAGTAATCAGTGCTCCTATCGGAAAAGCCAATATAGGAGTGGGGAACTAAATGGGCGTCTGATGTCTCATCTTATTCTACAGATAGTCTTTCCAGCTGAGCAATAAAGGGGGTTGTGTGAGGAAAGGCACCTTTGGTGCATCTGAGATGTCTGTTCCACGGCTAAAGGGAATTCTCCAGCCTGACCGTTCACTCGTTCAGCACCAAGCCTTTACACAGTGAATAATTATTTTTAATGAATAGCGCGGGGAGTTAAATCCTTATGACTTAGTTATTTCTCAAGTGAGCTCAAAGTCTGTTTCCATAGTGAATATGAAGTTGTAATTTGTGATAGCAGTTTGAAGTAATGTAGCTGTGCGAACCTTTTTATGCTCAGATGAAACACGCCAAATGTTTTAGAAAGGTTTGCATTTGATTATGAGAAAATAAAGCTTAGGTGTTTGTTGTGATCCTTGGCTGAAAACTAAAATAAATATACACAGTGCTACCCAAAGTCTTAGTGTATTTAAGTATCCATGCTTGAAAAATGCATAAAATGGAAGATCTACTGATTTCTTTAAGCTCTGTCCTCATTGTACAAGACATAATGCTCTTGGGTTTACCTATAAAATTATGAAATGAATATGGGTCCCCTAGGTAAAATTCTACTCAGAGTGAAGTTATTAGTAAAATTCCCATTGAATGAGGTGAGGGCAAGATTTCATTGACACGCAGGACACTTATAATCCAGTGCAAGGTTAAAAAATAAACCAAACCCCTAGTTCATATTTAAAAAGTATATAGTACGTCTGTCTCATAAAATTTACATCCTTATTAAAATAAAATATATTTACTCTTCTTCGAACTAAGTCACGTCTCTCTCCAGACAATACTACTAAATTAAATCAGTGAGTTTTACAGAAATGAATATTCACTGTGTTCAATTATCAATTGCTTTTATTTATGATGCACTAATAAACACCTCTCCCGTTTGACAACTTCTATGTCCATTTATGTTTCCTTTAAAAGGAATCAGTTCTCTTGGTACAAGGTATTAGAAGTGTTAATCCTAAATAGAAGAGCTCTTCATATTATCTCTATTCGAGTAACCAATTTTGTAAAACAAAGGCCTTTCTTGTGTTTAGTCTTTAGGTGACTTGGCAACATAGATTTTTGGTTTTAGTTCATGCTACATGATGACTCATAAAAAGACTTATAAAACCAAAGTGGAGGTGCTACCTTCGTTGTTTTCTTGTTTTGATGAAGGCAGAGCTATCAGGTCTCATACTTTGTGTATGAGGAGTCATAAACCATCATGAAGACTGCAGCACTGAAAGAAATCCCTTACAGCTTGTTCCTAAGCTCTGCATTTAAACACTCCCTGGGACAAAACACAAACCCTGCCACCAACTGGCCCTGGCAAGGCGGGGAGGAGTGGTCTGCTTGTGGGACCTTCACCTTCACAGTCACCACTAGCTCAGAGAGACGTGCTTTGAGCTTGAAAATCATTAATCCTTATTGCTCTTAAGGAAGACAGAGCAGTGGGGAGTGCTGTGTCCAACTGGGACTGAATTCCAGTGCAGCTGGAACACATGCTGGGGGAAAGGAGCAACTGTCCCAAAAGTGGTCCCAGTGGTATCTGGACCAAATCTGCAGAGACCTGTATGAGTCCATGAAGAGAAGGGCACAAACCCACGCTGTGGGTGGTGGGAGTGGAAGGAGACCCTGTCCCCTCTGCTGAGTGCACGGCTGCTGTGAGGGCAGGGTGAGAAAGTCCTCATGGATTTTCCCTTTGTTTTCTTAATGAAAGGCTTAAAACCATTTCTCATCCCATAAGGAGAAACTAGAGAAGTTGAAGTTTTCTGAGGAAAATGCAGCAACTTGATCAGCTAACAAGGTTAGAAAGCAACGCTCATTATGATAATTTCTGCTGTTCATCGCTGCTAGGGGAAATAGCTCTTACTGAGGATTGTCCTGTAGTTTTTGATAAAAGGCCTGTTACAAGCCATTTTGTCTGGGTTCTTTCTCTCCGTTCTTGCCTTACCTTCGTCTCTGCTACTCATTTCTTTCATAATTTATCTAAAACAGCTTTCCACAAACCCTGAGAGATCGTACCCTTCAAAGCTGAATTGTATTTCTTAACTCTCCTACTCCGCCTGGAGAGCTGTCAGGAGGTGGTTTTACATTTGGAGCAAAGATGGCTTGTTTCACCTCAGCAAGTATTTTTAGTTAAGCATTTTTCCTCTAGGCAATTTCAGATGGTCTCTACTGGATCTTTAGTAACATACTCACTAATATATTTTAAGTTTTTTTTTTTTTGTAGTTTTTCTATAATTCGGAGGTAACCAGAGGCTGTACCTTTTATAAGAAAAATATTTTCATCCTCCTTAACATGAAGAAACTTGCTCCGTTAACTGCATTTGACCTAATGTTGTGAGCTTAAACACTAACCCGAAAGCTGTTAATCAAACCTCTGGTTTAAAACAACAAGGGCACGATTAACAAGTCAAATTTAGGTGGTAGCTTTAAGTAGTTAGCAACTGAGTTTAGTAGAGTGTGCTATTGCATGTTTGGTTATGACTTTCCTGGTTGATAAATTGATTTGTTTGAGGTTCTTTAGTTTTTGTCCCTCACATTTGCCAAGAATTGCTTGACTATGAGCTCTAAAAGCCTGAGAAATCAGTTTGTTGAAAAAATGCCTAATAAAGTAGTGATTTTTTTTCTGTGTGCTAAGGTTTATTTTTGACCTTAAAGAGGGCTAGCAAGGCAACTTCTGCATTTTAGCATCCTCCTATTATATCTGTTTCTGGCAGACCACTGGAGGTTTAAGAAATACTTTTGCTCCAGCCTACCCACACTCCCCTCTCCCAGTCTGGCTGGAGTGGACAGTAGGAAGCAGAGTCACTGTGGATGAGTGGCTTTGGTGGGTTTTTCACCTGTTTTAGGTGAAACTGTTTGCTATAGCAGAACTCTCTTATGACTAACCTCATGAGAAGACAGCTCAAGGAGACAGAAAAGTATTTGCCCTTTCTTTTGACAAGCTGCGGAGGATCCTGTTTCCCCCACTTTTTCTAAGCAGAACAAATTCACATGTTGAAATTTGAAAGTTTGTTGTCTTTGGTTAGTGGACTCTGCATTAATTTTGTTGTCATGCCGACACCACATAATCATGACAGCATCTATGCCTGCTTTCACCCTACAGGCAGGCAGAAGCTGTCAAGCCTGCATTATCTCCTACTCCTGTTCTGGGAGAATGGAGGATGCAGTGCCTGCAAGGTGGTTGGTAACCACAGTGGTCTTGGTGATAGCTCCTGAAAGTGCTTCAACAGTACCCTGGAGATTGTTTTACATCCACATCCATTGGGAGCAAAGAGCTACCCTCTTACCACATTAAATTAGTTTTAAAAATTCTTTTGCATAACCCTGTGATAGATTACATTAGCGTTACAATACGTTAGTATTGTTCTTTGCATGTTTTTTCTTCTGGGAAACATCTTTGGGGAGGCTTCTTACTCTGAGACTTGAAGATCTCCTTGAATGTCCCAACTAGACAGGAACAGGCTTTTAAACTCAGAGATTTGAAGTCTTTCACATACATATTTTACACATACAAGGAAATGCATCAGATTTAATTGTAAACAGATCATGGACTCTTGGTGCGTGTTTGGATGGGTTGTCTGTGTTCATATAAGAATAATGTCTTGTAACTACCTTACTTACTGCCTAAGGATTTGCACTCATATTCTTGGCATTCCTTTTTCTGTATTATTAATGAAAGTTTTTGCTATTAGGGGAAATACTTCTTGTAGAAGTTTTCCAGGGAAACTTTGCTAATCTTCAGGCTTCCAAAGTGAGAAAGGAATGTCTGTGAACTATACACATGCACATACTGTAAAACAACTGTGTGTAATCTAACTACTGCTCTTTATTAAATATTTGCTATTGTATGATTGTTTTCAGCTGCATATTATTTCACATGTCTTTAACTTTTGGACTGAAGGTTTCCATGCTGGCTGCCTGCATTCCGGTGTGTTTTATTTTAGTCAGAATGGCTCCATGGTTTACAATAATGGGATTAATATAAAGCATATTTTGCATTTGTGAAAAGGAAGTACTCTGGCAAACATTTTTTGAGAAGATTCTGGTCCTTGCTTATTTAGAAATTGGGCAGAAGTTTGTTTTTTGCTTCTTAACTTTCCAGTGCTACCAGTAAATACTAGTGAAGTGTTCCTTGTCTCACCTAGGTGTACCCACATCTAACTGACGCAATAAAGAACTCTGTCAAAAATCCCTGAGGGGGTGCATGGTTCTCCTGTCAAAGCAGGGTTTGAACAGAGTTGTTAACTAGGATTGAGGCAATATTCAGAGGACAAGGAAAAAAGCAGTTTCAGGAATTCATATTTCATTTCTGAAAGCACTTTTATCATGGACTTTGAGAAAAGCATAAATTGTGTAAAATGAATGCTGTGCTGGGGAGTGCTGGGAAGACATTGCCAATGTGAAAAGGTCTGAGCTTCTGGACTGCTGGGCTACAGGAACAGCAGGATTTGGGTTGTCTTGAATTCTGCTGCAATTGATTAGTCAGTTTGATTAGCTTAGCGCTTATTCCCAAGTGGACTGGGGACGACACGGTCATTTTTAGGAACATGATTTGAACATCTTAATAATGTTCTCTGTACTGTGTCTTCAAGGGTTTGATCAGAAAGAGAAATGTTTCATGATGCTTTCATCAACATGAGACTGATGTCACTGCACTGTTTGACAGTATCAGAGCCCATGGAGAAATTTTGCAAGCCTTATCAGACTCAAAAGGCCACCTTTCAAGATTTTGTTTATATTTCTTGATTGTAAAGAGATTAAGATTTCTTAACTTTTAAAAAATCAATTAGCTGCACTCTCTTGAATATACAAGGATCTGGGTAGAAATAGATGAAAAACTTCTTTGCATTTATGTGTCTCAAAAGTGATTTAATGAGATTTCATAGATAAGAATTAGTTACTATTCTGGCAACTAAATGGAGAATATTAATTGCACATCATCATACTTAAGCAATTATTTATTTGCTTAGCAAGTTGGGTTTTAGAACTAATTGAGTAAATAAATTCTGTTCAAAGAAGTTCTATGAAGAAATGGAAGTTTAAATAATGCTTTTTACTGTTTAAGAAAAATGAAAAGTGTTATATGCCTTTGATCCAGCAAACAAACCTGCATGTGTTTTCTGTTCCTTCTTGTACCTCTTTTGGGAGAAATCCAACATGGTTAATGTGTTGGGATGCAGCATTAGGGAAAAAAAAAGCATGGAAGAATGTTGACAGCCAGTATTTGTTAACAAAGTGAAGCGTGATTTGAAAAATATTTCACATGGTTAATTTGCTTGAAATAGTTTGTTTGCAGATTTAGGCCAAGATCTGGCTGTTGGGCATCCTACAGGAATACACCAGCCGTGCACAGCATCAGACATTGGGAAAATTCTGCCACAAGCATTGCAGTGGTGCTTCTGAAGTGTTGTAGTCGTCACGTGAGGGCTTGACTAAGGGCCTTGTGCTGTGTTACAGGTTGCGCTCCACATCTAGGTGGACATCTCTGGGGAGGGCTCCAGAAACATCAGATCCCCACGGATCCTTCCTTCCCAGTGGGAGTTGAGTGGAGCTGGGTGATCCAGAACTGGGTCTCACCTGTGCTTCCCACCTGGGCACTGAAGGGCTCACTGGTACAACTGAGCTGCCCCAGCCTTGGGAAAGCTGATGCAGAAGGGACTCCAGGGAAAATGGTTGGAAACCAAGCCATCCCAGTTGTGGATCTTTATACTGTCACTGCTATGTTAGGGCATCCACCTGCACTGAGATTTTGTCAAAGAAGCAGGAAAGGAACTGAAGGATTGTTGTGATGCTGGTGAAAACTGCTACTATCAGTCTCTGCTGCCTGTGTGTTCCTCCATGTCTGTCTTCAAGTCCCTCAAATGACTGAATCCAGATCAGGTTCAGCTTTACTTATGGGATAAAGACTGATGTAAGCTCTAAGCTATTTAAGTAGCCAGAGTGCTGTATGAAACACTGGAGTTTGTTTAAAAACTGAAACATTCCCTTGTTTGCTAGCTGCCACTTCCAGTAGTGTTTTCTTAATTTCTAGTGGCCCCTGATTTTAGTGAGGGAAATAGCAGTGCAGTCAAGGTCTGGTGCCTCATGACTTCAGAGAAGATTCTCTCAGCAGTTTTATTAATAATGGGCTCTTAAAGCACTGTGGAAAATGAACTTGCAGCATTTCTGTGACAGAGACCTTGGGAACCACCACCGGCTTTATCATTCACTGGAAAAGTCAAGTCTTGGGTTGACGAAATTTTTTTGAAATAAAACCCCCAAAATTGAGCATAATGAACTGATGTAGACAGTAATAATGATAAACTTTGTCAAGTGTCTCTTGTTAATGTGCTCAAAGCACTCTAGAGATTCTCGGTGCTCAAGTTAAGCTATAAAAGATAATAGAAGAGCTTATAAAGTTTCTGCACAGTGAATGATTTCATGACAATGGCTTTGTTTGTTTTAATGATGTGAACAGAGGGCATTTGCCCAGCACCTTCAGCATTCCTAAGGGGAATAGGTGCAGCAGTTACGTTTTATGGTTTCACTGTCATTATAGAGGTGCTTTTCTGTGCAGCTGATTGCCTAGATTGTATGTGAGATTTGAAGTTAAAAAATTCAGTAAGGAAACAAAACTGGAAGTTTCCTTCTGCAATGATTCAGATGGTTGCAGAAATAAATACATTTACTTACATTTGCATAATATATTTGAAAAATAATGTAGGGCTGTGACTTTTAAGTGACATCCATAATCGTAATGCAGTTCTCTGTAATGCATGACTATTATAAGCAGCGATGTTTTGCTGATGAGCTCATCCAAGGAGTCAAGAACTAGTTGGAAGGAGAGACAGATTTACCCTCCTCCATCTCAGATGATCTTTTTGCTTTCCCAAAACCAAGTATAAGCACATGGTTTTTGACAATGCTGTAGCTGACAGCCACCTTGTGCTGTCCCCACCCATCCTTAACATCCATGGGCATGATTTCCTAAGAAGCAGGTATAACAGTGAAGTAGGGAATTTTTTATCCACCTAACCAGAATAATAGAGAAAAGTCTGGATTTTAGAAGTTAGATTTGAGGTATTGCTAATAGGTTTTAATTTGAATGCTTTGTATTTGATTTCTGATTTTTTTTAGGTCTCCTTTACCTCTATTCAATTCACTTTCACGACAAAATTGCTTTACTAATTGCAGCAAAACTACCTGAAGGAGGACTGGCTCATATTCTTGTGAGCTGACTTTTTCTTTTAGTGTAAATTAGTCTTCTCTTTAAGAAGAAAAACGTCTACCATGAAGTGCTCTAAAAGAGCATTTACTGCAGGCACGGTTTGCATCCAGGGCTTTGTACAAAGGCATTTACACACAAGTGTGTACACACATACACCAATAATTTTCAGAGACATTTTGTGTAGCACTCACAGTGACTAGAGGTTGTTGCAAGTTGCTGACATGAAAAGGCTGTAGAAAAGCTCCTCTGAACTGGGAGAAGGAATGTATTTTCATTCATTAAGAGGAAGATAGCTTTTTTTCCTGAAGTCACCACTTGTCAGACTGTTCATTTGCAGTGTTTTTTTCTATTTTAATTTAGCAGATTTGTCTGGTTTTTTTGAAGGAAGGATTAAAATAACAGGAGGAAACTAGATTCTTTTCTCACTTGTAGGGGTGGAAGTTTATCCCAGCTGTGACTGCTGCTAACTTCCCTATAAAGTGCTCATGTTGCCCAACTTCTCTCATTTGTTTCAATTAAAATTTGGCATTGTCAGTTCAGACTTGTCGTAAGTGCAGTTTGGTGGCTTATATTATGCAGCTGAGTATGGAATGCAAAGCATATGTGTGCAAAAAAGGTATTGGGTTGGAAACTGGAATTTAACTATGTTCAGTTTTTGCCAATACTGCTTTTAAGTTTGTGCTATTTTCATAGTTTCCTGAAGTGATTGTGTTACTAAAAAAGTACCCCTATGAACTGGAGTTTTTGATGTTTGCTTCTGGCTACAATGTAAATTTGGTTTGGTTATTTGTTAAAAATCTACATAGCTCTCTCTGCAAATGCATATTTGATTTTTTTAATCTTGTGAGTTCTGTATGATTTTCATAAAAAAGCTCAGAGTCTTTTCCAAACTCTAAAATAAATGTGGAGCTTCAGTCATGTCATGAAACCTCAACAGATAGAAAACAGGGTTTACATCAACGTATTTTGATGCATAACATGATGCAAACAGTAGCAAAAACTTTGACTTTTAAAATTGTGAAGATATATATGACTAAAAGTGGCCCATTACTAATCCGTGATGTGTACTGAATTAACATACCGGGGCTGGTCGGTTTGGTTTTAGTTCTGTCATCATGGTAGGGCACAGATATTACATGTTGTTTTGGTTGCTTTTTCTTGCATCTTGTTTAAGAACAAAGAACACCAACAAACACAAGACAAGGAGCTTTAAGCTAGAGGAGATAAGAAGTGGCAGAAGAATATCTAGATAAATCAGGGTCAGTCTTGCTAGCTTATGCATGTGCTGGGTAGCAAGCCACTCCTTCCAAAAAATGGGACTCAGAAAAGTAATTCTTCCATTTGCCATAGGAAGACAGACCTGATGACGGACCCCAGTTCCTCTGGGGTTGTCCCCTCAGTGACAGTAGTCCTTAATGTCTTCTTGCTGTCCCAGAAGATAGGAAGGCAGGCAGTGCTCCCCAGGGCATGGGTGTATCCCTTTCAGCTGGAGGTGGGGCAATGCTGTCAAGTCTGTGCATCACTGCCAAATGGGAGATTCCAGTTTACCTGTGGGTTCTGGGATGACCGTCCTCCTTCAGAAAGGTTTTTTTGACACCTTCATGTTCCCATAGGTCAGGGGTGTGAAGAAATACTGCATAGCCTTACGGAAAGCGAGTGCCATTTGCAGGATCTGCATGCAGCCCCACAGATTTTGCATTTAAAAAGAATGCGAGGAACAGATATTTAGTTTGATGGTAATTAAGTTTGAACAGTATATTGAAGTATCTGGCACATTTAGAAGTGTTTTAAAATCGAGGTTTCAATTTGTTTCTGAGAAATTTTGTAGTTAACCCAGTTTCTGTTCTTGATGCATGAGTGACTGGGTACCATATGATGAACTGTGTTATATAAGATGCTCAAATTGTTGATCCAAAATTCTAGCTATTTAACTCTTCTGGGATCTTAGTGTTTCTTGTTTTATTTTTGTCCTGTTTTCTCTTTTCAGTATTTGAAGTGTTGATACGAAGCCCTTTTCTGCCAGCGCTGTTAGCAGAAAGAACTTATGTATACCCATCTGCCTGTTCCTTGGGCATGGGAATGGGTTGCACTGTCAGGAGCTTTTAACTATGAGCTCGATTATTACAGGAGGGATTTTCCTGCTTTCTCCTCTGTTTCCTCTAAATAGGTTTGTTTCTTATAGCAGGATATAGTACAGTAAGAATAACCAGCATCATTGATTCCAGTTGCTTCCTCAACAGAAAAAGTATGTTTTATTTGGGTGAGCTTTGCTGTCTCCTGTATATTTTGAGAAGAAAACAAACTTCTCCCTTTCTGTGAATCTTTCCCACCCAGATGTTCAGTTCTTTATTGTATTTTATTAATAAGTCAAATGCTTTCTTAGCTGTAGGGCTGCAGTGCAGCAAGCAGATGCTCATGTTAGAACAAATTCCATGATGTTGGAAGCTTAATTATCAAAGGCACAAAGTCAGACTCTCATTATGTTTTCCAATTGTTTTAAAGGTTTTGGTGGGGGGGGGGGTGTGGAGTGGAAAGGCAAAAAGTATTCTTTGTTCTTATGGTAAGACTGATGATAGGTTAACAACTGGGAAACACAAAGCTGCAGGTCCATGACTGAACAAAGCTTGTTCATCTGCAGAGATCATTATTTTCCTCTAATATGACATTGCAGTGCTTCTGTTTGTGGCAGTGAAGCTTTAATTACAGTTCATAATTCTTTATAAATTAGGACTTTGCAGGTCCTTCCTATAGGAATCTGTCTTTATTGCAGAGAGTTGTGATGGTGGGGGAGAGGACTGAAAGGGTAATCTCATGGACATTGGAAAATAAAAGTTGTGAGTTTGTACTTTAAAGGCTATTGTAAAACAAAGCTAAGATATGGTATGCATGGATAGTATGGGAACAGTTGAATGGGATGTTGGCTTGAGAAAAGCAAACCAGCCCAATTTTCCTTCACAAGAATACTAATTTTTGAGATGTTTGGTCAGCCTCCTCTCCCTGTTGCTAAAGAAAGATCTGTCAGTGTTGTGTTAGTAACACACTTCTTCAGTTATAGGTCTCAGTCACATCCAGACCCTGTATGTGAGCATACCAAGAATGATTTTAAAATACAACAAGGGCATATTAAAATATATCTATTGTTAAAAATCATTGGTAGAAAATAGATAGGACACTAAATTACACAAACACAAACATGTTATTCTTAATGAGTTGTTTGGTTTTGCCAGTTAGGATTAGGAATGCTTCACGAATTAAAACTGAAATGAGTTGAGATTCTCTTATATTTGTGCTTAGCAAGAACTTCTGAGGAATTTCACAGATTTAACTGGTAACAGCATTGCTTCCCATGCCTTTATGCAGTTTGTTTATGTAAAAAGCTGTCCTTCAAGGACAGGAGGGAAAAAAACCAAACCTCTTCGCTTTTTGTATGTTGAGTAATGGAGAATTGGAGAAAATGAACTGTGTGGTTTTCTGGGACGTGAGATTTAGCTGATCACCTCAGGATACTGCTTCCCAGATGTGCTTTCCATGTGAATTTTTTTGAGTTTTGTGAGCAGTTTTCCAATAGCTTTTTGAAGAAGGTCAGACTTAGAGTATCTATGGTTGGTATTACCTGGAAATAAAGAATGATTGACTCTAACTTTTTAAAAGTGTTTCTTTGGCATGATTTTACAGTGCTAATAGAGTTGGTTTGGATTTTGGCAGAATGATATACTCTCTTGAGAACAAACTCAAATTAATCAAAGCTCTGCTTTAGCAATTCTGTCTGTTTTACCAGTAACACTTCTGTTCCCTAAGCTTGTTATGGCTCCTTAATCCATAGGTAGTAGTTATATATACTTTAGTGACTGGATCTGAAGCCCAGAGAGATCAGATAACATGTCCAGAAATATGAAGTCCAATGAACCAAGTCCAAGAAAAATACAAGAAATGCTAACCCATTATTTTGTTCCTTTTCTCATTTATGTGTTGAAAGTTGGAGTAAAATTGTGTTGTTAGGTGTAGCTAAGACTTGCTGAGGCAATTTCTTATGCCCCATTGACTGTGAGGCTCAAAAGTACACACCTTTAAAATGCTGGAAGAGCACTTTCTTTAGTGTTATCTGGATTATTGAGGAATAAGGCAGAGTTTGTTTCCCTTAGTCTGGCATGGGCAAAACCACTGTGGATGCAGGAGAAAGTTTTGCTTGGGTATGACTTCTGATACATGTTAATCTCGTTGTTATCTGGTGGCGTTCAGAGGATAACGTTCAAGTGGATGCTCTGAAAAGCAGAGCAGTGGGAGACCCATGTTGAAGCAATGGTTTGGATTTCTGGGTTTTTCCATTAAGTTCAGAGCTCAGCTGTAATGTAATGATGGAGATACATTTTAAACATACCAGTTTTGTTAAAATGGAGACCTGGTCTTAATGGAGGCAAATAGGAATTTAAAACTCTTGTGACTTCATTTAGGTGGTTGTAGTTTAGTGTGAAAAGACTGGTGGAGTATGCATCAGCAAACCACAGGGTTTCTCCGTCATCTAAAATCCGGTGCCGTTCTGTAGAAGTTTTAGGTGTTTGTTATAACAAGGGTCCCTTCTGCATACAGTCATACATCTTTTAAAGTTTTCTGTGGTACTGGAAGTAAAGTGGATCTGTGCAATCAGAAATAGTTGGACTCCTTCTTTAGGCTGGGAGAGGCATACACATAAGACTGCACTGCACAGATGCAGTTACTTTGCAGAATGCCTGTGTCTGCTGTGCTGCTCCAAGTAGTGCTGGGAACACCCTGTAGTGATGTGCTCAGTGCTGTCAACATTTTCTTCAAATTGGGTTTTTCTTGTCTGGATAATGTTCCATTTGCATTTCTTCATCCAGCATGCAGATGATGTTGGCTCCTGAGATACTGTCAATAAACCAAATGAAGTTTTGTGGCATGGCTTGATTCACAGTAAGCTAGAACTAGCTTTGTATAGTAATATGCATAAAATACTAGTGGACTTTGCTCTTGCTTTCCTTGCCCTCCTGAACAGCTGCTGCTCACAGCAGATGGACATTAATTGTACTGACTGATACAGCGTTCCAGAGTTTGGACATTCTTATCAGTGATTCTTCAAATCATGTGGTGTCAGTTTATGCTAATTCAATTGTATAACTCATGTCTGACTCCTCAGCAGAAGAGGATTTTCTCTGGTCATGGCCCAGGTGCATGTCCTTCTTGAGACTGGCTGTGCACACTCACTTCCCAGAGTTATGTGTAGCAAACCCCAGTGCTGTGCAGGTAATAGTTTTATACTCCAAGACAGTAGTTTAATTCTCCAGCAGCTTCCTCACCCCTGACTGTCTCTTCAGCATCAGTTCTTTTTTCATTGCGGTTAGAACTGTACTCTTCCGTATTTTGCATTCGTAAAAATGAGCATAGTGTTGTGCTTTTTCAGTTGTACCCTGTGTTTTGACAGAAATTGGAATAATTTCTTATAATTTCTTATTAACCCTTGAATTTTTAGATTCCTGTATTTCTTTACTTCCATGGTCCCCCATACTGTGAATTGTCTTCTACATTTTCTTTACAGAGCAATGTGCAAATATTTCTGCCTTCAGAAACAAAGTGCAGCTTGGCTAGATCTACACAAGTCTGACTTTTTTGAGCCAAGTACAGTAATTTCGCGACCATAAGGCGCACTGGACTATGAGGCGCACCCCTGGGGAGTTGGCAAATTTTGCACTTTGTAGATCAGATAAGGCACACCAGACTATAAGGCGCACTTTTTTTTTTGCAGCGAGACTCCGCCCCCAGCTCCCCCCGCGCGGTTACTGGCCAAGGCGCTGCCTCAACCCGGCAACCATTGGCCCCCGGGCCCGCCTGTACCCGGCGGGGCTGGGGCATGCCTGCCGCTGCTCCGTGCTGCCTCTCCGGAGCCGGGCTATGGTTGCCGCCCCTCAGTGCCCCCTCCACGGGGAAGGGGCGTGCCTGTGGAGGGGCCGTCCCGCCTCCCCAGGGCTGGGGCGTGCCCGCCGCTGCTCCACCCCGTCTCCATCTAGCAGCCGCAGCCCTGCTGGCTCCCCCCGCGGCTCGCAGCTCACACTTCTGGGTAGGCAAATTTCCTAACTTTGTCCATCAGATAAGGCGCACTGGACTATAAGGTGCACTTCTGTGTTTGGGGGAAAATTTTAGTCAAAAGGGTGCGCCTTGTAGTCATGAAATTACTGTAGGTATGTGTGTGTCCGTATCTTTACTGTGTATAATAGGAGTTTTGGCTGCTCTAATCAATGCAGTGGGAGAAGCTGCTATCATCCGTGCACCTGTTTTTTTGGTGGATGTCATGCCCTGGCCCAGAAAATGCTGTCAGTGGAGAGGGGAAGCCTGGCATTGTATCTTCTGGGGATGATGGGCATGTATTTGTAATTTGCTCCAGAAAAGAAACACTTCCCATTTGCTTTTATTATGCAACAGAAATGCACAGAGATGGCAAATAACCATGTGCTCCTGTTACACCTAAAAGCCTAAATAAAGAGCTTGGGGAGCTTGTGTTGGCTGATAAAAAGCCAGGAGCTTGGCAAATGGAGAGCTTGTAAACAACATACAGTGAGTGTGTCTGTGTGGTGGGTTCTCAAGATGAGGTGAAAGGGAGCCAGAAGAAAGATTGTGTTGAAGCAGCAATGGATTTCTGTGGGAGTGGAGAAGGAGAGAAATGTGTCTCATCTTACGCTCAGCTCCACATTTATGGTGGTCTGACAGCAGATCAGCAGTGGCCATGCTGTGTCCTCCTAAGGTGTCCCCTCCTTGCTCACACATCCACTGTGACATACCAGGGTTAAATTAGTAACTTCCCTGTCCTACTGCTGCTTGTCAGGGTGGTCAGGTTCTGCAGCTGTGACTCACAGCCACAGTTTTTCCAGTGGTGTGCAGGGTTGCTAAATGCCCTTTGGATTGTAGCTGGATGTTGGATGCTCAAAGTCTTGAGATATGCAGAATTCCCATGGCTTCTGTCTACTGCTTATTTCTCAAACAAGTCACAGAAACACCAGTCAAAAATTTATCATCTTTTTCTCAATCTGCTCAGTGTAATTTTTGCTTTTATCAGCATTCTGCAAATGCAAATAGTGAGCCTTTGTTCCTCTGGAAAAAGACTGGATTCTGCTCTTACTACTTTTTTGTTATTTTGGCAAATAAAATTCATAGCTCTATTTTTTCTTTGACTGGTCATGTTCATAGAGCAGCGTGATTAATGATTTCACATGACAGATTCTGGTAATTATAGTTTTATTAAGTTCCAAAAAGAAACAATGCAATCTTCTTACTTGCACTGTGTAACACAGCTTGTACAATTTCTCCCAATAATTATCTCATCCAATTCCAGTAGCTTACCATGAAGATCTTAGTAAAGTTTTCCACTGACTGCATTGTGTCAGCAGAGCTATGGTAAAATGTATGGCTCCTTAGTTTGTTTGCAGAGCTAGAAAATAGAGGTTCAATTATTTCAGTTAACAAGAATGAAAGGGAATGCGGCATGTTCATTTGCATTTTCTGTTATTTATAGGATTTATTCCTATGTGAAAGGGCTTCCCAAGGCTGCCTGAGTTCAAGAAGTGTTTGGACAGCGCTCTTGGACACATGGTGTGACTCTTGGGGATGGTGCTGTGCAGGGCCTGCAGTTGGACTCAATAATTCTTCTTCCAACTCAGCATATTCTGTGATTCTGGAAATATTACTTTCTATGTGGTTACCAGAGACTATGTACTTTAGCATGAAGCTACCAGGCAGACCAACTATTTTTACCATTGCTTTAGTTCGTTGCTTCACTCCAGAAAGAAATAAACAGGAGGAGGAAGAGGAGCAGAAGTGTCTGTACTGAAACAGTTATACTTTTCCTTTTTAACTGGATCTTGTCTGCAATTTTTTTGCAGTGTGTGCTGGTGTTTGGCATGTATTTTGCTTTACAGAATATTTTCTTAAGAGCCTAGAGAAAACACTGCTGGGATTTGGCCATGTGCCCTCTTCTCAAGACCTGTTTCCTGCTTCAGCTGATAAAGAAAGACCACCTTGCTTTGCTTGTCCTCCATTTGCCCCAATTTAGGGAGTGCTGTAACACTTGTAAGTAGGAAGAAGCTTGGACACAATTCCTTGACAAGCTTAAAAGTATCTGATAATATCTGTAGGAATATAAATGTGTATAACATAACTTGACATACAAACTCATTTTGTATGACACTGAAATGCACCAAAAAGTAAAATACAGCAGCTGTTTAAAAAGTCACAGCTGACCTATGCAAATAGTGAAGATTGAATGTAAAAACAAATTATATGTGTGTATGCATGAGAGAGAGAAAAAGATACACTTAGATAAACATATTTGGAACATCTGGTTTTCTGCCTGATTTGTGTATGGCCTCCTGTGAAAGTTGCCCTGAGTTTTTTAAGTGGTCTTTGAGTTATGGAGCACAGTATTTCCAGATTTACTTAGCACTGGTGCTATGCGATAGACAAATTATAGATAGAAGTAAATAAAATTAAATAAATGAGGCTTACCACTGAAAAGATTAGGTATAATTGGTCACTATTAATTTATATAGTTTAGAATCACTATGAGAAGCAAAACCAAAACCTGGAAAACTTGAGAAATCCAAAAGGAGCTGGAGAGGTAAGCTATGTGTGTGCACAAGAGCTTCATTTTAAATGGCTTTAGCAAACTTTAAAAGATATTTTGAAAAACACAGTTCAATAAAAACAAAATGTTGGAAGTGTTTTTCTAATCAGAAACTTCTTAGAGAAATATCCAAGTCTATGCTGCCATAACCTATGGGAAGGATAGGCCTTACTTTAGCAAAGTGGATAGTTCAGTCAGAAGACTATTTTTTCCTTGGAGATGTGCTTAAACCTCCCGTGGAGCTGGAGTCATGCTGCCAGCTCAGCGCGCCGTGCTTCTCTCCTCCTTTCAGCTGTGGAGTGGGTCGGTGCCGGCAGCTCCGAGCTCCCACTGGGTCTGCTGCTGTGGGCACCTGCCTTCTGCAGGGACCACAGTGACAGCAGGGCAGGGTAGCTCCAGCCCTCTCCCCTTTTACTCTCGTTCAAAGCAAGAAATCCAAGCATGAGCCTTCCCCTGATTAATTTAATTTAAAGCACTGCTCACAAGCTGTTCGATAACTTTCTTAAAAATGTGAAATGCGTGAGGTTCCTGTACAGATATTCCTGTTAGGAAATGTGTTATACACCTTAGTGAAATGCTGTCCTTTAGCATCCCAGAGGATGACAGGGGCTATCACAGGAAGAGCTTCCCATGGCCGTAGCACTTCTGGCAACACTTTGAGTGAGTTCTTGAAGCCTGTGTGGGAACCGAAGCATGGGTCAAAGAAGCAGACTTTATATGGTGAAAGGAAATGGAAAAATCCCCTCTCCAAACAAAAAAAAAAACCAATTTGCAGCATTTACATGTCTTCCACTGCTTGAGTTTTTCAAGATGTTACAGAAATATCAGTCTTGGAAAAAGCAGTATTTCACTTCTTCTTTCAGAACAAGTTCCTCCAGTCTTGTCCTGGCTGATGGTTGCATAATACTTCATAAAATGTAGATATTAATGCAGAATTTAATTATACTCTTTGCTTCCTTTTCTCCCTCAGATTCTTTTTCACCATGACCCTTTTGCATCTTTAAATGTTTAGGAAATTGAAGTAACAGGTTTGCTAGCTAAATATACAGTGAGAACGTGTAAGTCACATGAAGTGTTAAATAGTCAGAATACTTTCTGCTTGCAATTCATGTGAGGTTCAGATTGTGGTGTCTTTCTCAGGACCAAATCTGAAAAAAGTGAAGAGGATGAAAACAAATGGATTTGAATTTTCTTCTAGAGATTCCATTGTGTAAGTGCATAGTAACCAAAAATCCTTATAGCACAGCTACATATTTATACAGCACAATGGTTTACTCTGAGACTCATATAACACTGCAGTAGATGAAGGAAAGCAGAAGTAGAAGCCGAGTTCTTGTTGCTGTTGGAAAGGAGGCAACAGATGGAGCAAAGAGAAAATCTCTAGTATTTCTAGTTCACATTTTCTCTTGCCATCTAACCAGTTTCCACTGGGGTCTCTGCAGGTTCTGAAATAATTGCATCAAAGATCACACCTTATTATAGTTCTATCAGTGTTGTTTATTCTCTCTTTTTGAGATACGTATTTTCACTTTTTGGGCCCTTAAGCAGGTTGGTTCAGCATTTCTGCACCATGCTGGTACAAAAGGATAAACACATGGCTTCACTGGAGTTGGCTTAGCCATACTGAAATGTGTCAGCAGAGGTCCTGACCCTTTCCATGCATGCAAACATGACAGTGTGTTGGAAAACAAACACAAACCTCCCTTTAAACATAAGCTCAGCTTTAGTGGAAAATGTCTGGATAATGTGAAGTACAATAGAAAGGTTTTAGCTCTACATCCTGTTTTAAGTGGAATTTTCAGTTTTCCTTATTTGCTGTGGTATCATTTGGGCTGCTTTGTCATCTTCACCTGGATGTATTTGTAATCTGAGAAACCTGAAATCGTGCAAATGGGACTGATTGAAGTCTGCCTAATGAAAAAGATCATCAAATTGCCCATGTAGCTGAAAGGGGGAAGTGTTTTATAAGTATTGAACTTGGTTTTGAGTTGTGACAAGGCCCAGCGAGTGCTGAGCACTGCACAGGCTTGCCCCAACAGCCTGCTCCAGTTCCTTCCCTCCTGCCAGCCACCTCTGAGTTTGTTATCTGGCACAGGAGAAGAGCACTTTTGCAGTGATAAAAAATGCTCACTTAGGGCAATCAAGAAATACTGGCATCTACTTTCATGTGAGTCTTTAAGGAAGGACTTACACCTGATGCAGTGCACTATCTTTTAAATATTAAGGTCTGAATGAACTCTCTAAATGTTTCAATGTCTTGAAGTGTTGTTAAAATTGCACCTTTCTATCTGAAGAAGCACTGGTTCCTGAAAGTGCCTGTGCTGTAGCAGTTCTTCAGCACTGCTGCATTCTTAACTAATTCAGCAGAACTGTTGAAGATGTGGAGAATAATTATTCTTTTAATAAAATATTAATGTTCAATAAAGTGAAAATACTTTATTCTTTTAAGAATTAGAAGTTTATTTTATCTAATATATAGAAATAAAAATAGGAGAATTTCCCTGGACACTAACGTATTACTGCACATCTCTTGAGCATCTCTAAGATGTGAAATGAAAATGTTGAGAAGAGAACCATCACAATTTTGGATTTATAAACCAAAATCAAGACTGAAAATGTAAATGCAAATATGGATCTCCTCTTATAAATATAGAGGAAACTCAGGCCTCTAGTGAAAAAGCTTGGGAAATGACTGCAGCATCCACCTGTAGTCATTATAGAATAATTAGCACAATGTTAAGACCCAAAAGAACTATATGCTGCTGTGTATGTATATTATACTTACTCAGTTGTATATATTTTAGAATAAAATAGCCTCATAAGAAATTTTTATTAGTTGCGTAGAGCACTTCAAAGGGTTGAAAAAGTATCTCAAGGACCTATATAATATTCAGGAATAATGCCTTTCTAAACACTAGTCTAAATTTTTCTATGCAGTGTTTTATGATAAAAGATACTACACATATATTTTATTTCTCCCTTTTAATTTCCACTTTTTAATCTATTATTCAGGTAAGAAATAGGGAAAACATTTAAAATCTGTTCTGTAACCTTATTTGGTCTGGATGCAAATGACTTGATTTGAATACAAGTAGCTCATCAGTCATTCCTGTGCTGTGTGTTGAGACAAAAACGTGTTCTTCGGTAATAGTGGCATAACAAAATCAGGGAGAAAAAGCAATACCATTAAGATTCATCTTTGGTAGCAGCTAGCTTTCATTCACTGTGCTGCAAGGAAAATGAGGTTCATCAGGTGTCAGGCTCACTTGGTGTCAGTGGCACACTTGAGGAGAGATCCTTTTTGTCCCTCACCCAAGGTGGGTCCCTAATGAAGCCCTCAAGGTCTGGCTGACTGTATCCCAAGGAGCATGAGAATCTTCTCTGCAGTTTTGCACTCTGGGGTATTCAGCCTTGTGCTGCAGATGTAAGCTCATCTCTAGGTCTTTCAGATCAGGGTGAAGGTAAAGTGGGTCTGGGGAGCAAGCAGTGCATTTTTCCCGACTTCTCCCTGAGCTGGGTCGTGCACTGTTCTGCAAAGCAGCATCTACTGGCACTGCCATACTCTGACATGGGCTGCCCCAGCAGCTGGACCTGGGGTCCAATCCAGTACTGCAGCCCTGGCTAGGCTCATCATCTAAAATCCATTAGTAGGTCATAAGATCATCACAGATATATTTTTCAACGTGCCACTGAACTGGGAGACGGTGAGCCAAGCATCATTACATGAGGAGCAGGATGGCTGGGGAGTGATGGGTGGGTTTTCCTTCAAGTCCTCTTTTCTTTCTTTGATGTTTTCTAAAATCTCCTTGAACATGTACCTGTCTGCTGTTTACCTTCACTCTATTAAAGTAATTGTATCCTAGTTTTTAAAAACTGTACATGGAATAAACTGTAGTTTTCAGTGAGCTGCAAGTATCCATGCTATATAGAAGTAGCAGTATCAAGAAAAATGTAACCACCTTTCTGCTGTGTAGCCTGTGGGTGTTTTTAACCTCAGCTGAATGTCTGAAGGCATCTGAATTGCATAATCTGTGTTACAATTGAGATTTAAAAAAATAATCGACAGCAAGACATACAAAGTTTGGTAATCAAAAGGAAGAAATGCACAGGTTTTTAACTGCAAAAGACTGTAAGAATGGCATATATAGTGTTGGCACACAGCTCTCTCTTTTCCTGCTCCAGAAAAGGAGGGAAGCAGCTACATGAAATGCTAATAATTTCACTGTGGTTTTGAATAGACGAGACTTGAGAGCCTTGAGTATTTTTCCTTTTCTCTTTTAACTGCAATTTTGTTATTGTATTGCTGCCCCCATCTCTGCTAAATATGGCTTTTGAAATGTAAATCATATCATGTTCTCAGAGATGCATATGACACCCTCAGCACTGTTCCTCTTTGCACTTCAAAGAGCTGTGTGGTCACACTTTGCATCTCAGCAAAATCGCAAGATTTGCCTTCTGAAGATCTCCTTTAATGTGTACAATCAATCCCTGATAATATATTTTGGGTTTTTGTTCCCTGGAGTCTGTTAATTTTAGTGTTGCTACAGGTCATCAGGAAACATAATCTCTTCTTTTTTAATTTCCCAGTGAGCTTGCCTGAGGGGAGAGGAACACAAGAGAGGAGAGACAATTGAACGTCACCATCGACCAAGACCTGAAAAAATGGTGCTGGATGAACACAGGATTAGAACTTAATTGTAAAAGGGAAGGGAACTCTTGACAGGCAATTTGCTTCGTTTTCACATTCATCATGGCACAAATCCTCTGGCTGGCTGGTTGATGGGACTGTCCAACACTTCTGCTTAGGTTCAGTGCAGATCCCTTCTGCTTACACATCGAAAAACCTGGGAACTGGATGGTGCCAAATACAGGAATGGAAAGAGAAATGGACTCTGACGAGTTAAGATGGAAGTGACTTGACAGCAACAAACTCAGCAGTTGTCTCCAGTAAGGACAGGTTGAGACGGGAATCTCAAGCTTCTCTGGAAGAGCAGTATGCAGGAAGCTGGTTTTCAGGCCACAAATGCTTTCACAGGTAAGGATTTCTGTTCTAGTTCCTCTCATATTCTTGGGACTGTTTACTGGAGTTTAGACAATGATTAGGTCCTGACTGTGGTTAACATCTTGTAGTACTTTCAGTTTAAATAGTAACAGTTCACTTGAAGACCAGCTCAACACTTGTATTAGCAGTGAGGAACACAGCTGTCCATCTTTCAGCTTTCAGAAATGGATGGCCACGAGCCTAGGGGAAGGTTTATCTCAGCTTTCCTCGTTAAAGTACTCATTAACAACTTAACCGTGAGTGGTCCCTTGGGTCTAGTATAAAATGTAGTCTGCGAAGTTGCTCTTGTGCTCAACACAGGAGTTTGTGAGGCTGCAGGATGGACATGGTTCATGTCAGGCAGCTTCTAAGGAAGGTGTTAGTATTGAGCTTTACCTTGTCTGCTGGAGCACATCTCTGGGCAGAACTTGCCAGGTACCCTCTCTTTGTACTCCCCCTCCACACCACTTGCCGGCTGCAGTGCTTGAACTGGCTAAACTGGAGGGCTTAAATGGTAACTGTTTCACCTCAGACTGCTGTGTTTCTCTGTAGATAGGCTGAAAATAATGTAATGGGAAAGAAGATGCCACAGTGATGTGACTTTCTGAGGAAAGCTCCCTCTAGTGTAAAGTCTGCTGGAGTCCATATAGTGCTTTCTCTGTATGGGATTGTTTCTGATTTGAGAGGCAGGAGGAGGAAAAGAGGATGAACAGATCCTTCTCATTGTTTCCATGTCTGCCAGCCAGCTGAGATGCAGCAAAAAATGCACAGAAAAACAACTGGATATTGCTCTTGTTTTAGTAGGTCTAGATAATGGATTAGTACCACAGTGTAAACAAGTGATGTGCAAGACATTTGTTTTTCTAATATAAAATGTTTGCCTTTGGAAGGAGTTTTGGATGCAGTGCGGAGTGATTCTATGTCCAACTGTCTGCACCAGCACAGCAGTTTGGAGTGGTGGTGCAGCTCTGAACTGTCTCTGTTGCCTTGCTTTGATTTACAGCCTGGTTTCTGTGCATGTCAGTGAGACGTGTCCCGAAGGAGAGGAAACAGGAAGCTCTCCTCCACATGTGCTCCAGTGCTGATGGGAGATGGGAAGTCTGGGACAACTGCAGGGCTCTCCTTCCTCTGTCTGGCCAGCAGCACATTCCTAAAACTCCTCACTGCTGTTCTTGTCCTGTTCTTGCTGCTCTCTGACAGTCCTTGACTCTTTCCTAGGAGGTTTTGTCACTCTTTTGCTTTCCACCAAAATCCCCAACTGTGAGGATATCTGCTCTCTTCTTTATCCTGGCTCTCTCCTTTGCTGGAAACCCTATTACTTCTGACACCCTTGCAATATTGTAGAATATAATTATTCTATTATTGTCTGTCCAGTTTCACACACTTCTGCCACTGTATCTGCTATCCCTTAGCTCCCAGAAGTTGGCACTGTGACCAGGGTGCTTGGGCAGGGGTGTGTCGGAAAGCTGGTAACCTCATGACTGCTGCTGGATGGAAAAGGCCTGGCAAACAGAGCTGCATAAAATTCAGAGAGATGAAACTGGGGTCTCTGGAAGCCCAGGATAACAGTCAGACTATGGTGCAACCCAGAAGATTCAGACCTGTTCTGGAGACTTAATAGAATGAAGGTTGCTTGGTCTCCTGTAAGAAATTCTTATATTTCTTTGGAATTGCCCTTAGGTAAAGATGTTAATAAACATATTCAAATCTTGGCAGCTGTACTAAAGAATTATTAAACATTAAGGTGCACCATACTTTCAGGAGACTTGTTAAAGAAACAGGTTGAATTATATTTTCTTTGTATGAGGACAAAACTTCCAACTTATATCAAATTGATATCTGTATTTACTTTTTGGAGATCTTTCTTGTTCCTTGTTAGATTTGTATGAAGTACTCAGCAATAATAAATAGCAAGTAGGTACATATTTCTCAGAGAAATCCATTGGACTGTGTTATGCTATTTTAGGAGTTACAAAGAGAATGCAATGGCAAGTGCATATGGTTACTTCTCTGATCCTTGCCATAGTGCTCCTTTTGTTTTGTTGGAGTGCCAGTTTAGCTGTAGGAGAGAACAATGTCTGCTAGCAGCAGAGGGGGCATGGCCACATGAGAAGGGAGCCAATTTGTACAAAAAGCTTTGATCTCTGAAGCCTCTGTGGTGTCAGCACTGAATCTAGACATGCTAAGTGATTGCAGCTATTGCAACAACCAGAGTAATAATTTCAATTTACAGCTGACCATAGTGCTGGCAAAAGAAGCATGGGAGGACACTGCCTCTGTGTAGCCACAGTTGGAGTATTTCCTAAACCTCCTTTCCATTTTGCTAATTGCTGTGACCTGGAAGGGTTTACAGTTACGGCTAGGAGATATTTTGATCCTGTCTGTATGCTTGTTTTACTGACACTGCTGCTAAAGATTCCCTTTTTTGCAGATGGGTCTTGTCCCGAGAGATGGGCTCACCCAGTCATTTTATCATGTATTACCAAACCAATAGCAAGCATTTAGAGTATTTTCACTTTATGGGCTAAATACTAAATTCAGTAGATCATGTGAGTATAATAGGTCCAGGATTACAGAATGTAGAAAAAGCAGTGGAAGGGAAGTGCTCCTAAGCTTGATTAGGAGAGAGATGACTGAGCCTATGATAGTAAAATGCAATTTGAGTGGTAGCATTCAGGAAAGAGTGAGCTTGTCATTCTTAGGAGGTGAGAAGAGAGAATTTGAGAATAAAACAATGGTGTGCAAGAATGTAGATTGCATTGAGCTCATAGAACTGATAGGTAACGTTTCTTGGATACTAACCTGAGAAATTCTGGCAATTTTTAGCGAAACAACTTTTACTTTCCCAGTCATAATAAAGAGCATAAAAAGCCCGCATGAAAGGCATTCCAGTAAAAAGGGATAAGAAGAGTCAAAATTGTATGATCTGATAATTGAGGACTCATACAGAAGGTGGAAACTCAATATGTTACTGGAGATGATTGTAAAAGAAGATGAGAGAAATGAGAGGGTCAAATCAGGTAGGCCAGTTCACAGAACAAGGTACAACTAATAAAGGGCATGTTAACAAAGAAACATACTACATTCTCAGTAGTAATGAGAGGAAGACCCAGTTTCTGGGCTACTAGTTGACAGGGAATTACAAAATGTCAGGTAGAAAACTCATGATCTGACGGTGCAGAGAGGATTGAGTAGTTAATGTAATTTTTTGTGTCATTCTTTGCCTAAAAGGGTGATCTGTAATCAACTGGCAGCAAAAGAACTGTGACCTTGAGAAAGGTAAGAATTCCAGCTAGATCAGGAAAAGAACAGGTATAGGATAGGATAATGGATGCTTTAGAACAAGATGGAGTTTATTAAATTATCTCTTCAATATAGGGTGAAATAGCTGAAACAATCTCTGAACAATTAGTGGCTACACTGGAGAACATTTGGAGGACAGTTTAGGTTCAAAAAATCTGTGAAAAAGCAAACACTGCACCTACATATAAACTCTTCTGGGTCTTTCCCTGTCCTCTTTGAAGTAGCTAGCTTGCCTTATATTCTTGGGGAAAAAAGTTTGAATCATATAGTCAACCGTATTTTTTAATAATTAGCCTGTAGATGGTAACATGATAAATGAATTTGCATAGATTTTTCCCCCAGAAAGTACCTTATCAGTAGAGTCTAATTTTCCTGTAAGTAGAGAAATAATATATTTTAATTTTTTTGAAGTCTTTTCAGCTGCTCTTAAACAAAGTGGCACAATGGGCTACAAGGTGGATACACAGTTGGCTGGAATGCTCTTCTCGGAATAATTACTAGTGATTCGCAGTCAAACCAGAAGGATCTGTCAAGTGGGATTCTGCCCTGGATTGCCAGAAAATATTCAATATTTTAATTAATGATTTAGATGATAGAATCTGCATGCAAAATTTCCAGATGACACCAGCCAGGGGGAGGATGTAAACCCTCTGAGCACAGGATTAGAATTCAAAATTAATATGATATATTGGAGAACTGATCTGAAATAAATATGATGCAGTTCATCAAGGACAAGTTCTAAATTATGGTTCAACAGGAATAATCAGCTGTGCAAATCAAAATGTAGAATAACTGGTGAGACACCAGGTCTGCAGAAAACAGATGGGCAGTTGCAAGAGTTCAGAAAATGGCTATGAATCAACAATACTATACCATGAATATTATACTAGAATGTATGGACAGGAGTCTGCCAAATATTCTCTGGGGGCCTGTTGGAAGCTTCCAGAGAAGAGCAGAATGAATGGCCTGAGGTTTAGACAACATGACCCTTGGGAACTGAAAAAAAGGTCTTTTTCTGACTAGAGCAGTAACTCTCAAACTTTCTAAGGATTTCTTTGCTGGGTTCCCAGGAGCAGTGCAGATTTGTGCAGTGCAGATCAGGACATGTCTGATGCACTGAGCTGCACAACGAGATGTGGCCGTGACACAGCAGCGCTTTGGTATGATGGTCAGAAGGACCATCTTGCTCACACACGAAGTTTGCACCTTCTGCACTGACCACTCTCAGTGCCATGCCAGTCCTGGGATAACATTGGGGGGGATTCTGGACAGCCAAGGCATTTTCTTCACGAATGTGTGTTTTGAGTGCTCATTTAGGAGAACAGTGTGATTCTGAAGTCTGCTTTCCATCACTGGGGAGTGCGTGGCACAGAGACATCCAGGATGATCAAAGGATAATGGGAACACTGTGGGATGGATTAAGAATCTGTGTATGAAGCCTCCTGACCTTGCAAGGTCAACCTAGGTTCATCAGGATTTTATTAACTCCATCTCAGCACAAGCTCTGGCAGACCTGGGCTGACTCAGAGGCATTCCTGCCCTGTGACCCTCAGCACTGCTAGAGGGATTATTAGTTCTGGCACTATGGAAACCAGAATAAATAGTAAGAGGTTGCTCTGTGCAGTGGGCCCCTGCCCTTCAGTCTAGTACTGACTTTTCCTGTCATCTCCTGATCCCATTCTGTCATAGCTGCATATCTTCTCCCTCACACCTTTCCCTGTGAAAGTGATGGCACCCTCAAATCTTTCCATAATCCCTCGCAACCTCATGTCTGAAAGTCATTGTCACCGAAGCTTGGCCTTGGGCCATATCCAGAGAGACCAAGTTACTCCCAAGGAGCAACTCCTCAGCTTGGCTGGTACTCCCACAGGCCCTGCTTTATCACAGAAAGAGAATTCATCAGTTAGAAGAGCCTCATGCTCACAGAAACACAACTTGGTGGAGCTTGTCCAGTGTCCCCACGTCTGTGCTGTATTTCCTGGCACGCAGGACTGCTGCTGCATTTCTTCCTGTGTTTTATGCTATCCCAACCTCTCTTTGCCTCTTTTCCCATCAGTGCCAACATCCCCTATCTCTATATTGAGGCTTCTTCATCCCTCCCCATTTGTACATTTAGTTTCACTTCTCTTCCAAATTCCCTACTCTTCTAGTAATCTTTCTGCTTTTTGCTGCTTTTCTTCACCTTTGTTTCCAGACCTTTCCCACTTCCAGACAACTAACTTTGACCTAATTCCAGGTTGTGTAGGAGCCTTTCTCCCTCTTTTCTAGACTCAACCCTTCCTCTCTTCATCTGCCCTTTTCTGGGGTGAGTACCTTTCCCCACTTCACATCTCTTCCATGGTGGCTTCTGCTGGTTTGTGTAGGACCTTTCTTTGCAGGAAGGCAATCTGAGAGGCTGCCATCCAGTTTGGCTTCTCTCCCTGCATCTTGTTTTGCTTAACTGCCTGCCTTTTGGGTGGAGATGTCTCTGGTACAAGGGTGGCAGTGCCAGAATAGGGAGGCTCCTTGAGGGGACTACATGGGAGACCAGATAAATTGCTCCAGCAGGTTGCATATGACCTAGTTGGCCATTATGCATCTAGGGAATGGGAGAGTAAGCAAAGATGTGATAAACATTAAAAAATATATGGAAATTTCATGTAAAGAGTAAAATAATAGAAACTGTTTTCCAGTTCTGCTGGGGATAGAGCACAAAGTAGCAGTCAAGCTTACTGTGGTGGAGAGATTGAGGTTAGACATTAGGAAAATCTTTCTAATGGTGAGCATAGTTAAGGACTGCAGCCAATTGCCTAGGGAGGTTGCAAAGTCTCTGTCACTGAAGGTTTTTAAGAACAAGTTAGACAAATATCTGTCAGGAATGGTTTATGTATGGTTGATTTTTGCCCTGGGGCAGACGAATGGACTTTATGAGAGCACTTCCAGCCTTACTTTTCTGTAAAAATGATGCTCTTATTGCTGGTTCCCTGGGTAATAAATGTACATTTTTAAAGTTAGTAACCCACCTGTATCTCAGTGTTTAAGTAGATTCTGTTGAGCTCTTGGAATAATTGATAAAAAATAGATTAGGAGTCGTGGGTGTTTAAAGTATTAACTCTCCTTTTGCTGGAGTATTACTCCATTGCTTTCCTTATAGCTTGGCCTTGTTTAGACATCTTATATTTGGGGGTGTGACATATTTCTATGTCTGTGCAACTTGTATAGAAATATTTTAATGTTAAGAAATTCTGCATCCATTCCGTTTCACAGTATGCAAGTATTTTAAGAAACACTTTTGCCACTCTTAGATGGTAAGCATATTTAAAAGGTAATTTTAAAGGAAAACAAAAAATAGGGCAAAGCCAAATCAACAATCCCCTGAGGTTGTTTTCTTTATTATGAGCAAAACTGATATGTAACTGGTATATCTGCTGCTGAAGGTAGCCTTCTTCCTCAGAATTATAATTGAGATTCAATGTAAAATAGAAAAACAGGTTTGAAATGTTTCTATTAAGTACATAGTGTAATTAATATTGAAAACAGTTGAAAATTAATTTATACATTAATACAGATCTCCCACATTGCTGCTGTCATTATTTGCATGATTTTCAAGTACAGATAAACATTTCATTAAAAAATTCAGCTTGAATATGTAGCAGAGAATTCTCACCTCCTCTGTTCCAGTTCTGTTTTCATATTCTTCATGAAACTGGTCTGGCCTTACTAAAATGCCTGCAATTTTCTTAGCAATTGCATTCTTATTTTATGGATTTTCAAGGTTACTGTGTCGCTCACAGAAAACTTTGACTGTCTCTTAGTTCTTGAGAGAAACATTGCTTTTTTGCAATACCCCTTACTCAGCACAGAGAGAGTAACAGATCATATTCCACTGTATTGCTTAGATATTTTATTTCGGGTGAGCAATTTTTGGACTACAGATAGTACAGTAATTTCACGATTATAAACTGCACCTGATTATAAGCTGCACTTCCGGTCGTTGGCAACTTTTTGTTCTTTGTCCATATATAAACCACACTGGATTATAAACTGTGTTTTCGTTCACAGCGAGGACCCGCGTGCAGCAAAGTAACGAATTAGAAACAATCGTGCAATTGCGGAGTTTACTGACAGGTGCTCAATTTGCAAATATTTTTCATGGATCGGGGTAACCTTTAAATGCAGCCTAAAAACTAAAGAAATACAGAGAAAAATCACTCACTTTTATTAAACCTGCCAGCTCCGCTCTCGCCCAGGTGAGGGGAGGGCATGGCCCAGGGGGATGAGGGCAGCGGGGCCGGGCGGGCTGGGGACCTGCTGCCCCAGGCTCTCAGAGGCGGTGGGGGCCACAGTCGGGAAAGTTTCCTGGCGAGTGGCAGAGGCTGCCTGAGCACTGCGCCAGCCCGCCCTGGGGCTGGGGTGGCCCCGGCACTGGGCGGGCCCTGCTGCTCACTGGCTGGGCTGGTGCCCTGCCCCAGGCGCTGTGCGAGAGCGGGCGGGAGCGCGGAGCCCAGCCCCGCTGGTGTTGGGGGCTGCGAGCCCAGCAGAGCCAGTTGTAGGGGCCCTGCGGGGCCAGGGAGTGCCGTCACTGCCCCACTGCTGGGGACGGGTGGGCTCGGGCTCAGCTTGGGGCTGCTGCGGGCTCACACTCCCGGGTTGACAAAATTCTGAACTTCATCCATATACTGGCCACACCTGATTATAAACCGCACTTCTGGGTTTGGACCAAAATTTTAGTCAAAATGGTGCGGCTTATAATCGTGAAATTACTGTATTCTCGGGAAAAGTACATGAAAGAAGATATAACCATAGTCTCTAAGAGTTTGTTATCTAAGTATGTTGCATTCAGTAGCATTCAGCAGTACTGTTTTAAGTACAGTGTTGTATTGTTTGGAAGTCTCCTCTAGGGTTAAAAACTTTAATGGAATTACAGAAGAGTGTGAAACTGTGAAAATGAATTTGAGAGCACTGTTGCACCTGAGAGTGATAGCTTTTGGTCACAACTGTAGTTCTTCAATTGTCCTCATAATTGGTGATTAGAACAAGAATGCTTTCCTCTTTAGGTTTTTCTTCAGGCCTAGAAGGCTGGCTTTTAAGTTTTGATCCCAAACTTTATGTAGGTGAAATACTGCGTTTTCTTCTTTGTTTCCTTTTGCCTCAAGAAAACGGGTAGATCTCAAAATGTCTGGTTGGAGAACTGTTTAATCTCCATCTGGCCAGGTACTGCCTTTGCTTCTTGAACTGTGGCAGTCCTTATGGAAACAGAGGGGCATGTCACACAGGTCAAGGATTCCACATTTTTAATGCTTCTTCATTCAAATTTTTATTTAACTGGGATACAAGACCTCCTTCCCTGTTTATTTGTTTCAGTGAAGTACTGCATCCTTTTCCACTTGCTCAGGGGAACAATTTGGGTGGCAGTCCCTACCAGAAGGTGGCCTTGCCATGTGAAGCCACCTGGAATTCAATGAATGGCAGTCAAAAAAAGGCAGAAAAGAAGACAATGAGACTCTAGAGGAAGTGCAGTGCTGTGGTGCCCCCTGTGAAGCAACTTGAGTGTCACCGGACTTGGATCCTCCACAGACCTGGAAGAGCAGGCTACTCCATCATATAACACCATTCATATCAAGCAACATCCTACTTAATCTGATATGGGAATATTTAAAAAAATATTTTAAATTAAATTTTCGTTCATATTTGATTTAAATTCCATTTAGACGCCTTATGATTTTCAGTCTAGATGTAGTTTTGGGTACATGTGTGTGGGCTGCCTGTTCTGACAATCCAGAATCAAATGAAAAGCAGTGGTTTGGGCACACCAGGGCAAAAGAAGGTTCAAATTGAGAGAAACCAATCTTGGCCAATGTTAATATTAAAATTATTTTATGAAGTAGTGTACTGCTGGAAATGGCAAACTTCTTCCCAAAGCGGGAGGAAATGCTCCAGCATGTTCAGGGAGGATGTTAAGCCTGGATCCTCATCTTTGATAACCATTTTTAGCAGTTGATATTCATCTGTAGCACAGCCATTTGCAAAGCTGATGGTTCTTTGGAAATGCTCATTTGCCATTTCTCATTTCTTAATAGTACATATCATGATGCCTTCATGTGGTACAACTTATTCAACCAAATGGCCAACTCCAGACTGAATATGACAATAAATTTAGCTGTAAATATGCTATGTTTCAGTATTTAATCATAATAAAAAGGCAGATTTTTTTGAAAAGACAAAATGCATGCATCGTCCCTCAAGTAAAACTCAGAAAAGAAAAAGTGGTGAAAATCAATTGTTAAATTAGCAGTGTATGCTTTCTGTTAATTCCTTCTAATTAATTAATTAGGTGGGCTGTTTGTTTTTGTTTGTTTGTTTGTTTGTTTTGTTTTTGTTTTGATTTTTCTCTAGGGGAAAAGAGGCAGTCTGGCTGTACTCATGGCTGAGTATTTTTATTGCTGAAAAGGTCTTTTACCTTTTGCTGCTGGTGGTCTCCAGCAGTAGGAGCAGAGCTGTCTCCTTGTCTCAGAGGACCAGTGTGAGGCAGGCTAGAAATGCATTTTGTTACAGACTTAAAGGTGCTGAAAGAGGAAGCCTAAACCCCAAATCAGTGCAAAGCTACTGAAGCACTTGACTGTATCTTGTTGGAAGCTGAAGGGATACGGTGGCTAATTGGAAACAAATGTTGTTAGAAAAAACCTAATTTTATTCATGTAAAAATGATGTGGGATATTTCCATGCACTTGTCTTGAGGTGAGGTGAAGTTTTGGTCTAATGTTTTGCTGTTTGGTTTTTCTGTAATATCAAGCAGGCCCATTTGACTTGACATTCTCTTAGTTTTCTTTTACCACAAAATAAGTAATATGAATTAGTCTTAAGTTTCTTTGCTCTATGCTGTAGTAATGCCTTTACACATCAGAGACCGCAGTCTGCATAAACAGAGAAGTGAAAGTATTTGACATTACAGGATAAATGTGATGGAAAAGCCTAAAAATTACTGAGGAGAAGGTAATGCCCTGTATACAGATTAAATGCTACATTCACTTCTCCGGTATTTACATCCTTATGCTTTTTAGAAAAAGAGGCCAGGAGGCACAGGTATTAACTTCCTTGCTGGGCCTTTTTTTGTTGCTGTTTGGTTTGGGTTTTATGGGTGGGCACAGTCCTTGCTCTGAGCGCGTGTTCCGGTGCCTGTATTGGCCGCATCTCCCGTCCTGGGGCTTGGCTTTCTGAGCAGGAGCACTTCATTAGGGAGCAACAGGGATCCACCCAAGCATGCACCCCACGCTGTGCCTCTCCCAGATTTTCTCCCTGCAGGCTGCCCAACCTCTGCTCCCAAACCTTTCTAGGGGGATACTCACACCCTTTTTAATTTCTACTCAGCCCTTGGCGAAGTGAATAACCAAAATGTTCAGTTTCTAGTAAGATCATTACTTGCTAATGTGGTGTAGCCTTCAAGTTCTTCCAGCCTCTTGCAAACACCCAAAGACACTCTTTTCCCTGTGAGAATATGTCACAACGCTATGATATAGCTGTAATACCACTGCTGCTTTCTCAGACCCATCTTTTCCAAGGCTGTGCTTGTGCTGGTTTCTCAACCAAGGGGGCTTCAAGCAGGAGGGCTTTGACAGTATCTGGAGCCCAGGGACTTGGAATTTGATAGCAAACCAGAATTCCTCTGTATAACAGTTGAATCCTTTCTACTATAATTTATTATGATCACCCCACTATCATTTGCTATGAAGCCTACCCAGAGTTTGGCCTGCTGAATCCTTAAACTTTCTTTGAAAACCGTGGAGATGGGTTTCGCAGGGGTTTAAGCAGATGTATCAGTACGTGGATGGCAAGTTGGGACACTCTCCCTGTTCTTCACAGCCACAGGTCTGTCTCCATGCTCCCTCATGCCAGGATTGACAATCTGTTAGCAATGGGGAACAGACTGAGCAGTATGTGTTTCATGTATTGTGGAGTTTGATTTTTTTTTCCTTAAAAATTTCTATCCTGTTGTGTTCTTAGCTTTCTCACTTTCTTCACAAGAAAGTCACTCCCTTCTGATTTAAGGGCAAGAGTAGAGGAAGCTTTGTTTGAGTGGTGAGGAGTTTTCATGATGAAAACGCCCAAGAAGAATCCTACTCTACAGTCAGTATCTAAGCAGCACCTTCAATCCATGCCTCTAAGGATAAATTTGTCTCTGTTGTTAGGGGGTAAAATAACTTTGTTCAATGCCATTTGATGGCTGACAGTGCTGAATGCCTGTGTTGTAGGTGTACATATGCTGAGGTGGTGGTAGGTAGACTCAGGACAAGGTAATGGCTTCAGAAAAGCCTGGAAGACTGGCTTACATATGAATTGTTTAAGAATTGTCTGTTTATCCTGGAGGCTCAGACTATACAAACCAGTAATTTATACTGTCTGAAGATGGATTACCAGCCTGGCTGTGCACTCAGTCAGTCCTTGATTTAAACGAAAAAATTGGAATTTGGGCATGAGTCTCCATTTTTCTTCTTTCTGATCTTTATTATTCTTGATTTGTTTATCTCAAAAGAAATACTTTCAGGATAATATCTGCTTCCAGTTGCTCAGAGCGAGAATTTGAAGAGACACATGACCTGCCATAACAATGCAAGAGTAAGTTCAGAAAAGCCTCACTCTTCTTAACTCAGGAAGTAGGTGACATCTGTAAACTGGAGATACTTCTTTTTTTCTTTTTTTTTTCCCTGTAGCAATCATAACCTTTGTGCCCAAACCATGACTGTTTATATAAATTGTTGAACAGTTTCTGCATAATAAAAGAAATAGGGATAAGCCCAAACAAGAAAGGCAACAAGTTCTTGAAGATGTTTTTATTCAGAGGCTTCTCTAGTGTATGCATGGAGAAAGTGCCATAGCATTAACTTAGTGGCTTTTGTGCAATCTTTCAAGTATGTCACTGCTTTAAAACCATGTAATTCTACTTTTTGAGATAAGCAAGATGATGTTCTCTCAGGCATGACTCCTGCTTGTAGTGATCAGTGTTGCACTAAAGAACCTTCAGCTGTGATGAGGACCCTGCTGTGCCAAAACAGTGAAGGACAGCTCCTTTTAAGACCTCAGCACCTAAAAAAGACAACATAGAAGCAGAAAGAAAAAGTATTGCTGTCTAGTGTTTACAGATAGGCAGCTGAGACACAGATGCAGTATTGATGTGAGGTGAGTCGGGAGTTCAGCAGACCTGAGGACTGAAGTTACAGCCTCTGAATTTAAACCCAGTATGAAGGGTGAGGCCGTAACCAAAAGTACTAATGTACCTAATGCACTATTTTCTCATATTTTCTCTGTTGTGTCTTTGTACTGTTTACCTGCTGCCACGAGGAGAAGAACGTTAGCTGGTAAGATTTCTTGTGGAAACTGCAGGCTTGCTTTATGCCAAGAGTGCTGGAAAGAATTTTTCTGAAGAAGTATTACAGCTGCCCATAAAATACATGACACAAACAACCCTTCTCATCTGCAAGTATTAATTGTGCATTGGGAAGAGGGAGGTGCTGGGATACCAGATGCTCAAAGAATACGGGTATTACTTAAAGGCTTAAAAAAACCTTGTCATTGAATTGCCAACTGCAGAGTAGGATTATTGAAATTTATGAGAACAAAATGTAGTGAGATGATACAAATAAAGCTGGTCATATTAGTGTCACTTCTTTTTCAAAGGTCTTTAAATGCAAAATATAATTTCATTAGTCTAATTCAGGCGGGCTTATTGGTTTGTTGCTTTATACACTTATGGATCAGACTTGATGTGGTATCTTAAGACACAATTTGAAGAGCCTCAGAAAGTCCTGGGTTTTATGTGACCTCTGTTTTATGTGAAGGACAAAACATCAAGTTTTGTGGAAAGATTCAGTTTCATACTACAACTAGTGGTCTGTTTGGAAGGCAAACAAGATACCAAACCCCACAAGTATTCAGGCATATGAGCTCTTCACGTCCAGGAAGTCTCTAAATAAGCATTCAGGATTCTTCAGTTTGCTGAGGGACATCTGCTACATAAACAAAACAGCACTAAAACCAGAAATGGATGACCAACAGGGAGAAAATTCTCATGCAAGTAAAATTGGCTGTTGCCATATTAACATTCTGCTTTCGCAAAGCAATTGCTAATCACAATTAGTATTGTGATTATGAACAAAATCCCCCAGTTATCCCCATTTATGGCAGTGTGGTTTGGCTCACAAGACAGCTTTGTTGTTACCAGAGTAGGTGGTAGCCTCCTGCTGACAGGAGGTTCGAGAAAGTGAAATTGCTTTTTCCCAACTGTTCAGTACCTGTGACCTTATGAAAAGGCAATGGGATGCTGGATATGTTAATGCGAGATAGAAGGAAAGAGAAGTGAGATCTAGGGACAATATCTAAAACTGAACTGGACTTGTGGAATTCCATCCTGAAAGAAACGTGCTTGAGCCTGCCACCTGGATAGAATGTTCTTGGAGAGACAGAAGAACATCAAAGCCTGACTTGTGATTGTTGCAGAAGGTAAAGCTGAAGATAAAATTAGATGTGCATACAGTGGTTAAGATGATTCTTTTAACAGTGATTGCTGTCATTTCAACCACACTGAAGTTCTGCCAACACTGGATTAGAAAAATACTTGTACAGGGAACAAACTTAAATACTTAAATACTTGTACAGCGAACAGATTCTGGAAATCTTATCCCTGTAGTGACAGTCTTGAAACAGTTTCAACTGGGAAAGAGCTACATTCATTTTTGGGAAGAGTGTCAGAAGTCTAGTGTGCTCATTCTTAGTTTTTATGTTCTTAAATATAGATCCACCGTCTAAAAGTTAGATCAATGTGAGACTGTGTAGACATTACATGATGCCAAGCAATGAGTTCCCAGATATTTATAAATAAACTCTTGGTGCGCTCCAATTTTCCTTTCTCTCATCTTTGCTATTATCCCACACACTTGCCCCAGGCTTTCTGTACTATTTATAGAGATGGTGGTAGTAATTCCCTTTTCCTGAATATTATTCTTGAAGAAAGTAGATCAATTATACAGCATAACACTGGTTAGGTTACAGTTAATAGCTATAGCTGTTAACCTCACATGTTCATTTTACTTTTGTGGTAGTAATGAGTCGTTAAATTGAGTGCAGCAGTAATCCTTGAAATATAAAAATAGAAATAATTTTACAAAGGCATTCCAAAGTGAATTTTTTAATTGATTAATATTATGTAATATTGCCAAGATCTTATGACTGTTATGAGGTTTCAAAAGTGCAACTGTGAGGGTGATGTGTAGAATATCTGCAGACCCTCATACCTTTATTGTACTTGAATCTTTCAAGGCTGTTCTTCAGAAACTGGAAATGAAATAAAGAACAATGTAATCTTTGTGTAAATAGTACAAAATATCCCATTTTAATAAAAATTGAACAGTTGTTAAGGACACTTAGTTTTGCTAAATGTGTCTACCAGAAGAGACAAAATTGAAAAAGATGTCCATTTAGAAAATGATATTTCAAGATTCATAGTGTTATAAAGATTCAGACATGTAAGGAAAGATACATTACTGCTGTGGTCCACTGTGGAACTTACTCTCTCACCACTGTGCAGATGTTCTAACATAGTGAGAATATTCTTACCTGACACTGATGTTGTTGTTGGTTCAGAATGACTAAATAGTTTAGTGTGAAGTGAGACAATAACCCTTTCCTTCCAAACTTTCAGTTTGTTCTGCAGCTTAGTTAAAATAATACTGTTGGGGTTTTTTTTCTTCTGTCAAGTTTTACAATAAAAGCAGACTTTACAAGATGTTATTTGGGTTAAAACATCTCTTTATAGATTTTTGTATTCTGAACAAGTAATAATCAGTTAAGTTTAGCTGAGTTTGTATATTAGAAAGAATTACAGAGAATTCAAACTGCACCTTAAAATAACAAATATTTTTACATTGAAATAAGCAATTAATAAAAATTGAAGGAAAAAAGGCTAAAATAAAGGTGATTGGAAAATCTATGACAATTTTAATTCTGGAGACAGACATAACTTTGGTTTTTGGTTCTCAGTAGTAATAATATTGCTTTGTTTCAGTGTGATTTCTCTGGGGAAAAAAAGGTGACTGTTTTTTACTTCCTGTGATAATGTCATTGAAATTTGCTATAGTTACTTTCTTAATAGCCCTGTGTCTTCTCCTGACCAACTGCTGTAGGTGTCAGAAATAGTAAATTGCATATGATTTAGAGTTTAGATATTGGTATTAGCAGGTGTGTGGCTGCATAGTGTGTCAAATGAAATGTTCATCTTAGATTTTTTCTGCTGGACTTTGTTGTTAGACATCTGGAGATCCAGTTTCCCCATAATGACTTAGGCTGACTTTGGAAGACATTGCAAGTCTGATGATCTCATGGGTATTCTTGTTACTGAGAAGAGCTGTTCCATTTGCTGTGAAATATATCATGTAGAGCTATACATCCCTATATCAGTACTTTCTACAAGGCATAAATTATAGGAGGTGGTAGTTTCTTTTATTAGACTATCTGATTTAGTTGGTGAAAATAGACAATCCAAGTACATTGCAACTCCTTCAGGTCTTTGAGAAAGATCCCGAATGACAGGTCTGTGAGCTCCGAACATTGCCCGGTTTTTTCCACTTGTATCTGTTGATCAATTAAAAGATAACCTGTCTCTTTATAAAGCTTATCTTGATTAAACTGCCATGTCTACAATAAACCACAGCTTAGTAATTTCAGCCTTTGCCATTCATGGCACATATCCTTATTTTCTTTGAAGTGCCTGAATTAAAGTTACTTTCAGCCATTTCGCTTTGTTCTCCTTTCACATTTTCTCTCTCTGGGTATAGCCAGAAGGGCTGACTCTTTTACCTAAGCTCAAATCAAGTTGTGCTAAAAACCCGATGAAGCAGTTGAGCCTGTGATTTGCTTTTCAGTTTTTTTTCTGTTGCTCCCATCCCTCAGACATCTCTACAGACCTTATTGGTAGCCAAAGTATTTATTTTGTGGCCTGTCATATGTGATGCAAGCAATCTATTTAAAGCTTGGTTTCATGCTCCTCAGCCAAATCACCTTGGCTTCAGGGACACACCATCCAGCTTTGCATCCTTGCGAGGGGAATTTTCCTAGAGCAGGTTAGTCGCTTTCTTCTTTGTGGCATTTGCAGTTTTCTGTCAGTTTGAATGTTCCTCCTACTTTCTGATCCCTGGCTCCTCTCAGAGCTCTGCCTACGTTCCACTTGTAACTTTGCCACAGGAAGATTTTTTGGAACCAATGGAAGGGCACACAAGGGATTCAATGCACGGACCAGAAGTTTCCTGAGAGCTGCTCTGTGCATGTGCCTCATTTCTCACCTCCTTCTGGTGGTCATTCTAAAAAAGAAGAGCCTTTGGATAAGACTCACCATTTCTTCTCAGGGACTGTGGTCCTGCTGGTAGCCTGGGAACCTGGCTGTGTTTTTTCCTCTTCCCCATGGAGAGAGAGCAGCAGTCAAACAGGAGGCTCTACTGAAAGCCACCACAGCCCTCTTGTTCCAGCTTACAGCCGGAGAGATTGGCTTCTGCTGGCTTCAGTGGTCTTGTCAAGACCTGACCGAGCTGTCTGTAGTGGTGTCTGTGGATGAGCCATGCTAAGGAGTAAGTGATTGAAAGATCCCTCCTAGCAGTGCATGCACTGGTGTGCGTGTGTGTGTGTGTGTGTGTGTGTGTGTGTGTGTGTGTGTGTGTGTGTTGAGTTACAACACATTTTGAAGAAGAGCAAAATTTTCATCTTTTTTTAGGACCACTGTTTCTCTTCCTCTAAGAGATGATCATGTGTAAGGAGCCTTCTTACAGAATTGGGATTTGTAAACTTCAGTTAGAAATTTTTTGTCACCAGACTGTCTAAAGGGACTCTGCTTATGCCATCTAACACTTTCCCTTGTGCAGCAGCAAGATATGCAAGTATTTGTGATTGAAATGTGTGTAAAGTGATGAAAACTTAGCACCAGTAGGAGCAGAAATGGGTTGTGGTTCTTGAAATCCTAGATTCTGGGCTTTGACATCATGTATAACTCTCTAACTTAGTTTTTTTTGATTTATAAAGAGTACATGGAGACCTTCCATCATATGAGAATGTTTTGTTGGTGGTGCTTTTTGCAACTACTTAAGCACATCTGGCATTTTTCTCACTATTGCCCCATAAAACTGCAAATCTTTCTTAGAAAGGAAGTTTTAATGCTAAAACAGCCTCTCTTTTTTTGTTTCTGTAGTAACTTTTAACTTTTATTATTGAAGCACTAGCCTGAAATCTTGGAAAATTTTCTGAAACTAGAGATTTACAAGCAACATTTAATGAGGAAGGAAGGAGATACCTAAGAAAAATAGAGAAATATCAATTATAAGGAAGAGACGTCTAAGGTGCTAAGTGCAGATAGACTGAGGACTTCTAAGAAACTTGAAATCTACCTTTCTGTGTAATTTTACATCTAGTAATTTATGACATAGTCAAATAATATGCTGATATCAATGATAGGCTTTTCATCAAATTTTAAAATGTTTGCTTTTCACACTGAGTGCAGTGGAGGCAGTTTTTCCATGACATTTGTATATAACATGCATCATTTTTATCATGGCAAATATACAGCCATGACAATTCCACAGCTCACAAAATCTTCTGACTTTCGCCTTTTTATTATGTTTGGCACTCGTTTGTGTGTGCATGTGATTCCTTAAAAAAACAGTTGTGCCTATTTTAAAGATTGAATTAGTTTTAATTCTGGAGGACCAGTGTCTGTTGGCCATCTGTGATAAAAAGGAAAGAAAAACACATACATGAAGCTCACTTTCAGAAGCTAACTGGCATTGCCAGCAAAACTAGGACCTTATCAATATTAGATTAGAACTGAAAATTTGTGTATTATATAAGGGTATTTTCTGCATGGCAGAAGAAAGTAGGGAAATCACTGGATGCAAGATGGAGGGGAAGCCGACACGCAAATAAGGCTGTCTCCTTTTGCCCTGCAGGTAATGTAGCATGCATCAGGACTTTGCTTACTGCACAAGGTGTTCTCCTTCAGTACTAAATCTGCCAGCTCAGTAAATCCAAACATGCTTAATTATCCTGCTCATTTTTCTGGAATAGAGAATTGGGAGAGGCACCTGGATGTGTCATGTGCTGCAAGTACATCTGCACAACTTCAGCTGCTACTGCAGAGGAGACTCCTTTCCATCAGCACTGGGCACTGTTTGTTCCCTGGAGCTGGGGGGTATCAGTAGGGTGTAGGGCTGCATGCAGTCACAGAAAAGCATGATCCCTGTTTTGAGGTGTAGTCCTATATCCTGTTGAAATTCCTGTTATGATCCTATTGCTGTTCACTTGAAATTGGACTCTTGAGGAAAGTATTATCATGGCTGAGTTTGTGACTGAAGACACAGTGTCAAAGGGAAGTGAACTTGAACCCTTGACCCTTTGATACTAGTGGCTGAACTGGCAATAAAATAAAATGAGTGTACAGGTTTTATTAGCAGCTGAGAGTTACAGGTCTATGTTCATGTGTAGTTCTTCTTAAAATTATCCTCCCCTAAGATACTAGAGAGTGGAATAATAAACCAAAGGCAATCTTTAGCTCAATTCAGTTGTCCACTAATTGTGCTTTTATTTTTATTCTTCTTCAAAAGCTTTTTCAGATTCAGCAGAAATCTCTGAGCAGTTCTTTCAAATCTTCACACATTTCTCATAAATTACAGTAATTTCACGATTATAAGCTGCACCATTTTGACTAAAATTTTGGTCTGAACCCAAAGTGCAGCTTGTAATCAGGTGCAGCTTATATATGGACAAAGAACAAAAAGTTGCTGTTCTAGTTTGGAGGACAAGTGTCTGCTGAGAAAGGCAGGAACCTCTCTTTGAAATGGAGAATGTAAACCCCCTCCCTCCAAATTATTAGAATTTTGAAATCAAGGGGCTTTCAGGCAAAAATATGGGAATTAGGAATAACAGTTCTTTTCTAGGGAAATTAAAATAGAAATACAGTACTACAAAGAAACAAACTCCAAACCCTGACAAAGTCAGAGTACAACCTGACACCGTGTCAGGTAGGGTGTTGGTAGCAGTCCCATTAAATGGTGGCTGCATCCTCCTGCAGTGACAGATGTGGCTCAGTTCAAGCAGTGCTCCTGCAGAAGGTGCAGTTTCCCTCTGGAGGTCCAGTGGTGATGTGGAGAAATCCGGTTTTCCTCTGGAGTCCAGTGGAGAAAGGGGTTCCCTTAGTGTCCCCAAACCTCTGTTTTATCTTGGTAAGAAATGTTGGGCTCTTCCCCCTGACTGGAGCAACTTCCAATGGGATGAAGTAATTGTATCAGTCACACAGTGGGACTCAATGGGCCATGAGCAGAAAATGACTCGTTGGAGGAAGGATGGGTTGTAAAAAGATAAAGAACAATGCCCCGCCTGGTTTCCATGGATGGTCCATTAGCAGAATATCTGCCGTGGAGATAAGGATCACTGCCCCCACCCTCAACAGATGGTGATAGAATAGATACCTTTTATCACACTCTGTATTGTAACGTGTGGCTTATAATCAGGTGCAAGTTACAAAGAACGAAAAGTTGCTGACACATGGAAGTGCGGCTTATACTCAGTGCGGCTTTATAATCGTGAAATTACTGTAGTTATTTAACATTGCAATAATTTTTTATGTTCTGAACTGTCCCAGATCTACCATGAAATGATGGCTGTCTCAGTCCCAATTTCTTGGCCTCCAGGGTGGAGAGGTGACAGGGTCATGGACAATTGACACAGACTGTGACGCACAGTATTTTAGACAGAGCTTATGGCAGCTTTCCATCCTTAGGATGCCTCATATACCTTGCTAGTATTCATGTCTTTCATGCAGAGATAAAGCATTTTTTCATATTTCTGACTACTTCAATTTGAAGTATTCAGAGGAGATATCACTGGGGACAAAGATATCATTGTATATTGCTGCAAGAAATTTATAATCATTCTTCCTCATTGAAATCCTGATCTTTGTAGTCTTGTAATGAAGTTCTGCTTTATTATTGCCTTCACTGAGAACAGAGATTAGATCCTGGGAAGCAAGAATCTGGATTAGTCTTCTAGGAGCCTACTGCTCAGGGTTTCTTCTTCAGGTGTTGTATCTGTGTCAGGAAATAAAAGATAAACAAAGTAAAGCTCCATTGACCACTGCAGCAGTGATAGTTATGTACTGAATAATTGTTCTCTATATCTGGCTGAAAAGAGATACTTGAAACCATGTCTGAACAAAAGAAAAAAAGTGGCTTGTTATGCAAGATGGGACATAAAACTGTTTTGGTTTACTTGGTCTTTATAGGTAATTGTTTGTATTAAATGGAAGTGATCAAGATTATATCTCATAGGTGTCTGGGTGGCCCGACAGAAACAGTTTCCATTGAGAAAATCTGTGCAGGTAACAGACATGCATTAATAGTTGATGAGATTTAAAAAACTAATGGAACTAGAAAATTATTAAAATTATTAATCAATAGATAATCCCCTTTACACTGAGACACATGGTAATGTTGCTCAGTTTGGCTCAATACCTTCCTTACAGTCATCATTAGCTTTACATGTCTACGTCATTTCACAGCGGCAGTAGTGGCATCATCATCATTACTATTATTACTATTATTATTGTTATTATTTTTGTTATTGTTATTACTATTATTACAGCTCTAGAAATGCTGGGAAGATCCAAGTAGCTTGCCCAGTGTCATATAGACTGTGGGAAAACTGCAACTAAGAAAAAGTTGTAATTTTTTTTTCAAGATCTTATAAAACCTTCTGTGACTTCACTGGAAGAAAAATATCTAGAACTATTACTTAAGACAGCATAACAGTTTTCCCCCCTGTATCTTTTGGTACACAGCGTTATGCATTCCTTTCCTGCTGCTCCATGTTCTTTACACGACTTGAGTCTTGCATGCTTTGTAAATGTAATAGTGCAGTAGTGCAGGCAGCTCCCTTGTACAGCAGCCAGCAAATCTCTTTTCTCCTGAATATTGTATGAAAATAATTCAGGCCAGTCTTCTTGTTTGGCCTGCTGGTTTTGTATGCAGACACCAAGTATTACAACGGAAGCTGGGATATTGTAGTACAGTCTGGAAGGACTATTCCATGTGCTTTTGGAATGTGCTTTTGCAACCTGCATTGCCTAATCACATGTTATATAATATATTGTTGATACATGGATTCAAAATCAGATGATACTGTGTTTAAAATAAAAAATGCATTTCTTATTGACTCGTGGAAATTTCCATATAAAGCAAGCCAATGTTTTTTTTATTATGGTTCTGCATTGAGATTTTGAACTCTACGTTGTCCTTGCATTTAAGAAGTATGAAATAATTTACAGGCCGAGTACTTTCTGAAGGAATCCCCAGGTCAATACATCTTAGGCCAGATTTTGCTTCAAACCTGCAACTCCTATCCTTTAGGTTTGCTGTTAGATATATTAATGTGAAAGTACATGTCTCTTTATATAATGGTACATGAATCAAAAGTGAACTTTGTAAGGAAAGAATATGGAATATGGAAAAGACTGGAATTTTTTTGTTCTTTGATTTTATTTCTTTGCAAGGTACTTGCCTATATGTTGTAAAAAAGGAAATTATTTTATAAGAACCCTGGCAGGATTATTTTAAAAATCAGGTTATTCTTTCCTTGTTTTGCTGTTGATATGTAGCTTGAGAGAAAAAATATTTAGAAGACACTTGGAGAAATCTTTATGCAAAAGACAAGATGTAGGCTGCTGATTGCTAGGCATGTGATATAAATAAGTTTTAAGTGAAATAAATATGTGAAGCCCCATTAAAGTTGAAGATATTATCTAGAGAGTTTTAAAGTGATTTAAGAAGTAGTCCTCTCTCATCTCTAGGTACTTGTAATATGAGAGAATGAAATACTTAATGTTCTAAAAACTAAGAAGGAGCAAAACATTCCTCTCTTTTTTTCAATCTTCTTTTTCCTTCCTGTATCTCTCTCTATATATTTACAGTATATTTCCACAATCTTAACATATATAGGTCACCTTTAGTATCAAAGAAAATAGTGAGCAAGTTATTTAAAATACATGTTTAGGGGTTGAATTCAGTGAAGTGACTTATCATTAAAATACAGGTGATTAGCCCCCAAAATGTCAAAATAAGACAGACTTACCAAACATCAGCGTATTATTAGAAAGATACCTAGCCTTCCACATCCACTGCCCATTTCTTTGATGGTTGCAATTTTAATGCTAGCTTTGTAGACAGTCTAAATATGTGAATTCCCTCCATCACTGATGTCATCAAATGGAATTAATTTTTACCCAATTTTTGTCTGATGTAATTATGCTTCTAAAAACCTGTAGTCTGGTGATTCTCTGAAGGACGCTAATGTTGTATTTGGAAATCTGAAATAGAATAAATTCTTTTCTTCTGCTATTCCTTTGAGAGAGTCTCTCAAATACCTGGCTTTTAGGGTGTTTGCTCTTAGTTATTTAAGTTTTTCTAAGAACAGCACCCTACAGCTGTATTCCCAAGAAATTACCATGGAAATCAAAGATAGCATCGTGAGGAATAACATTGAGGAGCAGTGTTCCTCAAAGCAAACTGCATTCGTCTCAGCTAACCAAAATTCTGCCCTTCAAGAAGAGTAATCATACTCTGCTGTGTCGCATCATGTGAATGGTGGTGTTTTGCTCACAAGAGAATGTCATTTTTCTTTTATTAATGGTCTGCTTAGTATGTGCTTGCAGAATAAGATTTTTTCATTCTGTATTTTAAGCTTTGACAGAAATAAAACTGAGTATGTGGGGTCATATTTGGAGCTCTAGAAAGCATGTTTAAACCCAAACCGTATTCTTCTCTCAAATGTGCTACCATCACAGCTATGAGTTTAACAACAGCAATATGTTCTGAAGACTGTAAGTTATTACTGTTGCAAGTGCATATCTGTTACAAACATGCTCATCTTTTTAAAATGGTTAATCCCATTTTGAAGGCTTTGATGATTGCATACCATATACCAGTAAGTATTAAAATGTTTGTTTCCTATTTAAAATAGGTGAAGGTCACAAAATCCCCTTATGCATAGGTCATTTGACAACATTTTCTGATCCATTATGAAGGAAACTTCCTACCCTTTTAAATGACCTTTTATCAGGGTGTGTTGTCCTGCCATCACTGCTTCTGTCTCTTAGGTAGTAGAGTAATTTTAAATAATTTACTGTCAACTCAAAGACAGCATGAAGTATAAAAAGAGTATAAAAATATCAGTTATTATTTCCCCACTGTTGTTAATGACAACTTTTCTAGGTAGTTCCTAATCCACTGTGACACAAAATACAAAGGGTTTGTTTAAGCTTTTGCTGACATACTTTAGGTGAATGTTTTTATTTAATATTGTATAGAACAGATGATATTTGCATGCCTGAAGCCACATCTCAGCTTAGACCTTAAAAACAACAGATTAGATGCACAAACATTAGAATGGACTAATGTGTTCACAGTGCTCATTTAATTGTAGTCTTTGTTATATCTCAGTAAGTATCTGAGAACTGGACTAGGAAAAAAATCAGGGAGTTCTCAGTGAGTCCACTGTAGAATTTCACTCACCTTTGAATTTGAGTTCCAAATATTTGTGTGCTAGATTGTTTCTTACCTAGTACTGGTAAGTGTTGGACTTCTTTTTTCTTTCCTGAGGATAATTTTTTAAATATTCATCTATCTGAACGCAGTGCCTGCAGATTATAAAATATTCTTAATCTATATCCTAGATTTTAGTCTTGTGTTTTTTCTGGAAAAGTATTTTTTGTATGTTAGTGTAACATTCACTAGTAAGGCATGTTATATTTTAAAGAAATACCTCCTAGTGACAAGGAAAATGAATCCATTTAGATGGTGTTTCTTAGTGTCTCAATAATTTTTTAAGTGTAAGGAGCCTAGATTAGAGGGTTATTAGGAAGCTGTAACAAATACTTCATTCCTTTGTTGTTGCTTGCAAATAAGCAGTGTGGTATTAACTGGATTTTTGCTTTACTGTGAGCTTCTTATTTGAAATATTCTGAGGAGGAAACTGACCTCAGTTCAATTATCTTGACTTGTAAAAACAGAAAATTATCACCATCTTGGAACAGATTATTAATAATGAGCTGGTACAATATTACAAACTACCTTGCCTACAGTTAAAACACAATTGATTGTTCTTGAGTTTCCAGTGCTCTGGCTGTTTATTCTCTTTCATGGCTGGTAGGATTTTGGGGGGTTCTCTGTGTTCAGCATATCATTTGTGCAATTTTTAACAAGCTTTAACTTGTCATGGATACACTGATAGATTGTGCTGTAACTGGAGATTTATCCTAGGCTCCTCTCTTGTCCCCACCCAAAAAATTCTGTGGGGATTCTGACAGATATGCAGTGGCAGGTTTAAATTAGATATCTGAAATGATTATTGCTATTGGCTGCCTACACTGCCGCTCTGACAGATATTGCTGTCTCAAGGCTGGCATGACCGATCTGCATGTCAGCCACAGTAGTTTCCAGTCCAGAGTATTGAGATAAACCACAGACAGAAATCATGTCCAGCCATAGGTGTGAGGTAATGTGTCAGGGTTTTGGGGTATGGTTTGTAGATCCAAGTGCTACATGGATCTCAAATGTGAAGCACATTTTGTCAGAAAAGCCACTTCAACCATCAGTGGTACCCCAAGCCCAGGTCACAGCGGGATGTGTGCTTGGCAGGTGGGCACTACTCAGGTGTTGGTACAGTGCCCACTAGATGGCCACTAGACTGATCTCCTTTTGCAAAACTGTGTTTAGGAAGGGACAAGCATGGTTAACTTCTCAAAGCCAGCTCTGTCAAGAGGCTGCCAGTCTGTGTGGCTTCACCCAAGCCAGGTGTGTTGATGTGAAGACAAGCTCCTACCATCACACCTGGACACCCAGGCACCATCAATCCTCCCTGGGTGCCCTACTCTAGTCTTTCCCTCCTCACCATGCCAACTCTTAGCTTGGGTCAGGTGGTCCCCTGATTCAAGCAGACCTGTCAGAAACCTCCTTAGTTTCTCTGGGCAGCAGTGCCAGCCAAAAGCACTAGGTTATGGGGACACAATGCTCCAGCTTGATTATGTTTTTGTTGGTTATCACATGCAGCATAGTCATGGCCTGAGCTTATGAACAAGAGCCTCTGTTTGTATTTAAGTTTTGCATTGTGTTAGGCCTGTGCCTACTTATTAGGTGCTTTTTCAATTAAACACTCAGTGTATCTGCAAAGCTGAGTTGTACTGGGGAAGTAATTTGCTTTGGTTTTCTGTACCATAATGTTACCCAAGATAATGCATGGTGCAAGGATAGATTCAGCACCATTTAACATCATGTTAATAGTAGGTTTACATTCACAGCCTGAAATGCACTTTTCCAAACACACTGTCCATTTTAAAATGATAGTGTTGCAACAACAGAAAGATCAAAGTGGTAGAGATTTCTTTGGGATGCCTGTATCAGTGTTTTTGGCTTTGTAAACACTTTGGCCATGGAAATAGTTAAATAAACTTGGTTAAATATCTGCTCTGTGGTCAAATATGTTGCTGATGCTTAAACAAAATCTCATAATTGTAGTTTGAAATAATCTTTATTGAAACTATGCTGCATAGGTTACTAAATGAGGCATTCTTAAAGCATAAAATACTGGCTCTGTGTTCACATTTCTTCTTCGTGTCTCTCTGTCTCATGCCCTTGATGTTGGGAGCACTTATGGGCAGAGGAGGAGCACCTGGTGGTTGTAGTAATGGCTGAAGTTGGCTGTACCTGTTACCTGGAAGTGAAGTGGAAATCTTGGGTGAAAGCAAGGGGGAGCAGGGCTCACTCACCTCCCTTCCCCACTGCGTTCATCTGCCTCTTCCCCTGCTGTCCCAGTATGGTTTGGGCTGTTGCTCTGCCAGTGGTACTGCTGGAGATTCACAGTGTCTGTGCCTTTTAGGTATTTGGGAGTACTTCCAGAGACTCCCCTGATGCAGACAATGGGAAGATTTTTTTTTTAAATAGTTTGTATTTTGATAAAAGCAGAAGAGAATTTCTTGGAACATGGAAGCGGTACTTCTATAGGCTAGGGGGGTTCTTCCAGATCAGCATCACAGATTTGCTGCATGCAGGGAGTGTGGAAGTGATTCTCCAAGGTATTTATGGTGGGAAATATCAGGCAAGCCAAATGAATACCAGCTCCACTATATAGAAATGCATGTATGTGGGCTGTATACATTTGCAGTGCAATATATACCTAAGAGGAAGTATTCATGGCAATTTGTAAAAAGAAAGAATTTAAGAAAGGTAGAAAGGCATTTTTTGTTTAAAAGGCTTAGCAAAAAAAACCCAGACTTCTGGGAAAAATACTAACTTGAATAGAATGTGTGACTCATTTTTTAGATAGAGACGAATGAGGAGGGAAGAGCTTAGTAATAATTGATACAAGACAGTACTAGTTTGTAAAAAACTTTGTCTATGCTGTATGGTGCAAATCACTGAGAGCAATCTGTTTCCTTGTAATCTAGGTATTATTTATTAATATTTTTTATGTGAATGCTGAGGCACAGTGAACTGAGTTAGATACTTCTTAGATAACTGGACTTTAGTTAAAATTGCTTTAAAAGTACAAAATCTAACAGTGACAAGGAACTGCAGGAACACACAAATCTTTGCAGGTGTGGATCAGAGAACATGATCTAGATGATAACAGACTTTTCATTATTCACATTGGTGTGTGTTGCACAATTCAAATACCATTGAGAAATGAAAGAAGAACGCTGTTGTCCATTGAACTCTTGTTACAGTGGAAATTCCATAACTATCCTCCATCTTGACACACAGTAAATACATTAATTTCTCTTATATTTTCTGCGCATTGTGCCCAGGAAGACATAAGAAAAAAAGGTACTGTCATCAGTATTAGGTTGACATCTGAACAGCCACCTGAAACACAGTATATGCTTACCTGCATTATGCATTGCTTTTATGAAGAGTCCAGTTCTCAGGTTAGTTCTCAGACCCTTCCTTGATTCAGTACCATTACACCATTTCAGATGAGAATGCTGTTTGTTCTGTACTTCAGTATATTCTGGAGACCTAATTTAAAACAGTTCCTGCCCTACAGGGGTCACAGTCTTAAGGTGAACCTAATCCAACAACAAAAAACATAAAGTCAACAGATTTCCCACCATATTCCCCAACCCCAGGTAATCCTTGGGTGTTACAGTGACTGTTGTGTGTCTTTATCTGGGCCTGGTTTTAGGACTGCAGTCAAAACTTCACAAGTCATCTGTGAAGGGACATGGTTTAATCTGTATTTCTGTAGATTCAAAGTTTATGAAATTGCCTGATAAAATGGTCTTCTCTTGAACTGTTTGTTAAGCAAACAATATTCCAAAGAAAAAACAAGAAGCTGCTACAGTAATGTGATTTTTAAATTTTATATTCCTCTACATATGCAGTACTCTACAAACCTGGTAAGTGGCACTGCTTGTGATTATTAAAGATTTCTTAAGACGAACACCAACTAAGATAATTTTAAAATATTTACCATAATTCAAGAATTCTTTGAATTATGATTAAGGAGGATGAGATGTTAAGAAAACCTCATTTGCACATACCCTTCTTACCTGCACTTGCCCATGATAATGACATTTTGCTTGACAAAAATTATAAGGTACATGCTTAATATATCTTTAATTGGCTCCTTGTGTGATTTCTTGACTGAAAATGAGAGTGTCATTAGTTGAGTCACCAGTTCTCCTTCCCCCCTTCCCCATAGTTGACTTGGGAAACTTTGCTAGTGCGTATAGAAATGTAGAACCAGCAGAGGCTCCTGTGGGGTCTGTCAGGGCAGACAGGAGGCCTTCCCATGGCTCCTGGAAACCCATCCCTCCTTGCAGGTCATTTCTTCCCAAAAGGTGGAGTGAGTGCCTGCCGTGGTGCTGTGTCCTTCTGGCTGGGGGCTCTGGCCCAAGAGGATCTCCAGGTCAGTGTCAAGGCTGTGACTCGCTGAATTGTTGGCATTGGCAACAAGTTCCTGTGCCGGGGAGCACCAGGGTCATGCAGCTGGAAGGATGTTTCCATCCAGAAGGATGAAACTTTGTGGCTACAGAGGGTGTCAGGGGGCTTTAGCAGGGATGTAAGGCATGTAAAAGATCTTCACATGAATGAGGAGAAAAAGACACAGTTCTCGACTTTTGTTGAGAAATCCTGGCATTTCAGTTCTCTGTGGTCGTAAGCAGGCAGAACATTGCCAGTCCAGGAAAAACAAGTGGGTGGAAGGGCAGAAAATGGAACCCCATATTTATGCTGCCTTGCTGTTTTATGGGAAGGTGGGTCAAAAATAGAACAAATCATTTATGAAGATAGTAATAGAAGAGGCTTTCCTTTATTGGCTTTTCTCTATGCTAGCAGAACTTGCAATTTGTGTGAGCTTGATGGTATTTGAGATCACCTTAGATAAGCTTTGTCCATCAGTGATGAGTGCTATGATGGGAACTGTTGTCTCATTCCTAAGGGGACATGCTCAGGGTTGCTGCTGGTCCCCAAAGCAAAGCTGCGAAGACTTGCTGTGTGGGCAGGATGGTGGCTCAGTGACAGCGAGTCTTCTGAATTTAGTTTCCAGTGTTGATAAAAACTCTTTTCTTAACACCCCAATGGCCCTCAGGATGAGATTCTTCTCTTCATTTTCACACCAGAGGCAGTAAATGTATATGTATGTATATATATGTACATATATATAGTGAAGAAAGATCACAGGCAAAAACTAACTTCACTGACCAATCTCCAAATAAAGGAGCTCTTCCGGTTACCCCCAAGATGTCTGGGGTAATTTAATTTAGGCTATTAATTAAGGTAAGCTTTGTGAAACGTCCTAATGCCCTGAACTGGTGAACTGAGCAGCAGATTTCACTACCTGTGTGCAAGAATATTGTGTTTGCTTCCTTTAGCTACTGACATAAATAGTAACTCGTTAAAGGGCATAGCTCCAGGCTTTGCCTTAAGAAGTAGATGAAAAGATAATTGCTGGATAAGCAAGAGAGCATGGGGGACTGTAAGAGCAAATGAGACTGGTTGTGAAGCAGTAACAATCTTCTTTCAGTGAGCCTGGTTTTAAGGCTGTAATCTGCCTGGGCAGAGAAGGTCTCTGTCTCCACATTGCGTGGCTCTGAGCGCAGCCTCGCCTCTTGGTCCTGCGTGAGGCTGTGGGCACTGAGGGCAGGTCTGACCGTGGCTTACAGTGCTGCTTCTTACCCTGCATAAGCTGATCCGCTTTCGTTTTTGTTGGTGTACTGCTTGGCATTCTTTCTGTGAAGTGCTTTTTGTTTTGTAGAGACCTATTTATCCCTCCCTTCCCTGCACCAATGGAGGTTTATTAGATCGCATGGCAGCCTGCCATCTTCCTTATTAACCAAGCTTTTTCCCAAATAAACATGCTCCTTTGTGTGCATGTCTCCTATTTATGATTTACTTCCCATTATAAAGCTACAATCTACAATATTAAAAATAATACACAGAGAGATGTTTATGAGAGGCTGAACAGGGTTTTATTGTACTGACTCTGGTATTTGTGGTTTATATTGCTTTAATCTCCAGTGAAGTGTGGTTCCTCCCACCCTCCCCAGTTTACTGTTTCTGCCTCTTATTATCCTTATAACAGGTGATGGTGCCCTTTAAACATCTTTTCTTCCAGGCTCTTACATGCTGCAATATAAGCAGGAGTATGAAGAAGTATGATGGTTTACTTAAAATGGCGTATTTACGTAAGAAATTAGAAATTAAGCCTTTATTCTGGAGATCTAGGTCTACCCACCCGGAGGCAAAGAGATCCTTACTTTCCATTGACATGACTTCATTAGGGTATTTGATCACCCTCTGCTGGCTGAGCTGCCTGGGCACCTGCCAGTCTGCTGGATTTTGGGAGAGTGCCTTTCCACTCTGGTGAAGTCCCAGACATCACTTAGGATTTCATTTTGTGCGTTTGAACCGCGTTACTACAGCTTAGTCACAACAGTTTGAAATCACTGGCTGCATGTATAGTTTTTTATTTTTTATTCGAATGGATGGAAGAGAATTCTGCCCCTGGGTCAGATAATCATCTCAGACCCGTTAAATAAGCAGCTGTGACATGCATCATAACAGTGGCCTAAACCACCATATTTTTTCAATATGACACTTTGTTGCTTTTTTTCCTTGGCCCGTGGTTGGGCTTACATTAGAAAAACAAACAGCACTTAGCTATAATTAAAAGTGCCCTACGGTAAGTGGGATGACAAAACAATGGGAATGCTGTTCATATGGATGAAGTCAAGTGTAAATGAAGTCTAAAAGAATTAAGTTGAATGCAAGGATAAAATTATCTTGTTGGCTAGGCACAGAAAGTATAAAACAAGCCTACCCAATACATGAGATCTTGCATTTCACAGTAAAAAATCTGATCAGGGTAGGTTTTTTGTATCATGAGGCAAATCCATCTTTTGCTGTAGCAACAGAAATATAACCTTCAATTAACTATTTGAAACTATTTGAAATGCAGTCGTATATTAATTGGTAATTGTAGAGAGTTTTATGCATAAAAGCATCTAACTTGAACATGTGTGCAAATTTTTTTTACACTGCTTGCATTCAGTTTCTAAAAATAGGAAATGTTTATAGTAGTATTCTTAATATTCTTTTTTTTTCAAGATAGTCAAGTTCTACCTAGAAGTATATTTATTAAAATTTTATGTTGAAGAATCACTGTATCATAAGGACAGTTTTTTAAAAGTATGCTCCAGACATAATTATGAACATACTAAGACATAATTATGAGAAGAGTTGACATTTTTCAACCTCCAGTAGCTGTCATCTTGCTTCAGGTTTAGCTCTAGTCAGAGCCTTGCTGACCAACTGACTGATGTTTCACTAATTGCCACTTGAAAATGAAAAGGGAAACTGTCTAGCTTTGAAACATTATTCATGAAAGAAGGATCATGCTGGCTTGTTTTCAGAACAGGATCTATTCCCCCTGTCTTGTCTAGACAGGCCAAGTACAAGACTTTGTACTGAAAAGGACTCTCTGGTGTGTTATTAGGCACGTTGGTTTAGTCTGGACTGGTCTGGATTCCCTGGTCGGAGTGTTTTGAGGTCATTCCTTGTATTTTGGTTCAGAGCTCTGCAGGTTTATTTCAGTTTGACAATACCCTAATATTTGCTTTCTACTACCTCCCTCAACCTGACTTTGATCCATCTTGCTTTACAAGGAAGGGTCGTTCTGTGGTTGTAGTAAAAGCACACGCTGTTTAAATGCATTCACTAAGCAAACTAATTTAAGGTACTGAATTTTTATTCACATACCAGATCCCAAGTACAGTAATTTCACGAATACAAGCCGCACCAATTTGACTAAGATTTTGCTCCTAAACCGGAAATGCGGCTAATAATCAGGAGCGGCTAATACAACCTCAGAAGTGCCTGCCAGAGTGCTGAGCCGAGCAGCTGCAAAGTCGGCATTTTGCGATTGTTACAAATCGCTACTTTGTTGCACCGCGGGTGGAGCCTGGCTCCGTGTAGGCAGAACGGGGGGCGGGGAGAGAGGCGGGAGAGCTCTCTTTCCTCCTCTGCCACAGCCCAGGGGAGAGACGGGGGGGGGGTCCCGGCGCCGCCATTGCTGCAGCTCGGGGAGGAGAGGGGGGACCCGGGCCGGCCCTACCGCGGCCCGGGGAGGAGAGGGGGGGACCCGGGCCGCCCCTACCGCGGCCCGGGGAGGAGAGGGGGGACCCGGGCCGCCCCTACCGCGGCCCGGGGAGGAGAGGGGGGACCCGGGCCGCCCCTACCGCGGCCCGGGGAGGGGGGGGGAAGCCGGCGCCGCCATTGCTGCGGCCCGGGGAGGGGGGGGGGGAAGCCCGCGCCGCCATTGCTGTGGCCCGGGGAGGGGGGGGGGAAGCCGGCGCCGCCATTGCTGCGGCCCGGGGAGGGGGGGGGGAAGCGCGCGCCGCCATTGCTGTGGCCCGGGGAGCCGACGGGAGCCCCGCGCAGCCATTGCCGCGGCTCGGGGAGCCGACGGGGTGCTTTGTCCCCGCCCGCCGCCGCCGCGGCAGGAGCGGGGAAACTCCGTCCCTGCCCGCCGCCGGCGCCACGGGCGCGGGAAAGCTCCGTCCCCGCCCGCCGCCGCTGCCGTAGGAGCAGGGGAAGCTCCGTCCCTGCCTGCCACCGCAGGGCAGCGCCGACCCGGGGTGACCGAGCCCAGGGGCAGCGGCGGCCGGCCCCGAGCTGCAGCACCGTGCTGGACCACCTGGCCCCGTCAGCGGCCCCTAGCGGGCCGAGCCTGCACAGCCTTAGCTCAGCCAGTAAACCCCGCCCTCCCGCCGTTCTGTTAATAATTGCACGCGGGTCCTCGCTGCGAACGACAGAGCGGCTTATATTCGTGTGCGGCTTATCTATGGACAAAAACCAAAATATTTGCCAACACCCAGAGATGCGGCTTATAGTCAGTGCGGCTTGTATTCGTGAATTTACTGTATATTCTATGGCCAGAAGTATCTGCATTTTCATTGAATAATCGTTTCATTAATTTATATATTCCTGAAATACATTTTTTCTTTGAATATTTCTTTCAGACTTCAACAGAATGTGATTATGCAGACTAAGTTTTGCAATTTTATGTCCTCCATTGGATATTACATTTTGTTAGATTTAGATGTTACTTTTGCAGATGTGTGAGTGAGAAAAAGAGGAAGCCCCATTTTTATGCAGGCACTGCTCAGCACTAACCAAAACATTGTTGTGACATTGACACTGTCCTACAACACTGTTCAACACTGACTATTTAGTTCACAAATCCAAATAGCCAAATAGGGTCTATTGTAAAGAAAGTTAACTCCATCCCAGCCAGGGCCAGTAGAAGATGACTGCTTCCTTGGCAAATAGATTTGGTGGGAGATCATAGGACAACATGATTTTTGACAACACTCCCCTTTTCAAATCAACACAGAATTCGGTGTGAGCAATCTTCCAGTCAATGTGGGTACATCTAAAAGGGGACAAGAGGCCTTGTGACTATTTTTTTTTCTTTAATGCACCTTCTCAATGGCTATTTTTACAGGTGTGAGGGAATGAGGAAGTAGCCTTAATATTTTATAAGAAAAGTTGATTGAGTCTGCTTTTTGATTCCAATTTTCAGTGTGGTCAATTATCTATGACAACCCCCCCTGCCCACCTTAAATCACAAATCCTTTCTTCTGGTTAGTCCTCTTATGATAATGTTAGATAAACCCCAGCACTTTAAGACTTTAATATTGCTATGAAAAATTTAATGTTTCGTCTAGTCTTTTGTGTGAAAACTCTATAATCTGGTGGCAAACAGACACCTTGAGTTCTTTGCTTTAACTGCTTTTGACTTGACATCTTGCTTGAGCATTTTATATCAGCCATGGGGGAAGCATGGGAAGCATTACATTAGGACTCAACACAAAGGCACAGGAAAGCAGTAAAAGTTAGCCAAAGTAGCATGCCAAATATTCTAACTGCAATACAGTGATTTATTCTTTCTAATAGAAGCATTATGTTCTTTACCACTCTAACTTAACCCTGTGTTATATTCTTCATTTAAGATACCTAGAAAGTTTGAATCCTTTCAAGGCGACTTTTCTAACCTTGCAAGACAGTTTTGCTCATTTCTTGTTCCAGTTTCTTCATAAAATTGCAGAAATGAGTCTCAAAGCATTGCGATTATCAGATTGCTAATATTGAGCCGGGTCTTTTAATTTCAGTTCCATGAGTTCCAAAGGCTTACTCCATTTGGTTATGATTCTTTTTATAGTCTATACTCAAAAAGAATCTAAGCCCTTCAGTACCTCTTCAGTTCTTTGTTGTAGCAGAGAAGAACAGAGTAACAAACAGAAGAAAATAATTTGTTTGTACAGTATTTTATTCTACAGTTTTAAGAGGTCAGGCACTGAAGGGTTGGACTGAAAAAGCTTATATTTGAGGACTTAATTTAGACAAATACTTATTTTGTAAGTACACTTTCACCAAGTGAAATAAATCAGCTTTTTTCCCCACAGGAAATGTTTGTTTTCCTTGCATTTCATACCTTCTATTTATTTTCCTAAGTAACATTTTATATGCTACACATTTTTATGCATACAATTTTTTATTGCAGCAGGTTCTTGCTGATATATGTACCAAAATATCATTAATACTCTTAAAAAGTGTTCAGAGTGAAGTCTGTAAATTGCTTTTATCTATAAATCAAATGAAAAATGAAGATTAATTCGCTCCCTTTCTCAATTTCTTTTTCCTCTCCTTTGCTATTACCATGCTTGCACTATACAACAGACACATGTGAATGTCACACCTGGGTAACTGATTTAGGGGATGTTTTAGAATTGGAGGTCCTGTTTGTCTCAGTTCAGACTAAGTTAAGATTAAAGCAAAGTCTTTTGCTGATACTGCTGAAGATGAACAAATTCTATCTCTGCTCCAGAAATCATCTGTCTGGAGCAGAATCAGCCAAGCCACACTGCAGTCTTAGGGAAGCCCAGGGTTGAGGGAATAACTCTCCTTTAATGAACTACTTGTGAAAATTTCTAATTCTGTCTGTTTTGCCTCTACTTGTGAATGACAATCACCAGAATCTGTCAACATACTAGTAGTGTAATCATTAAGTTTTAATTTGTCTAGATATAATGTGTTTTCTGTTCTATTCCTGTATTTTACTTTGGAACAAGCCTAGTGAGAAAGTTTTTCATAATTGTGTGTATGTTTTTCTGAACATTTCCTAATTACATCTCCAATACTTGCTATAAAGTATATTTAGTCTCATAGGAATTGTTCTCATGACAGAATTATATTTCAGTGAAATTGTTCGCCTTTTTTTTTGGTAAAAACAAAGTGTAAAAACTCCAACATGCTTGCAGTTAGCATGCAGACACCTTATAGGTGTTTTAGAAGTTTACTAACTTTTAAAGAACACTAGCATGTGGGATTTCAATGTGCAGACACCAAGTGCCTGATAACAATTAAGTGGGAGACTAGCAAAATGGCTTTGGGAAGATAGTTAAGGAATAATTGTCTGTGTCTGGACAGGGTTGTTCCTGGTTGCAAACTATACTGTTGCCTTACAGCTCATGCAAGATTTTTTAAAATGTGAGACAATTAATTATTGTTTTTATTAACAGTGCTGTCTTGCCCCAAATATGCAAGGTGCCACACAAACATATGAGAACACAGTCTTTGTCCAAAGTGAACTACAATCAACATGAACTGCAAAACATATTGCTTATTATTAAAAAAGATGAATTTTCCCAAGTGTGAAATTGGGTTTACTAGTGGTTTGATTCTGGTGATCAGGAATGTGTCACATATAAATTTATACATGCAATGCTGTAAGGACAAAATAGTTTGTGTTGATGTTGAAATGCCAAAGACCTATCTACCATTATAGCATCTACTTGAAGAATATTGTCATTTTATCCCTGAAGAAGGGTAGGCATCAATTTTCTCACAAATTTTTCTTTTGGTTTCTTTTTTACCTTTCAGAGTGCAAATTCACCTGCGCCAGTGGTAAATGCTTGTATCTTGGTTCACTGATTTGTAACCAACAGAATGACTGTGGGGATAACAGTGATGAAGAGAACTGCCTGCTTGTAACAGAGCATCCACCTCCAGGCATCTTCAGCTGTGAGTATTGGCTCCTTGTGTGCATCCATGTATGTATGTATGTCAAATACATCTGTTTACCTCAGAAATCAGTCTTTTTGGAAACTTTATCGGCAGTATGATATCAAGGGAGTATGAGACAGAGAAAGAAAATACTATTTTTCTTTGAACTAGCTGTGACAAACTCTCTCCAAGATTCTAAACATGGAAATTTGTAGTTATTCCAAGGGAGTTTGGGACATTGGGGTCATTGTCATATGGATCATATATGGCCTCTGAGAAGGCGTAATTAAATATTTGTTTTCCAACATTCTACAAAATATTCTTTTCTGTGTCTGTGTAAGTCTTTATATGCTATTAAGACTATCAAGAAAATTGTAATTTTCTGTTCATCATTCCTGTAATTTTTATTGGTGCTGAGATCAGCATCATTTGGTAGGTTACTGACCTTTGTAGGTATATATTTAAAACAGCTTTAGTTGCTATGCTTCAGTGCATAAATATTGCACAGACAGTGCCAGAGTTTATCACTCCAATTGCTTTCTTAGTGCTTTGCCTTCAGTCATGTACATGGAAATCAAACTTTGCTTTTGCCTTTGTTTCTTGTGCAATAATTTATTTTTAAACCACAATTCAGCTTTCTGGATGGGTGCTAAATTTTCCAATAAGGTTTCTTATACACAGATACAATAGAAGTGTGTTATATTACTTGTGCTTTCCAAATGGTTTTATTATGCCCATGCTGACATCCCTCAGTATTCTATGTCACTTCTGGTTGTGACTATGTCTTAGGAATGTCTGTTTTGTTATGTTGTTATTAGTAATAGCAATTATGAGCAGTGTGTCTCTGTGATTTTTGTAATTAATGCATGGGGCTATAAGCAGGACAGAAGATGAAGTCAGGTGTTGGATATACCCTCTAACCTCCAAGTGAACATGTTCCTTATAATCTAAATTGTTTAAATCTTGTACTTTGTGTTACTTTGGTACCTCTGCAGTGGCTTTGAAATAATAATGACCTATGTATTCATTTAAGCTATTTCATTTTATTTTTGTTTTAATTTGTTTGGTTTTGAGTGGAACTCTCTCCCAAGTCCCAGGACAAGACATAGGCTTTGGTGATGGGTCCAAATCAAAATGTCATGTTTGCCCATAACTTTGGCTTTTGAGTTGTAAAAAAATTTACATTTTATTATATATACATATAGTTTTGCTCACCTTGTGGCAGATAAAGCAGTTCATTATTTTTTGCATTTGGGGATATTGACAGTGACTGTACTTTTTCATTGCAATAGAGACTTTTTCATTGCAATTGAGACATTTTTCATTGCAATTGTGTGTGACAAGTGCTATTAAATAAAGGGACTTTGGTTCTAAGTAAAAAGACCAAATCCCAGTGAAAAAGCATCCTAATGGTAGAACAAAGAGAAAAAGAAGATCAAAGCCAGACAAAAATAATGCCACCATAAACTGTATTTAAATTATATTTACCATGTTCTGGCTATTAAACAGACTACTACGTGGTGGAAATCAGTGCCAGTTGGTAACAGGAAACAAAATTATTATGGACAAGTCAGTTGTGTTGGCTTATTCCAGTTTTGAAAAAATGATTTTAGAATACTTGCTGAAGTGAGGTCCCCAGGCCTTAGAGGGATGACATGTTGAATTAAGAAATATGTGCATGCTTTTGCTCAATGATTTTAATGGGGATCCCTACCAGAGTACACCAGAGTGTATGCTCTTGAAATGTCCCAGCTGAGCAGTCTGCCTTTCAACACAGAACTACATACATTTATTGCTCTCTAATTAGTGACAAGACAGTAATACAGCTCAATAAGAAGAAAATTAACATTAAAAAAAATCTTTTCAGGAATATTAAACCAGGTATTTCTTTCTGCTTAGTGTTACATGTAAGCTCTGTTCTTGCATCTTCTTGCTTGTATGCAGCTCTTGAATGGGCAAGAAACTGTTGAAAGGAGCCACTTATTAGTTTGTGCTGGTTAACATCCAAGCAGGATATCCCATTTCTCCCTGGGACTGCCCTTGTCTTTACCTACAGCACATAGTCACTACAAGCAGTATGCCTTCCCCTCCGCTGTTTGTTCAAAGGGTCCCTTTGTCATGCTTTATTCAAACCTTCTTTCATCCTGTGTTGGAAAAAAAATATTTATTTCATTTCAGAGTAATACACAGGCTGCCCCAAACAATGTCTAAATAAATAAATTTTCATATGAAAATTCTGCTTTAGTTTATTTAAGCAATATGTGCCATGTTAGTTGTACCCCATATTTCCCAGCTGCTGAAGCATTTCTCATTTGTGTTCTTGCCAGCAGCCAGATCCAGAATGTCTTGTTGGAGCTTTGTTTTCAGTTTAGTTAAGTGGCATGGGCAATGGCATAAAAAGATATTTTTTGTGGGTGACCTGCCCCCTGGATCTCATAATTATAGGAGATGCTATCTTACTGTGTTAGAGGAGGTCACATCTCCCAGATCTGGTGTTCCTCTCTCCTTGCCATTCTAATATGGCTCCAGTGTGCTAACTGTTAATTCAGTATTAACTGTTAACGTTTTAAATCATAGAATGGTTGGGGCTGGAAGGGACCCTAAAAATCATCTAGTTCCACCCTCCTGCCATGGGCAGGGACACCTTCTACTGGAACAAGTAGCTTTAAAGCCCCATCCAACCTGGCCTTGAACATTCCTAAGAATGAGGCACCCACAATTTCTCTGGGCTACCTTTTCCAGTGTCTTACCACCTACTTCACAGTAAAGGATTTCTTCCTGCTACCTAAGCTAAAACCTATTCTCGTTCAGGCCATTCCCCTTGGTGCTATCACTACAGGCCCTTATAAAAATGTTGCTACTGAATTCAATGTCTCACCTGTGCAAAGGAAAACAAAATGTGTAGTTCTGAAATCCTTTGGTTTTCTTATTTTCCTTTGCTGATTTACAGGTAGGGCTGCCTTATGCTGCTGTGTGGGCGATTCACTCTGTATAGCACAGAAAAATTGGAGGACAGCTGGGAAAACCCAAGGTGTGTTAGAGTCTGATTTTAGATGACACAAACTGTAGTCCAGCAAGTTGATCAAAACACATTCTAAGCCATTTAAATTGAAGAAGTTAAGGTAACAGCTTGCTTGGTTTGCACTGGGATGCAGGTTTTGTGATGCATGTTGAAGCACACCTCCCCTCCCTGGTGAGGACACCCAGTGCTGCTGTAGGTCGCCTTGCCCACAGCCCATGCCAGCTTTCAGTAGGGCTGCTTGTTTTTGTTTTCATCAGCTGTAAAGACTTATTGATTGAGATAATGGAGATGACTGTTCTTTTAAGACTACTTGGAGGTCAAGGGTGTATTTAGCATCATAAAACCATGATAGGAAAAATGAGGCAAAGAGTAGGATTTTAAACATTGCAGACTTGGCCTTGGCAGCAGCTTGCCACTTCATGTGACCTGGAGAATTTGGACTCCAAAGAATTGAAACAATGTGCCTGCCTCTAGAAGGACACAGTTCATTTGTTTGAGCAGTTCCCTTTGTTTCACAACAAACGATCAGCCTGCCTTGTCCTGCTAAAAGTAAATTAGATTTTAAAATGGGAAGTGTAGTCTGTTGTCTGCAGACTGCAGTGTCCAAGTCATGTTTTATTGAGAAGGGTTGTGGTGGTGGAGATTTCAGGGTTTTTAATTGTTTGGTGGAAAACAGTATAGGTAGTTGTCTTTGCTGTGATCGGTATGTGTTCTTGGGCATATCAAACACAAATATTGACATGCTTGAGAATTTACAGAAGAATAAAATAAGTGAGAACAAATCCTTCTTGTCATGTGCAAATTATGTCTACATCAAATTTCAAGTTGTCAGCCTTGATGGAGGTGATGTGTCATGGCTGTTTTGGCATAGAAGAGTTTGCTGTAGGAGTTCATTTTCCTCTGCAAGGTAAAAAAACCCAAACAAATCAAATATATAGCTCTCCCTTTCACCACCCCCACCTACTGCTGTCAGCTCTGAGCTTTGTAGGGATCTGCAGGGGGTTGGAGAATGATTCTGTTTTAAAAACAAAAAGCTCAATCAAAGGAAAATATTTTGTTTAAAGAGACCTTTGGCATCCCCCTCTGACTGTGACACCGAATTTGTGCAGATAAAAACAACCGCTTAGATTTACATTTTGATTGTGCTTCTGCTTTCATGTGTGCTGGGCTGTCCCACTTCAGGTGAAATTTATCCATTTCTTTAAATATTTAGCAGTCTAGCGTTGATGTTAATGAAAGTCTGGCACTGCTATTTTGAGCATTGCAACAATGATAGTAATTTTCAGTGTCAGATTACTGCTTCTCGGAGGAAAAGGGAGATGGGAGGAGGGAAGAGCAGAGGAAAAAAAAAAATTGTTTCGGCTCTAATAGAGTTTGTCATCAGCCTGGCTGTGCCAGACAGATGGATCATGAATACTGTCTAGACGCTCTCTGCCTGAGTGGAGCTGTGGTCTCTAAGGACAAGCAGTGAGACGCCGGCTTAAGTGACTGGGGAAAGTCAGGACGTGCTCCCCTGTCAGACAGCGATCCGGGCTGATGCTGCCGCCGGTGCTGCCAGCGCTCCGAGCCCAGCCCGGCTCTGACCCGGCTGTGCCGGCTGGGAAAGGAGAGGGATGCTCAGAGCGCGCTATTGATTCCAGCCGCATTGCCCAGGGACTGCTGCTTTAGCTGGGACTGTAATCTCGGGAGGGGGTGGGTTGGGGGAGGCATCATCTGGCCATAAAGCACATGCTTAAAAAAGCTATACCTGTGTTTATCAATTGCTTTAGTCACAGTATGCGCTGGGAAATGCTTACTTACTTGCTTGTGTTTTCTTTATTTGGCCACTTGCTCAGAAGGATTCCTCTGTTTCCCTACCCGGGGCTCCCTGTGTCCCTGCTGTTAAGATGAGTTTTCATGAGGCTGCCTCTGGAAAGGAGAAGCTGTGGTTACCAGGTGAGACCCACAGCCTAGGGCAGGTCTTGTGCTGTTTAGTGATCTCTCATGCTGCTACTTGTCCCTTCTTTGTCACCAAGCACAATTAGTGATAAGGAAATTTCTAATGTAGATGGAACAATAAACATTTTTTGACCAGCAGAGTTTTAACAAAAACTCAATTTGATACATATGCTAATTTGTTTAAAAAGCAGGAGGTTCTCTGGGGTTAAGATTACAGAATTAATCATAGCCCTCTGGATTTTAGTTCTGTGTATATGTCACTAAATACTAGATAAATATTTTTATTTAGAAAATCCAATTGGTTTTCAGCCTATAGTGCAGTTCTTGAAGTGCTATAATCAGGTTCTGTGCTTTGTTTTGAAATAATTTTTTTCCTTGCATATTTTTAATGCACATTATGGAATGTTAGCAATTAATATGATCTTGAAAATTTGAAAAAGAGCAAAACATTAAAGTGACTTTTGTGTATTCTTTTCTTAAAATTTTGTGTGTATTTTTAAAAATGCTGTATTCCCTGGCTTTTAATAAATGAACTAGAATCCTGGTCCCATGAATGCTGTAACATAACTGCAGTAAAATTCAGTAATGCTGGAGTTTATCTATCCTTCCTCTAAGGCCTTACACTGTGAGTGACTTGGACGAGCCAGACACACACACACACACACACACACACACACACACACACTCTCACACACACTTATGTGGCCAATAACAACCATGAAATGTGCTGGTACAAAATCAGGTATTTGCATCTGCTTACAAACAGGGCTGAACTCGGCTCCTGGTAAGGAATTTCCATTTCACTTAGTTTCCAGCTGAACATTATCATATATTTACAGTTAATGAGAGAAAGAAAAACTCAACATACTGTGCAGATGAAAATGTGGGAATCTCAGTAGCTCTGAAATGATATTTTGTTCATTCTCAAAGGATGTTATTCAGTTGTATCACATTTAATCAAGATCTAGAAAAAATGTTCTTTAAAGTTGTTTGTGTTTGCTCTTCACGCATTTCATTCACCCTTCCTTCAATTTCTGTTAACTTTTAGGAACTTCATAGATTACTGAAAGTTACTGCTCAGCACAATCATGTTGGGTAACCCTTGTGATTTCTCCCATCCCCTTTTTTGGCTTTGGATTTCTGATTCAAAAGGGAATTGTAAGCTCTCAAAGTGTACTGTGTAATAAAATCTTTGTTCAAAGACTGATTTTTATGTATCTTAGAAGGTGATTAAGCTTCAGGTTGGGATCTCAGAGCAGTACTGCCAGGCATGATGGGACTTCGTATCTTACACTTGACTCTTCAAGACACCAAAGCTTCTCCTGGACCTGTGTGAGGCTGGGAGATTACCTCCCACATGCTCTGAGGGCACCCTTTTTTGCACACTGGTTCTCCACCAGAAGTTCATGGTAGCATAATTTCATCAATGCGGGTGTAAAACTCAAGTATGGAAACCACAGTGCAGTCTCATACCACAGGCAAGATCCTCCCCTTGGAAAGAGAATAAACTGTGAGACAATTATTTTCAGCTATTATTTCACATACACCTAGTAGTAGGTGCTTGAATACGACTTCAGAAATCATACAGGGTATAACTGAGCAACTTTTAAACTTTTATTTTCAGTCTACATTAGCAAGTGTTGTCTGTTGCTGCCCTTCCTCACTCCATTTTCATTTGCAGGGGTCACACTGTACTGTGCACTAGACACTACCTAGCTAAACCTCTCTAAGTTTCAGATGCAGTTCTGAAATCTTGCTGTGTGAATTCTACAGCCACAGCTTTCCCCATCATCAATTCACATTGGTTATTGCTGGTAAATACTCATTAAAGGAGCACTGCATTTGCACTCGGCTACTACAAGCCTGGAGGAGCCATTGGGAACAATTTCTTAATTAAAAATTATGTTTAAAAAAATCCTCACAAGAAAGGGACAAAGTCAGACTAGATCACCTTCCTTCTCTAAGAATGTTGTAGACTGTGATGTTTGATTGCTTTTCATTCTGCAGATGTGTATCTGACCCTTTATCTCTGGAAATTCATCTCCTTGATGAAATGAATCGCCTTAATTTTTCTTAAGCAGGCTCATCTTCTTCTTCTTCTGTAAAGTAACAACTGAGATCAATGTGAATTGGGAGTTTGCTTGTAAATTCTGGTATGCATACATTAACAATGAAATATTTCTATCTGAAGTTCCTATGTAAATTAACATACAGCATCATGCTCAAAGAAATCCATGCTTTTCAGTGATCTATATGGTAGTCTGCATAGTGAGTGAAATTGTGTTTTTCTTTGTCATGTAGTGTTTAACCAAAGTATGTTGCTTTGGTCATTAGTGTGTAGCTATTTTTCTCAGACTGGAAAGCCTGAGAAACCCTTATGCTCTCCACAGTTTTGCAAGTGCTTGAAAGTGGCACAAGCCACTGTTGCCTCTTGTGGTTGCTCCCTCTCTTGTTCCTGTGCAAGTGTTTGTGCAGACACAGAGGAGTTGGGTTGGAGACTGGTCTGGTTCTGATGAACTCTGAGAAACTTCCACTTTGTTTTGGCTGATGTTGTGTCCTTGATTCTGTTCTCAGCTCAACTGCACAAAAGCAGAGGGAGGGACAAGTGGCTCTGTGGTGGTGGCTTATCCTTGACTATGCCTTAGTCCCTGCCCCTCTAAAGTATATTCTAATAGATCTTTCCCTGAATACAAAAGAGTTTGGGAATTAAGAACTAACAGTCACTTTCCCACTTTTCAATAATTCTGAAAATCTCAATATTTGTCACTTTTTGCAATAGAAAAATGAAACAAAAAAGTGAAGCATCAGAATGGGTCTCTGGGGACCATCCAAGGGCTTGGGCTCTTTTGGACTGAACCCAGGCTAGTACAATGTAATATACCATTTTGATAACCAAATCCAGCTTGGCTTAAGTCATGGGGCTTTATTGGAATAATGTTAGCTAGTTCAATTACTACATAGGAACAGCTCTCCTAGGTCAGATCAAAAGCCCAGCTAGCTCACCATCAAATTTAGCACTAGCCAGTTGCAGATGCTAAGTGAAAGAGTAAAAGTAAATTAGATAAACAGTTCTGCTTTTCCCAGTAAACCTGATTCCTTGGAGGAATGCTGCACTGCTTTGCATGAAGAGCATGGGATTTATGTCCTCCAAGAGAATTCAGCATTTAGAAAGGGCAGGAACTGGGGCAAAGAGAAAACGCCTCATTTCTGAAGTGTGAGAATAAGCAAAGATCCACCAACCCTTCACTAACCAGTAGATGTGTGGGCACCGTTGGCTTCTTCTATATGCAGCACATACTTTTCATGTTAAGGCATTCTGAATGTAGGACACGAGCTAGAGGGTGCTGAATTCATGTCATCTGGAAAGACTATTTGCTGGGGTCTTTTCACATATTTTGTGAGGAACAGGGACTTTTAATTTCTCTAAGTTGACTGTTTTTTTCTGAGTGATGTTGTGGGTTTTTTAGTCAGGATTTGTGGACTGTGTGACAGCTTTATATTTAATGGTAAACCAAGTTCATCTTGCAGGCTTGCATTTGTCTTGTCTGTTTAAGAGAACAAATGCACTCACAAAGCCTACTGCATGTAGAAAACACAGTTGTCACCTGTGACTGTGTAGCACACAGGCATCAGATACTGTGGGAGTACGTGTGTATCTTAGAGCAGACTTGTGCATATTTTTGTTTTATATACATGCATGTTGTATGCAAACCTGAGGAATGAATACAGACTGGTTAGAGTTAAGAAAAATATGAGAAATATCTGTACTCAGCTTCTACAAAAACACAAATTGGTATTTCTATCTTTGCTTAAAAACAACTGTTCTTTTAATTGCAGGTTAAGGCTTAAAATCAAGACTAGAAGAGAATTTCACATTTTATTAACACCATAAATGAGACAGTGGATCCAATTCTTTATACTGAGTTACTGTTAGGAGCTAACAGAAAACAGATCAGGACAGTGAGTTGTTAAATCTATTGTGTTTTGTGTGTGTTAGAGGACTTTTTTAACTTAACAATGCAGTCTAAGGTGCTAGAGATGTATTGAACATAGCATTGTTCATGATAAGATCACCAGTCTACTTATCTTTCCAGCACTATTGCTACACTGATAGTTTATTCCTTCCTTCTCAGTTTTCTCCTTCTTTCCTTCTGTTCAGTATCACTGATAGTTTCATGAAAGCAAGACACATGAGGGATCTAGGGGGGTAGAGATAATAGTGACGCATTATGTGAATACTGAGTCTGACACCTAGTAGCACCTTGATAGAAATAGAAAGCTGTGATCACAGTATTAAAATATGCTAACAAGCTGAAGGAGCTAATGGGCTTAATTTTTACAGTGCAGATGTTCATCCAGCACTTGTGTTGAATGTAATAACAAATGTATGGGGGCTGATGGTGATGTTATTGTGTTCTTGGCAGCACAGTCCTCCAAAACAACCTTCCTTTCTTAGGTATTTTGCTAAGAGTTAGAATGTTCTTTTTTGTGGTCTGAGATAACAAATGTATAGACAGATTGGTATGACTAAGGCTGGTTGGGCTAGGGCCATCTTTATTAAAACTGGGGGTTCTGTAAGAATCAGTGTACCCCCGTGTTTGGTGATGGGGATTGGTGTTCCAGTTCTTGGATAGTTCATACTCCACATCTCCTATACATTTCAGATAGTTTTATTGTTGTTGGTTTCAAAACCGAACTTCTCCGACCAGAATATAAACCATTTGCTTTGGGAAACTGTAGAGCTACGGTTTGATATAAAGCTCAACTCCCAGTCTTTCCCAGAGAAGAGTCAATAGTTTCTGGGAGAGCAGTCACAGTGGCCTGTATTCCACTCCAGTGCCTCAGCCTGGCCACCCACCTCATGGCATTTCAAATGGTCATGCTCTTCCTTTGTGGTCAGTGCTTTGCAGCTAATGAGAATGATACTGCTATCATCTTGACTTACGTACTTCCAGCAGATTCGGATATTGCTGAAGAAATTACCTTTTGTACCAGTCAAAGATTTGCTAGACATTGATGGGGATCATCATGTTGCAAACCTCTCCTTTATTTTCTCCCCTTCCCTAAAAAAGGTACTGGCTTGTTTAATTACCAGCAGGAAAGGTGCACGTGGCTTTTGTTTGGAATAAAATTCATGCCTCACTGTGAATACCTGCCACTTTTGATAGGCTATTACAATGTAGGTGATCAGTCAACTGGCCCTGAGTATTCAGGGCTGGTGGTGCTCCTCCAGCAAATAGATTTGCTGGAGTGTAGAACACACGTTTCAAGACATGTTGCCTTTTGATGAGCTTCTCAGATAATGTGCAAGGAAAATAAATTTCACTGATGTTAGAAAACTAAAGGAAGGACTGAGATACGATATGAGGAATGGAAGACTTGTCAATTAGTGAGTAGGTCTTGCCACCAGTTCCAAGTTTGCTTGACATCTCTGCCACCAACTTCCTGTACAATCCTGAAGAAATAATTCTTTGTTTTCTTTATGAATTTCCTTATCAAAAAAATTGAGATAATGATGTTCATCTACTTCACAGAAGTAATTAAAGAAGATGAAATTTTTATGTGGTTGAAAAACATGAAAAGCGATGTTAAGCTGTAATAGTCTCAGAAAATGGGTATTATATACTGTAAAAAAGTGGAATTATAAGCTGACAGAGGGAACTAAAAAAAAATTGAAAGTATGTGCTTTTTGTTGTACATTAACATTGACACATACTGTCTCTTATTAATACATGTATATTTAATTTTTCACTTGTATGATGGCAGCAAGGAAATGGAGATGATAAATAGTTTCTAAGTAGGTACATAAAAAGCAGGTACATAATTTACATTAAAATGTGATTAGAGACAAAGGAAGAGGAGGGAGTTTCATCAGTCAACTATAATTCCACAATTGAAGCAGAATATTCTAAAATGTGGTGAATGTAATGTAATGTAATGATGCTTGGTGGTGTGTTAGTGAAGTTTGAAAAAGAACTTTGGAAGGATTTAATCAAATGAGGTCAGCAGTCAACAGAATGATGGATGAAATTCAATCTTGATTAATGCAAGTAATTCATACTAGAGGGCAAAGCATTAATACATTTTATTAGGTCCTAATTAATTGTGTGATTTAAGGTAAAGGACCACTAAAAAGCATCACTATGAAAGACTGAATGAAGATATCTTTAGAGAATATAGTTGTGGTCAGATAAAGTATTTTGAGTCAATAAAAATAGGATGTGAAATGTTATGATGCTGCTACATAAATCAACATTTAACCTTTGTTTAGAATACTGTGTTGCTTCAGCACGGAAACATACTGTGGATGTAGAAAACATAGAAAGAAAACAGAAAGAAGCTGTGAACAGACCTACATATGTATAGAGCCCAAATATTTTGGAATCGTGCTTTTGAGTCTAGGTAAAGGGTGGGGAAATAAACGGTGCACAGAACTATGGGAGTGGAACAGAGGTGGCTCAGGCACTTGGTGTATGTCATAAGATTAGAAGATCATTCAGTACAATTCAAAGCTGATACAAAAGAATTTTTTCACCCTTTCTGTCTTTAGGCTATATACCTCATTACCATGCAATGCTTTTGAGGCCAGGATTTAGCAACACTTAAAGAAAGGAAGCCTCTCAACACTGAGTCCACTTGTGTGTAATCTATCCAGAGGGTAGGCATTAAAAAGTGTATGAGACTGAAGTTTCAGGCATTCAGTTAATTTCTAGCTACAAGATCACAATGAGAGCTTGGGAGGACATTTTCTCATTCTTCTGGAGAGCTGAACATCCTTATCCTGGAAGACTGCGTGTGGGTTCCTAAGTGTGGTAGTGAGTGTCTTGTAATGCTCCTCATGGCAGCTATGATCAAAATCTTTATGTGCAGTTTCCCTGACTTAAGTAATTACTGATATTGCATGTAACAACCCTCTGTCCTATCTTATAATGCAGAAATCTTGACTGCCTCATGTATCTGTCTTTCATAGAAGGTGGTTATCTAGTGAGACTGGCGCACTGAGTTGCTCAACAAGTGAAAACTGTGGTATCTCTGCCAGCCTGTTCTGGGTTCCCTATTGCACATCGTGCTGTAGCCCTGGGAGGGGTGTTGAGCACATCTCCACCACAGGAGAGCATGCTGACGGGAAGAGTTTACTAGGAATTGCAAAGGAAGCCGGTTCAAGCAAGCAAGGATTAGAATTAAATGTGTTGCAATATGGATCGGTATTAGATTCTTTGAAGTTTCCTACAGCCCTTCTGTCCATTCAACTCATGCAGTTAATAAACCAGACCCTCAGAAATGTCTACCCCTTAAACATGATGAACTGAACTCCATATGTAAATGCCCAACACTAGTGGACAGTGCTTGCAGGTCTTCTCTTCTTGTAGGAGGTGTTAACAGTTTCTCTGCCTATTGCAACACGAGCTTTCCATTAAGTAGGACTTTCAGAGAGAAATGTGTAGGCTGTGAACATGCAGAGTGATGCAGAGAGGTGGGAAACAGATGTGTGGTCATATATGCACCAGGCAGCTATTACTCAGATACCATCCACCTGCTAATTAGTGCCTGGAATGTTGAATAATGTTGGTGTTTGTGCCATTGCTTGAGTGCAGTCCTGCAGCTGGTTTTCACGCTTGTCTCAATCACTACCCAGTACCATAAGTAACATGCTTCAATTAATATTGTTTTGGAAGCGATGTATCTAGAACTTCCTTGTTACAACAGATTAATTTCTTGGTGTGGATTGCTGTAAGTGTAGGGTTATCTGCTTTCTGTGCCCTTGAAGGACCAGCATTTGGGTTAACACTAGAGAGGAAATCTGACTCATCCATTTTGCTTCCTGTCATGCTAATGAACCCAGTGTGTGCCATCTCAACTTTAAACTACCCCCTTGGTGATTCTCCCTGTACCCCTTTCAGTGATGAGTCAGCAAAGAGAAGCCAATTTCTGAGCTGCCATAGCTGTGATAATATTACCTGTGTGACAAGCGACTCCTTAGGAAAACTATTGCAATTTATCTGGTTTGTGTTTTGCTGTATTATCTCTTAAGAATTTTGATGCAAAGCATTAGTATTTCCAGTTGCTATATGTCCTAAAACCACCATACATGCATGCACAAATGTGGGCTTATATTCTTGGAACAGGCTTCTTTTGTGAAGTCCAGATCCGAGATACATTTCAGTCCTGCACATCATTACAGGAACAGGCAGTAGCAGACAGCACAATTAGTGTTGCCACACTGGGGTTATAAATTACCTACTACTCTATACTGTGCTGTGTTTGAGGTAAAAGACACATCTGTAGATCAGAAAGAACAGCTCTGAATGTGATGCCAGAACATAAATGCAGAGATGATTTTTCTCTAATCCAGTTTCTGCATTTGTAAAATGTTTCTCATGCTTTCCTGGAACAACTTCCCTCTTTAGCCATATAAAAAAGCCTATGAATTAGAAGAGTGTTTCTAATCTTCCAGGTAACTGGGGAAATAATCCCTCTTTCCCCCCTCCCCTTCTCCCCCTGCTTATCTTCCCTCCCCACAGAATGCTAAAACATTGTTTTTCCTCCCACAGTTGAAAGGTGTATTTTGCAGAATACAGATGAGATATTTGTTGGCTAGCAAAGAATAAAGCGAAACAAGAGACATGTCTTTCAAGTACAAATGGGGCTTTAGAGATCTCTGTTGGAAAGCCTAATTTCTATGTGAGCACAACTGTTTCTCCATATTGCCTGGAACACTTCAGTTATATACTTGGCCTCACTTTCTAGTATGGATTCTATAAAGACATCATTTGTCATGATAATAATTGCGTACAAAAATGTTTATGCACAATAAAAACGGATTTCATAGACGTTTGAATTGCACCCACAGAAACCAAATTTTGAAGTACTTTTCAATATACGGAGCCAGATTAAATGATAGTAATAATAATTAATGAGATTCCTTTCTCCATTCTGCAACTAACTGAACTTAGTGCTTTGAAGCATATCAGGTTTTTTTTCTTTTAGTGTTTCTAATTTTTGGCCTCTCTAATGAAAAAGGTGAAGGATTATTTCAACATAAAAATCTTGCTTGCAGAGTGCATTTTCATTACACTGGTGGTCTCTGACTGAAAAAAAGCAATCACAGATTTTATAGTGTATTTTTAACCAGATGGATAGCTGGATATTATAGGGAATGTGTTGGGGTTTTTTTTTCCCAGCTAAATAGAAAAATTACATTAGTAAACTACAGACTGCATAGGCTTTTTATAGAAATTGTTTTCTTTAATTATGTCATATATTAGCCACAGTCAAAAGGTATATTTGGCCCTGATTTCAGCAGCAGTTAAGTCATTTAAGTAGGAGCTAGACACACAAATGTGTTCTATATGTGACCATAGTAGCTATTTAAGCTGAGGATTTAAGCAGACAGAATGTAATTATTTATCCCCATTGCAAGACTAATACACAAGGGAAAAATGCCATAGGATTTTGTAATAGCAACAAGTGGTCAAGACATTACATTTATGCTTTGCTAGTTTTACCAGCTGTGTCTCATTCCATTATTCAGACAGACAGACACACACACACCTCTCTTCTAATTAATTATAGTTGTCGACCAGTGGGGGAGGAAAAAAAAAACAACTGCAGAGGTGATTTTCCAGAGAAAATCTAATTCCAGAGTGGGGCTACCAACTGCTAGAAATCTGCAGATGTGAAATAGATTTTTGAGGTTTAAAAGTCTTTGATCATCACATGAATCTGAAAAAGAAATACAGTTACTGGGATTTTCTTAGTGATCTACTTATATTAGTTAAAACCAAAAGAAAATATCAGAAAAAATACTTTGGTTTTTCTGCCTCATGTTGTGCATGAAGCTACATCTATCCATGATCCACAGTGATAAAACATTGCTCTGAGGGAAACACAGTGAAGGCAGGGTGGAAACCAGGGTTTAAAGTGCTGCTTCCGAAGGGATAGGTATGGGTGATGATACTACATCACCTACATTACTAAACTGTTAATCTTTAGAAAACCCCTTCTGTTTCACATGGCATAATATTTCCTTGCCAACAGTGCCTTGCTCTCTGATGAAGTACAGTGTTTGTGAAGGAGAGCTGGCTGACCACCAACACTGGGAAATAGGAATGAAAACAGCTACAAATACGCAAGTGTTTGAAGATGGCAGAATAGTGTTTTGGGGTTTTTTACATCTTTGGTAGAGGGCTGGGATAGAAGACTTTCTTTTAAAGGTTCTTGAATACAAATAAGAGCAATCATCTAATCCTTTCAGTTGCAGAGGTGTTTGTTTTTTACATGACTGAATCACTTGCTCTCCTGAAGCCATCAGCCCTGGTCTCTAAATCCTACTAGTGACCTTTGAATCTTGTCAATATTTTATTTTTCCAACAGGAATTAAAGCCCCATCTTGACTTTGTAGCCTCCATTAGATTCCTTCACAGGCTAATTGCTGGCCTTTGGCAGTGTGTTGAAGTTAGGCGTGGATAAAACATGTTTCACGGACATGAAGCCTTATGATGCTCTGCAGTTTTGCACAGCATTTCCACTGCTTATAGGAGTAATTGTGTTATGACAGAGCTTTTAATTTGTTACATTACATGTCTGTAGTGTGCATTCTGGAGGAGAGTTGTCTTAAAAGAGTTGAGACTTCTACAAAATGCTAGACTGACTTGTTTGAACAGTGACAATCCTCAGAAGAAACACCTGGGCTTTCCAGGCGTGTCCATGAAGGATGGAGAAACAGGGACAGTACCAGCCTGAGAGTGAACAGATTGGGTGAGATTTAGTAGAGAGACTGGAAGATGGGTAACTTGTGGTAGGCAGAGTGAGGCTGCCTGACGAGTCAGTAGGTGGGAAGAAAGCAGGAGGTGTGGCAGGTTGTGGGAAGAAGAAGTTGCTGGAGTTCCCAAAGACATCGCCCTGCCTTGCGTAGCTATTGCCATCCGAAACTCGCTGCGTGCGCGCCAGCTGCCCTTCCTGCTGCCTGTCCTGAAGTCACTTCATTGTAACTCCCTGGGTTTTTGGTTCCTACTGTGTCTGCTGGAACCCTAGCAGGCAGCTCTGGGGCTCATGGTTTGCAGTCAGCCAGTCTGCATAAGCATCTTGGTAGTGAGGATGCTGCTCCAAATGGAGCACCACAAATCCCCATTTATTCAGGTACAGGGCATTTGGAACACCTGATTGTACTGTCAGTGTTTCATGAAGAGAACACAAAGCAATAATCCATTGTTTCAAACACCCTGTAAAAGCAATTGGGAAATTAAGTGCTACAGGATTAGGGTCCTAATTGCTCCTATATTGTGTCTCAGCTCATGCTGGTGAAAACAGACCTTGTTCTTTCTTACACCGCATCATTCCTTTCACTCCTAAATTAGGCAGTGATTAAAAAGATCTATAAACTGAAGTTGTCTGGGGCCCTTTGATAGGGCTGGGTAGGAAGAACCTCACATTGAAAGAAGCTTTGTTGATTTAGCTCTGTTGGGTATCTAATGATTCATCCTGTCTGTTAATTTCATAAGTACTAAATGCAGTAAATATATTTAAATATAAAAAAGAAAAGAAAAAACCAAAATGTTTTAAGTGTTGAATATATTTCAGACCTATTGATGTCTGGCAGATTAAATACCAGGGACCTGGCAGTATGTGCATGCTCTGGTTCAGCTGCAGCTCCTTTGACCAAGCTGATGGGCCTAAGGACTAGGAAAAAGACAAGTTAGAGATTGCTACCACTGCTGGTGAGGAAGGTTAAATAGCATGAATGTGGAGGAAGCTGTGTTTTAATAGTATTTGTGTTTGTAGTGTAAATTCCTTCATGTCTTCAGTTACTTCAGCAAATATAGTACAAGTACTACATTTTCATTTTAATTTCTAAAGAAGTTGGGAACTAGATGCACAGAACACATCCAGGGAGGCCTATTTAATATGGACATACAGAGTAGCAAAATTGGGATGTGGTGGCATAAAGGGGGCTCTTTAAAAGCATTGTTTGATGTAGTTAATCCACATCACAGTAAATCTATACATTGGGTAAGCTTCAGAAAATTCTGGGTTAGAAGGAAAGGGTGTGAGAATTTGCTGATTGTGGGACAGTGATAGTCTGCCACAATGACTGCCAACTCGAACTGATGCTGAAAATATACCTGCAGAAAACATGGATGGTGGTATGTAGCATGCTGGTACTGGTTGTGAGGACTTGAATTCATGCTTGTAGGTAAGAGTACTAAACTTAAGTAAAATGCTTCCTTTTACTGAATTGTACCTAGTGTTTTCAGCTGCCCATTGCTGAGGAGAGAAGTGAAAGGAGCTCATGAAATATGGCTTAGTCTCGCTTTGATTCAGTTGATGCCAAGGATGGAACTAGCCAGTGATCTCCCCTCCTTCTTCTTGCATCCTGCCATCCTTTGATGTTTTGCCTTCTAAAATCCTTTTTGCCAAATCAATCCAACTCCTGGTCAAAGTGTGGGTGTTGCAGTGTCCGCCGACAGCTTTGAGCTTCCTTCCTTTCATTCAGGCACTTGGAAAGGGACAATGAGGCAGCAAGGAAAATAAAAGGAGTCATTCAGACTTTAGTTTCAGATGAAAGAATCAAGTTTGGTGACATATTCCAGTCTAACAGTATTGCTTCTGTTATTTGGAGAAAACTATATAAGAATAAAATGAACAAAAAAGTATTCATACTGTCTCTGCTGAATTGTAGTCCTGTCCTGTGTTGTACACCAGGTTTTTGAACTATGTGGATTTTAATGAAAAAAAATTAACTGGAAGTTTGGCTCCCTTTTCTATTCTCCTTTCTCTCCTCCCTTTCCACTCTTCTGTTCTTTAAAATCATGCCACATGACTGCCGTAGAAAAAGTTTTTGGGAACCAGTTCAGGGTCAAAGTCTGGATTTCATAGATCCCTGTCAGGTCACAGGGTTGCTTTGCATAAATTTACCACTCTGCAATGACCAGTTCCAGCTTTAAAAATATTTATATCTTATTTATAAATACATTTATGTTATTTAAACTTATTTATATTATCTCCTTAGTAAGAGACAGTCTCCGCAGTGTGCTGGAAGGGACTGCAGAGTGTTTAGTGTTTACTGAAAGGCTCCATAGGGCTAGAATCTGCTGAAAAAGTACCCAGTTTGTCACAAAGAGCTATTTTCTGGAAACTTAAGAATTTTTTTTTTTTTTTTTTTTTTGAGAAGGTCATTTGGGTCTGTATTAACTTGAGCTGCATTCTATATCTTTTTCCCACAAAACATAATGTAAACTTTTTGCATTCCCAGTGATAAGTCAGATGTTACAGCAAGCTCAAGGAGAGCTTTGTACTCTGGGAAATTAAACTCCACTGAGGCTTGGTGTGTAGTTAAAGGTCTTCTCAGAAATAGGCTTCATTCAACATGTTTAGTTAAATTCTCAAAGATGGCACTTATTCCTAGAAACAGATAGGGTGTAAGAAGAAAAGAGTACATAATAAAAAAAAATATAGTGTATGTCAGATGAAGTTCATTTCCACAAAACAACAATACAATTAAGATAAACAAAATACTACTATAAACAAACTAATAAACTAATTTTAATTAATATTAAGTGTGATTTGGTTTAGGTCTTCCTCATTGCTCACGAAGAAGTAGATTTGTACTCTCTACACCATGCCTCCATCAGAGTGTTCCTGTTTGATAGTTTTAGTCATTCAGTCCAGAAAATAAACAACCTGGATATTGGCTTCTTTGAATACTTCCTAATGTTTTTCAATAAAATGAGCACAACTGATTTGTTCCGTGTTTTTTTTTTTTTTTTTCTCCTTGGAAAACTCCATTGGGTCCTTGTTGTTTGGCTTTCATTTATCTCTTTAGATCTGCCTCCTTCAGCTGATTACAAGGAGATATGGCATGTTTTTTTTGCTAAGTCTACTTAGCACATACTAGTTTTGCTGCCTGAGAAAAGTATAATCTTTCACCTCTTGCTGGTGCAGCTGCACTTCAGTATTTACAGGTTATAATTTCTTCTGTGGGTTGGTTTTTTTTGGGGGGGTTTGTTTTGTTTTTGTGGGTTGTTTCTTTGTTTGTTGGTTCCTTTATTTTTTCATTACTGACTTTAAAAAGGTCCAATCTACACTTTAGAACAAAATGTTTGCATACATGAGTATTGGAAAAAAAATGCTTTTTGGAACAAAGAATGATTATTATGAAACTCATCTCCCAAAGAGCCTTCCATGGGAAGTGCCCCAAAATTCTTGTTGGCTTGTCTTGGGTCCTCCTTTGTTATTGCTTTGTTGAGTTCTCAGGTTCAGACTTTTTGTGCTAATTCTCTGTTGTTTAGAAAAAATAATATTCTGGTCAGGTCAACATTTGTTTAAAGAAAATGGGACCTATGAGGTAAACTTGTAAAGTAGGTTGTTTTTTAAGTCTGTATGTATTCTGAGATAAACAGGAAGACTAAAAGCTTTTTGTTTAGGATTTTGAAGCCTGTATTGACATAAAAATATCCAAATTACCTAAAATGGTAAATTGTGATATGTTCATCACATAGCAGTGAAAATGTTTTCATGTTGGAGGTGTGATTATGATCTATAGAGTGAGTGCAACAGTGCTAGTTGGGATGTAAAGTTCTTTGCTGGAAATAGAAATGTGTCCAGTCACATGATGTCACTGCACCCCTCATTTTCATTGGGTCATGCATGTGTTCCAACTATTTTCAGAAACACTGAGTATCTTCAGATTGGGTGTGATGTTCTTGGTACCAGGGAAAGGGGCATTCAGTCTTTTGGATCGGTGACTATTCTACCCCTCACTGACCAGTGACTGTCCGGTTGTAGATCTAGCACCTTTTTAATTTGTTTCATGGAAAGGAAACAAAGAGCATGTGTTGAATTATAAATCTTCTGGTTTAGGTTTACAATCATCTCCTAGGGAAGCCATCATGAAAACCATTTTCTCCAACCTAAAACATATAGGTAGGAGGAAAACTACAGAGAGATATGCTGAAAAGCAAGAAAACATAGCTGGCCCTTGAACAGCTGCTCTTGTTATCAGTCTGCCCTTGCTAATGCTCAGAGCCAGCTGTACAGCAGAGAAATAAAAGGGGAAAAAGCCCAGAAGCTCCTGAAGTAAATGTAAAAAGTACAAGGAGGAAGGCTTCCCTTAAATAGGGAACAAGAGGATTCTCCAGCATTCAGTGATCCATTCCTGTATTTACCCATTGGAGCTGCTTACAAAACCCTTCAAAAGTTTCCTCCCACAATTTAGCCTAAACCAAGACACAAACCAAAACATCCTCCAGAATACCAGCAGTGCCATAGATAACTCCCAAGCCTGGGCCTGTGGAAACAGAACCTGGTGAGGGAAAAAGCCATTTGATGTGAAAGAGTAAAGGACAGAGGTTGAGTTTATCTGGCAGGACTGTACACTAGGTGCCCAGTCTTTGTGTAACTGAAGGGACTTTGCATAAGGGACAAACTGATTTAGCAGATTTCCAGGAAATCTGGTGGTTTTTTTTTTTTTTTTTTTTGTCATTTTATTTAAGTTCCTTGTACAGGGATGCACATTTTCCTGGAAAAGGCCAATATCAGCAAGCAGGTTAGAGGGTAAATTTTGTTGACCAAAGAAGTGTGACCAAAGAAGTAAAATGTAGAAAATGAGAATGGGAGATTGAACTGCTAACAGAGAGCAGAATTAAAGCAGAGAGGTTTGAGACAAGAGAGAAAAAAACAAGGCAATGTGTACTTCGAATATAAAGACATCAAACTCCCTCAATGCCTATATTGGGTCAAAAATGTACATTAACATGAAAAAATCTTCAGAAATTAAAGAACATGTCTTTCAATCTCTGTTAACCACGGCCTGTGGCTTGGTAGGTTGTTTTAGCTTTACGTGGTAATTGATATATTTGTGTCGCAACATGTTTCTGTCAGAGTGGTACTTAAACACTTAGGCTGGATAATTTAAGGAATTTCACTGGACTGGTATGTACATTACCTATCAAAGGCTGCTAAGGATAGGGACACCTCTTTTGGCTGGTTCATGTGCATATACAGATGTGCATTCGCATTTGCACGTTTATTGTATGGTGTGTAATACATGTGTACAAAAATCAATATCAACATAAAATAATTATTTCTAATTGAGATACAAAATAATAAAAAATATAGCATAGTATAAAATAAGCTCTACTGTATCCAACACTGTAGATGAAAACTTAATTGACAGAGGTATTTTAAACACTGTAAGACTGTTGTAATCTAGCTTCTAAAATTCACAGAATGATGGCTGTGTAAGTAGTAATAATTAATATATTGGTCTTCATATTTCTGTCTGCTCAGAGGAATTTAGAATAGAATTGTGATAGCATAGTATTTTTTTCAGGATGATTAAAGCTTTTATTAATATCCAGAGTTTTTAGACGCTAGAGCAGAAAACGTTATAATTGAACGTCTTCAACAATTTGTGTCTAATTATAAAGAACTCTGTGTAAGCAGAATTTGGTACTTTTTTGGAAGTCGAGGTTAAGGTTAAGCAGGAAGGAAGACTGGGTAATGAATTTTCTGAGGGGAAGAACAGATAAGTGGTACATAAATATAGCTTCCCCAGACGGGCTTTGTGTTTGACTACCTGACCTAACGCTAAAATTAAGCACAGTTTTGGCTGCTAATGTGCAAGATCAGAAAAGCATCCCATTCAGAATTGGCAGCTGTGTGATAATTATGTTGTGGTTGTACAACATCTGTTTCTTGAAGTCAGTGTTTTTTCACCTAGACTAAAATACAGACTCCTTTCTTGTTCGTAGTGTTTGTACTGTTAGATTGTTTGTGCTTGGATTTCTCTGCTTTATAGGACTTGGAGAATGCCCTCCCCAGTGAGATTTGTTCAATAGGTGACTCCTGTTTCTGGGTAAGACAGAAAGAATGCCCACAATTTTCTATTGCTTGTCTGTTCAGAAAATCAAGAAGATTTCTGGTCTCTGCTTTGATGTACAGCTGCCTTTCCCTATCAAAGCTGCTTTAAATTACATGTCTTCAATCATCTTAAGTCATCCAGAAAGAATAATTTTAAGGTAAGTTTGGAGCTTCTGAAAAAGCATAAGGACAATGGGATGGTGTCTTCATTTCTGCTTAGTAAATATTAATTTATGGCATATCAACATTTGCTAAATATGTGAGGATAAGTTAAAAAAAGGTAAGTTCAGCAACTCAGGGGTTTCTGGTTTTTGCTTGTTTTGGGTTTTTTCAGTGAGCATGTTGGCTCTGCTTGAGTTTCCTGCACCTGCTTGTAAAACAATAGACAATGCAACTCCTCTGTAATACAACCTTCCAAAATTTTGAAGTGTGTTATAAATAACTTCCTAGTAAGCCAGAACAAGATTAGCATGTTTTTGCTGTTACTTTTCCCAACACAGACTGGGAAAGTTTGTGCACAGGAGTAGTTTAAGAATTGATATCCTGCGTTTGGTTTCAGAGGACTCCAGCATGTGTGTGTTCCTTCCTATTTCCCCTCTCCTTCTTCTTTCAAGCTTCAGGAACCAGGACTTTTAAAGGGTTAGGGAAGCTCCCCATTTAAAGACCTTGGGCACCTAAGGCTTCTGGTCTGGGACACAACAGGGTCTGATCCCTCCTGTGGCACTGCTCCCAGCCTGAGCTGCCCTGGCAGTGAGGGATAGTTCAAGGATCACTTTGTGCTCTCCCACAATGTTGATGACATTATGCAAACAGCTACATCAATAATTTATTTATTGATCTTGCTTTTTTCAAGAGGAAATGTTGAGAAAAAAACAACTGATGGTTTAGGGGGAAAAAAAGTCAGAAAGAAGAATTTTGGGTCCTATGAGATAAGTGTTGAACACTGCTTCTTTGCACAGAGCACAGGAACACCAGCTGGCAAGGCATTTATTTTTGCCTCAGAATGTATTTGAACAGTAAACAATTTAATAAACTTTCCTTTTTAGTAATTTTCAAGCCTTTTCTAGAAGAGAGCTATAAATTGTGTGAACAAGATATGTATAAATTATGTCTCTGGGTATGTATCAACATTTTTGTTTAGACACTTCCATGGTTTTTTGTAGGTCTTATAGTAGTACTGTCCCCTTAAAACAAAAAAGCTTAATATCTTTGGGTGAGAAAATTAATTGTATTAACCACCCCAAGTAAATCTTCACTCTTTGGCGGTTTGAATTTGGAGAAATCTTGTACTTTCAGACTTAAAATTGTCTTTTGAGAAAAGTGTCTTTTGGAAAAAATCTCTTTTAGCCATCCCCGGTAGAAGAGTGATCTGGAGCTGCCAGGCAGAATCCAGCAGAGGACTGTGAAGATGATGATAAGCATCTCTCCTATGAGGAAAGGCTGAGAGAGCTGGGACTGCTCAGCCTGGAGAGGAGAAGGCTCAGGGGGTGTCATCAGTGTATGTTAATACATTGAAGGAAGGGTGTACAGGACATGCAGCCAGGTTCTTCCCAGTGACAGGACCAGAAGCAGTGGGCACAAGCTGAAACGAAGGAGATTCCCCCTGAACATAAGAAAATGCTTTTTTTCACTGTGACTGAGCACTGGCAACAGGCTATCCAGGGAGGCTGTGGAGTCTCTGTCCTTGGGATTATTCAGAAGCTGCCTGGACACAGCCCAGGCCACTAGCTCTGGGTGGCCCTTCTTAGCAGGGTGGTTTGGACCAGAAGACCTCCAGAGGTCTTTCCCAACCTCAACCATTCTGTGATTCCATGCAACTATGCCGTATCTTTAAAGGAGTTCTTGAATGCTTATTTTCGTCTCTTCTTTTTCATCTTTCTTTTCCAAAGATTTGCCTTTTTTGAAGCAGTTGATTACAAGCCAATCTAAACCTTTAGTCTAGACAGATAAAACTGTTATTTGCAGCTTATCGGACCTGCAGTCATAGCAATTCCACAGGTGCACAGAGCAAGTTCATACTGGATTTATTTTGCCTTCCCTCTTGGCTTGTGCCTGATTTGCATATGCAGACTGTCCACTGATGGCTGAAACTTGTGAATCAGTGTGTTTATACAACCTGACATCAGAAGATGTGTCCATGTGGACGCAGTCAAGATTGCTGAGATACCTCACAAAACTTATTAAGAGTCAGAAACATAATTGCATTAGTCTAGGAAAATGCCGTGCTAATGTGGATAAAAAAGTCCAGCGTAATTAATTGCTCATGTATGTTACTACACTGTCCTGTGTAAGTCAGCCCTGAAGTTGTTGTTCTGGAGTCTGGTATCTGCTCTCATTTTATTTCAACAGAATTCAACTCCCCAGGATGTAATGTAGGACATATTTGAACACTTTTGCTTTCCCTAAACTGAAATAGAAAAAATCACACTGTTTGTCCTGATAAACTGTATCTTAATTGGCCTTGAGGAGGATGGCTTCCCAAAAATGAATCTGAGTTCTGTCATTAAAGGAAAAAAATTGTTAATGGAAATTGGAAGGAGTTTTCATTTTGTTCCACCAGAGTTCTTAATTCTGCAGGCAAAAATGGGAGCAATTTTTCATCTGTCAATAACATTCTGCCTGAATCTGGAAGTAATGGCCTTCTGCATCATCTTGTTTACCGTTCCTGGTTGAAAAATGTTACAAATTCAGTATCAGATTAGACAGAAACATTTGTTTATAAAACCTGTGAGAATGATGGGATACCGGTTTTGCAAGCAATTTATAAATAGCAGTGTTTTAGGCTGGGGTAGAGGCGTGAATGGGGAAGCTTCAGAGCGAGAGAGTGTAGAGCTGTGACCCAGAGCTGCATTCATGCATGAAATGAGATCTTGTACAGTGGACATTCTTATTCTGGCTAATGTAGCTGCAGGCAGAAAATTCTCTTGCTGCATTCTTGAAAGACTTTGTTTTTCTTTCCTTTCTCTTTAACCTTGTACATTAATTATCACTTTGCCTTTTCCGAATGGTAAATTGGTCAATTTATAGACAGGAGAGTGCATATTCATGTAGTTCAGAAAGAGTGAGTGCATGCATGTTTTTCTGCTGGCATCACTGTACCCAGAGTCCTTTCCTACCCTGCCTGTTTTCCTCAAGAATTTGTGCACCTTCTAAATGTTACACTGATGTTTGGGGACAGGCTTGTGTATTTGGGGATCTTTTTTTCCATTTAATTTTTTTGTTCATATCTTCTTCACTTTTGGTTAATTAATAGCTTCACTTTCTTTAGTGGAAGTATGGGGAGATTCATCAGTGCATGCAGATGCTCAATGAAAGTTAATGGGAGCAAAATGCATAAAATGCATAAAAGAAAGAAAAGTTTAGAAAAAAAAAATGTCTCTGTGCTACTCTTAATACATCAAGAACCTTCAGATGAAAAGCGAGAGACCTATTCAGCCTTACCAAAATACAAGTTACATTTGGGTTTCAAAACAAGTTACGTGGGTTTTTCAACCCCAAGTTAGTTTTCAGTGTTCTGGAAACCATTTGTCATCTTCTGAGGAGGTAAACCAAGGAAAGAAATGAAATTGTAGGTAGTGAGAGTAACGCCTGAACTACATTGTATGGTTCTGGATTTTGCTACCTATTGATGGCATAATGTTTGAAATGTGCTCCTGGGCTGCTCTTTTGAAAAGGGTGGAGGGGTGGGGGGAGGAGGGGGAAGAAGGGGAAAAAATAGATTGGTCATTGGCAACACACAGTAAAATAGATAAGTGAGTGCCAAATTTTATTTTGAAACTCTGGGGGGAACAAAACTCTTTAGTTTTCTGTGTCAGTACAGTGGTAGTAATGTTGCCAGTTGCTCTGAAGCTCTGCAAAAGACATCTGATTTATTCTTTGAAGTACATGGGTTTTGTGTTGCTGTTTGTAGAACTTGCATCTCCTGACAGCTGACTATACTTGCCTCCTTTGGTCATGGTAACTGCTTCACATTCCAAGTGAAGTTTTCTACCCTGCTGTTTTGATAGATGTTTGCTAGGGCTGGCTGTTACATAGGTATTAATTTCTTATTTGACAAAATGGGGATTATTGCCTGTCTAGAGTAGTATGTACTCAGTTATCACTATATTTTTTTTAAAAAAACTTTATCTTAAAGTCCAAAAAAGCATGCAGCACCTAATTTAATTCTCTTGTTCATTTTCTTGAGTTATATAATATGGGTATTTTAATTTTTTTTAAAAAATAAAGGTAGTCACCCTGTAAATTACTGAAATACAAAAGTGGATCTTGTAGCTATCTGTATTTTAGACCAGGAGAAAAATTATTAATGCTACTTAGAAATGTTAACAATTTCTATTTTTCTGAAATTAGGTCTTATTTAAACACTGAGTTTTTATTTGCAAAAAACTCTTACAGATTTCAGGCCTGTTTTGCCCAACTCTTGGTGATTTTAAACTGAATTTGGAAATAATTCCCATTTTATTTTTCACTCTTGATAGAACATAAATATTTTAATAGGAAAATTTATGATCTTTACCCACAGCTAGCTCCAAGGAAGGTAATAATTACAATGTGTAGAAACACCCACTTTGCACTGTATATCTTCTTTACTAAAGGTAGATCTGGTCACAGTGACAGCCTTGACAGCTATTGTAATTGTTCTAGGGAAGCTGTGGAGGAAAATCTCCAATGTCACCAGACAGATAAAAAGAAAGAAACCCACAAGAGGGAAGAAGATTGAGGAAATCTGATCAATCTGACTTGAAGATCCCCAGTTTTTAATTTTAGTCTCTTTTTCTGATATAAACTCCATCCAATTATTAGTTTAGTTTGTGAGTAGGTACCTCCTCAGGGGTGGATTTTGGCATAATATTCCTGCTGTATTATAAATACTGACATCACGCTAATCTATGCAAATCACTGCTCAATCAATCTGAGCATCTGTGGTTGATTAAACAAAACACGTAGGTGTGAAAGCATTTGCATCTCACAGGCTCTGCTGGATCTGGCAAAGGCTGAGGGGAGTGTAAAGGCACGGAGAGAGATTTGTCACTGCCATGCCTGCCTGGCAATTTGGAGTTCTAATTGCGATGGGCGCAGAGATACCTGCGTGGGCTGAGGCTCTGGAAGAAAAGGAGATGGGAGAAGCTGAGCTTCAGCCCAGCTGCTTGAAGATGTGAATCCAGCTCAAACTCAGACCTGGTTCTGTGACTGCAGATCCGTGGGGCTGCAGCTTGCAGGGATGTGCTGTGGTCACACCCGTAGCCATCCCTGCAGATCTCAAGCTGCCATGGGTAGCTGGCCACTAGAAAGGCCTTGGGATGGCCATGCTCCTGCAGCTGGTGGATGCTGGGGTGGGCAGCACTTGGGGTGGCAAATGGGAAGTGCCCTCAAGGTGGTCTGTAAGAGGCAGCAAGCACAGGGTAGCAGGACCCTAAAGCCAGTCCCTCAGGCTTTTGTACAGTCCACAAGTGGCCACTGTCTCCATTGCTTTTCCCCAAGTTTATTCTCTCCTTCTATCCCTTCTCTGCCTGGGCCTGACCACAGAGAATGGGGGTAATGGATAATAGAGGAAATAGCTCGTGTTGGGTGAGGAGAGGAGAGGAGAAGTGGACTTGCTAATAACTGATCAGACTTAGTCATAGTTTGGCTTTTGTTCACTACACAGTGGTAACATTGCTCATACAAGGATGAAGAGAACCAAATTGTTCTGTCTCAGTGAATCTCTTTGTGAATTAAATCAGTGGCATCAACTGTTGAGCAACAGAGAGCCCCTGGGTCACTGCTTGGGAGGTCCTCAATGTCCGCTCTGCTGGGCAGGGAGCTTCCAGGAGAGCAGCTCCCACGGGAGGGTGATAATCAGCTGACTTGCTGCACACCCACTGCCTCTTTGTGGAAGCACTTCGGTCTGTGTGATGAGAAATCGCTGAGGAGTAATTCACAGTGCTCTGTTGACTCTGAAGTGAAGAAATGTTCCTTAAAGTAAATACACAACTTAATGAAACTGAGAAAAAACATTTAAAGGGACACTATCCTGTGAAACTGCAGATTTCCCAGCTCTGAGTCACAGAGATCTAAGGTAGCCAAGTTGTAGCACATCTTCACTTCAGGAGAGACATCAGCTCTCTTCAATAACAAGATATTTAATTGAGTTTTACAAGATTTGAGTTTGTCAGACTGAAGAAGTGCTGAGAATGAAGAATGAACTGCTTTTGGTCCACCAAGGAAAGCTGAGGTTTGTGCAGTGGGGCTGGCAGAGTGAGGTCTGGTGATCCCCAGAACGATGATGCTCACCTGGGTGTGGTGTGCTGCTTTCTGATTATTTAGTGCTTTCATAACAAATGTGTTTCCAAAACTAAAAGTCTGTTTGACCTACAGTTCTCTTTAAAATAAGAACTTGTTTTTTGTTTTCCTTTTCCCCCCAGTGAGAGCAGGTAAGTTTAACTCAGTTGTATGCTTGCATGCAGAACTGCAATCCTCCTTCTAAACCTACAATGGCAATGTGAAATTTCAGTGTCAAAATCACACATTGTTCAAGAAGTGAGAGTAAATCACTTATTGTACAAGAACTGAAGCAGCCTTAGTGCAAATGGGTTATTGGCTCTGAACTCGGCATTTCAGGCAAGAAGGATATGCACTCCTGTCCTCTTGACTTTCTGTGGAAGACGATCTTAATGTTGCTTATGCCAAAGTGTTGCTAAATTTCTGATTTTCATCTTTTCTCGTGGTATATGTTTATTTTCTATTGGAAAACCTGTCTGCTAGCATCCTGGGATTTCAGGAATATTTCAGCTTTTGCGTTTGAAGAGTGCATTCCTAACATTCTTGAAAAATGCTTAGAAGCTGTAAATGCTCAGAAATTGGAAGGAAATAAAATGTTGAAGTCCATTATTTGCTAAAAGAAATGTCTGGTTTTATGCCAAATGTAGAATTTTATGGCATCTGACTCATATTCTTGAGTATTTGTTGTTGGCAGTACTTCAATGGATAGAACATATGGACACTGCTACTACGAGCTTGCCCAGCATTAGTGTCTCAGCAGCAAATACCTTTTATGTCTTTGGTGCTCGGGTCAGGTAGAACTATTGACTTCTTTGCTGTAACAGTCAGAGTGCCAGCTGGGCTGATGGCTTTGTAGTGTGGACACTTGTACAATGCACAGAGAGGTGAGATCTCATGCAGGCTGTTCAAACGCTATCCACTCACAACAATTTTAATACTGTTCAAGCTGATGCTGATACAGGATATATTTGGCTTTTCACTTCCCTCTCATAATTCTTATGAACATTCAGATCTTGCTATTTCATCACTTTTTTTTTTTTTAACAGCTATATGGCCAAACATTTTCGTTGGCTATATGCAGAATAATTAAGGTCTGTCCATCCTTTATTTAACTTCAGTTTTATTGTTCCTTAAATAAGTTTCTCTACATTTCTTTATGGTGGCAGGTACTGACTGTCCCTGGCTACTGTACAGCTGGGAAGTTGCCAGTGAGAATAAATGGGCCAGTGTGTCCACATCTGGTTGGTTTACATTCCTATTACAGGGTCAGTTGTACTCTTCTTTGCTTCATTTCCTTGTTCTCCTGAGATGGCTGTGCTGAGACTATCAGTCTTTAACGGAGGGATTATAAGAACCAAGAATCACAACTGATACGGACACTGTCACTTTGGGGTGGAAGATGGAAGTTTCATGTTGGCAGTCAAAGCACTTGCACCCTTCTCTTCTCTGTGACCATGACAGTTACATATATGTATTCATATGTATATGTAAGTGAACAATGGCATTTTTTAAAATCATATTGTTCTGCATTATTCATCCATTACTTAACAGCTCTTGCACACAGAGGTGATGGCTTTTTTGTCCTCTTCTTCCTTGTACAGCAAACTCTGCCTTAATTTGCAAAAATGACATAGGTGAAAATGTCGTGATGTGCCTTCCTGATGCCTCTCCCAACGCCTCTCCTGAATAGTACTGACAGATATATAGTGTAAGCTCTGCTTCTTCATTTAGTATGGATCATGTTGGCAGAGAGATCAAAGAGGAGGAATCTTGGGAGATGCCAAACAATTTTTAACTAGCTTCTTACAGAAACCAAAGGTGTTATTTATTATATATGCAAAAGAATAAGAATAAAATGCTTTTTGTTTCACCTTTCATCAGATCCTTCAGACCTTCTTTGTCAGGGCAGAAAATTCTCAAGTTTATAGGGTTGCCATGAGTCGTGTTTGTGAATATCCTTTAATATATATTTTATGAAACATTACTATTTTTTTTTCCTTAGTAAACCAAATACTTCATCATCCTATCCCAGTCCCTCTGCCAAAAGCCTTTATAGTGGTTCCCATTGGTGACAGCCAACTTGATCAATTCCTCATTGCTGCTGAGCTCCACTAACAAGGCATGTACAGCTGCAGCATTTTTTTTCTTTTTAATTTTATGGCCTGTCTCAAATGATGTTTGCCTTGCTTTGCACAGGCTCCAGAGGATAATTTTCAGAATCCTATTTGGATTTGAGTTTTTGACTAGCATCTGGAAATTTGTTAAGGTATGCAAAATTATATTTTCTGTTGGTAGTCCTGCTGCACCTGTTTGAGCACAGGCTGGCTCATGTCAGACCATTGGGTCAGGATGGGCAAGCATTGGTCAAACAATGCCCAGACAAAAGTCGAAAGGATGCCCAAGTGTTTTCAGCTAAGAGATCAACTTTGTTATCTTTTTTCTTGTTTGTTTTCTACCAGAAAACAAATTTTCAGTAGCTATGAATATTGGCTGTGGTGTTTTTCTTTTTTGTTTTTGTCTGTCTGTGTTTTGAGTCAAAGGACAACAGAACTTGGGACATGAACTTCGACCAGTTCCTGATGTCTAATAGATGCTCTTCTACCCCAATTTTTAGGATGCTGGATTCTCTCAGAACTCCAGTAAAAGATGGTATTTTAGCTTGTATAGCAAAGGTATTATTGTGACCTCAACCAAACCCGTATATTACTTTCAGTGCATTCTTGTATTAGAGTTCAACATGTCATTGATTTAGGCTATATTATTTTCCAGAGAACAAAATGCCATTTGTTATTGCCAGGAAGCATTGAAAAAGTGTGTGGGGTATAGAAGGTGTTTTATATAAAACAGTTTATATATAACCTGCTTACGTGTAGTTTCCTTGTCCTTTATTACCCCTCTTTTCCTTTTTTTCCTTGCTCTGTGTTTATTTTTTAGGCTGATCCAGATTCTGTTTTTTATTTGCAAAAGTACCTGAGGAATATTGATTCTTGTCTCTGTTGGCATGACAGCTAAACCTCTTGAAAATACCACTGAAATAAGAAATTAAATCCAAGCAGTTAGATTTTTACTCTCTTCATCCTCCACTGAGTGCTTTAAGGGCCCAGACTTTTTATATAACAGCTGAGGAGAGGCAGAGTTGCTGTTGAGTGCATTGTTGTTCCCCTGTAGCTTCCAGATGGTGAGGAAAGTCCCGGGAAAAATGTAGGACCAGCATGTTCTGTCAAAGTCAAGCTTGTGTCTAGACAGGGAAGCTTACGTAAGGCAGCAGGAGAGGAAGGGGGCCTTGTGTAACTGCTGTCCCTGGCAAATAAACACTTGCTACAGTACCTCTCATGATTTGGCCCATAGAGGCTGACAGCAAAATGCACTTTGGTGCTTTTTTTACTTAGCTTGCTTGGACTTGCAACTCAAGGTCGTTCTCTTGCTTTGGTGTTTTTTTCAAACACATGTCTACCTTCCAAATATTACGATTTTACTAAAGGCTTTGCTCTCCCCACTTAAGCTGAGCCACTTTTCCAAAGAACCCATATACACCTGCACAGCTAATTTAAAACAGATATAGCAAGTTACCAATTTTAAATGGCCTTGAGAGGTTGTTGATGGCATTTGGCAAACAATGCAGACAATATGCAAATCACCAGAGGCGGCACAGAGTCTTGTTCATGAAGATAAATTCTGCTCTAAGGTAGCTTTCTAGTTTGAGAGAGTATGATAGTATAATATAAGTAGTATTCTATTAAATGCTTCAGTCGGTGTGCCGCAGTGCCTTATGGGGACCTCTGGCACCCCTCTAGCACCCAACTTATACTGCACCTACATTTTGTTTTGATTTTCCTCCAGCTGAATGCAAATCTCTGCCGGTGAGTGCTTCTTGGTTTACTCACCCTCTTATAAGAATTCTGCCTTGATTTTGGAGCTATTGTTAAAGGTGCTCTGTGTGTTTATTTCTGGTATAAAAATGTAAATACCAGGAGGAAATGTTTTTTCCTTTTGATTTGGATACAACCTCTTCAGCACTCCATGTTCTGGCTTAGCTTGGTTTCTCGGGTGTTGCCGTTAGCTTTGCTCTTATCTGTGCATAGAATTTTCTCAATGTAGTTTGTTGGTGCTTTGTCCTCAGGCAGACTGATTTCTTGGAGGTAGGATGGAGAGCCAAGAGCTCGGCTCCTGTTGTTCACTGAGACCTGTATTGCAGCTACCTTGCAGCAAAAACACAAATGAAGCCAAGTAACTTGAGGGTCATTGATTCCTTCAAAGCCTCCCCACCATTTTGGCTCCCTATTTTGAGTGGCCAGAAGCACAGACAGGTTTCTCCTGAAAAAGCATCTTTGGGAAGGTCAGCTTATGAAGATGCAGGCAGTGGTGGGATGTGTGTGGTTGTGTGTAATGTGACAAAGTAGTGACTGGAGTTTGGCTGCTCAGGGATGTTGTCTGCACCTGGGAGACAGTCCTTCAGCAGTGTTTGAATTTCCAAATGCTGAAGCAGGTCTCAGTGATGGTTTGCCCTTTGATTGAATGTAGCTTTAGTCCCTCCATTGTTTTTCCCTACTAGGGCACGTCTTGTAGTTAATCTCTTCATAACTTCCATTTTGAAAACTATTTTATATAGTTTTGTGGCTTTTCTGACACCTGGCTTTTTTTTCCTAGACAGACTAGATATTTAGTTTCACTGCCTTTTATTACAAACTCAAGGAAAATATGAGAAAAATTGCTTTGTGGAGGAAAAGAAAATCGGTACTTTTTCCTTGTGAAAAGAAATTTGTACTGTGGCTCAGTTTTATGAAATCAATTTTTTTGGCTCCACTCTGAGAGCAAAAGTCTGGCTAAATTATTTTTATGTTCTCAGGTAGAGCAATTAATGTTGTGATGTTGAATATTCCGCTCCAAAGAAATGTTCTTTCCACGTTCCTGAAGAATTATTTCTTAAAGCTGTAGAATGATATTTAAATAACCTTTGTCTTGGTCTGTCTCTTTTTCCCTTTTTTCCCCCTTTTTTCCCTCCTTCTCCATTACCCACTTGAAATAGTTCACAGTTTTTGAAACTTCATTTAAAATGAAGTTGCAGACATCTCTATGAAGAGTAAAGATACTGGCTTGGTCACAGGAAGATACCAACTGTGCCAAGACTCACCTATGACTCTGCAGGTGAAGTTACCCTGTTGAGGTTTTTACTGCCCTTGTGAGGGAATCAGCTGGAGAAGGACAATTACTCTTTTCCACATATATATTCTGGGAATGGGAGCATGCAAGTTGGAAAAGGAAATGTTAACCTATCTCAATACCTCTAAGCTTCAGATCAGTACTCAACAGCATTTGTGTAGAGCAGAGCTGCTCCCTTTGCCACCTTGGGTGTGGAAATTAGGGTTATGATACATGCAAAAATATTTCTTTCCTGCACTGAGGTCTAAGAGCAAATTAGCTGTGAAAGGTTATGCCAATGTTTCCTGCTCTGGTAATACCCTGCTCCTTTGGGAGGACTAGAGGGCTGTGCCAGCCGTAGGGAAGGGAAGTAATAGTGATGACTTGGTGTATTGTCTCAAATTAAATTAATGTGTATTCAGAGACTGATGTATTACTGAGTCAGATGAGTGACTCCTAGGCACAGTTAGCAGTCTAGCTTGGAGAGGGGCAGGGGGCTACTAGGAATAGCCCTGGCTTAAGCAGAGAGGAATGTAAGGAACATTCTACCTCATGCACTTTTTTATTTTGGTGAGTTTGCTTTTTGAGTAGTACTCTGTTCCTTTGATCACGTCCTTGAGCACCTTCCCCTTGTGCACGCCTTTCTGCCCCACTGCCTTCTAAATAGTTCCTGTGACAGCAGATACCCAGACTGAAAATGTTTGCCATAATTCATAAGTCAAAGTACTTTCAATCCCAGAATAGAGGAGACTGCATGCAGACTTCATTACACAGTATTCATAACATAAACAAGCCTGCAATTATGTCATAGCAACAAGCACTGTGCTTACATGAAAGTTTGATTCAGGTCTCTAAGAGTGGAAGACCTTTGCATCCAAAATATCACAGCGACCTACTTCTCTGAAAGAGTGCCCTACATAATTTCAGAAATTAGATATGACACCAATATAGTAGGCCATATGGTGCTTTTTGCTGGTGTAGGGTGAACAGTGGGATATTCTTGGGGCCACACAAATGTCTGTCCACTGAATAGGTGAAGTCAGCTCATTATTCGTGGGTGTGAGGTGTGACGTTTGTTTTCCTGATGTTGTGAGGCAACAAATTCAAACTGCCAATTGTTTTAAAAAGGCATTTGCTAATAATATGAGCATGATCCTAAAAAGCTTTAACATTTTTTTTTTTTGGGACCGGTACTGCCTGCCTTTAATGGCTGCTGAGAACCTGAGAGGCTGCACCTAAAATTATTTAGGTAACACAGAAGCTACCTGTCAATAATTCGTAGAGCATTTCCCAGAGGTCGTTAGACATGTTCAGCTGATCTGATCTTGAGCTGCCAGAGCAGGATTATTTATTTTTCTGGTGGTGCTTCCCAGACTGGCTGTAGAAGTTGTTAGATGTGTGTGATGTGGGGTGCTGGTGTCCCACCTACCAAAGGGGATGCAGCAGGTGGGAGTGCTGGTGTGGGCCATTCCTGAGGGGATGGGAAGGGACAGTGAGAGGAACCAGTGGAGGGCAAGGTGCAAACTCTGCTTCTTGTTGGCAGTGGAGCTACATGTGAATTTCAGTTGCCAACACATTGGGATGGCAGAGGAGGTTTCAGGACAAAATGGTGCCTTATTCAGAAATTGGGAGGTTTTGTGATCTGGACTTTGAGCATCTGGTCCGTGCTGGATGGTTTTGTCTATGACAGTAACTTACTGAATTGCTGTGAAGTATTATCTCTTCCTGGCATGGCATCCACTTGTTATTTATTTATTTACATGCATGAATCATCATAGAAATTATATTTGCAACTGAAAAATTGAAAAAATACCAAACAATCTCATTTGAGCCCTTTCTTCAGAGTTTCTGTATGCTTTTCCTCTTAGTTTTATGGATTTTTTTTTCCTTTCTCTTTATTTTTAACAATAATACATTTGGAGTCTGTGCAAAATGAACTTTTCTGCAGTGCTCATTCTGATAGCAAAGTTGTTTTTCTGAGGACCTGGTGCCTAAAGAGACTGACCTAGAAGAGAGGTGTTATTCTTTTAACAATGTTAAAAGAATAGAGTAGGTGTTTTTAAAAAGGCCTTCAGAGGATACATCTTTGAAGTGTACAAGGGCCTGGCCATGGCTGTGCCCAAGATGAACCCAAGATATGGACAACCAGTCATGAGTTTTCACACTTTTATAAGTTTGGTCCATTTATATATTGGGGTTAATTATCCAAATACAGCTTCAGGTTATGAAGTCCCATCCTCCCAGATTGCTCTCCTCAATTTCCTGTTGTTTTTATTTCTTGGGCCTGAAGCTGCAACGGTGTCCTTGGTTCTTGGGCTGGAAAAGGATTGTTTTGTCTAACTAGACTGTGAAGAGTACTTGCTAACACTTTTTATGAACCTCAGAGTCATAGACTAAGGCAGTACAGAATATGGAAAATATGAAAACTAGAACTTAAGGCATCAGACTGCCCACATTTTGTGTCTGCTGCATGGGATTTCTGTGTAATAACTTGCATGCCAATCTGCAGACCTTGGCTGAAATTCCCACCTAACAAAGTTCCTGCTGAAAAGAAGCAGTGCCTTTTTTTTCACTGAGGCAGTTCAGGCGATGCCACTCAGCCTGTGCACAGGGCAAGTCTTTAAAAAGCAAAGTACAATGCATGGGCCATAAAGTTTGCAGTGGGGATTCTAGAGTTCCTCCCAAAGGGGGCTGAGTAGGCATGGCAGGCTCCTTCTTCATGCTCCCGTCCTGCCAGCCTGTGCAAACACTGCGGGTGGTTATCGCTCCAGACACGCTGGCATCCCTTACAGCCTGGTGTGTGTGTTTATTAGGTGGCATCCATGGGGATAATCTCATTTTGGCTTTTAACCATAAGGTAAATGTTGGGTGACCTTGGGGCAATCTGCACGTACAACGTGTGCTGTCAGCTACTTGATACTGGTGCTGATAGAGTTTCTGGCAGAGGCCCCAAGGTGGGAGCCCTCATTGTCTGGGGGCTGCCGTGTTTGCTGACAGACAGGAGTATCTTTTCCTGCTGCCAGCACAGGAGGCACCTGCTGATCGGAACCTTCTTTTATCACAATGTTTAATTTGCTGTCTCACAGCTTTTGGAAAGAGAAGCCTTTCATCTCCCGAATTTGGAAAGGAGTGATATATTAGGCAGATGATGCCTATCTGCAGCTGAAAGGGGCTTGGTTTAGTTTGGTTTGGGTTGGTGGGTTTTATTAAGATGGCAGTCGCAGTAAAGTGCAGTGCAAGCAGCTGAACTGCAGACATGAGATGAGTCAGATCTGGATAATTGCACTCCTGTAGAGAGTGCCTGGGCTGTCCTGAAGGTTCTCTCTCTAGAGCTGTCTGGTCTTGCTCCTTGCTTCTCTCTGGACCAGTGAGAGAGGCTGAATAACTCAGGCGTAGCTGTCCTGAGTAACAATGTAGGGTGGACTGATTTGGGTGGATTTTTTGGTTTTGAGGGAAAGCTGCTATTTGCCCTGATGGAGCTTACTTAGGCTTGAAACCAGCATAAACCCTATGGGACAAATAGCACCTAAGATGTTCCTGCTGCAGTGTGCAACCAGGATCTCTGCTGGTGGTGATTGCCAGCAGTTGTCTGCTCTGCACAAAACTTTAGCCCCTGCACTGATCTGACATAGATTTTTATTATATTTTATAGGAGGGTGGCATGCTTATGCCATTTTGAAAATGTTGTGGTCCTCTTAGACTTGTATATGCTTGTTGTGTCATAAAATACATGCCCTAAAACCAGTGCCAGAACACTGAACTCTCCTTGAAGAATGTTTTAGGGATGGACATATAATTTGAGCTGATAACCATGGATGGTTGTGATGATTAAAATATCCCTGAAGGTTAGAATCTGTCTTATCGATTATACTGGGCAGTGCTTCTGGGTGGCAATGCCAGTTCAAATGGCATTTGGACACAAATGATTAATCCCTTAATGTTTTATAAACAGAACTGTTTTAAAAAGTGGTGGTTATGTGAGTTGTTGGCTTTTGGTTTTGTTTTTCTTTGATAGGAGCAGGTTTGTTTTCTCTGTGCTTTGTAGCATGTCTGGAATTCAAGCTAGAATAGGAGCATAATAAAAGTCATACTCGGTCAATGACTTTCAAGCAAAGAAGGAAGAAATGCTGAATTTTTAGAGTGGTGAGTTTACTTGGGGTTTTGACATTCTTTTAACTTGAAACACCAACTTCTCTTATCTATTTCCCTTCTCTGATTCAGGAAGGGAGTACTTCCAGCACAAATATATATCTATCCAAAGTCCCCCGGGTCCTAAAGGTTTTTTACGGATTCCATTTTCTCTTCACTGTTGCCTAAGGAAATGAAGTGATTTGGCTGGCTGAACCATTCCTTGTTTTTAGTATTTCCACAGCTGCTGGCCAACTACTTCAGGTTTTTAAGGTTAATTTGACTTCACTCTTCAAGACAACTGGCAGGGATGTGGGAAGAGTGTGGGATGTGGCAAGAAAGTCTGCCAGCTTTCTTAAAGCTGCAGTAACAAAACCCAGTATAATCTCGAAGGTCATGTTGCAGCTATTCCTCTGCTGTGGTCCAGGAAGGTTTTGGGGGCCTAAGGGAGTGAAATGTCTCACAGAGATTTGTTTTAATTCATGAAAACATTGTTTTGAAGAAATCAGTTTTACTTTAAGGTTGCTCTGTGTTTATGAGTTTGGTTAATATGGTGTCACATGAATTATGTATAGATGAAGCACATTGTTTATGACCACCTGTGCACATGGGTCTGTAAATAATAAAGGGAGAGAATAAAGGGAGAGAAGCTCTCAGACATGCAGTAGGAGAATGCAGTTCATTAGGAAGTCACTGGGGACAAGTAGCTTACTGCTTCCAAGTAGCCAAGGCAGTCGCATAGACACACTGAGATATATAATGAAGATAAGTGGTTTAGTATTAATTAAACTGAAAGTAAGAATTATGGATGGTAGAAAAGAATGGGTTTGGTGCCCTTTGCTCATGGAGAAGCCATTTTATCAACCTCATGGTGTTTAGAGCCTGAAGGACTGCATTAGATTGACTAGTTTGAGGATGTAAAAGGCTGTGGAATTCCATGTATATGGTGTTCATAATATTGATACCAGAGGTGTTACTTGGAATAAATTGTTGCATGCCACATTCAGAAAAGAAGTCAGAACAGAGATCACATCAAAACTTTCATATGCCCATCTGGATAAGCTGAGATACAGGCTTGAACTGAGTGATTCACAGACTTTGCTAAAAAAGGAAGCAAATGTGTCATTAGACCAGTGCAAAAAAGTTCCTGTAGTGTTCCAGATCTGGGAGATGCTGCCAACATAACCAGGTACAGCCATAACACCTGTGAGATTAAGCAAGAAATAAGTAAAATTATCAGTGTTACTGTGTAATACCGTTCCATCCTATCCAGCAACTCTTGTTGTGGCATAGCACTTTGCTCCAATGTGCAGAAGAAAATAAAACTGGGATGCACCCCTGCCTGGTGGCCAAAGGTCTGAACTGTGCTTCTCATTGTTGCCTTATGCAGAACAGTGGGTATCAGTAGCAGCTGCGTGTGTGGTACTGTTAATTATCTGCCTTTGGTTTAATACAGTAAGAGATTGAATCAGGGGGATTCAAGGGTTCAAGGGGCAGAACTAATCACTGTAATTATTCAGCTTGACCTTCCCTGTTAGGAGTTAGGTATTTAGTTTTTCCTATAAGTTAGTTGAAAACATATTTTTTAGAGAAAAATCCAGTCTTCAAGACTCCATGTGATGGTCAGTACCACGTGGCAACCTTTCCAGATTTTAATTACCCATCCTACTAGAGAATTCATTTGTAAGTCATGGTAATTTATTTATTCTAGATAATGAAGCCATTGGGGGTGTCTGTCCTTTTAGTAAGTGGTTTTACAGTGCCTAGTACAAAAGGATCTCTGATGGGAGCTTTGGTGCCACCAGAATGCACAACTAGCTTGTTAACTGGGAAAAAGCAAATTGTGTTTCTCTTCACTTGGATAGTCTTAAAGAGTGTAAGATTAGGGAGTTAGGTGCCTCAGTGCAGTGATTTCTATTTCCCTTATATTTCCCCTCCTTATAGCCTATATATTGATATTTTCAGTGAGGGATTGAGCATTGTTTTTCACTTCTGCTGTTTTCTGGGGTTGGCACCAAAAATGTTCCCCTTTTTCAATTTGTCAACTGTATTGACAAATTACCCTTTGGCAAAGAATACAGCATGGTAATTTTGGAGTATAACTCTTCTATCAGTCTGGCTTCCTTTATTTCTGCCAAGGGTATTGCTGGGAAACTCGGAGATATGGCTATATATTTTTGTAAATGTGTTAATAAGAACGCTGATCCTTGAAAAAAAACAAAACAAAACCAAACAAAAAACCCCAAAAACCCCCAAAAAACAAAAAATGAAAAGTGGTTTAGAACACATTTCCTTGTCAGGCAAAGGAATGGTTAAAGTCTGGAGGAAGTATGCAGCATGACTGCATGTTTGTCTGATTTGGGGCTGCTGAAATATTATCTCATATAGGTTGGGACTAAAAAGGTGTTAGGCTTTTTGAATCAGCTGCCAGTGGCTTTAACAGGCTCTTGGAAAGCCAAGGATTAGTCAGATGGAGGAATGTCTTGGCCAAAACTCTCTTTTCTCTGGCTAAACCCACTCCCTTGGCAGTGATGCATTGTATTCTTATAAAAGCTGCTGTGGAAGCTTGAGGCCAATGCAAGATTTCGTTATGAGTATTGGATCCTCCTGGGATCAGTTAAAGTAGATGCAGAGCTCCTTTTTTCTCTGGAATGTAACGGTGAATATGGGCCATTTCTAGGACATTCTGTTTCTTTCATGAACCTGCTTCTCCAGAATCCCCTTTTTGTTTATCCAATCAGTACAAATGACTTCTTGACAAGGTTCCCAATTCTTGACAAGGTAAGTGGTTTTGTCTGTCATGTGTTATAGTAAAGGACTGATGGCTCCAAACAATAGACATGTTGTTCCCATCTCAAGATGTCAAGTGCAAGTGTCTTTCAGCTGTGATTACTGGCATGCTGTCTTTGGTTCCATCTGAGATCTCTTAATCTTTCCTACGGTTGGGAGGACAGCTCACAACAAAACATTACCTAGCAACAAAAATGCCTCAGGTTGGTTTGGGGAAAGCAACAGAAGAGTTGCTATTAATCATGCTGAGATGATGCATTGTGGTTTAAAAAATTGGAAAGGAAAGGCCAGATTAAATATTGACATTTAGTATATTCCAACTGTGTTAGCTTTCACTTTGGCTGACATGAGAATGTATATTCAGTGAAAATGGGAAATAAAAACCCTTGTCTGTGTTCTCCTGGATATAACAAAGTGAAATAACCCCCCCAAACAACAGTGATCTGATATTTGAGATGTTGCAGATGTAGCTTTCCAAATCTCAGAGGCTGAAGAGTCTTCCATTCTGGTCCTAAGGGCTATAGCAGTTTGATTGTCAAGAATACAGGGTAGATTGTTGTCAGTGGAAACCATTTTATTTTAAATGAAGACTTTGGTGAGCTCGTTGTGTTAGAAAATGGGTTTAACAAACACATATCATAGTAGTGTGACTACTATGAGACTTAACAGCAGCCTACAATGTGCTTTATTTGAGGAGTAAATTTTGGTGCATTTCCACCAGATGAAAGCCTGACTTTGCTTTAGCCATCTCAGCTCAATGGCAGTAACTTCACAAGGCTAAGTTGGACCTCAATGCAACAGATCTCTGTGATCCTCCTGTCAAATGCTGAGTTCCACTGAAGATTCTCGAGAAGGGATGGTGTCATGAGCTGCTATGGAAAATAGGAGTGTAGAATGTGATAGTCTATAACCGTGTAGGAAATAAATGTGGTCAGCAGTGAGGAAGGTGCTGTGGTGTGCTGAGGTGTTTTGATGTTAAACCACACTGTTCTGGAACAGTTGGGGAACTTTCCACTTGGCGCTTTCTCTCAGAGGTGGTAATTTGGAACCGATCCGCGCACTGCAGCGTGGGTAGTGTGAGCAAACAGTGTCACGAGTGGGCATGGGTGGGTGGCTGAAAGCATCATTCACATTTTTTCTTCATATGATCTTCTCTAAGCTGAAATGGTGCCAGATCAGTCGGGCTGGTTCTTTCCTGCTGGTAACTCATCACTGTGTCCATGCTTTGCTACGGGTGTTACCTGCAGGTAGTGGGCAAGGGGGAGCACACAGATCTGTGGAAGGACAAGAGGAGAAAGGGCTAAAATAATGTAGTATTCATTTCTATTGCACCTTTTAAGTTAATTAATTAGTGCAAAGATAATTAATTTGAGGTATAGCTGTCAATGTCCTTTTGAAAATTAGAGCTTTATGTTGACAAAGAAATTACTGTTTGTTTTTTTACTGGTTTCAGAAAACAAATGTCTCCATCAGCCTAATAAACAACTTTAGGTTTGCTACTTCCAATGAATTAACTTGTTCACCTTCTGGCAAGAGCCTGGTTTTACTGCCTGTGTGTGCAAACCCGAAACCTTTAAGTAGAACACAAAGAAAAATTATTCCCCATAGACTTAAGATTGCTGGGGGATGATACAGACTTGTGTAAAGTTTTGGAGTGATGCATACAATGTTCTTGTCAGGGTTTTTTTAAGCTGTTGCTGTATCCTTGTAAGTAGTTGAAAAATGTCTTTCCTCTGGTAATAGCCATAGTTTGTGGGTAATGGCTTGTCAAAAACACTGATGGTTCATAAAGATTAGCTGTGTGAAAATCTCTGCAATGCTTTTTCTTGCTTGTCTGCTACCCAGAGGGTATAACAGAGGAACACAAAAGAGGGGCTGGGAGTACGTGGCGAGGAAGCAATCAAAGCATTTTTTAAAGAAGTAATAAATAGTAATTCTGAAAGTCCTGGAAATCCACTTGGTAGAGACACGTGAAGAAGCCTTCTCAGATCCGAATCTTGCTCCTAGTTCAGGGGCATCTCAGAGAAACCCCCTCACAAGCTTGTGATGAAGGATATGTGGTGATAGGTCACATGTGGTAGGATTTTTTAAGAAGGATAGAAAACCAGTTTGATTGCTTTCACAAAACCTCAGCATTAAACAAAATGTGTGGCTTTATGTGAAGGAAGTAATTAGGAAATATCTTGTGTTTGGCATTTGAAGTTGCCACAAAGTTAGTTAACAAATTAAGAAACAATTTGAATTTTGGACTTTTTGTGCTAACATCAGTGAGAATTAAATGATGTCTTGATGCTCTGAAAGGCAATAGGCCAATCTCAATACAAATTTTCTCATGGATCTCTGGACTTTTATGTAGTCTGACCTGCTGGTGCAAAATTGATCTCGAAGATGGACTGAGAAGCTAAACTGTACAGGAGTGGGAACCACAGAGCAGGTGAGGTGTAAGCTTGCTGAGAAAAACAGTTTAGAGCTAATTCAATCTTGTCAAAAATTTCTGCCATGCTTGGTAAATAATTTTTTAGGGAAGCATTCCAGTATTTCAATTTTTAAGTTGTCAAAACATTTCATTACAGATTTTTTTTAAGTTTTAAATTTCACATATTTTTTACAAGACAACATATGTTGGAAAAGATTTAAATACTAAATAAAAAAGAGCTTTTCTTTGTTTGTTATTTACTTAATTCTGTGTCTTCAGCTGCCTGATTTCTGTTTGAGTTGAAGGAAGCTGAATATTTTTTGTAGTCTCATGGTTATGATGCACAATTAGAACCTGGCAAATAAGAACCTTCTCAGGAAAGATCCATCCACCTGGTCTTCAGTGATTTTGATTTAGGAAATCCATGTTAGAGGCTCTTTTATTTCCTCCGCTTTTATCTTCTTCCTGCATTGCTACTCTAACAGGTTGGGGGAGGAAAGAAGTTTGGCAGGCAGCAGGAATAAGAGTACTTGTCACCACTTTGAGGGGGTTTGGGAGAATTTCTTCAGCAGATTGGAGGGGAGAGTGTAAAGTTCATATCAGCCTAGAGGTATGTGTGAGATTTGTTGAGTTGCTTTGGTGGTAGATGCCGTTAGTACACCCTGTTGTCAAAATCCTCTTGATTCCAGTTTGGTGGGGATTTTTTGGTTGGGTGTTTTTTCGGTTGTGGGGGTTTTTTGTGGGTTTTTTTGGTTTTTTTTTTTTTTTTGGTTGGTTGGTTGGTTTTTTTTGTTTGTTTGTTTTGTTGGTTTGCTTGAAACTAAATTCTCCTTGTGCCCCTGTTGTATCCACTGTACCTCCTTTTCCAGTTGTCAAAACCTTTGCTCAGTAAAGTTGCCTGATCCTGATTTTCCAGGTGTGGAGTTCTGTGAGTTCCTGTGTAGTGCCAAAGAAGAGACCCCTCTGTTTTTCCTAAATCCGAAAGGTACCCTGCTGCCTGCCCCCTCATCTGGTTTTCACAGCTACCCAGTGATCACAGAGATCTGACCATGGCTTTCCTGCTCTGGCTACTGGCACTTACAAGTGTCACAGGGAATGTGACACTCTGCTCTGCCCTGCTCCCTTTCCTTGGCTTGGTAGGGACACCCTGGGAACAGGGTTTTGTCTCAAACTTGGCCTGTTCCAGTGCAGACTGTTAAATCTCTGCAGAGCTGGGTTCTGGCTAGTACACTCATTTTTCCACCTCTTTCTCCTTGGTTTTTTTTTTTTTTTTTTTTTTTTTTTTTTTTTTTTTTTTTTAAGTGGTACAAAGCTGCGATAATTTTAAAATAAATAAAATAAATAAATTCAGAAACACTCATAGAAACATGCTCTTCTTGTTGACATAATTATGAAAATTTATTGAGCCTGGGCATCCCTGGGAAGGCCAAGTGTTGCAACAGGAATCTTGTCAGAGTTGTGTCTTCTTTTTATCTTGTCATGGGAGCTTGTCTCAAGTGTAGGAACTGAAAGTGGCTAAGTCTCTGCTAAGAACCTCTCGAGGGAGCTTTCATACAGAAGGAGAGAATGAGGGACTTCAGGGCATAAAGCTGAGGTATCATCAACCTGTCAGTGTACTGGCACTCAAGAGCAGCTCTCCTTGATTACTGTCTATCAGTGACATCATGGCTTAAAACTGGAGCTGCTGAAAATAATTCCAGTATTTTAAAATGAAATTGGCCCTTATAAAAGATGCTACCTTGAGGGACCTAGAGATGAGAACCTGTTTTGTTGGGTTTTTGGCAGCAAATAGAAGCAGGCGAGGACATGTGTTAGCACTTTGGTGTACAGTGCAATCTGGTAATGTCCAAAACTTGGATACCATTACTGCTTTGCAGCCTGCATATCCAGCTTTTCTCTAAACACACACATTCTTCTGCTACAAAATATTGAAAATTTATTTTAATGTGTCATTTGTCAAATCCGTGCTGGTCTTCTTTTTTTTTTTTTGCGAGGGCATGGTCTCAGTTGAATATGAGATATGGAAACATATTCCTATAAGGAAAAGCAGTGTGCAGGGCACATCTATTACCTTTGTCTTGTCAGCTCAAGTAGTTGAGGCTTGCTGGGCAAAGAGTCTTGGTCCCAGAACCAGTAACACCAAGCTTGCAGATTTTATTTTAGCTATGCTTCATGGTGAGGGGAGATGTTTTCCCTTTCAAGCTGGATTTCTCTGCCTGCCCATCCCTAATGCTGAAAATGGGCTTCTTTCTTCATGCTCTGGCTTGTAGTCAGCTTGGGAATAGTCACCACATTCTTGCCAGACAGAGTCACGTTTCTTTCTAGTTCTGACAAAGGTCCCTGGTTCGATCTCTGTCTCAGGTTTGTCAAATATCTCTGGTATCTGGTGCACGTGAGAGGAAAGAACACATGCCTCACCTTGGTCAGATGATTTCTATAACTCTCCTCCATTTCAGTTCTGCTTGCTGTTTGCCACAAAGAGTTGTCTGGAACAAATGGTGACACTTTCTGCCTCTCCTCTTCATGCAGATTTTAGTCTTTCTTTACACAAAATGTTCCTTTTGAGTTTTTGAATTGCTGGTAGTGATCAACTAGAAACAAATTTGTAATGTAAGTGTCATGCCTGAGCAGTTTCTTCAGCAGAAACTACAAATAACATGTTTGAAATACATGTATATAGTAAAAGTGAGTAAGTCTGTATTGTATCTGCCCTAGATTGGCTGAACCACACAGAAGCAAGTACATTGCTTTCATCTGGTAGAGGATGTATTTTATATTAAATCTGGTGCAAGGAGTGGTTATGGTGGAAACAAATGGAACAGCATGGTTTGAAAAGAGTACATGTCCTGAAGCACAAAGGAATGGAGGGAACAGCTAGAGTGCTGTTTTCAGTGTGGGGATGCTGATCACAAGTGGTAGCAGATTTTAAACTGAAATACTCATCTATGTACAAGCATCAAAGATAAAAGAATGAACCCAAACATATCGTCAGCTTCTTTGATGTTATATGTTTAAAATATCTGCTGACATTCAAGACATGAAAGGTTGGACAAGGAAAAAATGTAATTTTAATGCCGAAGGTTTGCTAGCAGTTTTCAAAGATTTTGGTGAGTTTTAATACTGAGAAGATTGTTTAAACACAGTAAGCTTCTGAACAGAAAAAAATAGACGTTTTATTTTACCCAAAATGCATATAATTGTGCACAACAATGAATTTAAATATAAATGAGTGTTTTGAAAGGTGGAATGCAAACATCTGCATGGTGGGTCTGAACTGGGGATTTGAATATGGGTTCTGACCAGGGAATTGGTCACAATGTGAGCATGTCCCACAGCTGGGGCTGACAGATCCCCTTAGAGGACAGGGGTGTTCTGCCTGAGCTCCATGGTATCGCAGTCTCTCCAGACTGGAAAAAGTTTGCATGGAACTGTCTTGGAGTGTGATAGCTTCAAAAGCGTGATTGTATCCATTATGCTGAGAAATCTGATTTAAAATGGATATGGAGAGTATTTAGATGGTTGGGATTTGCTTCTCTGGAGAGACGTCATGAAAAGTGAGGAAAATACCTGTTTGTATTTATATGTGAGGCTTTTACAATTGAATAAAGGCAACATTAAAACTTTGAATACTTTTATAGTTGCCAAAACCAAATTTTTGCTCTTGTCTCTATTTCTAAGCAAATATGAACTTACAACAAGCACTGTTGTATCCTCAGGATATTATTTTCAAGTAGATTGTAGAGCTCAAAAGCAAATTATCTAGAAATGGAAAATGTGGTATTTTGGGCAGAGTTTGGGGGAATTTATTTTTTTTAAGGCACAGATAGTTGATTTTGGTCTAACTGATAGTGAAATGAGAGCATGATTAAGGCCAAGAATGAGTCACTTTGGGCAAATTTTAGTTTGCAACCCTCTGCTTAGACCAAAGCTGATGTTCTTTTTTATCATGAAACCTTTCCCCCACAATTCTTTGCTCATATTGGAGCCACCATGTCATGGAGAATTCATTCATGTCATTGTTTCTACAGGAGTGTTCCACTTCTCTCTCTCCTACTGTTTGCAGGCTTTCATGCTCCTGACTTACTTCAAACATCTCTTAAGTTTTAGAGCTTTGGCTATGTTTGTGAAGCTCTGGGATGGACAGACTGACCCTCACTTCTTGTTTATGTCTTCGCTTTAACCTTTCAAGATCTTTTCTGCTTGGGAAGAGAGCAAAGAGGGTGAAAAGATCTCTCTGCCTACTTGTTGGGCAGTGTTTTGTAAGAAGTTTTGTTTGATGGAGGTTTTGTTCATGTTTGACAGTCTGAGAGAACTGGCTGTGTTAATGTGCAGGTAGAGAGCAGTGCTGGCATCAGAAGCACTTGTGGATGACCACAGTATTGCAGTACTGAATGGAAGGTGGGTTCTGTGGTACAAAAAGGAGAAAAAACGTGCTGTGAGTGGAAAACGGGATCTAATACTACATAAATGGAGGAGATAATTGAGCAGACAAATGCCTGGTCCTTCATAAAGAAGATGAAAGGACAAAGTGTTCAGCAATGAGTGTGGGGAGTAGTGTGAGGGGGGAGAACAGTGCTGGAGTGTGAAGGCTGCCTCACCTGGAGCCCTGTGCCCCCTCCATCCTCAGCATTAGCAGGTAAACTCATGCATATTCATAGCAATAGAAATAATAACAATAATGAAAATTGGTAGCAAAATCAAATTAATGTGGTCTCCTGCAGCAGAAATATTTACCCGATGTGTCCTGCCAGTTACAGAGATTGGCATTAAACCTAGACATTACCTCATCTTCCTGGGCAGACAGCCTATTTCTATGCTAAGCAAGTCTGCAGGAGTGAACAACTGAATACCTGCCTGATTAGCTGTGCAGCAGCAGATCCTGGTTAGAAGCGATTTCCCTCAGCGCTTTCTCTCCCTTTTGCTCGCACGCTTGCTCTCTGCAAGGTTTGTCACTGTGCCTTATCAAACTATGTTTTTCATCTTGAAGGGCACGTTGCAGGGGAGATTGGCCAGACAGGTGGGCTAGTATAAATGCTGAACCAAATCAGAAAGGTCAAGAAGAACAGAAGGAAAAAAGTGTGTATATATATGTGTGTGTGTATCTCCCTCCCCGTCTCTGCATGTGTCAGTGCCAGCTAGGTGAAACTGGATTAATGAGGAAGGGAGAGATAAGTGCTAAGAGGATTGTGCTATAAAAGGAGATTTTGGGGTTTTGAGAATAGATGAGGGTTTCTTTATGAAAACTTTAATTGGCTACCTTAGATCATTTCTTTAGCTTTGTTCCTGGGTGGTAAATCATAAGTTTCCTGCTGGGCGTAAAATCATAGCATAATTATGATTGTTGGCCTGTGTAGAGTGTCTTCTATCACAGACTCCCAGCATGCTGTATATTCCTTAAAAAATTAAGCCTCATAATGTATTTCAGACAAGTAGTCTGACAAGTAGTAATAAAAATAGTAATAGGAAAAAAACAAAGTGGAGGGAAAAAAAACCTCCAACAAAAACAACAGTTGCTTTTGTTGCAACACCTTTAAAAGAGCATCATACTCTTGCATCCACCTGCTTGGCTACCGCTACTCTTTTTTCCATAGCAAGGTCCAAGGAGTCCAGGATACAGTATCACTCTTACTGATTTGTCAAAGTCCTCACAGGAATGCCTTTGTGAATTCAAGAGCTGCAGATGTCCATAGGTCACTCTCCCTTGGTGTTGGCATCAGTATTTTTCCATGGATAAAGGTATTTCCATTTCAAACCTGCATGAAGCTGGACACTCCACTACCTTTGTGCTTTTTCTTGATTTGGCTCCATTGCTTGCATTATCAAGAAAACATGCAGCAGTCACAGTGAAATGAATCCTTCTATTCTTCTGGTTTGATGTTCATAAATCTGAAGTCATTCCATAAAAGGGTAGCATTTCTCTGGTAGATTTATGATCTGTTTTGATCAGTGGATGTATTTCTAAATGCCAGTCTGCTCAACTGTTGAAAATTATGAGGAACTTACCTAATGAATAAAAGGTTTGGGCTGATTTGCCTCTTCCACCTTCTTCTGTTCTGCCAGAACAATGTGGCTCCTACTGGAGCTGCTCTGCTTGGTGGCCTAACTCTAGAAGTAACTTTTCTACTCACACTTATTGGTCCTAATTCTGAGAAAGTGTATGCCAAAACGTGCCTCACTGTCCTGGAAATGCTGTGGGGACTGGAGATGTACAATAGTCCCATTGGCTTAGTTATTTTTCAGAATGGGAGTTTTCCATTGGCAAACAGCAGCAAGTTGCTGTTTCCCAAGTGTCTTAAAGGAGGAGAAAAACCTTTTAAAGAAAAAAAAAAAGTCCTTTGTCTTTCTGCTGCAGGGTTAAAGACACTACAAAAGCACAGAAGTTGCCATTGGTTCTGTACTCTCTAGTTATTGGTAGAGCTGTATGTTTTCATTTGTAATGCTATAATTTTGGTTAAGCAATGCTTAAGATTTCCATCAGAAAGGTTAAAGAAAGCTCACAAAAGGAATAGGGAACCAAACATTAAACCTTGGTTTTGAAGATTTCATTAAAGTTTTCATTAAATATCTTGATGCAATAGCACCATCTTATAGTGAGGGTTTAAGAGGCAGCAGTGTAAAAGACATGCCATCAGCAAAAGGGAAGCTGTGCTCTGACATTCCTCAAGAGAACAGTGGGAAGTTATAGCCCTCTGGAGCAGAGAAAGAAAAAGTTGTTTGCTTGATCTCAGTAAATTATGTCAAAGCTCTGCATTTCACCAAAGTATCTGAGGGAGGTCTCTGACCTAATTGTTTTTTCTTTCCTCTGCAATATAAAAGATAATCAAAGTCTGCATTATTCCTGTATTTCCAATACTTCATAGTCAAACAAAGGGCACTTTCCTGTTAAAAGTTATTTTAACTAGTTTGATGTAGGCAGAAGACCTCGAAAATATTTCAGACAGGTTTTTGAAGTGCTAAAAGACTGGCAAAGTCATATTGTCCTTTCTATGAAAGTACCAGCAGACTGCAAAGATACTTCTTTATGCTGGTTTGTACCTAAATTATAAAAGTAATTTGGCTTCTTGATTTAAGAATGAAACTTTCCATAGCATCAGGGCCAGCTAGTGTGTTGGAAGATTGAGCTGCCTAAGTTATCAAAGTATACAAGCATTATCTTGTCAGATGGGAAAAGCACTAGTACTCTAAACACGAGCTTGAAGGCGTCATCTCCATAACCCTTGTGCCTGCAGGCAGGAATGACTAACAGAAGATGAAAAAAGTAGCTTATTTCTGAAATAAAGTGGCATTTTCCATTCTGTCATCTGCAGATGAGAAGAATGGACATTGAGTTATGACACTGCTCTCTAAATCTTTCTCAGGGGAAAACAGGGGCGGAACATAATCTTCGGGTTTTTTCAGAATATTTCCTCACTTAAGGCAAAAGAAAGAACACCATTGCTTAAGATGTGACAGAAAATATTATGTTATTTCAGTAGTGATGTACAGTGCCAGCACAACCTGTGCTGCTTTTTGACCAGTGATTGTCCAAAAGTGAACAATTATTTTTTTCAGTATGTTCCAAATGAAAGCATTCTTTTTAATTTCAGGGCTCAGACAAAAAACTGTGTAAGGCACTGGTTTCACATTTCTGACTGGTATGCAGTTTTGCTTCTACTCAAAAACTAGATGTATGTAGAAGTTGTCCTGTGGCTTATCTTTTGATCTGACAATTTACATCTCCATCTAAACTGGACGTGTATCAGGTTGCCAACAGCATGCTATGGTTATCAGCAATCTCTGCCTGCATCAATGTGACAAAACAGGGCTGGCACTGTATAAGTTACTTCCTCTTAAGTATATATCCTTTGTGGCCTTGGACTCCTAGATGCAATATATGAATGGTGGCACCTTTGCATTAAGCAGATATATCCTTTCACCTGATGACTATAAACTCATGAACCTCCAACTCGTCCCTGAACTGTGATCTCTCTATATTTTCTTGACTTAAATGTTTTCTTTTATTTTACCACTTCCTTACAAATTCTATGAGCTCATTATGCAGTGATATGTACCCTAGGATATCATGCCATTAAATTGTAACAGCTATCCTGCTTTACCTACATAAACAGTTAATATACAATCAATTAATCAATAAATAAATAAGGAACAAATAAATGAAATAGCGAGCTTTTTTTTTAAATAGCAGTATCATTAGCAGTTGTCAAATGGATATGCAATGTAGCTCCAATTCCTTACTGTTTTAATCCACTTATCAGCATTTCAGATTGTACACTACTTTGCTTATTGATAATCTGATTTTGCGAGTTCCTTATTGTTTTAGTGGTAAAACTGCAACTCCAAATAAACAAAGTCTTTTGGCCCATTACACTAGAACACAAAACTGAAGCGTTTCCTTCATGCCTTTTGTAAGAGAAGAGGTTTTTTGCATAAGGTCGAATAGCAGGAATTTAAATACTGTCATGTGTGTTGCAGACAGAAGTGGAACAGGCAGAGCTGATATCTGAGAAGAGCCTGTTGAGTCTTTGTTTATCATACTCTGTCAGTGAAATCCAGATCTCTGGGAGGGCTGCATGGGAAGAGAGTATCCTCAACATCCTAAATTTTCAGCTGATTCCCAGCTGCTGTGGTCCTGGTGTTTGCAGTGGGAGAGTGCACTCTGTGCTCAGCAGTGTTATCTGTGGTCCAGCCCAGACTGGGAGCGAGTGTCAGGAGACTCCTGCAGCTGCATGGAGAGATGTTCAGCTGCTCTCCTGGGGGACAGGGAAACTGAGCACTCATCTCCACTGAGCCACGAGCTTTGGCCGACTTTTATTCTTCACAAAGCTCAAACTGCTTTTTTTAACGTAGTGCTGTTTTTACCAGATGCTGCTAAACTCTGGATATTTTCTTCTGATAATGTTCCAGACACTTAAAAGTAAATTAACACTATGTACTAAACCCACTGCAAAATATTTCTTTTAAATTCCCAAAGAAATAAGGATTTGGTGACAGTCTGTGAGCCCTGTGTTCATATGTACACTTGTGTGTATTCATATGTAGACACCCATTTACCTGTTTTTTTGCCTGCTTCACACCCTTAGCAACAATTTTGGAACTAAGAATTCCCTGGAAGAGGAATGGGTCTTAGAGATGGGAAGGTTTCTTCAAAAGTGGGAAGCAGGTGAAATAGAGTCCTTGCTAGTGAGCCCGTGGAATGAAAAGCTGCAGGAAGAGCCCCATGCCCAATCAGCACCAGTGTGTGGGCAAGAAGGGAATGACATGGATGCTTCAGCTACTGGAACAACTTTTTCAGTGCTTGTGTCTCACTGAACCAGAAAGCTCTGGTGAAATCAGATGGCATTAGCTCAGCTGTTCACAGACTCCTGTGTGATTCTAACATCTCTCTTGAGGACACGTGGGGTGAATGAATTCTGCCATGCTTGTATCTTCAGAGTCGCGCGTTCTCCGATAGCAAAGGAGTTTGAGTAACAGCCCACGTGCCTTGCCTGCACATTTCATCAGAGCTCTTCAGAAAGGCACAATTGCCTGCAAAAGCTCCAAGGTGCTTCCCCTTCCATACCCATTTATTCTTGTATTTGTGAATCAGCCAGGAAAGGAACTTGCCAAGTTGAATCAGTTGTCAAGGGCCATGTTGTGGTCACCTTTGCTCCAGGAGCTAGACTTGGACCTCAGATTTCTTTAACATAATCTAAAAAGCCTTCAAGGGGACAATTCATTTCAGTTATTACCAATTAAAGATGGATTTGAATTGGCAATTTAAGAGCAAAAGACTGTGTTCTGGCCACTTTGGGTTTGGGGGCAGAAGGAGGTGGGGGAGTGATATGAGAGCCCAAGGGTCCTTTTTCTTTACTAACACGCTTCAGGTGTAGTTCTGATTAACTGATTTTCAATTCCCAACATCTACTGTAGATTTTCCTTTTTGTTCACATTTCTGTATCTTGTAGTTAAAAATAGAGATTGGATTTTTAAGTGTCTCAGATACTGAAGGACAATAGTTAAAGTTTTATTAGTGGGGTTTTTTCTTAAGCTTCAAAAATTGGCAGAAAGGATGGCTAAATAAGTGATATTATGGTAGTGAAACCAGAGTTTAATTGAAATGGTTTTTCAATAACCTATGTACTTAGATATTCTAAAGAGTAGAGAAAATGTATGTACTAAATGCTTTAGCTTTTACTAATCATTAAGATGGTAGTGCTATTAGTAAGAATTAAGGGAGGGGGTGGGGTTAGGGCCTGTTTTTCTTTTTAGTTGCCATATTAGAGAATTCTGAAAGCCCAGTTTAGTTACTGAAACAGGAGTTGGCCTTGGCTAACCAAAGGTGGGCAATATTTTTCAAAAGTGGCAAGAATATGGTATGAAAGAAAAGGATTCTGCCTTAGGGAACTTGCTAGTGGGCTTCCCAAAATGTTGATTTTATTTTTCTCACTGACTTGTTTCAAGCCTGTTGATTAATGACATTATTTAGTCTATATTTTCTGATCTTTCAAGATGCCATGGAATGTACCATGAAAGATGCTTAAAAATAGTATAAATTGAACTAAGAGGTGAATGTTGAGTGGGAGGTTAGGTAAGGAGAAGAACATACTTTTCATAAGCTTTTCTGATCTATGGAAAAATTAATAAGTAATAATTTTCTGAATCTTAAAAGTGTTCATAGATCTCACTCTACTCACAGGGTGTATCTGTCCCCATGTACACACAGCTGTGTGTGGGATGCCCTCTGCTACCCTTGCTCAAATAAAACACTCCTTACAAGATTTAATGAATTCCCCAAAGACCAGGGTCATGCAGTTTAGTATCAGTGGAAGATGAAGCTTCTTCCTATAGTTATTTTTTTCTGGATTGTGCAATGTTTGAGAGAGCTTGTGTGATGCTAGGAATGTAGTAAAAAGGCAGATGTGAATAGATACAGCTATGTATCTTGTAGCTTGTATTTTGATGGTCATACAAACCTGACACTTGGTGTATCTTGAATAAGAGTCACTTCCAGCCTTCTGAGGTTTTTTTGTGGATCTCACGCCAAGAGCTTTTGTGCACTGTGAGCTTGTGCAAATCACTGCTCTTTGAATGAGTAACAGGGCAGATACACAGACAAATAATATGTTGAATGTGGCTGTTTAACAAGTTTAATTGAAACATCTTATCTTGAAGCTCTTAATATAATTCACAAACAGCAATTTAACTGCCATGAAAACACTTAAAGTGGAGTTGACATCATTTCACCCCCCTTTTTTAAATGGCAGATGGAGTGGAACATAAAGAGGTTGTGTTTTCTGTGTTCTGGAGGTAATCATCATTAAAGTTGGACTCCAGAGCTTTTAACTCTAAAACCATTAGGAAATTACTGTTAGACCATTGGTAATGCAAGCACTTACTTGATTCAGCTGTGAACGCTGAATTGTATGTTCATACGTGTTATGTAATGTTGAAATCCAGTTACATAAACCTTTAATGCATGAATAGGGGAAGATTGCATAGAGGGAAAGGTGAAATGTCACATCACATTGGCCTGCTACTTTCCAACCTGACTTTTGGCTTGGCACATCTACTTAACTGAAGGGCCACATCTTAAATTTACTCTCAAAATGTCTTCTCTCTGCTTTATACAAAGACAGTGGTGTGTGATCATACATATGAAATTAAAAATGTGCAGCTGGATATGCAATTGGGTTCACGCTGCCTTCATTTCAGTAATTTCAGGTTTGAATACCAGATCTTATGACTCCTCTAATGCTGTCTGGAAGTGAAAAAAGTCTCCTGGGGAAGCAGGGGGTGGGCAGAAACCAAACCCAAAGAAAGTATCCACTCAAGTGCAATTGGAAGAAACCTCAAAGACAAATACTCTGCTTCTGAAAACAGAAAACTGGTGCCATTACTGTAGAGGCAAAGTGTTGGGACTCTAGCCCCATGTTTATGTACATAATGTTTTTAGTGTGTGGCTTTCAGAGCACCCCATGTCTTGCAAATGCTTTTGTTCCATTTGTTTAATGAAAGTCTCAGGCACAGGCAAAGAGGGAGTAGAGAGGAATGACTGTAACAGGTATTAATATTTGCACCTTTTTTCTTGCTCAAAGCAGAACATGGAGACCATACAAATCACTGAGTCCCAGAGTGTTAGAGAGGAAAAAACATTCATGCTAGCAAAAGTGTAATAAAATTTGATGACTAAAGCAGTAAAATGGTGAATTATCTTTATTGCTGAAGTTCCAGGGAAGGATTGAAGCTGTTTACCAGACCTTTATATCCTATGTCTTTTTTATTTGCTTATCAAAGCAATACTGCACAAAAATCACATCACTTGGGCACAGTGTCACACATACTAGTCTGCAGTCCCCCATGGAATCTGTGATGCATCATTTTGCTCACTGTGATGCAGTCTCTGCCATCACTCCATGCTGGGCAAAAGCACCTTAGCACTGAAAGCAATCTAGGAGAGCTAGATGCATCAGGAATAGCGGAGACAATTTCAGGTGCTTTTGTTGCTGACTGACTGGAAGCATTTCCCTTCTCAGAAGGGAAGGGATCAGAATGCCTTAGAAATTTTGTTGCCAGATATTGGAGTTCTAACAGGTTTTGAGTCATAGTAAGACATGTGGCTTTTGAGGGCTTCACATCACTGTAAGGTTCATGCTACCACATGTCCAGAGGTGTGGCATGTGCACTGGAGATTACTAAAGCTGGAGAGGGTAAGATGTGAGTCTACAAACAGCAGATAAGACTAAACATTTCTTCTGAGATTTTCTAGCTTGAAATGTTTCTCCACATAAATAAACAGTGTCTGTCTGTTCTTGATTTTTTAAAATTATTAGTTAATTATTTATTTGCTGAGAAGATGATAGTAAAAACAGTCATCAGAATGAAATTTTGAAATCACCTAATGGTGGCACGGATGTACATCAATGTTATATAGAGAGGAATGGCTCAGACTGTAGTAAGTCCTTCAAAAGGAGCCAACAACTGATAACCCCTCCTGAGTCACTACAGGGGTAGTGCCAGTGCCTTGGTGGTTTTTTCTGAGACCAGACATTTCCTGTAAGGAGCGATGATGAGGCAGCTCTGGATGGTTGGTGGTTGGTATCTAATGTCATGGACAATATCTCTTTGACAGAGAAGTGTTTGATGCCAGTTCAGGATCATCAGCTTCTTCAGAAGCAACATATGTAGGTACCAGCAGGCTGATGGGAACATGCTTGGTTCCTGTGCATTTGAAATTCCTGCTGAGTTCCAGGCACTTGTAAATCTACATCAACACACGATATGATATGGATGAGTTGTTTAGAAACATATTTGATGAGTTTCTTTGGAAGTGTTCTTAATACTTGAAACCTTGAAAGAGACAAGTTCCTATTGGCAAATCAAAGGCTGAAACTCTTCATTATAATGTTGAAAACAAATCTGAGAAAAGAGAAATGGGGTAAATTGCATCAGGAACAATTCAGTAACTACTGGTTAAGACCTTTCAGATATAAATTATCTGGCGAAGCTTAGAAGCAATTCAGCATGGAGCTCCCTTCCAGGGCACTCTTTTTCCAGGAGTAGCCAGGCACCTTCTGGTTATTGCCAAGTAGAAGTGAAACATCAAGCAATCTCCTGACCTTCATCAAACTTTCCATGTAACTTAAGCTTTGTCCAGATGGCGCCTGTTAGTAAGCAAATGAAAGGTTTGGTATTAAGTTGGGGCATGCAAAACGTTTCTTGGAATGTTGATTTCCTGTTTTTGGTTTCCACTGCTACCTAAGAAGGTAATTGAAGTGCCGTTCTACCCAGTTATCTTGCATGATAAACCTTGTTTTTTTAAAAAAACCTCACAGCTTTCCAGTGTCATACAGATAATTTACATTACAAATGGGTAGTCAAAGAAAGTATGAGGGAGTGGTGATTGCAGCATCTTATGCCTCCACCTTTAATTCTGAGATGGAGCATCTGGTAAGGGGAAGTTCTGTACCAAGAATAAATGCAAATAATTGGCACAATTTATTTTCTGTCACCTAAACAAGTAGATACCGAAGTATTCATCTGGTTAACACTTTACTACCTTTTAATTATATATGGTTTTCAGCCTCAGCTTTAAGTGGGATAGCATCAAACAGTTTTTTGACCGCTTTTGTGATTGCCTTCTTGAAATGTCCTCTTTCTATAAAGAATTTAATGAATTTACTATGAATGAAGTAGCTTTATCACCTTCCACCGTCCATAACAGTTTCTTGAGGTTATTACATTTTCTTAAGGGATTTTTAGAGGAGAAAGGGGTGGGGTAAATGGCATCTCTGGAGAACAGAGTTAAGGTGTTTCTATTCTGTCAGCTATGCATTGCCACACCCTTTAAACATACAGATTTCATGTCAAACTCGATTTCTGAATTTTTCTGCTTTCTAAAGTTGCTTCTTTTTACAATGGCTTAGATTTTTTGTTTTGTTTTTTGGGTTTTTTTTTTGTTTTCTTCTTCAAAACTGTAGTTATGTTCTCTCAACTCTAAGTTTAATGTCTTCCTTTTGTTTGGAGAATGGTGCTGTATTAGAAATACATCTGGATGTATATATTATAAAAGCTAAACGGTAGAGAGAGGAAGAGGGGCAAAGGGTGTGTGTGTGTGTGTCATAATTTACAAAATGCTTTGCTTTGAAAGTCTAACCATAATCAGATATAAGTTGTGTAATCTTTTTTACATTTTTTTTCAGGATCTTATCCTGCATGTTTTCTATTGTACAAATAGCAACTCCCAAAAGAAGTCTAAGTAGCTTTGTGTGTGTGTGTATTAATAATTTTTTCTTCCATTTAAACAACTTGTCTTTACACATTAGAAGTGCCCAGTACATTGTGTTAAATCACTGAGAAGCAAGGCAGTGCTTGTTTGGCATTAGAGAGAAAACAAACAAACAAAAAACAAACAGAAAAACTGTATTAAAGCCACATCTCTGGTTTGGTTGCTTAGCAGATGAAACCATTGCTGGTATATGGAGACCTGTTGAGGAGAAAAGGAGCACAGCTCTATGTTACCTGTCCATGGGCTGTTGAAACCTCACTGATTTAGCAGCCACTGCTGAATTGTGTCTGGTGCAATACATGCTTATATCCTAATGTGTTCGTCTTTTCTGTAAGGGTAATGCTATCTGGTTTTGGAAATAGGAAAAGGACAAAAGATGTAAAAGTTTGCAGTTTCATGTTTTTAATCCTGTTTTTAATATTTTCTCAGGCAGCTACTTGCTTTGTATTGAATTTAAACCACTTGGATTTTTATTTTGTTGTTAATCTCTGTGTATTTCTTTCAGGGATTTTTGCTGTTGCACTGTGATGTAGTTGCATATGTAATGCATTATGTTTTTTCTACTTGTTCATCGTTCCTGCTCTCACAGCTGCCTATACTGGGCTCTGCTCAGATACATCATGGAGATTTGTTCTTGCAGATTTTGAAGTTACTCTTGATGCCATCCTCACCAAATCCTAGGACACGGTTATTTTCAGGCAGCATGGTGGAGACTGGGAGAAGCTGTGGTTTAAGTAGCTGAGAGAGGTTGTTTTGAGTTTTTCTTTCACTGCATGTTAAAGCAAATTTGAGGCTTGCCTGTGTTTCAAGGCTGGAAAAATAAGTAAGGAGCCATAAATGTTTTTCTAACCCTCCTTCCTGCTGAACCAAGCAGAAATTCTATAGCAAAGAGAACCAGAACCATTATTTTGAATAGTGGTGTTAATTGTACCTCATAATCCATTACCTAATCAGAGCATGCATTATTTTGTTCACTTTAAATTATCATTGAGATTTGGTTAACCCAGGAATGCAGAGTAGTGACATCAAATACTTGGTTAATTTGAATATCTTAAGATTCAGCAAACCAACTTCTAAATATCAATAACAGAATGTTGGAGTGGCTGCAGCATTCTTTTGGCATCGTGGAATTTTTATAGACTTGATTGCTCATATTATTGCCTTTTTTTTTTTTTTTTGGTATACTTCTTCTCATTTGCTCCCAGGAGAAATTTCAATCTGAAATAGTAGAATGAGCAATGTTTTCAAGTTCTTCAAATGGTAGACAAATAGAACTAGTCCACAAAAAGATTTTTTAAAAATATATATTTGTATATCCAAAAGAAAAGCATACTCGCAGTTAAATAGCAGAGTATATCCTTCAGGAGTTTTGAAAAGTTCTTTCACTCCACATAGTCAAAAGCCCTTTTGGTAACCAGCAACTCTTCCATGATGTGGAACAGATCCCCTACTTCCTCTGCCAAAGAAGACATTATTTTACATTTACATTTACATTTACTTTCTTGCAGTTAATGTGGTATTAAAGCCTTCTCTTGTACTTCAACACAGTGCTCAAATACAGACTGGGTTATAAAATTGGATGATCATTCTTGCAGTGATTAGTCCGCTTGAATTCCTGCATTGTGTCCATTATCCTTGGCACCTCATTGCCTGTCTGAGGGTCTCTGCCCATCAGAGAACTGATATTTTAATGAGATGTATTGCAAAAGTTTATTTTGCTCTATTTGCTGAAATGCTGCCTGTTGGATTGGACCTACGCCCTCTTGGTGGGCTGTGCAGTACTTAGGTGGGAACCCATCATCACCTGGCCCCTTGCCAGTCCTGAAGGACGTGGTAGCTTTGCTGGTTCTCATCTTCCAAAAGGCTTTGCGCTTCATTGCTAATAGCTGCTATGTCAGGCCCATTCTGGCAGATCTGCTGGCAGATTAATTATCATCGAATGTGTATGACTTCGGGGGCAAAAAAACCCTGTCAAGTGCTAACTGTATGAAGAATTTCAGCAAATAATTTCTCATCTTCTAGTGAAATACTTTTGTTGGCCTAGTGTGCTTTGTGCTGAGCCAATGATAATTTTTTTGCTTGCTCCTCACACTATCTCTTCTTAGTGTAAATTAGAACTTTTTGGCAAAAGGATAGATTAATACTTAGTCCTTGCAGAGTGCTACAGCAGTGTACTTGATATCTGTCTTTTTTCACATTAAATGCTCTCTGAATGCCTCAAGTATTTGGCAAGGTCCAACTCAGGCTGGGACTTAAACCTGAAATTTAGTCCAAAGTTGCAAGTCTTCTGATGTTTGTTTCCATGCAATGTGTCCATAGCTCATCCAGTCCTGCATTTACTGCAGTAATTTTTACTGTCTCTATTAAGATTTTGGATTGTCTATTTTTTCTATATGATTGTTTTACTACCTTTCATTATACTTGTTTGGGTAGCTGAGTCTTCCTTTAGAAAACAATGGAATTTTTTTTTACATTAAGGCAAAAATAAGGAAAGACTGCAAAAGTAATGAGAATCTAAAAACACAACCTTTTTTTGGTTTTGGAAGAGATGTGTGGCATTACAGCTGCAGGAAGAGTCTGAGAAGAGTCTCAGACAAATTATAATTTTCTCAAAACATCTTCTGTTTCTATCCTCCTGCTCATCTAACTAAAATTCACTTTCATGTTTCAACTACTGCTGTGTACTTTTCTCTTACCCTGACAAACACAGTCTTGCTCATATCCATGGCAAATGCTCCTGCAAAGATTGTTGTCCCAGCTTGTCACTGAAGTTGGTGATGAATGTTGGCATCACTGGTTGATCAGAGATAGGAGCTGATATTTCAGTGAGAAATGAGATGTGATAGGTAGGAAATGAATAGGTCTTGAAAGCAAAAGCAAGCAATTTGTGTGCTAGAGTTTTGTTATGGAGGAAGACTAGTTGGTGGAAGGATTAGAAGAAGAGTGACATGAGCAAGCTTTCCTTAGCTTTGTCCTTTCAGCACCAATGCTCTTTTTTGGAAGCCCCTTTTTGGGGGCGCATCCTCTGGGCACTACAGGATTCTTATCAGAAGTCTTCCTTGCTGTTGTGTGTGCAGAAACTTGACATGAGGTTAGGGTATTCTTCTGACTTACATCACTGGATGGTTTCCTTCTAATGTTCATCTTGTTTCTTCTCAGAGACTGCAGGGTTTACCCAGCTGGAGAAAGGAGTTTTTGCTAGCAGCCCTCTCTGCAACAAGGCTTATTCATCAGACTTTGCATACTGGCAAAACTGGCATACTTAACCCTTATCTAACAAGCAGCCTCTCCAGTCCTTTGCCTACGTGTTTGCCTAGGGATCCAGCTTTAAAATTACCTGGATGGCCTCCTACATAAATCTTGCCCTAGTCTAGCAGTCCTTGCCAAACCTGTGCTTGGCAATTTGTTGGTCTGGACCTCCCTTTTCTGATCAGTCTCCTCTGCCTCTTCCTTAGCCATAACCCCTGCAGTACAGCCATCTGTGTAGCTCACTGATACTTTTTTACTTGCAAATCCCTCTTCATCCCTGGTGAGTCATGTAAATCATTTAGAGCACTGCTTGTGTACAGCTCTTTCATAAGCTCATAAAGAAAGACCAAAGATGGAGATTTCAGCACATAGTAGAGTCAGAGGATGCAGGAGGAGATGTTATGCAATGAGACAGGGTGAATAGGTTATGGATGAGGAACACTGGAGTCCTACACTCAAACAGTCAGTCTCAACTACCCGTATGGGAGATTAAGAGGAATCAGGAATAACAGAGCTTTTTCCCCCTGCAGAGCCCCATTCTGGCTTGACATCTTTACCAGATTATTTCAGCAATGCCATCATTTGTCATCAGCACTGAGCTATGTACAACCTGGTGGCCATTGGGCTGACTCCTTGCAGAAGACCATGGATGTCAGTGCACTGCCCTCCTCGAGCTCCGGTGCCTTAGGTACCATAAGGCACAGAGAGCTCAGCTCAGGGCTTGCCTCTGTGCCTGAACTGGCCTGCCCTTTCCCTCTGATTGCACCATAGGCACCAAAGGGCTTATGCTGAGCAGGAGCTGATAAGCCCTGACAGCCCAGCATGATCCATGTGATGTGCTCCACCTTTTCCTAATGTGAGTTTAGTGGGAGCCTCCTTCTTGGGTGCCAGAGCCACAGGGTGTCATGCTCCCACTGAAAGCTCATCCTGTTGCTGGAGAGGTGATGGAGCACTTGTCATACTTTCCTTCAGTATGGCTGGGACTGGTCCTGCATTAGTCTTACAGAGATGAATGTTCTTTCTGGAAGACCCTTGGCTCAAGAAAACAGCTGCATGGGAATGAAAATCCCCACTAATGAAAATCTGCCTTAGTTGTCCATAAGTGAATCATTACAGTTTTAGAGGTATATTTAAGGGGAAAAAAAACCAAACCAAACCAAAAAAACCCCCTGCTCCATATTGAGCTTCAGCTTGATTTCTCATCATGATTGGCTTAAACCCAGAAGTCAGACACTTAATATTCTTGCTGAATTTTTAGCTGTTGCAACTCTGGACAGCCCTTTGATCTGTACAGATGTCATCATGCACTTTGTGAAATTCTTACCTTCAGCAGCCAATTCTACCGTCATCTGCATATTGCAGGGAAAAGTGTTTCCTTTCGTGAAAGTGGTCAGCAGTATTTCTCAAGGCCCCGTAAGCCTTGTTTTAGTTTAGATTTGATCAAGTTGCAGGTTGCCCGGTGTCAGGCTTTGTAGAGATTTCAGAGTACTAGAATGGTATGGCTCTGTGCACCTAGAATAAAGACACATGCTTTATGGTATTTTTCATGCCTAAAATAGCAAACAAATACTAATCCTCACAACATATGGAAAGGCATCTGTTTTGAATCTGTGAAGCTGAGGAAGGGCGGGGGGAATTCACAGAACCTGGAAGAGGGTTCCACCTTTCAGCTAGAGTTGGTGGTCTGTTAAATGATGTGGCCAAATTTCAAATCAGATGACTTTTTAAAACCATGTGAAACACCTGACTCAAGCTATTGCACAGAGAATTGCTTCAAAATTATTACTGAACTGTTGAATATCTTAGATGAACAAAAGTACTTAGCTGGAAGTAAAATTGATTCAAAGAATTAAGTCAAGAGAAAGTCCCTAACCCTGTCTGCAGAAGTTTCACTTAAGATATTATGGACGTACTATTGTTTCACATTAATCAGCACAGAAGAGGGTACATTCTTCAGCTTTGTTAGAGGAGAAAAGCATAGGTGTAGATATTCCTCCTAACTTCCATGATTCTGTAGCAGCTATGACGCACTTCATTATTTTTGGCTTAAAATGTTGTAAACAATAAGCCTTGAAACATTTTTGTTGACAGCGTAGCAGGGAATAGAATAAAATCTCTTGCATAAGAGAGGTCTTAGTATGGTATGTATGGATGTTAACCAAAACTATATATGACATAAGCTCTCTTCTTACTAGGTAACTTAATCATTGCCCAAGATATGCTAAAATTCCTTTGGTACTTTGTGGGCAAAATTGAATCTTATATCATCTACAGTTAAATTATGCTAAAGAATTAATTTGATGCTGTTAAATCTTAAGTTATTGCATGCTTAATTTTGTGTGTGTAGCTCAGGCTAAAAGGAGTTGCAGTTGTGTTATTATAGCTAAAGTTATGTGCTGAGTTAGGACATGATCTGTGCCTGGGAAGCATGGCTGGGTCCTATGGGAAGGCTAGGAAGCAGAATAGTCCTTAAATATTCCTTTGACTAGAGCCTAATTTTCATAGATGGAATATATTTTACTGAGCATTTTGGACAGCTTTACACTTGAAATGCTGTTTTCCTTTTTTTATACTTCTTGAATATTGAGGAAGCTTTTATCTTTCGTTTCCTGGCTGAAGGTAACTTTAGATGATGCTGTGAATAGAGTGCGTGCCAATCCGTAATGAAATTTCCAAGTGCAATTTATGTCAGGCACACTGCTTTGACCTTTCTGTTTTGTTTTTGTAGGAGATGTGCAACAGCAGAGTCTAATCTTCCTCTTTCTAAAGTCAGAGCTTGTTTGGTAAGGTTTTCAAAATATTCCGATCTGATAAATGTATCTGGCAAGACTTACGAACCTGTTACTATTCCTTAAATTATCTTAATACATCCCATCATCTTGATAATTATGCTTACACAATATCATGTTGGCCAATTTGATTTCATATCTAACTACACACAGTCTTTGAAAAGTTTTATGCAACGCATGCGTTTGTGTACTTTTATCTGTAGTATTGAGCTACTTACATGAAAATTGCTTTCGGCCTTATCAGTTCTTGGTAGGGCATGACACGTCTGTGTGTACTGTGTGTGATGACGCCGTGTTCCTTCTCACCTCTGCCTCATCTTCGCTCTTCCTGTAGCACAGGACAGAGCTGGGACTCTTCAGGAAATATTAACGAGGGTAGCACATTCCTCTGAGGACTGTTGTGTATAGGGAGCTGTTGGTAACTGTCAGCTGCAATTGGCACATAGAGTCTTTCAGTAAGCAAATACTAATCACCAACAGAATGCAGATTCTGTAAAGCAAGGAGTAGCATTTATTTGGCCCAAGTTTTATGTAAAAGCCTCAGTTGAAAATTTTTTGATACAGGCACAATCTTACCCCTGTTTCGTTGTTAAATATTTACATTTTTGCAAGGCTTTGACCTGGTAGTATATATATCAGCATGCACATGTAAGTAGATTCCATGCAGTGATTTATCAGTCTATACAGTGTTATTGCACGAGCATACACTATGCAAGCAACACATCAGCCTGACTTTGGAGCTTGGGCCTGGCACCATCCCAGTTTTTCCAAATGGTTACAGAGTCCAGTAAACTAACAATTTATCTGGTGTCTCCACAGTGGAAAGTTCTCTGTGCCTGATCAGTGACTGACTCAAACAGTTGCTAGTGAAGCAAAAGCATCTTTCAAAAGCCTTGCTAAGCTGTGCTTGAACAGCAGATTCATGTCTGCAGCTGGGGCAGAGCAACTGTCAGCCCTGCCTGCAGAAGCTGCTGCTGGAAACCTGCTGGAAAACTGCATCCTTCCCTCCAGCCCTGACCAGCTCAGCTCTTGGAGCGTGGTGGGGAAGGACCTGTGACAAGGATGGCCCAAGGTAAAAACATCTGCCAGAGCTTCAGGAGCGGTTATCAACACCAGTACAAGGCAGTAGTTGCCTTACACAGGTTTTGTTGGGGCACAAGCCCCTCTCAACTGAGCCACTCTGGTTTGCTCACCTCAGACAGGTGGATGAAAGGTTGGACTAGATCCCACTGCTCCTTCCTAGCCTCTTCTCCCTGCTGAAGCTGGACTCTCTGTTGGGCACGGGGCTGACATGTGTCCATGTGATCTTTTTAACGACAACATCTGTGTTTCCCTCTAGCCATTTAAATGTATGGTCACTTAAATGAGGAAGACCAGGCTTGCTAACCTTCTGCTTTGTGGTCATTATCTAGAGGTGTGTTGAGCCAGGAAAACTAGCTTTGGGAAATCTTAATGCAGTTTTAATGGCAGCTGTGCTCCGTTCCCCAAAGTTTTTTTCCTGTTTGTTTTTTTCTGGTACGTGTGGAACAGATTTTAAACTTAATGAACAAAAGTGATGCAGAGCTTAGCTGGTCTAAAAGGAATCATGGGTATATTCAAAACAAGTGGGAAATAAGACATTGACCAAAATCTAGAAAAGTATGGGCTACAAGTCTCCTGTGAGTTGCCTGGCTGTCTTTCCACCTCTAAATTATTTCCATGCAGCAAGTTAAGCAAGGATAGACCTAACAGGCATTGAGAGTTGCCAGGAATTCTTTGTATGATTGTAACTATTTTTAATTTCCATCTTAGAAAAAAGTGTGCTTTTTATTGTTAACAGTTTTTTGGCATGATAGTAGCTTTACAGAGATGAGGACTATGAAAAGGATATACCTATCTGTGTCTAATAGAGATAAACAGACCCTTTTCCTGCGGGAAAAGCACCGTTCTTATTCTTCCGTGGTGATGTGCCAAATGGGCTGGATGGGAAGAACTTCCCTGCCCTGTTTGCTCCCGTCTCTGGTGTGGCTCTCGCCAGCAGGCTCAGCTGCTCTTGGCTAGAGGTGCTCTGGTGCTTGCAGCAATGATACCCTGACAAAACACTGTTGACTTAAATCAGACCAGCCTCCTCCCTTTTGTAAAAACAAAACCTTCAAGTGAGGAGTAAGTCTGATTGCTTTAATCTCTTTGTGTCTTCCTCTTTGCCTTCCATTTTAAATTAAAGTGCACATCTCGATGTTCTGTCTTACTTGGAAATCTGAAGGAGTGGTGGGGGGGAGTGGAGAAATAATGATGAAGGAAGAGATAAATGTAGCAAAGGTGGAAGTGATAGTTTATTCATGGCGTTGCATCTCTGTTATCTTGATCTGGCCTACTTGAAGACTGTTTTTTTTCCCATCCAGGCTCCTTTGATGAGTGTTGATAGTTCTCTCCCACTGCTGTGGCCGCAGCCTGATCCTCTCGCCCCACTTCCCTCACAGTCAACATCCACAGGATGTATATTATAATTTGTGTGGATGGAAGTAGAAGCAGCAAAAAATAACCTTCCCTGGCATAGTAGGCAAACCATCCATCTGTTTTTTACCAGCTCCCACATCTCCTGTTTCTGAAGTTGCTGCACCTATTTTGCAGCTGACTACCAGGCTCCAGCTATTGTGCTGGAATCAACAGGCCAGAGATTCCCTTCCACTTTTTATTACCTTTCCTTCTGGGAATGACTCCATAAACCCAACGTAGTTCTGGAGTTTTGCTGATTTTAATTATTACCCTTTGATTTAGAGAAGTATGAGATTTATGTTCTTTTGTTCAGTTGAGAGACTTTTAAAGGCAAGCCAATGCGGAGATAGCTTTCCATTCTTGCTGCCAATTTTCTCATGCTGTTGAGGAATTCGTTTAGGCTTAGTTTTTAGGCAGGGTTTGTTGAGGCTTTTTCACCTCTCTGATATGGCTTACACCAATTGTTAAAGTCACGAGCCAGTCTGTAAAAGTCATGATCAACTTAAATATCATGAGCCTTTAATAAACAGGTTATTTTCTCGAGGCTTTGTAGCCTACTCAGGCTCTCCAGGCTCTTCTGTGGAAGCTCTGTTGGAGACCTTTTTTAATGTCAGCTGATTCCAAGGTAATCAGTTGTGTTCAAAAGTTATGACTTTAAATAGAGCATCATGAGACTTGCAATAAAATTTCAAGGGTTGGCAATGCTGAGTCTCTTATTGTAGAAGCTTTACAGTATTTTAATTGCTTTTGTGAGACCTTGAGAGTGGCAGTCCCCCTCCCCCCACAGCCACTTCATTTGAAGCAGTTCATGCAGCTTGCAACATGGCTCTGTCAAGGTTCACAGAGATTCCAGCTTCTTTCCTATGTGACCCAGACGTTCTGTCCCCTGAAATGTGCCAGACGGACAAGAGGTTACTTTGAGAAATAGTTCGCACTTTTCCCAGACTCTGCTGCTCAGCCTCTCTAACAAATATGTAGCTGAGGTAATGTCACTGTAGATAGTAATTTGTACATCTTTTCCAGAAGCTGAATGCCTAAGCTAATAAAATCAAGAAACTGTCACAAACTCTTTTTTTCTCACGTTTCCTTCTGTCAGTGCTTTAGGAGCATTAATTTGGGCTGTTTCACAGTATAGAACTGACTTCTTCCTTTGACTGAAGCAGAACTAAAGGACTTCCCTGACAGTGTACAAAGAATTTTCTTGAAGGTTTCATGACAGGAGCAAAGCTCATTACTTTTATTTTTTTTGCAGCTGCACGTGGCTGTGTTTCCACTTGCTTGCATTGAAAATAGTGTTAGTTACTGCACAAATACCATTTCAAATCACGCTGCCCTGTTCTGAGGCACTTCTCATCACCCTTATCAAACTGTAGTAAAATCTTTTCTTCCCAGCTATCTTTTCCTCAGTTGCAATGTAACAGTAGTGGCTGCGTGATTCATTACTCTTTGCATGGTGTTTTCTGACTATGTTAAACATTTACAATGGAACAAGGTGTTCTGCTGTAGTTCATTACCATATGCTTTCTATGGATTGGGTTGGATCAAGGGCAGCTGAACCTGCAGAAAGCTCTTAGGAAAACCAAGGAAACATAAGAGCTGCAGTGCAATGTCTACCTGAGGATCTTTTCCTAGATGGAGGTGGAACTGGAGCTGAATCAGGTTATTCCTGGCTCCTTGGATCTACTGCATATCCCAGCAGAGCCTCACATGGGGACTCACCGCTTGCCCCCCCAGATCATGCGCCTTGTTCTTTCTTGGTGGAGTTTCCACTTTGAACAGGCACAGGTGTCAGCAGAGGTGAGCAGAGACACTTTTGTGGCCTGACAGGGATGTTTGGGGAAGCCCAGGGTCGAGTGTTTTCTTTAAAGCTGGCAGAGGCAGTTTTCCTTACTCAGGTAAGTGCTCTCTGTTTTGGAAGGGGATTTTGTAAGCCTTGTCTGATCAGCCTTTGCTTCTCCTCCACTCCCCCTTGAGTAATTTAATTTCTGCTTAAAGGAAAAACATTTTCAAATTCTTCTTTTTGGGTTTGTTAGTGATTTATTGTTTATATTGAAAACTTAGCACCTTTTACATGCACTGCAATTAGAAACAGGGACAGAAACTCTCTGGAGACTATAGTGCTGTGCAATAGTAAAAACTGTGAAACAAGGCAAGATAGAACAGAAAACAAGTCATAAAATGGCCAGGCAACCTGAGTGCTGAACAGCTGCACAGAAGTCTTCAATCTTTGCCACAACTTGTTGAAATGAAAAAAAAAAAAGCAAAAGTAGAACACGAGGAACAGAGTGAGGGAAGGAAACAGAGATAGAAAGCAAAGTGATTTTTTCACTAACTGCCTGACCACTAATGCCAGAATCTCCCACCTGATCCAGCCACTGAGTTTCACCCTGCCCCGAGTCCAGCACCATACCAAGATCTGCAATCTTACACTGAAACGTGGATTTGTACATAGCCAAAACTATGATTTTCCCAGTGACACTCCACACTGCATAAACAGATGTCTTCCTTGTTAGTCATTTCTTCTGTATCCTTGGTGGGATGGTCCTGGCTGAAGTACAGTGTTAATACCTTCCCAGTGACTCCTGCTTAGTTGAAATGACAGGCAGATGTACACCAGCTCTTCCCCAGCATATCCTGTTTTTTCAGAGATTTAATCTAAGGCAGAATTGTCACTTGGGATGAATGTGAGACATTCTGCACCAGCAACAGGGAACGTTTGGCTTTGATTTAATTTAACCAGACTTTGCGATAGACTGGTCTCAGGGGTTTGCACTGAGGCACTGGAGCTTGCATCACCAGCTCTCTTGGCTTGCATCTCTTGGTTAGAGATGTCTCCTCAAGGACTCTTCTCCCAAGCAGTGGGTTATGGTTTCCTGAAGCCCATCTCTTTTAGTAAAGATGGCAAAGACTATAATTGGTTTCATTTTATGCAAATTCAGTGCTGCTTGGATGAATCGCAGATTTGGTGAAGCACCAGGTACCTCTATAAGTGCTATAAAGAAACACAATTTAATTTTTAACTCAAGTTTCATTCTTTTTAATTATTTCAGGTTGATTTTTCTGTCTCCTTTTTTATTTGTGTGTTTTTTAAGTTGGAAGCTGCCTCAGCATGTTATATATGCTACTGTGGTGGCGTCTCTTAGCTAAGCTCAAGGGGGGTTTTGGAGGTTGCTGCCTCCTGAAAGCGTAACTCAGTAAGACAGTGGCTTCCTTGGCACAGCCAGAGCAAGAGCCTTCTGGCTCTGCATCTGCCTGCCACCACTGAGGTTTTGGCAGTAGGGCTGCTGGCAAGGCCGAACTGCTGAGCCATCGCTGGAGAGATCTGTCTGGAAAAACAACGCTACAGGAAAAAACATACTGGATTATTGGTTATTCTGGACCAACTCAACGATGTGTTTTGTAGGGTGGTGGCACAAAGAGTTGTGGTGGCCACCTGTGGTGTGAATCCACGTGAGTTGGACCCTTGAAACCTCAGCTCAGTGCCATAGCCAGCAATGTGTCAAACACCACACACTACTCAGACATCTGAGTTAAAGTACTAACAGTGGGAGAGTGTTATGGAAATACCTTAAGCCAACCAAGACACAATTACAGGCTTCTTTGACTTCCACCAGTTGTCACGTATTCCCCAAGTTAAAGTTTCCATTTAAAATATGTAAATGTTAAATTAATCAGGCTGATTACTGAACTCATTTTCAGAAAGTTGGTTGGCTGATGGTATTCGTGGATTGCTGATTCATCTGGGAGATGCAATGCAGCAGGGAATGTTGATATGTCCGTTGGAAAAAGAGGCATTTCAGTTGTGTCCTTTAAAGCCTTTCTTCTCTTCAAATACACACGTAACAAAAACACTTTCTGAAAGGTCTTCAGTGGTGGTTAAAGGCAGAAGATGTGTTTATGCTGCAGGTTGTTAAGTGTATTTACAGCCTTTTTTTGGAGCTCAGTGGGAACTGCACTGTTGTTGTTTATTGGTCTGCTTCAACAGCTGCTGGCTGAAATTAAAGGAAATCCATTCCCTTGATTTGCAAAAACATTTTAGATTGCTTGTGCTGTGATGAGGTATGAGTGGCAATTTGAGTGAAGCCCAACACGTATAGCATGTCATGAGAAAACATGTAATTTACAATATTCAGATAATCAATATGAATGGATCTGCAAATCCATTAAGGCATATGAAGATATATATTTAAGATATAAAAATAGTTTTGTTTGAACTGATTTTTTTATTTTCTTTGGGATTTCTCAGGCCTGGCCACAGGGACTGAAGACTCTGGTTCCACATTTGAGTCAGTAGTGGTGACTTCAGCTTGAGCTGTCCAGCCACTCTTTCCTGTCCTGAGCTGTGCAAATGCAGGTGTTTTCCACTACAGTCAAGTATTTCCGGGAACTTATTTGCCTGAAAAATAATTTGGAAAAAAGCAAAGAGCATTAGAGCCAGTGCTGATCAGCCCACATTCCCAGTAGTTTAAGCAGACACTTCTCCAGATTCCTATTTTTCTGTCTGCTTGCAGTTATCAGTTATTTCAGGTCCATCTTTGAAAGAAACAGATGAATTTGGCAAAAAACCTGTATATGCAAGTCCCTCTGACCACTGACAGTGTGCAATATGGGAAACCCTATGAAAATAGAAAGACCTGCTCCCAGACACCTGCCTATGTTAGCTCACGGCAGCAGTGAACCTTTGGCACTTGGTCCACATCTTTGCTGTTCACTGGAAGCCTTGCTGCTGGGAGCCTTGCTCTCTTCTTTCATTTCTTTCCTCTGAAGCGGCTGGAGAGGCCCCGTCTGAAAGGACAGTCCTTGCAGTTATTGACAGGTGCAACTTTTGTTTCATCCAGGATGTTCCTACTCAGTCTCCTGACTGTAGTGACAAGGTCATGGCACACAGCATTTCTGAACAATGAAGAATGTTGAATAAATAAAAGTACCTAAGAAGAAATGAAATTTGTAGGTCACATAGGCAGCTAGCCAGATTAGAATGTGTGTGAGAATGTGTGTGTAATTATGTTGTTTCAAAAGTGGAGCAGGGACTTTCCTTGCATCATGTTTAATTTTATTCTCCACATAAAAATATATTGTTGGAATGCACTCAGCATTTACTGTTGCATGTAAGGATAAATCAGCTGTCAGACAATGGAAGTCTTTTTGCTGCTATGTTTGGTACTGATCCTCATCAGAGGGATACTGTGTTTGGCTTTAGTTCCCTCCCTTCAAGAGACAAAATTGAAGTGGAGAAAGTTCTGGATTACAAGAGATTTCAAATAGGTAACCCAGAGGAAAGATTGGAAAAAAGGATACCAGAAAGGATGTAAGTCTTTGAAATGAAAAATATCAGTGTTTAAATGTCATTAATCAATGGCTTGCCATAATTTCACAGGAAGCAAAGAAATCCATTTAATGTGCCACAGAGCTGATTTAGGCTAAAAGTCTATACAATCTTTCTGTTACTGAGGTGATAAAACATCATCAGTAGCTGCCTGAGGGTTACTCAATGCAGCATCCTCACAAGAGGTGAGAACAGCTTAGACAGTGATCAGCCATGGGCAATGTGCATGTGCTTGTTCTTACCTTAGAGTAGGAGAGTCAGGTAGTTAATACGGGAATTCTTCAGCCCCATATTTCTATGTTTTTATACCTGAATTAAAAAAAAAAACCAAGCTACAGCACCCTGTGGCTAAACCAGAGGACTTTGTTAGATCACTGTCTGCTCTCTGTGTCTAATTTTATCTCTGTCTGCACTTGGTCTTGCTCTCTACCTCCGGCCACATGTTCTTGCCCACTTCCTTGTGACAGTTCTCCTACAGCTGTTTGGTGACCTAGACTGCAATGCTGACCCAACAGGAAAGCAGCCCAGTAAGAGATTAGTTTACTTCGATTTATTCAGCTTACGTAGCCATTCAGTAGATATAATGTAAACCTTTATGGGGGTGATAGTTAATACTTACATACTCTGTCAGGAATGTTGAATGGATAATGCAAGTTACAGGATGGGGTCTTCTGAAATTTTCTTCGAGTCTAGTAATGGTTTGGAGAACTCATTGAAAATTTTTATCCCGTTTCCTTGTCTGCAAAATAAAAATATTTATCTAACTTGCAAGAACTGTTGTACAGTGCTTAGAATTAAGAGTGAGTGAAAGGCTGAAAATACCGTATTTTTTAAAGGTCAAAATAGCATTTTCTGATAATTGTGGTACAACATTAACTTGAGTTGACACAATTTTTTATCTCTATATGCCAAAATAATTTGTCTTCTGTGAATTTTGTTAGTAGAGCCAAAGTATCAACTCAAAGAGGAATTTCTTAGACATTTATTATATTGAATGCAGCCTGTATTTTCTTATTTTTATTCTCACTGCATAAGGAGAAGCTTAATATTTTCCCAACTGTTTTTGCCTGTGCTCTGGAGCAGCTTTTGGTCAAAACGCATTGAATACTACAGAAATGTTGCAAAGATTTTAACATTTAAACAAAATGCAAGCTGTAATCAGGGGACTGTGATCATTACTGTCTTTCTTCTGCCCAGGGAACTGGAGAGTTCAGAGCTGCTTGAGCTGTAAACACACTGTGTCATCCCTCCTTAGGCTCTAACAACAACATGAAAGCCCTGATCCGCGGTCTTGGCACATTTTCCTGAAGTGGTGTAGAACCTACTAAGGCAAAGGAGTAAACACCTTTTGATCCTGCATAGCTGCAGTGGGAACAAAAGTCTGGAATACAAACACGAGTTCAGGTTGGTTTTAGGAGCAACCCTTGGCAGCCCATGGGGAAAAGTGTTGTGCTTGTCCCTGGTGGCCAAGGACTATGTGCTGGCAGGACATGTCCCGTGAAGGGGTCTGATGAAGTGTAAGTTCCTCCTGAGCTGCTGGAGCATTTAGATATGGATGACTGAGTACAGTCACCGAGGAGTTGTGGTGCACAAAGCAGTCGGGTTGACCCTTGTATATTAAATTAACCCTGGTGTCAAGTGCAGCTGTAAATACTGAGCAGCTCCCTGTGGCTGCCTGTGCTCTTCTATGCACCTGTATGGTGCTCTGTCTCTGGTTTGGCCAGCACTGTGCTGACACTCTGCATTACAGCTGGAGGCTGACACTGTTCAAGACTTCTCTGAAATGCTCTGTTTGATTCTTCCTGAAGTTAATATCAAATATGTGGCATGTTGTCATTGCTGGATTACAGTTACCAGCTCTTACAGTCACACATTGATTTGCATTTTCTTCAAAACCTGCCTTCCAAGGCTACTGATTATAGAAATACTTAAGAATTTTGGTCTCACTGTAAAAAAGGTTAATTTCCAGCTCTCTCAGTTACAAAGAAAAGCTTAAGCATATGATCCCTGAAGGCTTTGAAACTAGATAATATTAAAGAAAAAAGGATATTTAAGCTCTCCTGATAGAAGTGCTGCCACAATTTCTGAGTAGTTTGAAGTGGTAACTCATGTTATGTTGATTGATTCCATATAATATTAATTTGTTAAATATCTCTCACTGTGTTTGGTTGTGTTTTTATTCAGTGCCACTTTCAAGACCTAAAACAAATGACTCCAGGCTTTAAGTAGTTTTTTCCATTGATGACAGTATGTTCAAACACAGAGAATACTATTGTTAATGAAAATATTTTTCTTCGTGATCTTACTAATAAACCCTGTAAGTACACTGGTAATTTAAAAAAAAATATTTGTGTTTTCTTAATAATATCTTTAAATGTAATTGACAGGCTGCTTACCCCTACTTCACAGTCTCTCCTGTAAGTTGCTAACCAAAACGAGTTGTTAGTTAATCTCCCCAGCATCATTTCTGAGCTCTGGATCTTATGTCATAACTGTTCTTGAAATACAGTTGAACCGCATCTGGATTTTCCAGTTACTTGTTTGCATTTATGGTGAGCACTAGGAAATCCAGCAAGAACTTTGTGAGACTGTGGTAAGACAGGGCCAGCCCTCTCAGAGACCCAATGTGCAGTTTTAAGGATTTCCTATTCAATTTTAATAATAGAAGATTTGCTAAATTCTAACTAATGGGAAATAAATGTAGCTTCAGAAGTTACTGACAAATCTAACTAAGCTCGGTCAAAAACCTCTTAGTTCTGCTAAACTGTAGCCCAGTATCTTGACAGTTGCTCTTCTGATCATGAGTTCTTATTTAACACTTTTTGCAAATTTTCTCTTAGGGAGAGGAATCAAGAAGTTTAATCACACGTAGTGAACCTACAGATATCAAGATGCAATATGAGTGCTAAACTAGTTTAACTTGGCAGCACCTTTTTGTTAGTTATTCTGTGACTCCATTAATATGCCATTATTAACTTGATGATTTTAATGCAACTCAACTTCTCTGTTTTAAAAAAACTGAAAAGGTTCCTGAGTAGCTGTATTTCTTACCAGGCAAGTGCAAACGTGGTAATGCAGCAATGTGGCTTTCCTGCTTTTAATGTAAGGTCTCCAGACAATACTTCTGTACAGGGTGTAGACACGCTGTTAGAGGATCATGTTTCCATAAAACAACAGAAGCTTAAGTTAGTGCATTAGGTTTGCTAAAACACGTTTGCTTCCCCATCTTAATATTGTTTTCACTGAATACAATCAAATACTTTATCATTCAGATAACAAAGTGTGTCAGCAAGTAATTGTATTTGCAAATTTCAGGACATAATTATCTGAGCATATGCAAAATTATGGGCAAGGAAAGTTGGTAACCCAGTTAAGATGAGACTGAAAATTTGACTTATTATATATGTTTGGAACAAAGAGGGAGAGGCAGTGCTTTCCCTGGAAAGAAAGAAGTCAGTATGGTGTTGGCATTGCTCTTTAATGTGCTCTGCCAGTACAAAGGACTCAAGGTTTTTTTATTAACTTAATCCATTTCCAATTAAAATTTTCTTTTTGGGAAGGTGACAGAAATTATTTGAGAACAAATTGAGAAATAAGAGCTATAATGATAATAAAGCTTTTCTTCTGCTTAGAAATTAATGTTTAACAACTGAAGAGGCTGGGAAATAGGCAAAAATCTCAAAAACAGGAAAATAACCTCACCTGCCATTAGTATTCAAGTGAGTCTACAGCACAGGACCTTTGTTATACGGCTGTTTATGGGAATAGTGACCTAGTTGCAGACCCCTGGCATGTCCCATGGCCTCAGCACAGTAAGAAAGTAGATTTTGAGGGATGGTTTAAATAATGTGAACAAGAATAAAGCCATCTTTCCCCCCTCAATCCAGAGATTTAAAAAAAAAAAAAAAAAGTGTGGTTTTTTAGGGGAAAAAAGATCTATTTCTTCTATCCTGACTCCAAGCCCCATAACCAGAGCTGAGATTCTGTTGAAGGCAAAGAGATGCTATTCCCCCCATGGGAACATTGTACATTTTGCCTCAAAATGGGTCAGGGGTGTTCTTTCAGAGGGATTGGAAGCTGGCTACACATGCCAACTCCTCACCTAGCCCCAAGCTAGCAGCTGAACTGAAATCTCCAACTTCAATTCCATGCTCAGTAACACGGGTTATGCACTGGGTGGTCAGTTAGGGTCTATTTTTAGGGTATGAATAAGGATTACGTGTTTCAGCTGTCTGCACCTTTTGTGTAACACCAGACTTCTTTCCCCATTTAAAGTCTGAGCTGATGAGGAAATGTGAATGGAAAAGGTTTCTGAGATCTGTGGTTTCTTAATGTCAGAATAGTAAGGATTGGGTTAGGTTGCAAGGCAATCTGACACAGAAGGCTTGCTTATTGCAGAATAAGCCCCTGGAGTTTAATTTTAATTGCATTCCACATTCCTTAGAGCAAATAAAAAGTGTGAGTTTTGAAAGTGTCTAGATGGACTTTTCCTAAACCTCAAAAAAATCTGTGATCTCATTGTTCATAACTCACTTTGTTAAATTCCATACTTGATATAGATTGCCTCTGCACTTCTCACAGCTCTGTTAAGTCTACATAAATAGTTTATTCTGTCAAAGATGGATTTTTCTCATCAGGGCTTGTTGGTGCAAATATACAGTTCTCACCATCATGGCAAACTGTTTTTTAAGGGATTATCTGTTGTGACAGACTCAGTCTTCACCTGTTTCTCTGGTGAAATCTGGTATACTACATTTTAACTTCCATCTGATTCCCTGATGATATTCAGCCCTATTCTTTGCTGTGTTACTTCATGCTGCTTTAGCAGGAGCTGTTGGCTTGGGCTTTCCATCTCCAGGAGCTGCTCCTGTGTTATTCCTCTCTTGTAAATACATCCTGAGACTGGAGCCTGCTACAGAAGGAACAGTGCAACCATATACAGAGAGGCTCTGTTTGCCCTGAAAAGGTTGCAATCTGAAAATGAGCTTGATGATGTCTAGACAAGACTGTAAGTATTTAGTACCTTTACAGAGCTTTGCATCTTCAAAGCACTCTGCAAACATTAACTGATTAACATAACTGCGCCATCTGTTTTGATGTTTACATTTTGTGCAGGCAAAATTCCTGCTTTGTTTTATTACCTCTTGCAGGTATGTGGATGTCATTATTATGGCCCTTCAGAGGATGGTAAAGTCAGGTCCACACATGTCTCTGGTAACATTTTGCCTTAAAACTCAAGCCAGTGCCATTGGGGCCCTGCTCTCTGACCTGGCTATGACAGTTGGGATTATTTCCCTCTGAAATTTCAGCCTCTAGTCTGTAGAAATTGTTGTTCCCATGGCTGCCGGAGGCTGCTGCCTCTCTTGTCATTTTGCTGCTGAACTTAACTGTTTTCTCCCCAGCCATGGGCAGGCAGGGACACATCCAGCAGTGTGGGAGCTTCTCTGCAGAATGCTCCCAGATAGCCAGCTGAAATATTGTCTTAGGCAGAAAAGGTGGTAGAAGCCATATAGTGAAAAAAAGGGGGGATCTTTACTTAGCTTTTGGCAAAGGGTTGTTTTTCTCTCCAGCTTCATGCATGGCTACAAGAAATGCCTTTTTATTCTTATTTTTCCAACTTTTTATTGAAGATTTTGTGTAACTGAGGGGCTGTCCTGATGAGCCAGTGTTAATTTTCCATTTCACTCTGTTTAAATTTCTTCCTAAAGATTTCAAGACTGTTTCAAGACTGATGTAAATCAAAGCACTCATAGCACTGACAAGAATCAAAGCTGAAAAACCTTAAACCAAACCAAAACCACACTTTTCATTTTTGTATTTTTATTTTTTTTCCTTTTGTTTCCAACTCCTTACCATTTCAATGTTTCACTGCCTGAGTGGCATTTTAGGTAGATCACACAACCTAAAACCACCTTTATTTCCAAGTTACTGCAACTTTGTTTTGTAGAAGACCTCTAAAGAAACAAAAGCACTCTGCTATCAGCAGGGAGAGACCAGCAATATTTTGATCCAGGGAAAATTGCAAAGGCACTCAGTGAGGGAAGAGAATCGTGAGAGGTGTGTAGTGTGGCAGACTTTTGCGTCAGTAAAGGAGTCATCGTTTGAAATCTCAGATTAAACTCAGATTAAATTGTGCCGTGCCATCTCGTGGGAATCAGCCACGACCGAGAGGAGACATGGTGGCTGGGAAGGGAAGGGAAGGGAAGGGAAGGGAAGGGAAGGGAAGGGAAGGGAAGGGAAGGGAAGGGAAGGGAAGGGAAGGGAAGGGAAGGGAAGGGAAGGGAAGGGAAGGGAAGGGAAGGGAAGGGAAGGGAAGGGAAGGGAAGGGAAGGGAAGGGAAGGGAAGGGAAGGGCTGGCTGTAGCACTGCTCCTCACACGGGGGCCCACAGCACGCACGGGCAGAAGCTCCTGCACAAATTCCATGTCTGGCACCATGTTCACACCATGGTTTTAAGTGTGACCTCAAGGCATTCACAAAGAATATCTTTATGAAGACTGTAAGGAATGTGCAAAAGGCTCTCACAGACAAATTTTCAATTAATAAACCAACAAACCTGCAACATGAGGGTATAAATACGCAGACTTAGATGATGGGTGTGGCTTTGTTTCACACTGAATATTTTTGCAGCGTTTTTTTGTTTGTTTGCATACTCAGTCCTAGTAGAGACATTTTGCTATGTTTGCAGGCTAAAATATGGCAGCTGGGAACAAAGCTCTGACAAGATGGTATTCTCCTTTGTCGGACTGTGGCCTCAGAAAAGCTGATGTCAAATGCCACCAGGCTCTGACTGGAAGCCTTTAAAGAAAGGTTGAACTTTTCATGAAAGAGACACTATGGAAGTGGTTTAGGAAAAGACTGTGTCCTGTAGCATCCCTGGGGTGAGGTGAGACAGCTGCAATTATTGCCCTCAAACTGAGCCCCTCATTTGCCAGAGCAAGGCTAGAAGAAGCCAGACACAGCTGTGAGCAATTGGCTCTGGGTGGCCCTGCTTGAGCAGGGGCAGGTTAGACGAGGTGACCTCCAGAGGTCTCTCCTTCCCTCAGCCCTTCTGTGTGCCTGCAGTTCAGAGCCTTTCTCCTACTCCCTCTTAAAATTTCCTCCTGACACTTGTGTTTCTTTCATGTACGTGCTGCAGTCCCTTCAGCAGGTTACTCTGGGAAGGATGAATATGAATACGGAGAATTGCAGACGTTGTAACAAAGTTATGTGCAGCCAGTTTTACACGATGGAAGAGTGCCTTCTGTGAAATGCTGAGCGTCGTTCACTCGGATGGAAGGAATTACACTGGGAACATGAAGCATTCTGTAGACTCAGTAGACTCCAGCTTTATCTAGAGAATCCCACAGCAATCAGAGTGAATTTGGCATCTGACTAACTCAATAGAAAGGATATTATACACCTGTCTTCCCTATGATTGCCCTTATTAGTCCAAACATTCCCCTCTCTCCCCCCACAAAACAACAAAATAGCATTTTTATATTCCATAAAGGAAAATGTTTCATATGATCTATGTAGATACTTCTATCATCTTAAATGTTTCTTCCAGCATTTTGTATCCTTAAGGACCCATATCTTGTCCTCCATTTTAGTCATAATCATTCACCCCTAAGTTTTGAGGGATGAAACCACAGTATCAGTGTCTTCAATTAGATGACAAGATCCCACATGGAGTGGGGAGCTTTATATTTTTAGCCAATTTACAAGTAATTTTCTTCTATAAACTAATGGTGATAAGCAATCAACGGCCTTACATTTACATCTCACATGAACAAAAAAGGGAGGAGGTCTCTCTTACTGCAGCACCATGATGAAGATACTGAAAGTCCATATAACATGAAAATTATTTGCATGTAGGCACAGAGGGAAGCACTGTGCAAGCATCTAATTGCAGCACTCCCTGCTGACTGTTTTTAATGTGTGTTGGTTTTATTAAGCATTCTTAAAATGAAGCTAGACTTTTGCTGTGGCAAAAAATATAAGAGAAACAGCGGTTTTAATCCTCAGATTACTGAAGTGCATGCGATTGGGAAAACCTGTCTGGATGCAGCAGATTAGGTGAATTTGTTCCCCCTGTAAAAAATGATAATAAATTGGTTTTATGGTCCTGCATTGCCTGACTGGCTTTTTGTGTTGTGTGTGAGTATATGCGCAGTATGTATGGCTCTCTTACATCTTGAAGTTTTGAATTCATGTGTTATGCTATGCATTGCTTATGAGGGACAACGTTTGCATGACAAATTGCAAACCCATATGGCATAGTTTTTTAACATCCTGTACTTTTAGGTATTTTCAAGGAACTGTGCCTGAGGAGGTGAAAAGGGGAATCTGCTGGTGACTTCTCACTATAAGTGACGTCTCTTTAAAGCGCTGCTGTCAAATAAAAATGGTCATGGTTCAGTCCTAGATCAAATGCAAAAGTGACATAACTTTGTATATTGATATATGGTAACCATATGTAATTTGATTCTGTGATTTATCCCACTAAAGAGATTCATTTGCAGAGAAAGAGACATGTTCATCTAGTATGGAAGAATCAAGATTTACAAGTCTTTAATGATGCACCATTTCTGGTTAGGGATAAAATTCTACAAATCATTATTAGCCATCTTAGCAACTCCTCCTGAGCTCTTCACAGTTATAGCTGACTCTGGTCAGGTCTGTGGCTTTGCTAAGGATAGTAAGCAGTAATGAAATTCTTTCTCTCTGTAGTGCTTAGCTCAAATAGTTTTTAGGGACATAAATGAAGCACAGTGTAGCACCATACAGATTTATCAGCTTTCCCTTTAAATTACTTTTAAAATGCATGCTTAACTTTGTCTTCATAATTAATGTTTCCATCCCACTTGTGGCTCGGAAACCTTTATATTTAGCTACATGATGACTTACTTGTTCTACACAAATCTTATGGTTCAGTTCTCACAACAGGCTAAATATTTCGCTTAAAGTAATTACCTGACTTCAAAGGAACTTTCATAGAAAAGTAATAATATCAAAAAGAGCCTATATGCTATAAATAGGGTATAAAATTCCACATTAAAGATGTGTGTATATTACAGGAATCTTCAGAGCAGTGTGAAATATAATTAGGGCCTTCTACTGAGGCATAAAATTCTCAGTAATACATGCTAATCTTATTTGCTTGGAATGAGGTGGGAATATACCTATCAAGACATCTTTTGAAATATTTGAAATCTTTACATCTGAGTTTCCAGTTATACTTGTCTGACTTGATCTTTTCTTCCTTGTCACTTTTCCATCGTGAAAGGTTTATTTGTGAATAAGCTTCCTCCTCTGCACAAAATCAGAAGTGTGAACTTTCAGTAGGACAATTAGAATTTTAGTGAGATGTAAAATACTTTTTAAGAAAAGAGGAAGAAGAGCAATATAAGTAAGTTCATTTCTGATTATGTGCTCTTCACAGTGTGTGTTGACTGCCTGAGAGATTATATTGTAGTTTAAGGCAAGTCAGGTCCTTAGATGCAGTGCCTGTTCTTTGCAGCATCTCATTCTTCCTACCAATGGAAGTCTCTCAGAAAAGAACATTTCTAATTAACATACAGTTTTTCTGATGAAAACATGTTTTATTTATGTCCTCATTTCCCTCTTCTTTCGTCACCCCACAACTGAAGTATTTTTCCAGAGCACATCTTCAGAAATAATGTTTTAATGGAAAGTGTTGATTGGGTGTATAAGGATTAGTACACTTACCTTGTGATTCCTGAAGGAACGGTTTGCTCCCACTGCTGGCCATGCATGCAGCTCAGGAATAAGGCAAAGAATTGCTTTTGTCCAGAACAGGGACATTTCTGGCATTTGATCTATGGAATCTAAAGCAGTGCTTTTTGCTTGGAAGGTATTGTTACAATTAATATTGTACAGATGGACAAACTGGGACAGAGGAGGACTGGTGACTCATCCAGCAAATTATCCATGTAGGGAGAAAGGGACTGAGCTGTCCTGTCCCTGCTGGACTGATGGTTGCTGTGTCTGGTTTGGGTGGCTGAATGGAAGATTGTTTGGAGCAGCACTGCTTTGGGTATGGCTATGTATCAAGATATCCAAAATGTAGTCAGTTGGCAGAATACTGGGCTTGTAAACTGGCTGTTGCTTTACTGGGAGAGGGAGAAACAGAGTCTGGGAAGAACTGACATGTGCACAACAATTAAACCCAGAAGTTTACAACTGTCTCGTGATTTATTACAGGACTTGTAGGAACCTGGAGTGAAACCAAAACCAAGTTACCTGAATTACTGTTTTACATTAGTTCTCAGCTCATTTTCATCTTTATATTTCTGGGCCGGCTTTTGCTGTTCCAGTAGGGTATAAGAAGTTTTGAAGTGTTCCTCAAGGTGTGCTTCCCACAGCCAGTTGCCATTTGTAGTCATCTTTGTAACTTGCTGTTGAAATAAAATCAAAGTCCAAATACACTTACCGTTTTCCTAATAATATGTTCTGTGTTGTTCCAGGTGTCAGTAGCACTGCTGTAGGTGAGAGGGAGAGTGTCCTGGCTTCAGGGGCATCGCTGCTATGCCAAAGCTCTGTGAAATATTTTTCTGTTGAAAAAAAGGATTTTCAATTTAATGGTCTATCATGTTGACTAAAAATTCCTGGGAATCTGGAACCTTCCAAGAGAAGACTGGGCCAATTCCCTCCCAACATATTTGCAGACAGTGCAGTGAAGGCTGGGACCTGCATTTGCAGAGCTCCCCAGGATCTCACCTAGGCACCTGCCCTGGGGAGATCCATTGGATCAGGGGGCTCACAAGCTTGGGGGCCTGCAGCACTGCTGGGATGCCCCAGAAGCCTTGAAAGCCAGCCAGGGGAGGTCATTAAGGAAACCCAGCTTCTCCACACTCTGACTTCCTTGAAGGCAAGAAAACTAACTTATTTTGAAAACTGAACAGTACTTCTGTTATGGGTAGCTGTGCTTCTGAAAACCTACTCTCAGTACCACAAAAGGTAGTTTTTCAAATTAGGGATGACTCAAAAAAGTTGGGTGTGTGCGTGTGTGTTCATTTTGGGGGGTTGAACTGAATGGAACTGGACTGAATTTTTAGATAAGGAAATTCTATCCATACTTATTATGTGGGTGTGATGAGATATTGTCAGGTTGCCCCTTATTCCAGTGACTAGACATATGAATTTAATACAGGATCTTTATTTTAATATTTTAAAAAAATCCTTAAATATGGTGTCAGTAAGCTTAAGATGCAGAGAGACCTTTGCAAATAAATTCTTTTTATTGTTTAACCAAAGAAAAGTAAGATGATTGGTACCATTTGGGACATGTGTGCTTTGAAGTTCCTCCTAAATTTTTTCCTCCTGACCTAACAGAACCAAATCAGGGGAAAAAAAAAAAAAAAGCAATAGGTTGATGCCATGCAGACATAATAAATTAGGTTCCATGTTTTAATTTAGACGGGTTCTTCCATCTCGGCATCACCGTTGCATTGTTTACTCGGGAAAGAAGTCACAGTGATAAACAAACAAACACAAAGACTTACGGCCAGCGGCTGCCTGCGTATCACTTAGCAACATCAATATTTTTGTGCACAAATAAAGGTCTCCTGCGCGGGGCCTGCTGCCAGCATGTGTGCGTGTGCGAGCGTGTGTGCCTCCGTGGTGCTGACCTTGTACGCAGAGAGATCAGTCTGTCAGTGATTGGTCACTCCTTAATTTGGATGTCTAGACATTTCAGCCCGCGCGAGCGAAAGGCAGACATCTAAAGACGTGAGAAGAGATTCTAAGGGATACCAGGGCCTTAAAATAATTCCCTGTCAAACTGCAAATGTATTTTGTTCATTTTAAAAATATATGGGTATAAGTGACTGAATGGAACGCGTGACGGAAGGCTTTCTTTTTTATTATCACTATTAATTAGTGTGCTTCTTGGATGTTTTCATGGCTGTGATATAAATAGTAAAGCTTCCTTAAAGGTTATCAGCAAGTGTGAGAGAGTTAATATTATGATTGATCTGCTGGCTGGAAATATGTTTTCTTAATTTGCTGAGAACCACAATCCAGAATCCTTAGAAAATAAATGAACTATGTTTAAAGGAACTACCAAATCTTAATTTATAATGTTAAAACTGTAGTCAGGAATGTAATCTCTGAGAATGTCCAGATGAATAGGAAATTATTGTCCATCTGCGCTTTATTCAAAACCTCTCTATGTGCAAGCAAATGTGTTTATACCCACATGTAGAAAAGGCTCAGTTCTGCCAAGTGCTGAAATCCCTCAATTCCCACTGATGCCATTGGGTATTTGAATGTTTCCGGGGCATTAGTCCTACCTTTGCAAAACAGTGGCATGCATATACATTTACAGTGGCCCAAATTTTCAGCTGCTCTTTAAATATATGTGCAAATGGGGCAAATGATGACCTTGTTATCATTTGCATGGATCGTTGTTTGGGATGTGGGGAATTTTTATAATGAATTAGAATTTACTTTTTGGGTAAAAAATGTTTCAATTTATACAGCTGTATCTATTACCTTAAGAATATTTTACTGTGCTAATAAGATCTAGAATGTGGCAGAACTTGAAGGAGCTATCAGTATCCTTTGGAGATCTATTTTATTTTTCTTTGGTTTTAATTCTTTCAGTCATAAATCCCAGAAAACAGCAATTGGTTCTTGAAGAACAACCAGCATTTAGAAGCAGGCACTCTGCAGCAACATATTAATTTGAAAATAATGTGAAACAGTTTGATTTCAGTACTGATTCTCTGTCCACTATCAGAGTATTCCCGTATGAGAATAGGTGTAGCATCACAGAGCAACTTTTATACAACTGTAGAGGTGTCTGTATTGCAGGTGTGCTGCTGTAAACTGTTTAGGTAGGACTCATACCTGTAAATGAACCAAATGTTCTTGTGCAGAAACAAGAGACCAGATCTTAGGGCTATTGATGTGACATTCACCCTCTGCATCCTCCCTCTCCCCCCAGATCTGTGGGGCCAATTCATTTCAGCATAAAAGTCAATTTACCTTTCTACTTTTTTTTTCTTCTTTCTTTCTTTCTTTCTTTCTTTCTTTCTTTCTTTCTTTCTTTCTTTCTTTCTTTCTTTCTTTCTTTCTTTCTTTCTTTCTTTCTTTCTTTCTTTCTTTCTTTCTTTCTTTCTTTCTTTCTTTCTTTCTTTCTTTCTTTCTTTCTTTCTTTCTTTCTTTCTTTCTTTCTTTCTTTTTTTTTCCCCTTCTTTTTTTTTTTTTCTTTTTCTCCTTTCCTTTCCTAGTGTTTGGCTCAAGTAATAGCAAACTGCATTAGCTCCTGAATTCTGTATCAGATGAAGAGCTGCCTTCCCTGGGCAAACATCCCCAGATTTCTGTGGGTGTGGAGGCAGAGAAAGAACCCACACAGACATGTGATGGCAAAGCACTAACACTGACAGGTCTCTTGATGTTCTAAGTACTGTCCCCTCTGGTAAATCTGTCCCATTTTTAGAGGCGGGCCACAATTACTGTATATTCCTTCCCTTGTCACTTCAGAAAATACGCCTATGCAAAAAATTAACATACAATCAGACCCTAAACCTCGTCTAACTTTTCATGGATCCCATTTAAATGTGCCAGGAGGACATTTAAAAACAGGGAAGAAAGTGAGATATTTTTAAGCAAACATTCTTTAAACACTTTGATAGAGCAAATTGTACTTTAAAAATCATTAACTAGGTAAAATAAACAGCAGTGGGGCTCTCCATCACTTGGACTTCTTATCTGCTAGTGTGTTAAATTGTTTGCAGTATTGCCTGCTAGTTCTTGTGATTTTATTGTATATTCCGCAGTTTTCTGCAAGTTTCAACTCTGAGGTTCTAATGATTATTTGAGAAGCTCATGTTACTTGTTAACACAAGAAAATTAATGCAAAAAAACCCTCAGAGAGACGTTATGGAACGAGAAGGTGGTATCTGTTTTAAACAAAACTGGTTTGTCCCACACTTGCATTTTATAATTTTCATTCCCACTCTCACAACCCTCATGCTTTTAAGAAGGGGGCTAAGGGATGTGTGCCCAAAGAAATGATCTTGCCAGGATCAGTTTTGTCCCTGGAGGACACCCACCAAGTTCTCACCACGTTGCTTGACTTGTACATCTGTGATGCCTTGTTTTTTGTGTAGGCCTGCTCTTTGGCAATCAAACACACTAATATGGTCCGTCCTTTCACTTCTTATTCTTGCTTACCTCACCCTAGATGAATCTCAGCTTGCAGGCTGTTTCCTGGGTTTGCGTGGTGTGAGTGTCTTCCTGGCTATAGTCATCTTCCCTTTTGGGTGAACAGGAAAAGAAGGGGCACATAGAACATGCTGCAATGTCACTGCTATCCTCCTCCTGTCAGGGCACAGGTCTTCTGCTAATCCATGCTGCGGGCTTCCTAGGGCGCAACTTTTTTTGCTGGTGCAAACACCATATTCCTCAGTTCTTCTCTGTTTGATTGCTGTCAGTGTGTCCATGGTTCTCAAATTGTTTTGGGGCTTTTTCCTTGACTTTGCTCTCTTGCCCTTCCTGTTGCTTTTACTGACAGACTGTTTCTCTTCAGACCAATATTAGTATTTCTGCTACAAATGCTGCAAAACTGAAAACCCAATATTCTAGGGAAAAGTATTTTAAACTGTGGCTTAAAGAAGTACAGGTTTAGGTATCAGTTGAAAAATAAATTGCACCCAATGCTTTTGTAAATGTTTTATATCTGTCTGTCTTTTGGGTTTGGCATATCTATAATTTGGGTGCCAGTATTACAGTTTAAACAAGCCAACTAGGACATTCTAAAACCTTACATTTTCTTTTAGTCTAGACATATTTTCACAGACAGTCCAGCCACAGCTAAGGGTCTCTGTAGGTCTAATACAATCAGATGCTTCTTCTTTTGGGACAGTCTTAGGGCTTACTGGCCCTGAACACAATATATAAAGATTAATCATTTATTGGCCAGATTGGCAGAACTGAGTGGGTTCTGCCCCCATTCCTGTGATGCCTCCTGTGCTTTGCTGGCACTCCAAAATTGCTTACAATTTCTATGATCCAGTTTACTGTGTGTGGCTTCTCAAAACATTTTTACCCCTACATCAGAATAAGTACAGCAAGATAGGGAACACCTGGAAGCTGCTCATCAGCCTGTCCTGGGATTTTCTTCTCTATGTCTCTGGGGGAATTACATCAAGAAGGAAATACTAAATATGTGCCCAGCACCCGTAATGCAATATCCTAATATTTATAAGCTTCCATTAAAGGTCCCTTGTTATTGGATCTTTGGAGACACACCACTAGGAATTATCCTGTCCTCTGAAATGCTAGTGCTGTGATATGAACTGCTGAGAATTTGAACAATTTGTGTTTTTTGAGTTCTCTTTGTGGTTTCATATATGATTTGACTAGATGTATTATTTAGCTTGGTTAACCTAGACATGTAACTGAGCCCATGTTCTATTACTGGTCAGCTTTAACATTTGTATGTTCCATTTGTTAAAAGTGTATTTTATAGGAGACGCTTCTGCATTCATTCCGTAAATATGCAGTGTGTTCCCATGGTCCTTTGACAAGGTATTACCTAAATGAGCTTCACAGAATTGTTTTAATTCCAATTCCTCCCTAATTTTTTTTTCTTCCTGTCTGTAGTGTTCCCAGCAGTGCAGTAGCCAGGATTTGATTTCTGTCAGAAATGATACTGCTTCAGTCTCGTCTCTGTAAGTCTCCGCAGGGAGGTTACAGGGTGGTTATCCTCCGGCTGGTCTGGACCTGGTCCAGCATTCAATGAGAATGCAAATCCCCTTGAAAGCAGATACCTTCTCTGCAGTGATACTGCCTCTATGCTGCATGTGCTTCAGGAAGCTTGTGATAGGTTTATATTTGCATTGAAATACTGTTATTTTTTAAAGGTACCCAATCTTTTGCAGTTATGGAAGCTTAGTAAATGAGCCTAATTCTTTCCTCTCCTTTTCCACAAGAAAAAAAAAAAAAAAAAGATTATATGTAACACGACTCAGGGCCATGCCACAGCAATGTAGGAGATTATTGTTAGTGCTTTGCTGGAACATAACTTTGATTGTCAAGGCATTTGCTGCAGTTCAGAACATTAATTTTTTCACGACAGGATTCCACGTATTCCTTGTTTTCTAAGATACGGTGGGGCTGCATGAGCTTAAGCAAGCCTGGCTTAGTTGCGCATCCCCACTGCTCAGGTACACAGGCTTAGATTCGAGCAGCATCTTTCGGAGCGGATGCAGCGCTGACTTGTAGGAGACAGGGTGGAAATCCCACAGCCAGTTCTGTGGCCCGGGACGCCTATCTGCCCCTCCCGTAAGAGGGCTGGCAAGCCGTGTTGGGCTGGCAGGCTGTGGGATGGAGTCGTGGCCGTGGGGCAAAGCCTCCAGCTCGGGGCAGGGCCGGGCTGCGCTCCGCCGGCGTTGGGACACGCTCCGGCGCTGCCTGCGATCCCGGCCGCTCCTCCGCGGCCAAGCAGCGCTCGGAGCGGCTGTAAATCAGCCCCGCTCCCCCGATTCAAGTTTTATCTTGCTCGGGCCGATCAAAAATAGCCCGTGCGCGGAGGGGCGGCCGCGCTGGCCGGCACGGCTATTTCCGTGCGGGGCTGGCGGGCAGGGCCGGGCTGCGCTCCCCGCGCCCCAGCCCCTCTGTTGATCGCTCTGTTGTCACTCCCCTAGCGACAGTCGCCACGTCGCGCCTCCGCGTCCTGCCGGGCACCCCCGGCCGCCTCCCCTTCCCGGCTCCCTTTCCCGGCTGTCATGTTTCCAGAAAAAGCCGGCCCGGGGCTGCGGGGCGCTGCCCGTGCCCGGCAGGTGTCCCCGGCGCCACCGCGGGGCTCCCTCCCTCCTTCCTCATCATCCTCATCCCTTTTCCGGGCTCAGGGAAGGAGATGGGGCCGAGCCTGAGCCGTCACCTATTGGCAATAAATAAGCATAAATCAAATTCTTCTACTGTTTAATAATTAATAATTTGATTAATACGTAGGTATTTCGTAACTAAACGGTTGTTTGGTCCCTTTCTCTGCCCCCATCCCACCCCATTTGAAGGTTTCCTACCAGCTCCTCAAAGCTGCCCAAACTGACACGCTCCCCCCCACCCAGAGAACTTGAGGGGAAATAGCAGAGAAAGCCCCCAGCTGTGAAGCCTGAAGTGAGGACCCTATTTCACCACCCATCTGAAATGCCGGTGGTATCTATCCTAGCTTGCCAGATTTTCTTCACTCCTTGTCTGCTGGCATCACGTTTCACCATTTCAGTCCCTGCTCAGCACGGTGTGTCCCAGCTCACCAGGTTGCTTGGAGCACCTTCTCATCCCTTCCAAGAGCTCCTGATGCAGGTGTCCCCTGGGACCTGCCTTTTCCCCCTCTCTCAGTGGTGCCCCAGGCACCTCTTCCCAGCTGACAGCCTTCCAACACACCTGGGGCTGAGCTGGTGGGGTGAATGCTACATTCCTTTGCATTTACCACAGTGGCTGTTTTCTTCTTGACAAATCCTTCCCACCTGCAGAACAGATCCTTCACTTCGTTGAGACATACCTCTGATGAGCTGCATTTTAAAATGTAGTTGCCAATATATTAAAAATAGCCAGATTTTTAAGGATTTTTTTTTTTCTTTTAATGTTTGTGTGTAGACACAGTACCTGTGTGTCTGTGTGTACACAGTTCCATCCTGATCCATTCTTTGGTTTTGGAAGTCTTTGACTTTTGTAAATGAGCAGAAGATGTCACCCCAGTGAGCATCAGCTCAGTGCCAAAGTCTATATGGCCTAGTTTTTCAGAGATTATGAGGATCCACTGTTTCTTGAGTAGCTAACTGGAAATGATGGGCATCTCTGAAAAGCTATGGAGAAATTGTTACTTAAAAAATAAAATAAGTGTACATGTGTGAGCACTAGTCTGGTAAGGTACATGGCTGTAACTGGGCCTCGAGCTAACCAAGAGGCTCAAAAGGTCAGAAGCACCATAAAAGTTGTTGTACAGAACTGGTGGCATCCCTGCAAGAATTTCACTGCCACTTGCTGTGAAGGGGCATTTGAGTTCCAGGAGAGATTTAGAGTTTAACTTTTAGTTGTTATTAAAAACTAGAACATAGTTTTAAACTTTTTTTTTTCTCTTTAAGTGGAGGGGGAGAGGTTTCAGCAACTCTTCTTATTGTGTGTGTTGATGTAATCTCCAGAGAGGTTACCAAGGTTAGATTTTTGAACAAGACAGATGTGTAGATATGTCATTACATATTCAGAAAATGTGCTGAGCTCTTTTAAAGCTCAACATTTCTGGATGCTGACAACTTCTGAAAATGTGGCCCACTACATGAAATTAATACATCTGAAGAAGAAGTGCCAGTCCAGGTAACTCAGAAGATAAAACAGTGTTCTGCATGGCATGGAAATAAGGAAAAACAAAGAGTGAAAATTGTATATTGAAGGCTAGGAATGTGTCATGCTTATGGCTTCTACACAAGTCAGATTTTACAACTGTGTAGACACAACCATTTTTTTCCTTGGCTTTTCCATGTGCCTTCAGCTGGTACTTAGGGGTGTGGGCTTGTCTTGCTGTGCCTATTACTCAGCCTAGCCTTTGCCTGTATCACCCACCAAACCTTTAATTAGTTATGGCCACACGATGTGCGTAGGCTGCGTGTGGCACCACAGTGACTTGTGGGTGCCGTACTGCTACATGCAGTGGTGTCAGTGTGGGGGTTTCCTTTCTTTGGCATCACTGAATTTGAAAACCTTCTTCAGCTCTGTGTGGGTTCTGCATGTGTAAAGAGTGATTGTAATAGTCACCTTATCTCACAGCTGAAGGACTGGAGCAGAAAGCTGTTAAGAGGGATAAGTTATTGGCAACAAACATTTCCTGTCAGCTTTCAGCTCCTCAGTCTGAAAATTTAGCCAGTTTATGTTCTGCTTGATCAGATTTACATCCAAGGTATTTTCTCTGTTGTTCAGAACAGATAATTTTCAGGGCAGAAATCATTCTATCCTTTCCTTTGCCATTCTCAGTTTTGAGGATGCTGAGTTGTTAGCAGTTCAAGATGATGGATGATCCCTCTATAGAGATGATGGTGTAATTACTAGAACCTGAACGTGTTCATGTTGAGAGACAGTATAACATAGAGAAACTAAGAGTGTAAAGCCACCTCATGTGAAGAGTTATTTCTAGGACATAGGAATACAAAGTTCTTGTTTAAAATTTTTCTACAGTGACTGTAAAGTGCTTTTAAAGATAAATAACTATTATATCTCATTACCAGTGGAAAGTGGAGGCATGAGGGTTGGACTTATTGTGACAGAGGTACAAAGAATGGAAGAGACTGGATTGCTTCCATGCCTCTGTAGATTTCCTGTCCAGTGCCATACTAGTTGGATCATGTTGCTTCCCACCTAATGTTTTTGTCTCTGGTAGGCTTTGAGTTTGAATTGGTGGTGGTTTATCATGCCTTAGTGTCATTAGCATGTTTGTTTGAGGGAAAGGAAACCTGAAAAATGAATGAAGAGGTGTTTCTTTCTTAAATGTCAGTATTCATTCTTAAATGAGCTTGCTTTAACTTGCCTTAGTATTTCTTTTGTTTAGTGAAGAGTACTTCAGTATGTTGAATTTCATGCTATTTGATGTAGCAATACACATTAACACGTGGTGAGGAGTAAATGTAAGTATGCTGTGCTATTCCGTCTTCCATAAATAATAATATCGGCTACCTTAATCTCAGTTTCTTCCAATTTATTTCATTTCAGTCACAGTCATTTCACCCATAACATCCATGTCATCTAGCCAGTATGGCAGCCAAAGATCCCAGTTTGCCCAGTGAGCTGGCAGTGTTGGTAATGGTCTTCAATACTAGGTCAAGAAGGCTCAAGCACAAAACTTGCATGTGGTTTCTTTTTTGTGCAGTACATGCTATTTAGATTCTATAAAAATTTCTTTGTTATTTCTGTTAATGTACTTGCTTTCAGTGTAATCTCATCTTGCATCCATTTGAAGCACAATACTGACTAATCTTTTCATTTGTTTAACCTGTTTACTAAACCCCAAGTTTCCCAGAGCAACAAGGGTAAGACATGAAGGTGACTCAGGTACAGTTTAAGAATATAGAGTAGCCTGGAATAAAGGACTCAAGAATAGCAAGCAGGAGTTATTTGCAGCAATTTAAGCTAATCTGTCTGCATGTGGAAGCTGAGCAGAGAGCCCTCGCATGAGGGGGCAGTGATATTCAGCATGGGAGCAGTGAGTGAGCTTTGCAAAAGGAGATCTAATTCTCCTCTGGTGGCCTTCCTTTTGAAGCAGATGTCACTGAAAGACAAAATACCAACCACATGAAATTCCCTGAAATCTTTTGTGTAGGTTTAGTCATCATAAAGCAGCAAGGGCTTGCTCTCTTTCTTCATAGACAATATTAGTTTGCGGGTTTTTTTTAATAGGTTTTGATTGTCACTCAAGATTTATGGTATTCCAATAGTCACATTAGTGTACAGAACTGAACTTCAGAACCTGTATTTTATATTTACAGATATCCTAAAATTGACTTCTGGGGATGAGAATCCTCTTCCCATATCCAGAAATAAATTACTTTGAGAAATGGAGATAAACATCTATTTGACCCTCTTAAGCCATTGAGCTTAAGTAGTATATCATTCTTCTGCAGAATATTTTTTCCCAACAATTTTTTTGAGCTCTGTTTACTCAGAAACTTACTGCTCTGAAAAAGGGAGACTGGGAAACTTTGGCATTTGTAAAAAATATGGTTATAAAATAATAGAGGCATAGGAGCTTATTATTAATTATAATTGCTGTTCATTTTCCTCGTTTCAGAAAATCTACCATTGCTGCTTTTGTACATACGGATGGTTTTATAATGTAGGGTGAAGGCTCTGGCAATGTTTATGGGCTTTTGCAGTTTTTGTTAGTATTCTAATTATCATCAGTTTCTCCAACCAGACCGTGCCATTAACATTCCTCCTACTCAGTGCTTAATGGGAGTCAGAGTTGAAGTTTGACGTGAAACAACCATATTGTTCTTTGTTCCTGGTTCTGTGTCTGCATGGGTAAATCACACACACATACACACACGTGTCCTTTTTAAATCTGCAACTAAGAGTGTTAACATTTTCTGGAAAAACGATAAGAAGGTGAGAGAAAGTCCTTTACAAAGTGACAGGGACACAGCCCACACAACTAAATGTCTTGGTGCAGAGGACTTCTTTTCTTTGAACAGACACACGCAGACAGTATCCATCACAAGCACTGCCAGCACTTGGATGGCTCATGTAAATGTTATATTTCTTTAAAAAACAGTAATGCAGGGCAGAAAAGCGAAGGTGTTTTCAGCTTCATTTAATTGTTGTCTTCTTTCTTTGCATGACCTGCCATCGGTAGCTAGATAGTACCTTTTGTGTCCCCTCAGAATGTTCTGTACTGTGAGCTGTGCCCTTACAAACGATTTGAACTTGTGGAAGTGGCAGGGGCAACTTTCGGAAACATGTAGCTGCCAAGTTTCCTGTGATGTGATCTTAAAATAGACCAGACTGGGAAAAGAGGGGAGGACTGTCACCAAGTGTGCTCCGCATGTCAGGACTGTTTTTACTTGATCTATATCGGCTGGCGAAGTCCTTTGTGAGCAGAAGAAAGAACCTCACCCCCACCCATTTCCTCTTTTCAGGCTATTTTGGGCTTCCTGTGAAGTTCTCAGTGTACTTTCTCAGCCAGAGCAGCATTGTGAGCTCCTTCTGGTAAATCACATTTTTGGGTTGAGGTGGGGGTTGGGATGATTATAAGGAGAAGACAGGAATTTGTCTTTAAACAGGTTGGGTTTTTTTCTTTTTTCCCTTCATGTGTTCAAGAAAAGACTCATTAACCCACTGAATGCATGGAAGTTTCCAGTATAATTTTTATTGACCAGGTCTACCTAGGCAGCTTTCACTCTTGCTACCAGGTGGTTCAGACATTTTTTTCTTTTCTCTTTTAAGGAGTCGTTAAATTTAACAAAGAGCTAGTGTCAGGAAGAGGCAGCGGGATCTTAAGGAATTTGTGGAATATTCAAGCTGAATGTTCTTATTAGTTCATGGTTGAAAAATGCCACTGCATAAACACACATCACTGATCTATTTCTGTGGTGAAGCAATAGCCTAGGTTTTTTTTGAGTTTTGTTTTTTTTTTTCCCTGAAGTTTCCACCAAAATAACTCAGTTGTTTTCACTGAGCTTGTCGTTGATTCCAACTATTATGGGAGAAACCAAAATTGGAGTCCAATTTCCATGTGGAAGAAAAGAGTTCTCCTCTCCTCAGCCCATATTCCCAGAAAAAGATAGAGAAGCAGGAAAAAAAAAACTGAATGAAAATATGGAAGTATGGAATCACCCTTTCAGATTTCTCTGCATAAAAAAAATCCAGATGATATGAATCATTCATGTATAACAGAGAAAAACTAAATGTGGGAATCGGATTAAAGAGTTTTATCATGTGTTTAGTAGGGGTTTTTTGCTGTTTTTTACAGAACTGTACAGCCCTGCAGTTCCTCAAGTCCTCAAGACGTTACTACTTGAACCTACTGAAGGCTGAGCAGTTCAGTGGAGGAAGGATTTGCATGCACTGCAAAATTTTCTCCCTGTAATTGTAAATACTGGTCTAATCCTAGGGAATATTTGATTGAAAGGCTACACTTGATTAAATGTAAGCATTTTTCAGAGAACACTCAAAAAAGGTCCTCTGTGGGAGGGGAAGAAATGACTGATTAAATGTTTTTCCTGATCTCATTTAAAATTCAGGAACAAGCTAGAAAAATATTATTTGGATCTTCCTGGACAAAAAACCCACCAAAACTATAATTCACATTCTGAAAATTCTTTGAAGTTTTTCTTTGGAAAATCCCTCCATACACAGTCACGGTGAGGTCAGTTGACCGTTCCTGATATCACAGCATGAACTGATATGTTACTTCTTTATGTTGTAAACACAAGCAGTGTTTCTGTGCACAGTGAATCTATGCACACTCCAAACAGGTGCTTTTTGCAACCATTTTAAAAGGGAATAGGTGTTTTCCAGAAGAATCAAATGTCTTTGTTTTGTTCCCAAATTATATTTCACCATTAAGAAATTGTCTCAATGCATTAAATGTCTTTCAGGCTTAAATTAGACCTGAAGTCATTGGATAGAGTTGAGAAGGAAAGGCCTTGGTAATTTTTAATTTCTACCCTTACTCTTGAGTTTGTTTGCTCTGTATTAAAATCCTGAGTAAAAGTCTCTGTGTTAGTGTTAATCCTTGAGAATGTTTTGAGGGTGTAGAAACTTGGAGTCAGTCCTGAAAGCACCATGTTCTCCTGGTACTTTTATCTTGTGCCATCTTTTCCCCTGTCTGCAACATCTTATTATTTTCATGGCAGTGGCAGTTCCTTAAACTCGCTTGCTGTTTTTTCCATCACCTGATGGGCTAGAGCAGTACACATTGCTATTATTTTTCTCAGAAATATGTCCTTGAGTCTCACTCACTTGTCTGTACACCAAAGCCAAAGTATGTTTTCTTCAGGCATTGCTACTTTTCACATAAAGATCCAGGATAACAACTTCCTAACTTTTCCCTTAAAATATGGAAAACTACAGCAAAAACCTGGAAGCCTTGGTGGGGTGGGCTGAACAGTCCATCTTAGTTTTTCAAACCTGAATTTCCCAACATAGCTTCAAGTGTTCCTATTTGCGTGGCAGGACTATGTCTGGAATCAAATGTATTATATTTGTCTCAAAACTTACTGCACTGTTACAAGTGTTTTCTGTTAGTTTGTTTAATTCCTTGCTGATGAAAATCTTTTCTGCAACCTCCTGCTTCTCACTTCTGGCATCAAAAAAATTAAATCAATGGCATTTTTATTTTGCTGTGGTTATATACTTTTTTAAGAGGCCAGTCTAGAGATCTTCATCAGGTGTGTTTTGGGAACCCCAGGCTCAGATTCTGGTAAAAACAAAAATCATATGAAATACCTCCTTGTGATTTTTTTCTCAGGATACAGCTTGTTTTATGATGGTGGGCCATGGAGAAGGATGGCTGTCAGGGCTGGATACAGGGGAAAACACAGAGGGGTTTTTTTGAGGGCTGGGGGAAGCATTTCTGCCCTTGTGAGCTCAGCACAGACAGCCAAACCCTTCTTCTGCTGCTGTAAGCGTACAGAGTGTGGAGGGTCATCAATTCTGGGAACATGGAGGTTCCAGTCAGTGCCAGTCTGCGAGCAGGAAGTTTTCCGAGGCAGGCGTGGTTCCAGGTGGCAGGAGCAGGACAGGGCTGTGTTGCTTCAGACTGTGACCACTGCACAATAGCTCTTGCTTGCAGCAGCTGGGCTGTGACACTGGCAGGAGGTACTTTGTGCAGCTGGGCCATGCCAGTGCCAGATACCAGTCCCATGGTACAGGCTGACCCAGCTGCACTGAAAGTCTCATTCTTCTCTCTGTATTTTTTTTTTTTTTAGATCAACAATGCAAACTGGAGGTTACAGCTAATGTGCTCTTGCACCCACGTGCATAAAATACGTAGACATTAAGCAAATACAATTCACTTCTTTCTTTTCTTTAAGCACTGTAAGAATTTCTTAGACATCTCCAGTTGTCCAAGCTGCATTTCTTGCTCTCCTAAAGGCCCAAAGTATGGTTAGAAAAAAAAAAAACAACCCTGCTTGTATGTGTAGACGTATATATGAAAATAAAATATATCCCTGTTTGCTTTTTCGGTTCTGCTTAGGGAAGAGCAGTTTTGAGTATTCAAATAATGCAAGCTGAAAATTTTTCTAATGAGCATCATTTTATTTGAGTTGGAAATACTGATAATGCACATTTCACAGGTCAGCAACTAAAGCCCAATTACACAGTGATTTGTAGATTGTCCAATTGTGAAGGGGCAGCAGTCAGCTTTTCTTTCCCAATCTAGAGTGTCTCACAGGTATATATTTACAATTCCTACACCAGCTTCATAAGCATAAAATAAGATCCAAGTCTCTTAGTTGCCTTGAGGGCTTTCTAGACTGGGAATGGACTTTGTTTCCCAAGTATGTCTCTAATCCAATAAAGCAGTTTAAAGCATTACTATAAAAGAATATATATAAAATATAATTAATTATTGTTGGATAATGCTGACAAACAGGTGAAGAAACTTTTTTTACTATGCAGTGATGACAAACTGAATCAGGATTTAGCTCAGAGCAAACTGCCATTCTAAAGCATTCAAAAAATAATTTGCCAAAACATAGAAAAAAAAAAGAGAGAGAATTGCTTAAAATAGTGATGTTAAGAAAAATCAACAAATTACATTTGACCAAGAGAAACTTCCAGTTCTTTTCATTTGTTTGCTGGTTTTTTATTTTCTCTTGGGAAACTCTGAAGCTAGATTTTCAGGCTATTCTCTGCAATTATGGGAACCTGGAAAGTTCAATTTTTAAAAGAGATCCAAGTTTTGCAGGAAGAAACACGTCTGCAGGAACAGGGATGTCTAAAAGGAGTGAACAAATGCTGCTGCATTCGTGATGGTTTTGTTGACTTTCTACTTTCGCACAGACCAGAAGAGCAATGGTCCTTGACAAATAAGATGGTGCATGGCTCCCACCAGAATCTGCTTGCAAATGACCTCTGTTGGCAACCTCAGGTGTGAAATTCTGGGTGTTACCAACAGAGAGCTTTGAGGGGCATCAGGTTACAATGACAGGAAGGTGTAAGTCCAGGTTGTCCCTGTTTTTTAAGTCGCAGAGCATGGAGAGATGTGAGAAATGAAGGGTGGAGCTGAGTTACTTGCATGAGTAACATCTGCAGGACTGGACCTGATCCTCTTCCCACTGAAAGCAACAGGCATCTTGCCAGCCCCAGCACTGGGACCAGGATCTGTGCCAGCAAAGAGGGAAAACTGATCAGGCTTTTTCTATGGCCTGCTCAAGGAGGACGAATTTTTAAAAAACCACAAAAAGCAAGCAAGCAAGCAAACAAACAAACAAAGTACCCCAAACAACAACAACAATGACAACAACAACAACAAAAAGAGGAAGGAAAAGCACAAATAGGTGAAAATAAATGATACCAATAAAACAGACTCTTCGGCTAATACCCATAAGGACATGTTTTGTAAGCAGTGTCTTTAGTCCTACCCGTCTTCCTTCAGACACGAGGGGAACTTCGTGCTTGGAAGAGTCAGTCCCTGGGTTTGAAGGTGTGGGACATGAAGAACTGGAACAGGAGATAGATGGCCACTGGCATTTCTGTGGTAGGGGAGCCATGAGGGCAGGGAGCATGTTTTTCTCGACTTCGGAATGTTGCATTGCAGCTTTAATAAAATTGGAAATACTAGCCTCATGACCTGGATCTTTTCCCTAAGCTTTTTTTTTCCTCTTTTTTATTATAGTTAATCTTATTTCTAAATACCAATTTTCTTTCCCCTAGGAAATTTAGTAGGTAATGGCATCTTTACCTCTTTCTCTAGCCCAGTTAAGTTTTGAGGTGGTTTTTCATTTCTGTAGAGGATTTTTTGGGTTGTGTGTTTTAAGTGTGGTAAATTAGAGTAGAAATAGGTCAACCGATTAGTAACTACTGGTTTGCCTTTAAAAGCAAATCACTTTTAAAATTATTCTTCATATTTCTCAGTGTATGTGCCAGCTATGTGTAATTTTAGCTTGTGTAAGTGGCAATGGATCATTCGGGGCAAGGGAAAACAAACCCTCTGGAATCAGAACAGAGCAGAGTAAGTAAAATAACGAAAGCGTATGTAATTATTTCCTAAAAAAATGTAGTACTCCAGTGAGGTTTCAGGAATCCCACATGTAGGAGGAAGTTGCAGCTTTGAACCTAGTGTGTTTGGAGAATCTCTTACCTTGGTAGCACAAACATAACTCATTGACTGATTTGAGAACTTTTCTGTTTAAATTAAATAAGGAGAGAATTTTCCTATTTGCTGTTTTGTCCCTGGAAGCTTGTGGGCTGTAAGCAGAGCTGTTACAGTACTGGTGCACTTGAAAACATGAATTTGTATTACCTGGAGAGTTTTTAAGGTATCACATCCGCTTGTAGCCATAATACCCACGCTGTGTGTTCATCAGTGATTTGTTTGCTATACTTCTAAAAATTAATTGCTTGGCATCTTTCTGAACTGGTTGGGAAGCTCCTTTAAACTTGTAGTACTCTGAAGTTCTCAGTTAATGACTGCAGCTTAGTCTGCACTAGAAAATGGTACATCAGCAAGGGTTGTGTGTAAATCACTCTCCCAACACATTCAGCTGTGCCAGCAGAACCCGGAAGATAAATGAAATTATTTTTAAAAAAACCTTTCTGCTGATGTAGCTTGTTCCTTCCAAGAGACAGGTCTGAAGTGCAGTCTGAGGGCTTCTTTGCACATGTAGTCTGTGTAAGGGCAAGAGACATACACATAACTTTATGAACTCTGTCAAAGTGCTCTCATGCTAGAGGTATTTTCAGTGACTAAGATGTCCTGTTTTCAGAACCCCTTGCCAGCCTTATCTAGACCCGAACAACATCAATTTAATGCCATTTTAGAAGTGGATTCATTTAAGTTAGTGGAGTTCCTTTCTTGTCCTAATGAGTTAAAGGGTATTTTTTAACAGTCAATCAGATCAGCAGAATATACATTGCAGCCTGATCTGGACTCTTGCTGACCTGGCTTTGGGCACAGCATCGAATGAGGCACCTCCAGGGCCACTCCAGCTGGAAGGATTCAGTGGCTCTGGGCAGGGCTGTGCCAGTTCATGGGCAGTGAATGCTGCAGTGTGTGCTGTACGCATCAGAATGGCTTATGTAGCTGGCAGGGTGAGCCAAGAGAATGGCTAGAATGGGTGAAAAAAGTTATTCTGTATCACAGATGTTCTCTAAGTGCCTGGATCTCTCTTCTGCCTCATGTTGTCACCAGTGTGGTTCCTCTGCCTTTTGCCATCCCTTGCAGGTTTCAAAGGTAGAGGTCTAGCTGTTGAAGCACTGTTAAACTCTTATTAAAAGTTGTTATGGTTCCTGTTGTTTTTCTGATGCCGTGTCTTTAACATGCAGTGGCACATACCATGCAGAACTGTTATGGTTGATCTACCATCCCTCCCTTGCCCTCAGTAATCTCAGTGAGCTAGCAGTGTGAAGGAAAACAGTAAAAGGTAGAAAAATTCCCAATTCCTCTTTCAGTGTTCTTTTCTTTTTTTTTTTTTTTTTTTTTGGTGATATTTTTCCTTCTCACAGAGGTGGTAGTCCACATGGGTTTGCTGAACGTGCTCACGGGGCGTTGCAGCAGAGATCTCTCATCTCCGACTTCTTTGTCGCTGTGCTGGCACCACTTCTGTTCCCAATAGTGTGGTGCCTCTCCAATTTCCTGTCTCTACATGCCAGATGATGGGAGTTAGACAGTCAGCAGCGCTGTACTGGGGCCAGAGCCAAAGAACAGGAGCAAAAGACGTGAGCAAAATGCTTTCTTTGGAGAAGCTCTGCGCTAGGGGTCTTAGGTTATTGACTTGGAATGACTGACCTGTCTTTCTAGCAATTTGAAGGTGGGGCCTGTAACTGGAAGCCTCCCTGTCCCTCGGTTTTTACACTATCCTATTCCAACATTGTTGCCATTTGAGTCTTTGAATTCTGTGGAGTCTGCAAAGCTGTGAAGAAAATCCTGGAGCTCCTTTCTTGCTGTCCTGTTGATCTACTGTTCACTCAGATTTCACATTTTGTTTGCCAACTCATTTTGAGACCAAAACCAACATAAAGACCCAGAATGTTCCATGTCAATGCTCAGATCCTGTAGGAAAAAGTTAAGCAATCCGAATGGTAATAGGAACGATGGCTTATTTTGGGACTTTAATGACACTCAGCAGTAATTTGGAGACTGACTAGTCTGAGATTGCTAGCACTGAACTAGCAGTAGCCAGGCAAGGTTATCTGCAGAGCTGGTCAGCTGGACCCTTATGTAAGCAGGAGTAACAAACCATGGAGTAGGGTTTCCTCAAAGTGCCCCACATTGGCAAAATCTCATTTTTTATTAATAGAACTGATCAGTTTTGTGACCCAGTGCAACTTGAGAGACAGCGCTCATAGTACTGTCCACAGTTTTTGAAACTCCCTTTACAAGATCACTACCCACTGCAGAATTGCTTTCTAGCTAGCGTGGCACAGGCAAATTTTACTCTCATTACTGAACATTTTTTCTATATCCTGCCTGTTCCTCACAGGTCTCCCCTAATTGCTGACAATCCTACTGGCCTTTTATTTGATGGCTGCCAGACTGTCACCAGATCGCTAATCTCAAATCCATCAAAGGAATAGCAAAACCCAGCTCACTTACAAAGACTGTTCCATCCTTTCTTTTATGACCTGACTTAAACCAGAGGTTTCAGTATGGAAGACTAGTTAGCAGACTTTTTGATGCCATGGAATGCTTGTCTGAGAATAGGTTCATCTGTATGCTTTTATGATCCAAAACAGACAGAAACATGGATATATATGCGTATGGTTGTAAGAGGAGGCTGTAGGGCTTTTGGTTCATTTGGGTTTTGGTGGTGTGGCTGGTTTTGTTTAACTTTGAGATGTCACTTGAAAAGAGATTTGTCCTAATTTAACAGTAATCCATGATCTGGAAGCAAACTATGTTTGATGATGCCCTAGAGAATTATTTAGAGAATTATTAGGGTTTTTATTTTTGGCGGGTCTTTCATGTGAAAGGATCTGTGCTTTGGGGCTGCACTCTTTACAAAACTGAGAATGGAGCTCTACAGGGCTTAAGATAAATCAATCTTTTTCCTTTTGCCTCCCATCGTGAATTTGCTCCTGTGGTGGTTGCATAAGGCAACCCAGCTGAGCAAAGCCGCAATAAAAGAGAAGCAGCTTGCTACTCGCTTTCTGTCAAGTTGCCACACTCCTTCTGTACATGCTGCTCTACACCAGTCGCAGATTACCGCAGCAAATAGCTTCCAAAACTCCAGCAGTCCTTTCTCCCATGTGCCTCTGCTTGTTAGCATGGCTGAAAGGCTTTTGTGCTACTGCAGCACAGCTTGTCGGCTGATATGGCACGATAGAAACCAGTTCATTATCAGTGGCCTTTTTTATGCTTTAATTGCCCTGGCTGGTCATACATTTCAGCTCCTGGAAAAGGAGTTAATTCAGTATCTGGAAATGTCATCATGAGCTTCAAGTTGGGCAGCCTCACTTGAGGTGTTTTTATTGAGGGACAGATTCAGGACTTGGAAGTCTTCGGGAGGAATCTGGAAATTCTTTGCTGGAAGAACACGGAGAAATCCAAGGCAGCATTACTTTTCCAGGGTGCCGGATACAAGTAGCCCATCAGAAAAAGGAACTTTTCACCAGTCATCATTTATCTTAGGTTCAGAAATCAAGACTGGACTTTAACAGATTGTAAATGAGCAAGGTTTAGGCGATTTGAATCAGGTGGTGTGCAAGGCTCACCACATCAGTGGCACAATCCCTCTTCCAAGTAGAACTGGCTCACAGCTGCCCAGTTCCTCCATCACATGGTGCAGGTTTCCTCCTGTCCCACAATGGAGGTAGGAAGGAGGAGAGCATGACAGCTCTGCCTTACAAAGAGCTACTTTTTTGCTGTTTCTACATTGTTTGCTCCATCTGAGTTTAGTGAGATACCTGCCTTATAGCAGCTGGGTACAGCTTGAGCCTCCTCTGGCATGTTCTAGCTACCTTCCTACATACTTGCCTTCATCCAAGTCGTACAGTATGAGGAAAGATGGCATTGTCATCCTGACTTACCAAATCTTGTATTAGTCATGTCTTTGGGAGATGGTGGCAGTTCTTCACCTCCCACGCATAGCCTAGATATAGCCTTTTTCCAGGCTTGATAGGGATTTAAAAAAAAAAAACAAAATCCTAATTCTTTGCCTCCTTTAACTGCAAATTACTTTAATTCATAAATTTTATAATTTTGTTTGTCTGATGAGAACTGTAGCCTCTGCTAAGAATGGTATTTTTGCTTCCCTGCCCCCTCTTGCTGTTGCGGTAGGGTGAATTGCATCATTTCTAATAAGATTAGAGCTATTTGCATTTTAAGGTGTTCAGGGTATTAGCTGGCAATGTGTCAGTTTAGTCTGTCTGAGCTGGCTTTGGTCACCTCCCATAAAGGTTAGAGAGTTCAGAAATATTGTGCCTGGTTGAACTGAGAGTCTAGACATGTCTGGAGAGATCCTTAGTTTTCAGAGTTTGTCTAAGCTTTGTTTCAATAGGGGTGTGAAAGCTACCAAAAAATGACAAGCTAACACAAAGGTTTGAAAGTCATTTGAGTACTATGTGGGTGAGAAATGCCTGTATCTGTACCCTTAGTGAAAGAACAGTAAAAGGCACACACTGAAAAAAATAAAGAGCACTGTCAAGAAAATAAAAGGCCTTTTATTTGTGTGTAGAGATGGAGGAGTCCAGGGTTGCTCCTGGTTTTAACTGTGGAAACTTAGGTGTGCCACTCAGACCTCTGCATGCCAGGCTGTAGTCCTCTACATCCATCCTGATCCATGCAACCTTCTCTGGAGGTGAGCCAGGCAACAACTTTCCTGATGTTCCAGGAGTGAAAGAAGAGAACAATAAATAGCAAAGTACTAATCCTGCAGGACTTCACTCTTTGCCACTCCTGGAGGCCCAGCTGATGCTGGTGGTGTCCCCGTGCTCCGTGCAGCTGTGACCATACCTCCGTCCAGCTCAGGAACCTTCCCTGTGTGCCACCTTTCCGTTCAAGAGAGCTTTCCCGGAAGAGCTCCAATTCCATGCCTTGAAAAGGTCCCTATCATTTTTTCCTCCTATTCCAGTGAACCTTTTCACCCACTGAGCATTGAAAAACATATTGTCCAAGAACATGGTTTTCATGGGAAACCCCAAACAAGGAGCAGTATTGCTCCTATACCAAAAGCTGTCTTGAATTGTGGAAGATTTAATGGGTCTTAACAGAAGCTGTACAGTGGCCTGACCCCTGACAGATGCCACTGTGTGCTGTGCTCTGTCTGGAGGAGTCACTGTATGCTGGGGCCATCGTACCTTTTTGGAGCTGTGGTGGAAGTAGGAATGCTAAGGATAGGCCATGGACACTTGTTTGTGTGGCTGCTGACAGGTAGACAAAACACTGGAATTACACACTGGGGTTTTTTTGAGTTTGCAGTTTCTCAACTAGCAGATGAAGTAACCTGGGAAAAGGACAAAGGAACAGTAACATAAGCAGAGCATGCCTGTTAAAGTTTCCTTGAGAGAAATTAATGCAGAGCAGAAACTATTTGCTTCTGCAAGTTTCTACAGGCAAATTATGTATATTCTTGACCACTCTTCAGTTCTCATGATAGCTGGAGTATTTTAAAACTTTCATTCCTGGAACTGTAGAATAACAATGTCAAGTGTCATTAAAAAAAATACAGTAAAACATGTTTCTAGCCTTCCTGACTGCAACCCAAATATTTTGGGTATGGCCTGAGTAAACTCAAATGTTTCTAAACAATAGAAAACAATGACAATGTATTTTTGTAGTCTTGGGATTAATACCAAGTAGGCAATACTGGAATTATCAAACCTTCATCATCGGTAGTGCTAAAGGCTCTTGAAGGATATAACCACCTCAGCAGTTATGTTTAATGTGAAGTGTGGAGAAGAGAGCAGCCAGTTCATTTCCCTAGTTATTTAGGCACCATTGGTGATATATTTGTGGGTTTGTATATTTAACATAGGCTTTGATGTTTTCCCTTATGCATCTTTTTATTATATAAATAATGTCCTTGTTTCTTGGTGTTTGCTGTTAGTGTGTGCAAATACATTCATCTTTTGTTTCACCCTTCCCTAGTGACCTGTTACATTTAGTTATGGGATATACAGAAAGGAAATAATTAGTCTAACTTTGATCTGCCCTTGAAATTGTGCTGTGCTTTTAAACCACTGTAGAAGAAAAACAGTAAGTTTTTTTCTGCTCTCTCAGCAACAAAGCACAGAGTAAACCTAAGCACTGTAAATTATTGTATTATCATAGCCTAAAGAGCCACTTTTTAATAAATGAGTTGTAGATGGAAACTTTTCTTTGCAGCATGGAGATGCTCCAGATAGGGCAGCGGTGTGCCAGGAGCTCCTGAACTGTGAAATCAGAGACCATTGGATCATCGCTTCCAAGCACCTGCCTGGGTGCCCATTTCATTCACCCCTTACTTTCATATAGTCCCTCACCTTAATTTATTTTTCCACTTTTTAACATTGAAGCTTAGCTTGTTGGTGAACCGTTTCCTTTTCCCTTTCTTTTTTCATCTTCATATTCTGTTTGGCACTGCATGAGCAAATTATTAAAGCTCCAAGGAGCTCTGGGAAGAAAAAAAAATCTGCCAGAAGTTATTTGAAATGGGCTGTAAAATTTGCAAACTGTTACAGGAACAGCAGGTATAGTTTTCTGTTACAGGAAAACCAGGCATAATTTTCTGTTTCTGATCCCCATAACCTAGAAGCAAAGCAAAAATTGGGTGATAGAACAAAAATGCAGCTTTAAGAATTGTTCTTTCCAGTTGCTGGTGGTGAAGCAGAGTGTTGGGTCCAGCCTATGGGTATAGAATTTGAGCTGTGTGTCCATCTAGTTAATTTACTTATAGTTGGTCTTTTGGGGTTTTTTAAACCTTCAATTATTTCCTAGTGTGTGTTGTTTTTTGAGACACCAATACTATTAAAATTTAGGCAATAGGACAATAGGAAACAGCTTTATTTCAGGTAGTATCTGGACCTTGTTTTTACAGTTTCTTTTACTGCTCAGAAAAACAGAGAATAGGAAAAATTTGAAATACAGAAATATAATTCCAATTACTACTTCTAATCCCTTTAGTCTTCTTGTGCATTTACTGCATGTGTCTTCCTGGGGGTTTGTCCCAGTGTAACAGAAAACTGTCTTGGTGATTCAGTAAATGGCCCCTTACATTGATCTATGGGAAAGACTATTTGGTGTCAAAATCTTAAAAAGGCTCTCCTTGGAGTGTTTTTGGTTTTCTTTCCACTTTTTGGTTTTTTTTTTAGTTTTTAGTTTGTTTGGGGTTTTTTTGTTTTGTTTTGTTTTGTTTTGTTTTTTTTGGCTAGGCAGCTTTGAGCTAAGAATATCCAGAATTTTTTTAAAGTGGATGTGAGCATTTTACGCCTTAATCTCACCTCCTTTTTCATAAGCAAGTCATCTTCCTTGCCATAGTTCCAGACCTCAAAATCCTAGGGCTGTCTTTTTTAAGTTGTGCAGTGAGTGCTCAGGCCACTGAAGTTGTGATTCATGATTGATGGATCTTTATGTTCCTGTAATACAAATAAATAGTGAAAATGCACTAGTTTTACCAAGATGTTGTTTAACTGGCCTGGGCGAAATGTGAAACCAAAGTCTTCGTAGTGATTTGTAATTAGAGATGCCACTGTATAGTTTGTACCATTTTTATTTGATTATCTAGTGTTCCTGTGTGGTATTTTCCCATCCAGTGCAAGTATTTTTGTTCTTTTGATCTGTTAGCTGTTTTTCTGCCCAAAGCCATTGTGTGTTGCTCCTTTAAGATGACATCTCCTGTGATGTACCCCAGAGCTAGATGTAGTAGTATATAAAAGTGTCTTAACACACTTCACACTATTACAGTGCTAAATTATTTAGGTTTTTCAAAAGGCATTTAGGTCTTTGCTGAAAGAGGATTCAAATGTGTACAGCAGTGTTGGTTATTACTCAATGTATGTTTGTCCAGAAACGCATATGAAAGGTAGAGATGTTAATTTTAGTTTCACTGAGTCTCCCAGGCTGGAAACAGAATGTAAATCTGAGTATGTATCTCTCTCTTGTGTTTTGCCTCTAGCAGTCTTTAGAATCACAAATGCACATTTTTAATGACTAAATGTAACATTAACAGAGACCCATTCTGCCCCAGTTATTTCAATGGAGAATGGACTTGCTAGAGACTGCTTTTAAGTAGCCACATCTATCTAATCAAGGTTTCCCCCTTCCCCCTGGAAAAAAAAAAAAAAAAAGCAGAGAAAATAAGATTATTCATTTCTGTGAAAGCTTCAGAGTGGCAGCTGGGATGTGAAGTAAGAGGTCATGGTGTATGGCTGCACAATACACCCTTTCCTCCAGAAGCTGGTATTTTTGTCAGCCCTACCAGAGGCAGGAAGGAGGTTGTACAATGCCCCTGGGGCTGGGACCCAGTGCTGGTGTCACAGTGGGTAACCTGCTGCATTCCCTGGGCATGGCTGGAAAACACCCCCAGAGGTGGAATGCTGTAAAGGATGAAGGGGTACCTTAAGGTTAAATTTTTCTTCCAGGTTTGAAATAAATCCCTGCACCATTTTAGGGAATTAGGAGTGAAACAAAAGTATTTTGCAAAGCCACTTTAGCCTTTCTCTTTGTTTTGCATTTCTGAACTCCCTGAACATGGAATACTGCTTTGCTGGCTGTTGGGGCTGCGAGTGCAGGCTTGGCAGCACTGCTGCTGTGTGTGTGCTCCTTGCAGCTGGCATTTGGAGCTGGCCCTACATGGTGGGATCGCTCTTGGGCTGAGGCACCTGGGAAGGTGGTCCAGCATCACTTTATTCCCCCAACATGCTGCAGCAGGGAGCTTGCAGCTTGCATAGTGCAGGAGGATACAGGTGATATCCTGCCTGTAGCTCCTGCCAATTTTTGCAAAGAGCTAGCCTATGGCATCTTGCTCCTTTGTGAGGAATGGGTGAATCTGAGTCCTGTTGGACAGGCTTTGGGGTTTGATGGAGTCCATAAAGGGAAATTGAGCTTGGCTATGTAGCATCAACTCCTGGTACCTTCCCATTCTTTTCCCATTAATGTGAAACTGGGATTCATTCACCTTAAATGAAGTACCTAATGTACATGATTGGGGAAAAAAAAAGGTACACTGCAAGGTTCATGTGAAAAAAAGGCAGAGAAACTCAGGACCTACCCAAGGACAAGGGCGATTAAGAAAGCCTTGCAGCCAGCTGGTGATGAAATAAAGCATGAGGGATCGTCCCTTCCCTATCCCAGCTGAGCCGGCAGGCTGGAAGGCTTTTCCCTGGATGGCTGTCCTGCCAGCTCGCTCAAAGGAAGGCTTCCCAGGAGGTCAGGGCTTTCATGCTGCTGCACCTTCTGACTGGCCTGATGTAGGGAAGAAAGAGACCTGGGGCAAGAGGCAGCACAACAGCTTTTAAGGGTATGACCTTAAAGGAAGAGGAGTTGGAAAAGCCAAAGATAAAGACAGCCCAGAACATCCTCAGGGCTGCCAAGCCTAAAATAGATGCAGGCTAGGCTTTGTTTTCCTTGCAGGCTCACATACCACATGCGTCTTCCCCCAGTTGGCCTACTCCGTGAGGACGGCGAGTGCTGACGCCAAGGAGCACTTGACTCCCTGGGAATAGTTTTCTTGTGACTTTGTGCAGTCCCCATCATCACACAGTGGGAGCAGGTGGGCGACACGGCAGAGCTGCTGTCACGTGCGGGCACACGTGGTGTGGCGCTGCTCACAGCAGCTATCCTGGGACTGCTGCTGTTGACAGCCAAAGCGTTGTTGACTCCAGGGAGGGTCAAAATTATTATTGGTGACCACATGAGGTATTAAGTGCAGGGTTGACATTAGGAGTCCATGCACAGAACACCGCTCACCTTGTCACTTAGGTGGTGGTTTAAAGTGCGGGTAGTGGATTGGGAGCAAGAAGCAGAGGGATGCTGGATACCACATCCTACAGGCGTGTTAGAACCCTTCCCTTAACGGCTGTTGCTTGCATTTTGGCAGGGCACCTCTGAACAGTTATGCCCAAAAACTCCACTTTTGCCAGATGGAAGAAAGCCCTACAAAATTGTCTGGGCATAGCTTGGCCATTCAGGGTGAGCCAGAACATTGTGTAAAGCTTATACTTGGGGCTGCACCAAATACGGTTGGATTCTCATGTCAGTGCATTAAAAGGCAGCAGTGTGACCATATAGTCACTACTGTTTGAAATGGTGTATCTCTTAAGAAGACGTGCTGTTAAACCAGACTTACTCTGTGAGCTCTGAAACAGGCTATCTTAATTTTATTCGGAATTCGCTTACCACTGTTGTATTCACATTATGCAGCAGAAAAGCCTGTTAAGATATGTGCTTGCCAGGGAGTCCTGCGACTGAGCAAGAGCCTTTCTGATCTCTTTGTCAGGGTGTTACCAACTCTGCATGCAATTTGGGCCGTTTTAGAGTGTAGAAGTACAGGTAAATCAGACTGCAGTAGTACTTTTGGCATCTCTGCTAGTTGCTGCACAAGGGACTGATCAGCCCAGGACATTTCAAGAATGCAGAGTTTCGTTTTCATTTTGCTTCTCCCTGCCTCTCTTTCCTATCTGTTTTCCAGCTGCTTAGGAAAAGCAGCAGTTTTTCAGCTGCCTTCTTTAATCCCCTTTGACTGGGCTGGAATTTTAGCCAAGCAGTACCTACATTACAAGAGGGAAAAGGCACTGAGTATAATGCTGCATTAAGGGTTTTACGCTTGTCTCCTTGCTCGCTGCGTAGCCAGGATAAGTCCTAGCCATTTCTCCAAATCCCTGTGAGTTTTTCTTCAAAATGAAGTGATTAACTTCTGCTGTAAACTTCCCCTTGTCTAGGGCATCCAGGCCTTGTGCTGAGCTTGACAGCATTCAAGATCTCCTGCCCACATAGACTATTAGGTTCTGCTTATCCTTCGTTTCCACTGCCTGGTGAAATATTAGATAACGGCGAAAGAGCTTATCTTACATGCGTCTGAACTGACAAATATGGCAGCCTTTCAGTAAAAAGGCTAATGCAGACGAGGCCTTTTTCCTGGCTAGAATAAGAATGAGGCCGGCGCTTGTCTTCTGCCGCTGACAACGGTCAGATGCATGCAGCATGATTTCCATAGCATCCAGACAGTCGGAGCACCTAATATCTACCTGTCTAGTCAATACATCAGCTTTGCTAGAGCAGGGAGCTAAAGTTTGTCATTGAGGCGGGTTTCTAATGCAGCACAAATGGATCTTTCAGCTGTACTCCAGGGTAAACATTGTAAGCCGTGCAAATTTATTTACCAGCACTGACAAATAACTGTGTCAGTCACTTTTGTTTTCTCCCCGAAATAAGATATTCCTTATAAATGCCCTTATGGATTTAATTTTTGCAGCTTTGTGCATGGGGAAGGGGGGGATGACTTCTTGCTGTTTGAACAGATTATTAGATATTAATGTTTGTTTCCCTATGTGTTTCTGCACATGAAAAAATTGTTTTTATTTGGAATCAATAATCTTAAAGGTCTTTTCCAGCCTAAATGATTCTATGATACAAATAACCTTCAGATAGATCCATTTCAGGATTTAGCAGTTTGATGGTAGCAGCTGGGAAACACTGTCCTGATAACAATGTTGAGGGGAGTTTGGCTTAACAGCACAGCTGAGAAACTTTGCTTTGCTGGGACACGGCTACCTGAAGGGGCAAGGGGAGCAGGAAGGAAGAGGCTGCTTTGCACACAGGGTGCTGAGCAAGGCCTGCTTCTCATTTCAGAAGTTTCTTGGCTCATCTGAGGCTTAGGGCTGTGCTTGAAATTTAACACTTCCATTTTGAGAAAGAATACTCACTGTTATAATGTGGCATATTTCTGCATTGCATTCATATAGATATTTTGGGAAATTGTTTTCCCAGCTGTAAATTCTAAACCATACATTTGCTGTTGAATTCTAAGCCACCAGCTAAACCCCAAAGTGTCTGACAGCCCAAAAAGCTGGGGATGTAGTGGGAGAAACTGGTGTCCTTTTTAGAAAAAAGGGAATAGAAATTTATGGGTGCCTTTCTGCAGTACGGTGAAACACAAGTGCGCTCTGCATGGAGGAACTGGAAAGAGTTGTTAGTTGGGCAAGCCAGACACACCTAGACAGCATCCTGAGCTGCTGCCAATCCACACGGGGGGTTTGGATCTCTTCCAGCCTTTGTTCCTGAAAATAAATTGTTCAAGATGGGAAAGTCTGAAGATTGCATTGACCAGTGAGCCATGCCTCTGGGTGTGAGCTTTAATAAAGGGAAAGAACTCAGGTTTCAGATTTGGGCTACAGGCTCACAGAGAAAAAGCTGCAATCAAACTTTAGTCTACATTTCATTTGTTTGCAAGAGGTGGTCTTTTTTTGGGGTCTTTTTCCTTAGAAATGGGATTTATTTTGGCATCAGAAAATTGAGAAAGGGCTTTGATCTGATTATTTAGTTTAGCTATTAACTTGTTTTGTATTCGCAATTTATATAAAGAGATCACCTCTGTATCTATTCTGCAGGAGTGAAGAAATTAGGTAACATGTATAAACCACGCAGAATATGTAAGACAATGGATAAATGCTAACTTTATGTTATTTATTTATTTAGTGCTTTGATAGCCATGTTGCAAAACAAATGAGGAGGTGGGGATGTCTTTTGGAACAGAATATGCTGCAGCGCCCGCCTTGATCTGCATTAGACATCTGCACTGTGAAGCACAAGCGATGCTCAAAGACGCACTGAGAAAACAAACGGGTTACAGAACTGTCGTGTTAGAAATGACAAAATGTGTAGGCAATGGAGAACCTAAAACTGCTTCAGTTTCAGGCAGGATGTTAAAGTATTAACTGAAGAAACAGTGGAATATAGCAGTAAAGATAAAAAATGAACATTTGGAAACTGGGACTCTGTTCTTTATATGACAAAAATTCACACTGTGCTAAAAAAAAAGAAAAAAGAGCAATTTTTTTTTTTTTAGCAGAAGAACAGACCCTCAGCATTTTGTGATTAAATACTGGGAACCACAACTCTTACCTCTAATGCTGGGAACCACAACTCTTTACCCTAAGAGTTAAACCCTCCCCCCTGCCCTCCCCAAAACATCAAAAGCAAAACAACAAAAAAACCAAACCCCAAAGCAAAACAGAAAACCACCTTCCTGAAAATTTTTAAAGGTGTTCAGGTTTAAACTGGCTGTGGGTAAGGCACCTACAATGAACAAAAAGTCGTAGTCTGAGCTTTCAGAGCAGGAAATGTGAGAGGAAATAAAGAAAAAAATTACCAGAGTCTTTTTAAATTCAAAACATCTAAGCTGTTTCTGCCCAAAAAAGGATAGATTGAAGCTGAGAGCCAGTTTGGGTTGTATGACAGATTCATGCTTCTTATATGCGCAACTTTGGCTTGAGTAATTCCCTTCTTCCTGCCTTAGGTGTGTAAACCAGAAACCAGATGCATTAACAGCAAGGTATTTGGTGTGTCTGAAAAAAATCCAGGATAAACTCTGGAAAGGGTGTGCCTTTTCTAATTCACTTAGCAAAACTGTGCTAATATGATGACATGCAGCTTTCAAAGAAGGAAATACAGCAGGTAAAGTATTGGCAGCACGTCAGCCTCACCATCCCGAGTGTCACACAGCAATATTTCTGACTTTATCCATGAGCCATCAGCGATCTCTCCCAGGAGACCCTTTTGAGTGCCCACCACAACCAGGGGATTGGATCCCTGAAGGCAGAGGTGGCTGGGAAGCTCTTGCTGCAGGGTGTAAACTTTATAAGAGAAGCAATTGGAAGTTAGTGCTGCACTTGGTTGAGACTACAGAAAGCTGGAATGGTGTGGGATGTACGGGGAGTAAATACTGCCCTGCCTGAGGGCAGGGGCTGCGTGGCCAGGCCTTTCCCACATGCCACATGTGTGGTCCTCGCGGTGTGGTGTGCCCAGGCAGCGTGCACGGAAGAGAAGGTGCACACATGCACACAGGTGCCGGGTGAAGTCTGGCATGCAGTGCGTGGGGGAGGCTGGGATGCCGTGTGCAGGTGGCCAGCACATGCCTCCGGTGTCAGACGCATCCCAGACCCCACGTGCTTGCTGGATATGCTCTGTGCTGGCAAGCTGCACGCTCTCACGAGTCATTTGTCTGGGACTTATGAATGGCAAAAAGCCTGGTCTGAGCTGCTATGCAGATCAGGATGCCGGCATCCTGAAATCCCGGACAAATCCCCTTAGCGCTTTTGGTAAATCTGCAACTGGGATTTAACGTTGTGACAGCACATCCTAAGTGTGGTAAAAATAGCCTGTCTCCCAGCAGTGCAAACCTGACTCGCACCTCACAGTTAATGGGTGAGCAGTCAAGGCAGTTTCTGGAATCATTGCACGAATGCGTGAAGCGGCGCCGGTGGCAGGGGATCACAGAGCAGCACTGTAAAACGCTTGCCTGGCTCAGGCCGATTCTCTGCAGCTTTGACTTAAAACTCAGCGGATCAGAAGTGTGGCAGAGACCCCTGATCCCAGACTGGGAGGGATGATGGAGAGATCCCTCTGCCCTTTGCTTCTCCAGAAGGCTTTGTCTGCTCTGACTTTTCCCTGGAGGCAGTCTGGAAGGTGTGCTGTGTGGGCAGCATCCCCTCCTAGGAAAGACACAAAGCTTAGCCCTCTCCCTGAAGGCTGCAGCAGAACTTGGATTTATTTGGCTTTAACCCCTTACCTTAATCCTAATGAAAAACCACGTTTTATATTAAAAATTAGGGTTGCATCAAATGTGAAGCATCAGTAGTTTTGCTGCCCCAATGGGGTAATTGGAGAAGTGAGAGGGACTGGATGTGTTTTTCCTGCTCTGCATTCACGCACAGGAGATCACAGTTTCTCGGTGGCCCTGAAAACAAGTACCTTACTCTCAAAACTTCCTTTCCAATAAGTCAATTCACCCTGAAATCCTTGCCCCACCCAAATGAGGTGTAGTGTTATCTCTTTTGTGGGCTGCACAAAAATGCTACCGGTGAGTCAGTACAATGTCGGATGTGCAGTTGTACAGAGTGGGAATACAGGATGAAGTAGTTTGAAATGCAGCCTCCCATCCAAAAATACCAGCCAACCAACTGTAAGATGCATTAGCTATCATTTCCCAGTGCATCTGGTAAGATTTCAAGCAAATCTTGGGTTTTTTTGCTGTCACACACAGCAAAATACCATTGCAGCCTCTTGGGACCAGCCTTTTGCTAATTGGTAAAGGCACCTGTGCACTCATCACTGGGCAGATTTAGAAAATGCACCTTTGCTCACATATCATCTTCAAAAGTGGCTTAGCAGCCCAAATGATATATGATGCTGGTAGTGGACAGCATGTGAAGGATGAGATGAGTGAGGCCATGCTCTGTGGAAGCACTGCATTGCTGCTGCTGTGGTACTGAGACAGAGAAGATTGGAGATAACAGGCAGGAAGAGCCGAAGGGATTTGCCTTAGCTCACTAACAGGTCTGTGACAGAGTTAAGGAGAGAAACTCAGTCTCATTCTGATCTCATAGCTAGTAGATGATTCATCTTCCTAAGCATTTATGCCATACCTTGTATGCAGTCTTGTATATTCTGTATGCAGAGTTATTTTTCCTTTCTTGGTACCTGAAGTCCTCCTATGAGACACTTCAAATTTAATTGTATCCTATCGGATCCAATATTATGTTAGGGCTATAGGGAAAAAGGTGGATGGAGAAGCAGTGTTAGAAAACACTTTCAACTATCACTGAGATCCCAGCTCTGTGCTGGATTTTGTTCAGAAACATCCATCCCTCCAACTGCCTGGGCTCAGTAACACCACAGTAGAGTGGGACTCTGCTACTCCACGTATGAGCTAGCACTGCATGGCTGCTGGTTTTGTTCCTGGCTCTCGGCTTCCATCCAGAAATGACATTTTAAAAAGTCACAAAGTGTCATTTAAACTGCCTGGAAATACAGCAGTGAGCCTGCCCTTACACAGGGTACAAGCAGTTGGTGGTCCTCATGGTAAATGGTCAAGCTGCCTTCCTGTCATGTGTAGTGTCTCAGAAGTGGCTTGAGTTTATAGATACCATTAATTCTGCTGAAAATGAGAATACTGTCATTGCACTGGGTGGGATTGGTCTCATTTTATGTAAAATAGATGCAGATTTAAGCTTTGTATTGAGTTGCTAGGGTGCTGTCCATCAAGCAATGTTTGGAAATCATTTTTTTTAGAAGCTATGCCAGTTTTGACATGCTGCTTTAATATTTTTCTGGCTGCAATAGGGCAAGACATAGAAATCTTATGTTGTCATCGCACAGAGCTGCAAAACGGTCTTTTTTTTTTTGTTCTTTTTTGGGTTTTTTTTGCTTTCTCTCTCTTGCACTCTGTCATATGGAAACCAGATCAAGATTATAAAATTATTGCCCACAAACTGTGATCTTTCTTCTCTTTTGTGGTGAGAACTGACAAGTCAGTGATGGCTTGGTGCTGTTGGTACTAGCTGTTCATGCCGCACTCATTTGTATGTATCGGGAAGTGCCGAACTTGGCGTTCTTCTCAGTTGGCACACAGGCTGGTGAAACGTCAGATTTTTAATTGTGATAAAGTTCACGAAAGAAAAAAATTATGGCAGATGTTTCCTTTTGTCAGAGCGAACTGAATCATTAAAATGTGATATGATGTACTATGAACAAGTCAATGTAAACACCATCCCTGTGAACGTGTCAGAAGACTGAAGAACTTAGACCATTCATGGTAATGTTAAAAACCATGTGGTCTGCTGAATGCTGTATTACCAAGCTTTTCTCTTTAAATGCAGAGCATGAATCTTATGAATTTTTATTGCCTTTCTACAAAATGAAAAGATAACATATTCTGCTGTGGTAAAAATAGCCTGGTAGCTTCTGCAGTGTGGTTGTCGTTTTGCTGGTGGTTTACTCAGAGGTCACAAGAAACAGTGAGGTATCCCATTCCCATTGAGTGCTGAGCTTGCTCGCTTAATTTCCTCATTTCTAGAAGATGTATTTTTGGGAAGTCTTACTCCTTTTCCAGTCTGAAGGAAGTGACAGAAACGCTGCTGCTTGCTGAGGAGTGCCTGTGATGATGCGTTGAAACTGGCTCCCGATAAGTGGTTATGGAAAAACCTGCAGGAAGCATCTGACAACTGACATTCTCTGTGGACTTTTTCTCCTATTTCCTCCTCACATCTCCTGCTTGAGGATTATTGCCCACACAGTCACTTAGGCCATTAGTCAGAAAAGAAGTGCATTACAAACTTCCTGATAACTTCCCCATGACCTGAGTACTTTTTATCTGCAGTTATTCTCGTTCTTGCTGGCCCAAGAAATCTTGACTAGATATGATTCTTATTCCCAATGTTGTCCTTTCTCAAGATTTTGCCTTAAATTAAATTATTTTCTCATTGCTTCAGCTGCTGGAATAAAGCATGAAGGAATACCTTAATTTTGATATAAAAGTCAAGGACACTCTGGAAAGATAGGATTTAGGTGGATCCCACAGGGATGTTTTATGTCACTCTTCTGATTTCTGATTTGAGGGAGCCTGACTTTACTGTTTTGGAATGCTGTGGATTGGGAATAGATTACTCTGTTATATGATAAAGAGGGTTATAAACTGGAGCAAATCCAAATAATTTTGCCCACCAAAAATCTCAATCCCCACCTCTTTTGGGGGTGCACTGCAAATGAAGTGAATGTGTTTTGCAGACACATTTAAATACTCATACAATGTGATCAGTTGCATTGATTTATTGGGGAAAATTTGTGTTTCTATGCATGGATTGTATGCCAGCCATGTATTTTATTTTAAGTGGGCCTGCAGAAGCCAGAAGTAGTGAACTTAGTAATGTGATAGCAGTTGTTAACGGCAGAGCCTCTATAGTTCTTGCACCATGGCAATTTGTGGAAAAGCAGTGTGCTTTTTAAAATTGGCATAAGTTTTTACACCTCTCTTGCACCATAGAAGCTTAATCCATCGTGAAACCTCGTTAGAAGCTGCACCATTGTATCCTGAGGCAGATGTGAAATTTGTGTGAGTCACTGATCTGCGATCAAGCTGAAGGAAACTGAGTCTGTCATTCTTAAGAAAGAAGGCGCCCATTTGGGATGCATTTACACAGCTCCTTTTGTATAAATCATTAGTGCTATAAACTATCCATTATTGTTAGGAGAAGAAATTTAACAATGCAAATAAAACAAAATACTGTGGCAGAGCAATTTTATGCTTGATTGTAATGTTTAATGGCATGTTCTCATAAAGAGATTTTTCCCATCCTTCAGACCTATCGTGTCTGTGACTCACTTGATTTCCGATGGTTTGAACATCCCTCATTTTATTCCTAGAGTTGTTTTCTCTAGAGCAATTTCTGTAAACGTGCTGCAGCATGGGGTTATCCAGGGTTAATTTCCCTTATGATTACACATCCAGACAGCATATATGTAAATGCTGCAAGACAAATTATAAGAAAACTGCAGGATGAAAGAAAACAAATTCCTTTGTTTTGCATGTAGATCCATTTACCAGTATTGAAGTCTTTCCTTTACTCACTTTTAAATGTTAACACTAGCTTATATTGGCATCGTAGTTTTTTAAAAACATTATTTTTATGTCATCACTGACCTCAAATTTTGCATTCTGTTGATTCCCTTTGTTCCCCCCCATATTTCTTTGGATACTTTTTCCAGGTTCACTCTTCATCCTTTACTTTCAGGTACAAGACAGCACCATCAGTGAGGCATAGCTTTGTATCTCTAAACTAGCTGATTATATTAATGTCAGAAATAAAATACAGCTCTTCACATTCTACTTGTATTTTTAGTACTTCATTGTAATCCTGGTTCTGCTTTCCCTTCTTATCTCTGCTCTGTCTTGCCTTTAGATTTTTATATTTCTTTTAGACCAGGGTTGCTGGGTTTCCTTGTGATCTTTCTGCACTGTCCAGCTTTTTGAAGTCTTTGCATACACCTGGGGTCAGAAAGTACTAAAATATTTGATAGTCTGTTAACCTGCAGTCCAGTGCTTGTTGTTTTCTTTTCCTGGCTGCCAGGGAGTTTGCTGGCAATTGAGATTTATGGAGCAAATAATCCACCTGGCAGGAGACTCTCTGTAACTGAAGTATGTTCTTTAGTGGACGAATGAACGTTCTTTGTGTGTCTAAAATACCACTAATAGCTTATTTAGCAACTTATACTTTACAACAGGGCTTTCAGTTTTGTGTTGGAGGTGGATTTTTGCATATGCCTAATTCTAGCATCCATGCTAATTCTATCCCTCATTTAACTTTAATCCATTCCTATGGCAGGATAATGCATGATGTGATCTCAGCTTTTTAATGTGGTGCTTCGTGCATTTCTTCTAGCTCCTGCTTGAACAGAAAAAAAAATTAATAATGAGGGATGATTCTTTCCTGTACTTGCTGGGAATTGCCTGGAAACCATGGGGAGCTTAGGCAGGGTAGTCATGCTGCAACCAGAGACTCCACAGAATCCAGTACCAAGTACTAATTGCAAGGACTGCTAGGAGAGCTCTGAATAATAACAGAATTTAAAAAAAAACCCAAACAAACAATATTGCAATCCTTTCTTGCCTTTTCTCTTACTTAAATAGCTCATTTTTACACTTAGTTGATTTGAGCTCAAAATGTGACAAAAGCTGTGGAATGTGATCAAAACTAAGGATGGAAGGAGGTGCAGTATTTTCAGTGCAGCTGATTTTCTTCACTAATTTTGGACAGAACTAAATGAAGGATTGAAGTAGCCAACGATTAAAACACATGGAAGCCACTGTATCACAATATACACCCTAATGGTGGGAAATTTTGGTTCTCAGACACCTGGTTACTTCGTCCCCTTGGGGATGTTCTCCTGGTCTGAACAGTCCAGGTTGATTACAGCTGCCTTTCCCTGCCCAGAGTTTCTCATTCCTCAGGCATCAGCACCAGGAAATTCTGTACCTGTTTTTCAGCAGTGGCAGGGGAGCATTGAAGTTACCAGCAGGGTAATCTCCAGGGTAAACAGGGCCAGGGCATTATGCTCACTGTACCATTTAACCCTGCTGGAAGAGAGGACTGTAAATTGCCTATGTCGAGCCAACATGTGAGGACTAATAGAACTGCAGTGGGGATAATTCATAAGTAGATTTTCTCACTCGCCAGTGTAAACAGAGCCAGTGCTAGTCAGGTCTGAAACGGTGATTACTTTTAAATCAGCATGTTATAATTCAGTGTCCCTGACTGAACCCTCCTTCCAGTACAGGAAAACAAACCACTGCATGCGTGGCCAGCACAGGGATCATTCAGGCTGTGCAACTAACTATGCATATGAAGGACTGCTTGAATTTCCTAATCCTTCCTATTACTGCAGAGTAAAGAACAGCTTTAACAGGGAGTTAATTTAGAGGCCTTAAATACTGTGTTCTTCTCTCCACCAACTTTACTTCTTTTGGGTTGTGTTGCTAATCTCTCTACAGGGCTCCCATCTGCTTGTTCCTTGCACCTAATCACATTAAACACAACATAATACATCTGGATACATACTGCTGGCAAATCAGTTACTTGAGTTCACTGCCTATGAGAAAAGCACTTTTCCTTTCCCTCAGCTGGTGCTGCTCCTCTATCTTTTTCTGACAAACTTAAACTCCGAATTTAATCAGAAAGGTGAAAATTTCCCCCAGGTGGGAATGGCAGTTTGAGAGGTAGGGGCATGGGGCATTCAGTGGGTGCATTTGAAGCTGCTTGAAGCCTTGAAGTTGTTTGACAGTGCAGGGAGAGGGAGGCACCTCTGCACACACACCCACTGTCCAGATTCCCCAAGGGAGTGACCCCAAGGGGGTAGCTGCAGGCAGGAGGAAACAACCTCTTATTGTCCAGTTTCAAGACTGCGGATTTTCTCTTACTCCTCAAAGTAAGGGTTGGCCAAGAACCTGCCCACAGTAATGTCTTTAGAGAATCAGAGAAAAAAGGGAGAAGTAGCAGAAATGCAAAACTCATATTGAGAAAGCATCATCTGTGCAGTTCTGGTCACCAAAGCATGACTGTTTCTTTACACTTGAGATTAACATCTTTTCTAACAGTAAAATAAAAAATTCAGGTTTTGTTCTTGTGGGTTCCAGAATGAGTCTTTCATTTTTCCAGTAACGATCTGAGGAGACAGATCAGTGAACATGTCCTTCATAAAATTTCACCTGTTACCAAGTTTAACTAGCCCTTGGTTTTATCATTAATATGCTAGACTTGTAATGGCCTGTGGAGAAGCATTATGACTCTGTGCCAGAACCTGCTTAAGGAGCTTCAACCCTGATGCCAGAGCAGCCGTTCTGCTCAGAGGTCATAATGGAACCTGCTACTTGGAATTTTAGCAGGAAGCTGGTCCCCCATTCTTGTTGACAGAGAAGCTTATATGGGCTCTCTGGCACTGGGCTTGATTCACATTAAAAAGTTTGCGATAAATTCTTAATAAATAGGTGACGAGCCAAATATTGTTCTGAGGACGTTCTTGAGGATGCTTATTAGGTGCACTACTTATGGATACAGAAGCCTGTAAACATTTTGCAGTCATTGCGCCTGCACTGGTACAATAATACTTGGTGGGTATTGTTCTAGACAGGGAGGAAAGTGTGTTAGTTATCAATCTATGGGCTGAATCCCCAGTCTTGCCAAAGCAATTATTATACGTCATGGGTTAATGCTCTTCAGGAACTGAGGACTCTAAACATCTACAGTTCAACTGTATGAGTAAAGGAGAAGCATTAATACCAATATATTAATTTGGTTTTTTTCTGCTTTCTTTGTAGTTTTTAAACTGCACTCATCTGAAACTAACTTTTCATTTTAAACACAAGGTTGGGGAATGATGTATATAGGTCAGTCTTTGGCTCAGAACCTTTGTCTTACAAAGTTCTTGAAAACAAAGTTTGCAACAGGAAGGTGACTGGCCTCAGCAGCAGCTCTGTACACATTGAGTGGGTATGCCCACACAACAGGCAGGTTTAGAAGTCTGGTCTGTTGGATTAATTGTTTTCTGGGTAGTTTAAGGACAACCAGATTGTAATTTTGAAGGTGCTCCACTGTCTGAATTATTTCTCTCTGTTGGTAACAATGCTGTACTTGGTTAATACTCCACTTGCACAAAAGCATTCCATTGACATACAATTTAAACTCATTCTGCTCTTCTAGGAACTCTCAGAGGATATTTATTTACAGCCCACAATCACTGTCCCCCAGCTTGACTGTTGTGTTTGGATTGAGGCCTTAGACCTTGCAGTATCAAGCTAAACGTCAACAACAGTTTAATAAATCCAGACAGTGGGGATAGCCTGTAACCAGGAGAGGGGCCCTGCTGTGTGCTGTGGATATATATAGCAGGATATGTCTCCCTAATATTTTTAACCCCCTGGTTCTTCATAGTGCTAGCTTGATAGGTGACTGCAAGCAGGGCCACTCCTCTCAGCCTCTTTCTCCTCCTGGCTTTTGCTCTTTGACTTTGAGTTAGGGAATCTTTTTATTTGAGGCTGGTCCATGGGATTTAAAAACACAATCAAGGTTTACCTCTATGGTCAGTGCCAGAGTGTCCTGGGGGCCTGTGCTGTGTGTGGGGGAGAGCAGTGCTGGTGGGAGCCAAGCTGAGCCAGCCACTGCCTGCTGGGAGAGGGCCATGGAGCCTCAGCAGGGCTGGAGCCTATCTGCTCTGCTTTCAGGAGCTCCAGGGCCTGGCCAAGTGTGGCCCAGAGGGTGAGATCACTGTTCTTCTTCATAAACACACTGGTCTTAGTGCTTTGGGGATGCCGCCATAATCCAGAGAAGTAACTAGGCACGGGAGGAGTCTTGGCCATGGTGGTGAAGCCAGTGCAGGAAGAACGTCCTGGGAGCTGAGGGACATGGAGCTACTGGTGCTTCCCAGCATGGCAGAGACACCGTGGGGCTGTGCTGCTCCTGTGCACGGTGGCAGCAGAGACAGCCCTAAGTCCCTGCTGCTGGCTTCCATGGTGGCTCTCCGAGTGGGGGGAATACAGGTGGGGACCGGGATGAAGAGCCCATCTGGGTGTTCATCAGTCAGAAAGGCTGGCTCAGTGGCAGGGCTGGGGCAGGCACAGGTGCTCAGGGACAGCACAGGGGCTCACTGGCACGCACAGGGCTTCAGGGGAAGGCAGGCACTGCTGGAGCTGGGAGTTCTGCCAAAGAAACACATATGCGGCTGGAGCCCGGTGTTCTTCCTTTCCCTCCTTCTTTAGTTCTTTTTTTGTTTTGTTTTTTTAACTTGAGGTTACAGGCTTGTTCCTTCTGATGGTTATGGTTTTACAGCATAGCTCCAGGATGCGACTCCCTAGTACTTTAGACACACGCACACACACGACTGCCCGTGAAACTCTGGGTAAAGAACGCGGATCCCTGGATCACTCTCGCTGCCGTGTGCCGCTGGGGGCGAGATGCGGCTGCGGGCGCCCTTTGAAGCGCGCAGGGCCGGGAGCGCGGCCGCCCCGCGCGGTCCCGGCCCGGCGGGCGGGGCGGGGCGGGGCGCGGGCACGTGCGCGGGGGCGGCGCGGGCGCGGCGCAGGCGCGGGCGGGCCGGGGCAGGCGGCGGAGCCGGGGCGCCCCGAGCGCGCCGCGCCGGGCCGGGCTTAAAGAGCGGCGGCGGCGCGGGTCAGGTACGGACCTTCCTGCATCCCTCCTTCCCTCTCTGTCCGCTCCGTGCCTCCCCGCGGGGCTCGCCGAGCAGCGGGCAGCGCCTTTCCGTTCTTTTTGTTGTCGTCGGTCGACTGTTTTTTAATTTTTTTTCTCTTTTTGTTGTTGTTGTGGTTTGGGCTTTTTGATTTTTTTTTAAAAATTAACTTCGTTTCGGCCCGGGCGCGGAGCCCGGCGGGACCCTGGTGTCCGTGCGTGCGCGCACACGCGCGGCCGGGGCACGGCGGGGCGGGAGCGGCCGGGGCCGGTGCCGGCCGTGCCCGCCCGCTCCGGCTGCGGGGCGGCAGCCGCGCTCCCGGCGCCGGCAGAGGCGCGGGCGGGAGGCTCCCTGCAGCCTCCCTGACCGCATCCCCTCGCTGCATGGAGCCCGGGGCTGCCGGGGATGCGGTGCCCGCCGCGGGGGCTGGCGGAGCGGCTTGAGCCCCCCGCCCGGCGGAGGCGAGCATGTCCAGTGAGCGGCTTAACAAGACAGCGGTGAAGGATGCGCGGTTAAAAGACCTGTTGTTGGAAAGAGGTACCGGCGCGTCCGCAGGGGCAGGGAGCGCGGGCTGCGGGCCGGGGCCCCGCACAGCCCGGGAGCGCTCGCCGGCCGAGCTGCGGGCTCTGCGTGAGGGGAAGGCTCGGGTGACGGGCTGCTGTGGCTGCTGAGTGTCGGGGTTGTAAATCGTCTCCTCGAGCTCTTCCGAGAAGGTGGTTCGGTTCGACGTGGAGTTAGTTGCCTTTTCCGTGTTGGGCGTTTACCCTTAAACGTTGTGTTGGGTTTTAAGGGTTTTTTCCCCCTAGGGAATTTTTATTAGAAATGTTTCTTGCGCGTAAAGAAACGGATACGCGTGCGTGTGACGGGCTCGAGGCAGTAAAACCAGAGCATTTCTCTTCCTGGAGCTTTGCCCGGTTTCCTTCCCAGTAAATTTATGGGGAAAGTGGGCAGAGGAGATGCCTGTCTGGAAGGCGGTGGCCCTTCACGCCTGGCAGGTGTTGGGGCAGGGGACGTGGTGGAGGCTGGGGTGACCCGGTGCCTGTCAGCAGCCGCTAGGAACTATTTAAATAGCCTTGATCGGTGCCAGCAAATACAGACTGCTGCTGCGGTCTGCCTTTGCTTTTTACTGCTAATAACCTAATGAGCAGCAGGAATGTCACTCAGGAGGAAGAGATTTAAAAATATCTTTCTTTTTTCCCCTGCTTTCCATTAAGGAAATCCTCTTGTTCATCAGTAAGGTGTTTTGTTGCAGTTTGGTGTTTACAATGTAAACTGGACCTGGGAAATCCCATGTACTCATAGCTGCGTGCTGTGGGTTATATTTCCTTTATTGTATGGCCATGTTTTAATCAAACATTTTCAAGTTATTCCCTCTCATGGAAAGTGCTCACAGAACAAATCACTCATCTCTAAGGGAGAGGCAGTGTCCCTTGCCACTGAAATGCAGGGGTCTTGATAAATTTAGAAGACTCTGCCCTTGGCAGCTAGAGAAGTAACATGTCATTCTAGTGATCTGTGCATTCTAGGAAAGCCTAAATCAACATTGCTTGTTTTACATGTTGCCCTTTAGCAACAGTCTCTCGGTTTCCAGACTAAAGTGTGACATGGACCCAAAAAAAGTTTGGATAAAGAAACCCTTTAGTACTTCAGTAGCCACAGAATGTGAATTGCAGAAGTTGTCAACTGTGTAAAGTCTACGTTCTGTGTTTCTGAGCCAAGAAAAACTGACTTTTAACTTAAGTGTGGTTTGGGTGGGTTTATTTTTTTAATTAATTCTGTTCTTCCGGCTTTTTGATCTTTTGGTGCCAACATTGTTAGCTCCCAGTGACGCAAGAGAGGGGAAAAAGAAAGCTCGCTGCCCTGCGTGTGGGTTGATAGCAAACCACTGACTACCCAAATTCTTTGAAAATGTTGGTGGTCTTAATGATGAGTGGAAAGTACTTAACAGCAAAGAATTATAAGCATATTTTTGCCCTTTACTCTATCCTTAGCCTTAAGTAGGCTTAGTTACCCCTCAGGAGATCATTGTAGGCTCTCTGCACTTTGGTGTGGCTGTGCCTGCTGGCAGCTTGTGACAGACAGCTGGACCTTGGCACCAGCCCCCACTGGACACCAGCACGCCTGCAGCTCCTGTAGTCTGATGTTTTGTTTGCAACAGATATTGGAATAATGAAACAACCTTGGGTTTCCTTTGGGTCCACTGCAGGTTCATCGTGGATTTTATGTTTTGGTGGCATTTTCCTAGCTCAGCTTCACAGATGTGTTGTCTGCACAAGTGTTCTGCTGTCACACAGCAAGCTGAGGGTGACTACAAATTAGAGATGGGGGGACAAATTAGAGATAGAGGAAGGACGCTTGTTTTCTGATATTTGTTCTGTCATTTCATTTTCATGTCATCTTTCCTTGATAGCTTTTTAAAACAGAAATTTAGTATCAGTTCCCCTAAGTTCATGTTTCTGCATCCAAAAAGCCCTTTTTGGAAAGTACTGAAACTGAACAACTTGAGCTGCTTCTTTTTCTACCAGCCTCGCAACCAAAGACCTCCTCCCATTAACTGGAGTTGTCTTTCAAGATGAGAGCATCTCCTGTGAGCAATACAGTTTCCATAGAAATATCATCAACTCGGTAGCTCCAAAGGGCAATTTTCCCCCTTATATTGCTCATCCTTGCTACTCTAGTATAGCCAAAAGGGTGCAAGAGTGACTCATTTCTAAATATACTTAATATTTGTGGTATAGGCAGGGCTTCAGATAAGATGATGGATTCTGATGGAGTTCATTGTAATTGTATCTCTTGCAGCAACCAAGACCCTAGTTTCATTTTTAACCCTGATGGAACCTATCTTGTTTTAGAGTACCAGAGCTCTTTTTAGATTTTTACCTGACTGGAAAAGCCTTAGAAAAGTTAGGGTTAACATTAGTAGGAGAGAAGGTAGTAATTGAAAAAGACACTGCATGTAGATTCAATAGGCTTAAAGTTTTCCACTCTAGTTAAATAGCTTTCATGCTATTTACTTGATAAAAATTTAAGGGTAGTGTACTAGATAAAGTGTCTTGATTCCTCTCAGGCTTTGAAGCTTATGGAGCCCTCTGAACTCTATTGGTGTTGCAGGTGGCTATTAAAATAGAGCGGGGGTTGTGTGTGTGTGGCTTCTTCAGTTTTTTGTTCAGTAAAATTGTTTTGTCTGAAGGGCTAATCTGTGGTGTTTATGTTGAAGAATTTATTACCTCTGGAGGCTGCAGAGAAGGATCACCAAGAAGCTTCTTAGTTTTGACCTACAGCCACTCATGCTGATCAGTTTGCTCTGGCATAAATTAAATAATTTTTGTACTTTTTAGAACAGTTTTCTTCACGAGACTTTGCAGAATGGAAAGCAATAGTATCTCAAACCAGATCAGTCTCAGAGAAATACTGAGGGTCTTTTCAGGTTGTTGCTTTGATGGTTAACCTTTTGTGTGTTGATGACATGTTCTTCTCTTTTTTTTATTCCTTTGTTTTAGCTGAATTGGAGTTTGTTCAAATCATCATTATAATCGTGGTTATAACTGTTATGGTGGTAGTGATCATCTGCTTGTTGAACCATTACAAACTCTCGACACGCTCCTTTATCAACCGACAGAGCCAAAGCAGAAGGCAGGAAGAAACTCTGCAGACGGTGAGTGTGAGCCCTTGCACCAAACTCCTTTTCCTTGTGCTGTGTGGGCCTGCAGCAAAGCCTCCCAAAGAACTCTGGTACAGGCAGCTGCTGGAAAAACTTCTAATGTCGCCTTTAATACTCTCTGTAGTTAGGTCTTTTGCCAAAGGTGTATTTGTCAGTATAAAACAATTTTGGAACGCAAATTTAAGGTATACTGTCCTATTATTTTTAGACCCTGCTGTATTTTATGTAACCTATATTAATTTTGCATTTGGGGGCTTAGATGTGACTGTATTTGCTGCTGCTGTAATTTGAGAGGGGAGTGTGGAAGGAGAATGAGTAGAGATTAGCTGGGGTGCAAAGATTTGAAATACACATTGTTATGACTTTCCATCTATTGTCTGATATCCTGGAGTTTTATTGCTGCTACCGTTTTGTGAAGCTGCCATGGCTGTTCACTGGATCAAAACCACTGTTCCAGTAAGGGCCCAGCAAAATGTAATGTTTGTTTCACTAAAATGGCAAGAATAGACTAGGAAAAGGATCTCTCCAAGGACCTGGAGTGCTTAAGATGTGTTGTTGCAGAAGCAAAGGCTTAAGATGGAATCTCAGTCAGTACTTGTTAAACTGTATTTAGTCAACCCAACAGTCAGTGGGTGTGTAATTTGCCTTGTGAGCCAGGAGTTTGCTGGGCTAACCTTGTGAGGGTTAACCACAGTGTGTCCCTGACCTTGGGACATCCCCACAAGCCATGCCTGGAGGACACGAGTGTCCTGTGATGTTGCGGGGAGGTCCTTTCTTCTGATGTGCTTTTGCCAGAGTGGTGCCCTTGGCCTCTTTGCTGACAGCGATGGCCAAGGGGCCATTTATGAAGTCACCTTTTGATGCGCTGAATTCCTGGTAAGTGTTGAGCTCAGAGCTTCTCTTTGCTGTTAAAAAAAAAGGTGCGATTGTAACTGAGAGAGATGATCTCATAATGGTTTACACCAGTTCTAACTCCACAGTCTCACCTTTTTATCCATTCCAATTTTATGTTTCTTCTCTCTTTCTGCTCCTTAGGGAGCTGCCAAGGTCATGGTGAGAGGCCTTGGGGAGTTGCTCTGGCTGAACACTAATTGGTAATTTTTTGCTTTTGCTTTTTTTTGTTGCAGTTAGATTTCAGCAAGGGAGGCAACGCTGACAGGGAAGGAGGCAGAGATGCCACAGTGGCTGCTGTGGAGCTGCTCTCCTTGGCAATCCTGGCAATTGGCAGTTCCCTCCTGAAAGTCAGCTGTACAGTCTGATAAATGCAGAGTCCCCAATGCTTTCTCTTAGTACATCACCTGTGCCATTTTGCTGGGGTGAATTGCTCTTTCCTTCCCCTGCAGCCTCCAAGGAAAGGAGCTACCTCCTCAAGGAGAGACTGCCTCATTGCCTGGCACTTTGGTAGTGTATGAATGCTTAGCTCTAATTTGGTTACAGATGAAACTGGAACTTGTCAAACCTTAACCTCGTGGACTTGAGCACTGGAAAAATTGACTAGATTAATTTGAATGTTGCTTTGAAATGGACACTGTAATTCAAGAACCACAATTCTGTCTGAAAAATGTTAGCTATAATTGCTACAGATGCCCAAAATGAAATAGTTTGAGATAAATGAAATGCATTTTCATCTTCACAAATCTTTTTAAACTGTAGTAAGCTGTCAAATGCATGAAATACCCCATTATTTCCTTTGTATGGTTCATTACTATTGTCTGTTATCAGAGGCAGTGGTATTTTTTTTTTCCTCTTGGGCACAAGGGAGAAAACTTCATCTTCTTGTGAAGCATATGCAGTTTGGCGACAGGGACTTAGGAACTGTTGTAGCACCCAGAACTGATCTTAAATAACACTGACTCAGTCTCAGTTTGATGTCACCATTTTAAGTAACTATAATCATGGCCAAGTGAGCACTTCATGGGAATTGATGAGGGGATTGCAAGAACCAATTGCTAATTCTTCTAAAAGCCTGTGGTCTAGGTTTGTAATCACTATTACTCATCTGAATTTCTGGTAGGCTGCAGCTCTTCTTAGAAGAAGGTCATACTTAAGGGGCATGGGGATTTAGAGGTCTCTGAGCTCAGATGTCAAAAACTTAAAATTTTCCTTTGTCTCAGGTGTTAGAAGGAAATTCTGATAGAAACTGTCTGTGCAGTGCAAGCCTTAAAAGTAATGTGCAGAGAATGAGGGTCAGAAAACTAAAGTAAGTGCTCTGTGGTGAGAAACTGCAAATGACCAGTCTGTTCTCATTGTCCACAGTGGAGTGACTTGTGCAAGATAATAGATAGTGTGAGTGGTGAGATGCTATACACTTCTAAAATTCTTTTTTTTGTACCAGGCAAGCCATGTTCTGTGTGCATGTACTAGCCAAGTGGATTTTCTTCCAAGGGAGTATTTTTTTAATGATGTATAAACTCTGAAAAGAGTTATAAATGTTTGTTAACCACTAATGTCTGAAGAAAATGTTTTTGTGACTTAAGTCTTCTTTTGGTAGGGAAATAGTGAACGGAAATAGAGGAAATTCAGACATGTTTCTTGAAAGAAAATGGTAAAGCAAATTATTTGACTGCTGGCTAGTTCTGTAGTAAACTCTGAAGTGAACATCCTTTTGTGTAACTGAGGTAGTGAAGATGTATCAAAATGAACAGCTTTTCCTGTTCAGATGAGGCGCTTTTTTTTTTTTTTTTTGATCCTTTTGTTACTTTCAGTTTTCTATAAGTCTGTCTTATTTCTATGTAATCATGCCTACCACCAGCTAAGTAATGGCTGAACTGCACAGGTTTCTGGCCCCATAAAGACCAACTATTGAACAAGTGATCTCCCAATTCTGGCTCTTTTACAGAGCATAATAGGAGTGACCAGGTAAATGATCTACTGCTTTTATTACTGGCCTCACACCAGTAAAACTCATGGGTTAGGCATCAGAAATAATGAAATAATAGATACCTAATAATAGATAAAATGGATTTATTTTTCTGGTTCAACTTCTTCATGGTTGTATAAACAAACAAAAAAGAAAACAACCCTGAATAAACACCCTCAAAGAGAAAAAGAGATAATGAGAATTTCAGCTTCCAGCCCAAGTCAGAAATTAGAATATTAAAAAATCACTGCAGTCACAAGTGCTAACATTTGAAGTAGTATTTGACGGACAAAAAAAGGACCAGTCATAGAAAAAATATGCTGCTCTTGGACAAGTGCACACTAAATGTTGTTACATGCCTCTTCTGTAAACACACTTTCCTGTGTAGCTACTGGTTCATCTTTATCTTTTTTCTTTATTTTTCTTTTCATTCCTCTGGGGTATCATCTTCCAGTCTTTTCCCTGGTCTTTGGTATTTTATTACCTTGGTTATTGTGCCAAGGCCTTAAGTAGAGCAGAGCAAAGGGTAGGACAAACACAGAGTGCCCAGGAGCAGTGAGTGCTTCTGCTGCAGTGCTGAGGGTGCTGCCTGCCCTCTCATGGCAAACCCTGCCCTCTCTTAGTGAGGCTATTAAACATTCCAGCCCTGTTTTAACATTAGCAGAAATAAGAGTTTTGGGGTCATAATTATAAGAGGTGAGAAGATGCTGAGTAATAACCATGTTGGCATGAGCAGTAGCCTGGAGTAAGCCTGCAAGGTGCTGAACAGTATCTGTATCACAATGGATAAAATACTGGATGTTTCCTGCTGCTGGCTTATCCATCAGCAGTGTTGGGCTTCACAGCTGGGTGCAAGCCAGAGGTTGCAGAACACCTGAGAGGGATACAAAAGCTGTACGCTGTGCAGTACACCTGAAGCATGCCCAGGGGCTGCTTTACTTTGAAACAACAGAAACTCTTGTGTGGGAGCAACTGATGCTATTGGCAGTGCTGGGGGATTTTTGAGGCAGAGCCATGTGGCAGCCTTGGAAAGGCACGTCTGTGCACAAGGTCTGTGTGTGATATCCAAGGGGAGAGCTGTGTTGCAGCATGGCTGGCTGTGCCTTTGTTGACCTTGCATCAGGAGGGCACTATTGCTTGTAACCAAAAGCATCGTGCTGGAATGTAGGTAGCTGCAGCTGAGCTGCTGCTGTGGCACTCTGCTGTTTGCTGGAACAAAGCAAAGATAAATCTTGCTTCCCAATGATTAACTCTTAATGTCATCACCAGTGATTTCCACGGGGACATTGAGGGGAAAGAGATTAACTGACTTACAGAGAGGTACTTAATGAGCTTCTGATGTTCCTAATTTCATTCCTTCTCCCTATCCTGGTGTCTTTGCATTGTCTTCTTTTATAAAGTAGATGTTGAATGAGTGCTGAAGGCTTGGACTGCCCCAGGCCTACTCCTGGCAGCAAATCCCTGCATCCATCACACAAGATGCTCACCCTGACCAGCCCCTGCCTTCCCACACTGAGGGTAGCATTGCTGCTCAGGCTAGTCAGCTAGCATTACAACTGGCATTGGGAATGCCGGTCTTGGATGCCAAGCTCCAGGAGCACAACTATAAAAAATACTTCCCTCTGCCCTGTACCAGCTATTTCAGAATAAAAGGGGAATGTCGGGAGGGTGACAGAAAATACTCAATAATATTGACAGCTGAGGGATTTGTCAGTAATTTCAAATGTTAGTCTTTCCTGCTGGTCTTTTAAATCATTTCCTACTGGCACTGGCATTATTCAGTCTGTTCCCTGCTGGTGTCCCTGGGCCACTCATTCTCATTTTCTTAGTGACATATGCAAAAGAAAGAAAATCCCACTGGGAACAAGAACCCAGTCTACAGCCAGGAGAGAGTGAGAGTGCTGTAGACCACCCTGCTTTGCCAAATCTTTTTGTTTGTACCAGTCATCATTTGGCAGGGGCTGGATGTGCGCTGTATTCTCCTGCTGTCTTCTTGAGGGACATGCGCTTGCCTCTCCTCAGGGAGTGCTGCCAAGAGGGACAGTGAGCTCGGCTGCTGCTCTTTGAAGTCTCCCACAGTAAGGTCATTATATGTTTAATAAGGGCAGGATTGTCCAGGAAATCTGCAGGTAGGACTAGAAGCGAGACGTGCTGGCTTTGGGTGGCACCTGGCTCAGTGTGTCACCTTGGGCAGCTTGCTTCATCTCCAAACAAAGGAGAAAGGATAATAGTACTTACTCCCTTCAGTTGAATGAAATGAAGATTACTTAAAGTGATGAAGTGCTGTGAAGTTGGGGAAATAAAAGTTTTAAAGCATTAAGTAATAGGAATAATTGCAGTAAGTGTAGGGAGGCAGATTATGTGTGAGAGATTTGGCGCTCTCCCTAATTGTCCAGTACTTCTCCTTGGTACCATGCACTGCTCTGTTAGACAGTGTCACCTTTCCTGCCCTTGAGGAGTAGCTTTTAAAGGAATGAGCAATCCTGCTGGAATACTCATCATTCTGTTGGGGTCAACACAATAGCTTGTTTTGCTTGTGTTTTTTTGCTAGCTTCAAAGCTGTGGTGGTCTGTATCACCCAGGAAGATGGCATGGAAGGGAGGAATGAGCCCCTGTGCCCTCCTGGAATGTTTTCAGCAAACCATTACTTTAATGTGGTGTAATGTACCACCTAGGGCCAAAACCAGAAACTGCACTGCTACCTGGAACATTTAGTTTGCAAAAGAATAGTGTGTATTTGAGTGTGTATGTTTTTGTATGAAAATAAAATATAAATTGGTGTTAAGGGGAAAAGAGGGATCTTCTTAATGATTGTAATGCATTTTAGAAAGTGAAAAACTGACTTTTGTTTCTCAGAAAACATTATTTCAGGCAGAGTTCTATTTTGCAGAAACTTAATAGTGGGGAAAACCTGTAAATCTCCTTAACATTCAGCAAAAAAAAAGTTTGGATTATATGGGATTGTCGTAGTTTAACCTCAGCTGGCAACTAAACACCACATAGCCACTTCCTCCCAGCAGGATGGGGGAGAGAATCAGGAGGGTAGAAGTGAGAACTTGTTGGCTGAGATCAAGACAGTTTAATGGGGAAAGCAAAACAAGGAATTCCTTTATCACATCCCAGGAACAGGCATGTGTCCATCCATTTCCAGGGCATCAGTCCTCCATGGTGTGTAGCAGTGACTTTTGAAGACAAATGCTCTTGCTCCCAAAGTCCCCCTTCCTCCTTCCCCTGGCTCAGTGTACTGATAATCATGCCATAAAGTCTGTAATGTCCCTTTGGTCAGTGGGGTCAGCTGTCTAGGCTGTGTCCCCTCCCAGTTCCTTGTGCACCCCCAGTCTCCTCCCAGGTGAGGTGAGGAGCAGAAAAGGCCCTGACTCTGTAAACACCATTAAGCAATAATAAAAATATCCCTGGGTTATCAATACTGTTTTCCTCACAGATCCAAAACATGGCCCCATACTTGCTACTATGAAGAAAATTAACTCTTATCACAGCTGTAACAAGCACAGGGATCCTTTTGCTGTGTTACAGTTTGAGGAAAACTTTTTGTTGAGTATGAACTTTTACCTGTAATTTCTCCTGAATTAAAAATCATTCTTCTGGTAAATGTCTTTCCTGCTGGCTGTCCATGGGCTAATGCTCAGCTGAGGCAGTTGGATGACAGTGTGTGCTCCTGTGTTTAAAAATGTCCTCAAAAAGTTATCTTCCTACACTGTTTAATTCTAGAGCCTCTAAAGCTTTGCATAATATGAAATGGCAAATTATCCTAGGCTTATGGTGTCTCCTAAGCTTTAAATACTGAGTTAAATAATCATCACCATGAGATAATTAAGTAATCACTCAGCTAGATTTATTGAATGATGCTGTTCTTTCAAAACCTAATCACAAAGTTAGTTTCTGTAAATTATGGTGAAACCCAAAAGCGGCAATGGTCAGCAGAACACATAGGTGGATCCCTAAGATTTTTCTGGCTTGGTATTAATGGTAGGTGCTAGGATTTTCATTCCAAACCTAACAATGTTAAAAATGAATACACTGTAGAGAGTGAATGCGTAAGCTTTCTCTCACTGTTACTTTTAAATATTGAAGCTCATGCCTGAAGTGTCTTGAACAAGGAGCAAGTTGAGGTGGCCTAGCTATTGACAGTCTGTAGGAAGCAGGTAAATGAGGTACTGCCCTCATCAAAATATGGGTAAATTGCATTTGCTCAGGTTTAGCCTTGTTTGCACATACCTGCTAACTGCTTGTACAAATCCCTAATATAAATACAAATGCTGTTACTTCTCATCTGATTTTCACTGATATGAGCAGAGGGGAAGCATTTTAGCTTTCAAAGGAAGTCTGTAAGCAGAGAGCAAGAGCTAGCACTTTCTCTCAGTGTGAGTTACCCCAGATTGTTTGGGGTGGTCCCAGCACATTATTTCCTAAATCTACATCTTGGGGTGGAGGAGTGGAGTCATGGGGATGTTTTTCTTCTTCTGCAACGTTTTCTTCTCAGCTGTGCCTCTTGTGCACCAAGATCAGTGGAGTTGGTGGGCATCAACCCTAGTGTTAGATGGTATCTACCCAGTGCAGGGAAAGGGGAATTTGCCTTAAAGACTTGAAAAAGGTAGGTAGTAAGTCTCCTGTGGTAGATGCAGTGATTTCAGGAGGGCAGAAATTCTGTGTTGGATCAGTTAGTCTGGCCTTGGTGAGGAGAGAATTCTGTGCTGTGTCATTTAGACCAACCATGGTGAGGCTCACATGTGTGAGCTTGGTAGTTTCCAAGTGTGGGTATGCTGAGCACACGTTACCCAGCCATCTGCTTGGGGAGTTCTTCTGGCTCCTAGGATAGAGATCTTGCTGGGGCTTGGCTGCTGCCAAATTATTTATTCGGTCTGCTGCTCTGTCTGAAGGAAACTTTAGGGAAGGGTGCTGCAGGTGAACAGTAGGACATTCTGTCAAAGGAATGATATTGTTATATAGCCTTGCATCCTAAGGATCTCACAGGCTCGGAATTCAATTGCATCCCAAGCTGTTTACCTTCTCAAGTAGTTATCCCAGAGTGGGGAGAGCTTTGGGCTCCCTTGGTCTCATCTTGGTGTGACTATCCAGTGCCCTGGTTACACTCAGTGGGATCCCTGTAGCAGCTGCAATGCCTACAGGCAGGGGCTTTGACTGTTCTGGGATTCAGGCATCAGCAGTAGAAGTAACAGGCAACTCCTGTCTTCTAACAAGTTATTTCTGTTAGGCATGGCTGGTAGCAGATCTGGGAATCTTGGCTCAGTGAGCAGGTCCTGTTCCATCTCCATGCAAGGAGTTTTTCTCCATATGCTGCACCATCTCTCTCAGCTCATCTTATCCTCTGCCTTTGGGGAGATGGGCCCTAGGGTGGTAGTCACTTCCACATCCTCATCAGCAACTCCTTTTCGTAAAGGAGTGTAAGTAATATGACTGGTGGAGGTAGATTTTGTTTCTTTCAGGGTTGGCTTGTTGTTGGTTTTGCCTTTTTTCTTCTCTTTTGATCCTGTGACTTAGGAGCAGTTGATTGAGAACTTTAGCTTTGACTAATATGTTTTACAAACAGTTGCAATGGGTTTGGAGCCCGTTGGGTCAACTGTTGATAACCTGATTGCCTTTAATTGGGCAAACATACCCTCAGATATTTCAAAATGCGGGCACCTGGGTGCTGAAGGATTGGAAAGGAATGTGTGTACAAGTGTGTATATACATGCATGTGTATAGTTCAAGTTAATTTCTTCAATTCACAGAAGCTTACCTAGGCACTGAAATACACAAATTTGCGTAACATTTGTCTTCTGTGTCTTTGCAAAGGGGAATACTTGGGGGAAGTTGTAAATAATTGCAATTGTCAACTTCTCTCTATCTTTGTTCTCTAAAGCTACAGGAGAGAAGTGTACCAGCTTTGCTATTCAGAGCATTTCCCTTAGCAGCCGAATCCTGTGGGAGAGTCCTGTTAGAGCAGCTTTCCTCTGCGGTGGACTCTCCTGACAAGATCACAGACGGCTTTTGGTCTCTGAGTGTCATGATGAACATCTAGTTGGGTCTATTTTTGCATCTGAAATATGTTGAAAGATGCTATGGTGAGAAGAAGCAGTACAGTAAGATTTGGAAGCAGTCTATACATGGTAATGCTTTTGGGGACAGTATGCATTTTCCTTCCAGTTCCTGAAATTTCTTATGTCTGTAAAACTTGAATTAACATCAAGAAAATATTCATGACTATACAATATTTTGATTTTCTCTTTGTGCACCAAGATTGAAATTCTATGCTTTATAGCTGCTCTGGTATGTTCTTTTCAGTTTCAAAGTTTTCCAATAAAATAAATTAATTGAGAAGAAAAATTATGATACACCTTAAACTATTTTCCCTTACTGACATACTGTTCTTCACCCTTTTATTCTGCCCTGAGTGCTGGTATGATGCCAGAATAACCTTTCAAGGCATGAGAGAGAAAATATTTTTACCTGAGAAGGTGGTTGGAGAAGGGGTTGAAAAAGTGGCTGAAACCTCAGCTGCTTTAACTACTGTTTATGATGGGAATTGGGCAACTGACAGTTTTGACCAGATTATCCCTGGGTTTAGGATGTCTGTCACTTCACTGAGATTACAGACGCCAGGTTTTGTTGTGAGCTGTTTTGCCTGTGGTGTGTAATGGGGATCCTGACTGGCAGACCTTTGTCAGACCTGCCACCCTTGTTGGATTGGAAGGTGACAGGTACCTGCTCAGCCCACAGGTGCTGAGGTGTCTCCTGTCATCTCCATGCATTGCCACACTCTGTCAGCCACCACCAGCTTGCTGCATCCTTATGGCCTGTGGGGCTGGGTGCTGTGGATGACATCTTAGTAGTTGCAAAATGGACCAAGCTTGACTTGCTTGGGAGCAGAGCTGCTCTTTGCTCATGCCTTGGAAAGAAAGGGGTGGGATGTTGCTTGTGTAGCTCCTGGAGACAGCCAGTCCTTGGAAGATGACTGCTGGTAAGAGCTGAAGCAGAATGGCGATGTGATCTATTAATTTTTCTCTTTTTGTTTTTTTCCACATTTCAGGAGGGGTGCTTGTGGCCTTCAGAAAGCTCAGTTTCGCGCCAGGGTGCTTCAGAGGTACTGACAGATTTCTGACTATCTTCACCAAATGCTTGCTTTTTTTTCCTGTAATGTATATTTGATTCCTTTGAAAGACATGCATCTATTTTTTGTAAAGAGAGCTTTTTCAGTGTAGTTCACACCATCATCTAAGCTTGTCTTAACACGCATTTAATAAATTCCTGAGACCTTTTCATAAAAGAATGGAATTCTGCCTACCTGACACCTCATCTCCATCAGCAGCTCCCTGTGTCATAGTAGGCATTCACAAGTAAGTGGTGGAGGTGTGTCTCCTTCCCGCAGTGTCTCAGTAATCTGAGTATTCATTGGAAGCTGGGAGACCAGTTCCTCTTGTCCCTGAACTTTTTTTGGATTTACAACGTGTATCCTATCAACCAGTGTCTCCTGTCTTCCAGCTAGCACATATCCCTTGTCTGTGAAGTAACTTGTGGGTGTATTGCTTTGAGTGGTCCAGCTGTCCTGTGACAAGCAATAGAACTTCCTGGTGTTAGCCCTGCATCTGTGAAGGTCTGGGGCTGAAGACCCTGCAGGGATCCAGAAAAGTGCAGTTTGTAGATCTGGATCTGAGAAGCTACTCTGTCTGTCCAGATCTGGGACAGACTAAGTGAGGAGCAATAGCACCTCAGTGAATATCTTGAATGCTTCCTTTTGTAAAGCCTGTCCTTCTCCAGAGTTTAATATACCAGGGCCATATTTTCCATCACAATGCAAAAGCTTTGTAGGTTCTCCCCAGAGGCTGAGTTCTGGCTGAGAGCTGAGGGGGAGGAGGACACCTGATACACTCTGAGAGTGAAGGTGTGAGATATGCTGAACCCTTACAAATTGTACTAAAATGGCCATCTGAATTCTTTGGGGATGCATTAGCTCTGAGTAGGAGGAGGAAGCTCAGACTGCAGCTGAAATTAAGTATTGGGGCATTGTTGTAGAACTGGTCAATTATCAAGACTAGAGAGAATTCATTTCTAGTTTTGGAAACAGAGTGATTTGTTTTTGCTCAGAATGTTTTCATGTCAGAAGGAGCTGTGTGGGGTCTTGGGCTTCCTTCGTGCAGCTGTTCTCAAGTGTGCTGGGTCCTTCCCACACCTCCTGCCTCTTCCCCTGTCTGCATATGGCTGCACGTGGGCTTGGTGTCTGCTGCGTTTAACCTCTAAGACAGGTGGCAAAAAGAAGCATTCTGTGTTTTAGCAGTTCGTTGTAAAGGTTGGAGCGCTCACAGCGCTTTGTGCAGACGTGGAGTCACGTGCGTCTCTCTTTCCGTTTCAGATCATGTACGCCCCAAGGTCCAGGGACAGGTTTACCACCCCATCTTTCATGCAGCGGGACCGTTTCAGTCGCTTCCAGCCCACTTACCCTTACATGCAGCATGAGATCGACCTTCCTCCGACCATCTCCCTGTCCGACGGCGAGGAGCCGCCGCCGTACCAGGGCCCGTGCACTCTGCAACTCCGGGACCCCGAGCAGCAGATGGAGCTCAACCGGGAATCCGTCAGGGCGCCGCCCAACCGAACCATTTTTGATAGCGACTTGATAGACATCTCCATGTACAATGGGGGTCCCTGCCCACCCAGCAGCAATTCGGGCATAAGTGCAACCAACTATAGCAGTAATGGAAGGATGGAAGGACCACCCCCGACGTACAGCGAGGTCATGGGGCATTACCCAGGCTCCTCTTTTTTCCATCACCAGCACAGCAACATGCCTCCTTCCTCGCAGAGGGGGAGCAGACTTCAGTTTCAGCAGAACAATTCAGAGAGCACAATAGTCCCCAGCAAAGGCCAGGAGCGGAAAGCAGGAAACCTGGTCTAAGTTACTCGTCCAGGTGCGTTTGGACTGAAGACAGGAGATCCCAGCAGGGCGGTGGAGGAAGGCCCCGTGCTCCGGTGCACAGTGTTGTTACGTTTCACGTGGTACAACTGAGTAAAACCAAACGTGCAAACCAGTTCTTTGTTTCTGATTCCTTTCAGGGGAATTGCATGCAAAGCAGATTGAAAGAAATACAAACTTCCATTCAGTTTGTCTACGAGCAGTGTTTTAGGGGAGGGGGGGAATATATTATTTTTTTTTAATAAACTATTTCAATTATTTAATTCTAAAAGTTAACTTAGTACAGAAATGAGGCTTGTACAGCCTGTTTTATACTCACTGAATGGCAGAAGGAAGAAGGTGGTTTTGCTAGATAAATGGGGGAAGAATTGGCCAGTTTGCTTTTTTTTTTCCTCCCAGGGTGTGAATTTTTTTTAATATGAAACAAAATTCCTGTTCTGTGTGCCAAGGTATAAAGTTGAGAACTTAGATGAATGCAAGGAATTAATTTGTGTTGTGATAAATGTGTTTTTAAAAAGTTGCACTATCTTACTGTTTTAAAAAAATATATATGAGGGAACTGTTTTATGTGAAGTTCTTCTATATGTTGTTGTTTCACCTGTGGAATAATGATAGATCCCTAGAGGTAATCTGGAGGAGTTTGCCCCCTCCCCCTGGGTTTGCTAGAAGGTGGGGACAGGACTTAGCCTAACATCTCTTGACTTTTACAATTCAGAAAATACAGGGACACTTGTCTTTGCAATAATTTGCATTCAAATAACAGTGTATCAATGGAGTGTCTTGGAGGCTTTTGGATGGAAGAAGGCAAATATGAAATCCCAGCATTTTCCATCACTTAAGGTTTAGCTATTTTGCAGTATAGACTATTTCTTTCACCAATGGCAAGGCTAAAATTCCCAGATGCGTTGATTTGTATTGATTCTAAGTGCTGCCATTCTTTTCCTTTTCATAATGCAGTATCACCAGTACTTACTGTTCTAGAGATTTTTGTCCTCACTGTAGCCTGAAATGTATTTAGTCACATATCATGACATTATGCAATAAATTGTTTGAAAATGCAGGGTGGGATTTTTTTCCCCCTGCAGCGCTGTTCAAGTTCGTGAGGCTGTTGTGGTTTTCGCTCTCCATTTCATCCTTTCAGATGCTGAGGTTCAGTCCTGGAGGTCTGTCCTATTGAAGTGAAGGGGGCCCCTGTGGCCAAACCCTGTGGTGTTTCTGCAGCAGTACCGAGAGCACTCGTGGCAGTGGTCCCGGCTCCTGCTGCATCCCTGGCAGGGATGTGGGATCGCCAGGAATTCTCCCTGCAAACCATTTTGCTCTGAGCCCTGTTGTGGAAACCCTTCTGGGTGCATGATGTCTGTGTGACACCAGCAGGACTGTGCTTATGAGTAAAGGCGACTCATGTAACCAAGTGTCTGTAAGCCCTGATTTTTGCTATACTGGCCTGGAGAGTAGTTGGAAAGTGTTCCCTGCCTGTGTTGTGGCTTGTGGGGCGTTTCTTCACTGGCTGCTCCCATGTGGAAGCACGCACGGTGCCGGAACTCAGTTGACAGAAGGTGATAGTGGCATCACAAGCACATGAAAAAGCACAAATTGCACTTAAAATGCATTTTGGAAATGGACTTAAAAGTCAGAATCTTTAGAGTCTTAGGTTGAATAGTTTCTAATATATAGGTGTATGAGTGTGTCATAGACCTTTTCACTTTAAGATCTTTTGCTTTTTTCCTATTTTCCTGAGCCTTGTGCTTGGTTGCAGGCAGCAGCCATTGAGTGCCCCAAGGGCACCAATGCCCTAGTCCCATGGCTGGAGGCTGGATTTCTGCAGGACTTCTGTACACAGGGGGCTCTGATAATTGAAGTGCATCTTTGATCTATGCAGAGTTTTAATGCCAAAACTGTGTTTGTGTGTCTGCGTGTGTGTCTTTTGAGCCTCAGTATAGATTTGTTTTCTTCATAAGGTAATTTGATTTTATTCTAGTTTAGAAAACATTTGTATAACTGTTAGTCTGAATACACAGCCCCATTTGTCTCTGTAATTGTTATTTTGGTCTGAGTCATGCTGGTAATGCAGAGTAAAGCTGCCTTTTATTGTGTGTATTAATTGAAGGGAGAGATAGAGATTGTATGGTGGGATTCACTTATTTTTTATCCTCTCAGACCCGCAGGACAGGTGTTTAGAAGATGACTAGGTGGCTTTCAGTCAGCTGGGGCTCTCATGGCTGTCTGGTTCCTGGGAGTAAAAGCTGTGACGTTAGAGTTTTGCAAACAACCTATGAACATAATCCTTAGTTAAAATCCACAAACAAACAAAACCCAACCAGAGGACAAAGCCAGTAAATGTTGGTTTTAGTCTTCATTGACTTTTGTCACTTGAGGAGTGAGCCTTTAAGCCAGAGAATGCCTACACAGATACTGTGCTGTTGCCTAAACGAGGATTGTTTAGCCGAGAAGCCTTCAGGTGAGAACAGCTGGAACTCAGCTGTCATGGCAGAGCACACCTGGACTGCACCCTGGGCTTGGGATGGTTGAAGACAAACTTTCCCCAAGTGCAGATCTCAGCAAAGTGAGCCTTGAAGTTGCCTTCAAAGTCACCTCTTGGGAACATACTTTCTTTAAGAGCAGCCCTTTGCCATCTTTTGCCCTCTCTGCATGCCAGTGGATTTATGCACTTCCCATTGACGTTGTCCACTATGCTGTCTCTTAATTTTTCTTGGCTGAGAAAATTTTTCTGCATGGAAAATGTAGCCTTTTCCAGTTGTTTAGAGAATATTTGTTTAAAAATAACTTTGTATTTGCTCACCTAATAGTTGCATCTCCTCTTGCATTTTTGTCTTCTCATCCTAGAATCAGAGAATAAGCTGAGTTGGAAGGGACCCATCAGGATCATTGAATCTAACTCCCAACCCTGCACAGAGCCATCCCCAAGAGTCACACCTTGTCCCTGAGAACATTGTCCAAACACTGCTTGAACTCTGTCAGGCTTGGTGCTGTGACCACTTCCCTGGGGAGCCTGTGCCAGTGCCCAACCACCTTCTGGGGGAAGAATCTTTTCCTAATGCTCAACCTAAACTGCCCCTGGCACAGCTTCCAGCCACATCCACTGGTGATCCTGTCACCAGTAAATGGAATGAGGAGATCAGTGTTTGCCCCTTCTCTTTCTCCCATGAGGAAGCTGTAACTGCACTGTCTCCCCTCAGGCTCTTCCAGGCTAAACAAAGTAACCTCAACCACTCCTCATACAACTTCCCCTCAGGACCCTTCATCATCCTCACTGCCCTCTGGACACTCTAGTGGCTTAATGTCGTGCTCTGCTTTCCTAAATGTAATGTGCTGACAGTACTTCTCAGCTCTGGAAGTGTAGTGACTAGTTTACTTGCTGTAGGTGAGCTTGAAATCTTCTGTTTTGGGGCCTCTTTTAGCAGTAAGTAGGCTATTTTCTGATGGCTATTAGTGCTCTCCAATGGGAAGGCAGTCAACAGCGTAACGTTGTAGCACTTTGTTTTTTGTTTTTTTTTCCTTCTGTTGGCATGGTAGAGAATCTGCTCTTGGTAACAGAACAGGATGGTAAAAGAAATACCAGAATTAGAAAGCACTATCAATCTTTGCAGGCTTAGAAATTGGTGAACTCTAAAGATAGGTAATTCTATGAAGCATTTATGGAAGACAAGCTTTGAAAATATCCAGTATTAATAGACTGTATTCCAGAGCCACTCAATGAAACTTTGTATAAAGTATAAAAGATTTCTGCAAACATCGTAGCATTAATTGTGTAGATTTTGCCTTTGTACTGATGCTCTGGTTTATGTGTCTCATGCACAAAACCCACATAATGTATGTGTGGTGTTTTCTATGTGATGCATCATATTTGCTTGAATTCTGGTTGCATCTTCTGACTTTGCCCAGTAACTCATGTTCCCAAAGTTCAGTATAGTGATTCGTTTAGAAAATTTCAGGTTAAAAGATTATTTTTTCTTCTAAATGCACCTTTATGAAATAAAGTTTTGTGACCTCTGTTCTACTGCAAAGACTAATTTTTCCCTTATGTGTCTTGGCATGGCTCTCTCCTTGATGCTAAATATGCCCCATCTTTGCTGGTTTTGTATGATCTTTCAGGGCTAGAAAAGGCAGGGGGTTTAGCAAAAGAAAAAAACAGTTTCTCTCCCAGTTTACCAGTGGAGCACTTGGCACTTAGCTCTTAATTCTGAACCTGTGTCTATCACAGTTGTGGTTGGGCTCCTCTCAGTGCTGGACAAGCAGACTGAGTGCGATGCTGCTTAAAAAGTGTGAGGGAAGGGTAGGAAGAGGGACACCCAGCCAACAATGCAGTGTTGAGATCCCTTTCCTGGCATGTGTGGCACATGCAGAATTCACAGGACTTTGCATAATAGGATGTTTTTATCAGGGAGGATCTCATTATGCTACTCTTGATCTTGTCACTGATGAACTCTGCACTTGGGCCAGTCTCAGGATGACGGGACTTTATTACAGCATGGTTCTCCCTTGGAAATACGAAAACTCAAGCATACATCCCATGTACAAGCTCATGATGGCTAGTGAGGAAGATGTTTGCATTCCTGCACTCATGGAATGTGCAGGAACCATGGGTTAAGCTGTGCTTGATTTGGCTTTTTATAACTGCTTGCCCACTTCTTCTACCAGTTTGGCCCAGCTGGAAGCTGCTTTTGTTATGCCAAATCTCTGAATGTTCTTGTTGCAGATATATATTTTTTTTTAAAGTGTCGTTGAGAGTTCTTTTTTTATCTTCTGTGAATGGGGTGCAGGAATGGGTGAGGAGGAGAATTGCATTGTTCATTAAGGAATGCACTTCTTTGCAATAGAGAAGAAATCTTGTCCTGCTGAAGAACCCCATGTGGAGGCTGTCTGGAACAGTGCTGTCTGAGGCAGTTGTTTCTAACCCTGCCAGGTAGTGAGATATTGTACCTTAAAACTGACACTCTAATCTGTAAGGAATGTTTGAATGCTTTGGAGAAGATTGATTGCTAACCTTTCTCTGACTCTATCCCTGAAAGCTCATGGTAGCTAAGGTAACCTGATTTTGTAGGCGAAGAAAAGCAAAATATTAAGTTGGTGAAAAATAGATTTACATCAATATTTTTCTTTGCTGCTTTTTTTTTTGCTTTTTTTTTTTTTCCTAAGGATAAACAATAGGCTTGCTAGCACATTTGAAAGTATTTAGGATTATTAACAGGTTCTCTCTGGTCATTACTGTTGAGTCATGTCTGTGCGCACACAAACCTGCATGCAAACTTGTCCCCTTGATTATCGCTGTACTAGTTGCTATTCCATGATCACCTTCCAGAAGTGCTAAATGACTCTGTGTTGTGCTCTCAGGAAAAATGCAGGTCATTTGTCAAACAGCAGGAAGCATGAGGAATACTTGCTTTTTAGTCCTGTAAATGTCATGATGTATGTTTTAGCAGTGGGGGGCTTTCTTGCTGCACCAGTTCTTGCCTGTCACCTGGTGTGCTGGTGCATCTTCCATCCAACAGCTCTCTCTCCTCTTGGGTGAGCTTTGAAAAATCTTTGTGCTTTGGGATAACCCCAATGCAGACCTCATGCATTGATGTACAGGAAGGAAATATACTTAGTGTACCCTAAATCTCATAAGCATGTTTTTTCAGACTAGCTGATGATGAGACCCTTCTGTGCGGTGGGTTCAGATGAAGTCTGGCTTTTGATTACATTCTTTTTTGATAAAGACTGTCACACATAATTTAATTGCACATATCTGGTCTTTCCCTGCACTGTGTTGCCTGCTTGCCAACCAGTACGATTACAACTTTTCTCCTACACTAGCCCCAAATGTGTCAATCATTTCAGTCCCTGGAAAGAGGCAGTCTTACTGAGTTGTCTGAGACCTGTTGAGGGCTTTTAGAACATGGCAAAGTTCCATGTGAGGATGTGTTGAACTTAAAGAGGTTTCCACCCAAAAATAGTTCTATATGTTTTCATTAGGAAATTCAAACTTAAGGTTTTGAGAGTATACTGACTGAAAATGTTGGTAGCATTTTTTTTTTTGTTATTAGTATATTGTTTGCCAGCCTGTCCTCAGTAATCAGGGATGTAAATTACCTTTTGAGTCACCTCTGATTGCATTTTTGGGCTGGCAAAAGCCCCATTGGGCACACTTGCACCAGCAAAAAAAAAAAAAAAAAAAAAAAAGTCGTTTTCTTGGTACAGCTCTGAGGAATAAACAGAAGCTGTGCCACTAAGTTCATCCTCCAAAACCACCATGAGACATGTGTTGCCTCTTCCCAACAAACTGAAGTGTAGGTGTTTTAATTAAGTGCTTTGCTGCACTATTTAGTACCGCAGTGGAGGGGCCTACTGACGTTTCCTTGAAATTGTCATTGGCATTACATGTATTTCAGGGATGCTAATGCTGTTTTTGTAACCACCCAGTACAATTATCCTGCTTTTTGAAAGGGAAATCAAGGACCATTTTGTGTCACAAACTCTCCTGGCTCTTACTGCTGCCTTGCTGGTGTCTCTTCTGTGTTTAGACTGAACACAAGCAACCCAGGTATTGCTAGTGTTGCTTTCTAGCTATAAAAGAGCTTACCTTTTTATGTTGATCAATGACAAAAAAACAAAACTGCAACACAGATATACTTCCCCGTCCCTCTGACAGACGTGTGATTTGCTGCCAGAGATGATGCTATTTTCTTTGCTATATTGCTGCTGCTGCTGCTGTTGCTGCTGTTTTAAGTGGTTTGGTGTGTGAGCTTTCTGAAACAACATGGTGTGTGTAGGATCTTGTGGGTGACAAAGCTGTCTCTTTTCTTCCTTTCTCTCCTTGGTTTGTGCTTGTCTGCTGTGGTAGGTTTACTAATAAATTAAATATGTCCTTATTAGATATAATTTTGAGGAGGTTTGCATGTCCATAGTTTGTAAGCAACTAAGGTGCCTCATTTTCAAGTCTGAGCAGATAGGAATCCCCTTGCACTCAAGAGGGCCTGATCCAAAGCCTGCTGAAGTTGGTAGGAAGACTCTTGCCAACTTCAGGGGGCTTTGCATCAGGCCTTGCACTCCCACCTTTGTTGTGCCTCACTTATAATGGTGCTTTTTCAGTTGTCTGTCTTTTTTTCTGGTTTGGGTTGTTTTTGTTTTTTTTTTTTCTTTGTATGGTGCTGTGTATAACTTGAATATATTATGCACATATCCTACCCAATGGGTAGAACAAACAAACATACAAAATCAAATAGATGTTGTTAATACTGTAAGATAGTGTACAGATGATACCAATTTTAACATAAAAAATGGCATAGACTTTGTGAATGCCAATCTGTGCTTGGTCCTTTTTTTGTAAGAAAGTTTGCAAATTAATGCATACAAATGACAAAAAGTCTATGTATTTTATTTTCCTATTAAATATCAATATAATATCATAAGGGACAAAGGTTAAACAAATCCTTTTTGACAAGCCTGTGTATAGCAATTAGTCGTTTGATGCAACTTTGCTGTGAAGATTTCTTTTTTTTCTTTTTAATTTGTCACTTTAAAAAAAAGGAAAAAACCACAAAACAAACAAAACCTCCACAGCTTTAACCTTGCGACTAGATGCTTCTTGTTTTGGTTGTTGCTTTGCTATTGCTGAGTTGGACCAGTATTGAAGTCCAGTATATCTGCTGGACTTCTCCAGCAGATACATTATTTATTACTCTCCTTGCTTACCTTTTTTATTCCCTTAAACTTAGAAATGGGCTAAAACTTTTCAAACCTTTTTAATCACATCCTAGATTTGAAGTGAAGCTCAGACAGGTGGGAACTGACCCAAACCATCCCTGCAAAGTCAAAACTAGGCCAATGAGAGTTCTGTGACAGCAGCCAACCCTTGCTCTGTGCCCATGACTGGTGCACCATGCTGCCACTACAGACTGCCCATGGGCTTGGGGTGTGGATGGACTCACTGGTGACCTGTGCTCTGATTGCAGAGTGGTCAAGAATGGCTGCAGTTGCTGTGTGCAGGGTTTGAGTGGGAGCTTTGAGTAGGCAACTCTGCTGCTGTGTTGGCTTCTGACAGCAATGGCTTAACCCAGGTTCATATTTAAGATTACAGGGAAATGCTTAGACCTGTTCAAACCCTACCCGGGAAGTGGTGTGGGAAGTAATTTGACACTTCAGCTTCCTGCCAGGCTCCCTTGGCAGTTTGGTTCTCCCCCGGTGTCTCCCTGTGTTTGGCGTTCCATTCCCGTGCTCCTGCACACTCTTTGGTAAAGCAAATACCTCAGGAAAACTCAACATGAAGTTCTAGTGTAGGGACTTGCAGATGCTGTACTTATTTTTCTAAACTGTTTGTTCTAACTATCCCAGGACAGTAGGTGATAAAAAAGTTTATCAGTCCAAGACAGACTTGTCCTCACAGATGGATACCAACTAATCGTTCATAGATACTCCTGTCTGTATGTAGCTTTTTTATACTTGCCAGGCTTTAACCACAGATGTAAGGTAGCAAGGTGTTTGGAGATGTTTGAGATGGCGTTTTGGTTTGGTTTTTCAGATGATTAGCAAAGCGCTGTGCTAAAACTCAGGGGGCCTTACCCAGGGCCATTGAAGTCAGTGGTGGGGCTTCCTCTGGTTTGAGTGGGCTTTCAACCCAGTCCGTCATGCTGGGGGATGGTGCCTTGGGGCACACTCCTTCACTGCTTCTCTGTCAACCTGAAGCATCTACACCTTTGTCTGTAAATATCTTTTTAAAAGCCCTCACAGGAGTCCTGTGTCTGAATGTTGATCATGGTTGTTTTGGGTTTTTTTGTTTTGAAGAAGTGTGTTAAATTTTTTATGGCCAGTTCTGCATCATCATGCCCTTACAGGTAGCTTGTATCATCACATCCTTCTATATGTTGAGCTGTTCTGTCAGTAGGCGTGTACCGTAGGTATATATGCATATTTTCGTGGTTGTCACTTGTTAATTCATTTATTGTTTGTCAGGGCATGGAGTAATTGTTGTGGAAGTGTGCCTTGCCTGGCCACCTTCACATTTCTGTTTGCACTGCAGTACCACTTCTGTGCATGAAGGAAGAAAAGCATACAACCCCGGGCCTTCACTAGGAAGACTGTGAGAGTAAACCTCCTGCTAGAGGATTCTAGAGTAGGATTTATCATAACAAAACATGCATATTGAGTGGACCAAACACAAATATGTCTCCTTTTAGAACTTGCTTTGAAGCTGCAGTGGAAAGAGCAGACTATCTATTAGGTGTATTCACAGCTGTGTTCACGCTTTTCCATTTACCACAAAGCACAGCAGGCAGCCAAGATTTTCAAAGGACTATGAGCAGAAGTTACGAGAGCCTCAGGCATCATAGACCTGGACAGCAAAAATAATAATAACAGTAATTTTTAAAAAAATCACTTTAGTATTCTTTAACAAAGCTTTTCTACTCATAATATAAAGACTACATAAGTGTCGATAAGGGTTTTATCTTTGTATAACTCTCAACTGCCCAATGCTGCTGTGCTCAGAGCATTTCATGATGGTATGTACATCAGTCAGGCTGTTACACTCAAAATTAACCATCTAATGCCTGTTTTTAGAGTGTTACCCTTTCTTTGTTGTTTCTTGCTAGTTAATTTACAGTGTAAAATGCTTTATTGCTGTATGGATTTTAATTTTTTTTTTGTATTTCCAGCATAGTGACTTTCAAGATCACATTTTAAACACATCTCTTATTTTTGTCCATTTTCTTTCAAGCTATTCTGAAATATGTACAGCACTATCAACAATATTTAATCTTTCTTTTAAAATTTATTGTTGTAAAACAATGCTATTAAAAACAGTACGTCTTTTTACAACTGTATTGGAATTTCTCAATAGCTGTTCATGTGATGCTATGACAAACCTGGCTTGCTTTATTTTTTATTTTTTTAAATTTTATTTTCTGTTTAACACAATTAATTTGTTGCTTATTTTCCACTGTAACTCCCAGTTATATACAGAAAAAGATTTCAACTGTTGTGTATCTGACTCTTTTAATTGAGCAAATGGTGATGTCCTAGTTTTTAGACCTAAGGTCTGTTTATTGCAATACTTTTAAAGGAAGATGTTGCTCTAAGTGCTGTTGTTAGTTTTAAATACAGATTTTATGCTTGTTCTTAATATGCTGTGGTTAAACCATGGCACAAAATTATTAAAAATTATTAAATGCATTTGTCTCCTGTTGGATTTATTTTCCCTTTGAAGTGAAAAGAACAAAAAAGCATGGAACACTAGAGTGGCCTTGGTAAAATGAATACTTGTCTTTTTCCTTTGCTGTTTTGCTGCTGGCAGCCAGGTAGCAGATCTTTAAGGAATGTGAGTGGACTAAATGCTGGAAGCATCATGTGAGGACCCCGGGAAGTGGGTGTCTGGTGAGGGTTTAGGATCAGCGTTCTGACCCTCACACTGGTGATTAATGCTGGGATGGTTCTGGGCGTTTCTGCCCTGCCTCTGCAACAGGATGGGCTGTACAGGAGACAGCCTGCCACACGCTGCAGTTAAGTCTGGGCACTTAATCTGAGCCAGCTCGTGGTTTGAATTCCTTTAAGATAACAACCCCACCTCAATCTCATTTCAGGCCCTGCTGTTGGTGGTGGCCTCTGGCACAGCAGTGCTGACTAACCAGCGGGGGAATAAGCAGTGCCCCCAAAGCATTGAGCTGCAGAAACTCTTCAAAAAATGAAGATGCAAAATATGGCTTGTGGGAGGGAGATTCACAACCTATTTTAAGAAAGCTGGGATGTGCTTTGGCCAGTGCTTAAAACGAGCAGTTGTGGTCCAGTAATGGGGTGAAGAGAGGGATGTTACTGTTAATGAGAAACCAGATGGGAGGGTCCCGTGAAATGCTCAAAGACTCGTCTTTGGTGATACAGATCTTTGCAAGGCAGATCAAATTATTCCTGGCTGGCACCTGCCACTTTGCCATACTAAAGCTTAATAAAACTGGGAAAGAGCAGGTAATTTCTGTTCATAAGTGTATAAAGTGATGCTTTATTTAGCATGATTATTAATAACAGTTATCCTGTGCTTGCTGGAGTTTGATGTCTGTGTTGCTGCAATGTGGTGCTGAACTTGATACTTCAAACCTGGGGATTTCTTGCAGGTCTTTTCCAGGAAGATGTCTGCTGTGGGGTCCACCTCACTGCTGACACCCTGCTATGGAGCTGCCTTTATGTTCCACTCAGAGAGGAGCCAGGAGCATTCTCCTTGCTGCTGTTCTTTTCAAAAGCCTTAGTCCTTTAAATGTTACAGTACTTATTTTGAGGTCAAAAGTAACCATATTTTTTCCTATAACCACCCTGAGTTTGCTCTCCTCTATCTACAGCATTTTAATTCCTCTTTAGTATTTCGAAAATTGCTTGTTCCTTAGTCCTTATCTCCAAGCTTCTGCTCCTCCTCTACTGTCTGAACCCTGAATCCCTAGAAACTGCGTTTTTTGAGCCTGCTTTGATCTTTTACTTAATCTGATTTTAATTGTATTTCTATTTGGTTTATAATATGCCATTCTGTTTGATTGTGTTTTACTATCCCTGCCAATGGTTGCAACTCAGCTGTAAATGGGATGTCTCATCTCAGTAGGGTTACTTTTTTTCTGCTGAAAGATTAATACAGTGGCTGCTGCAGTCCTGTGAAACCTCTAGGTCTGGCTTGCAGGCTCCCAGCAGTATTGTGTCTCATTACAAACACCCTGTTTTTAACATTGCAAACCCTTTTCTTCCAAAGACCCCTCTGTAATGAGACTTCGTTACTTAGACAAAAATTAATTAGGCTTCTCTCATTATCACTGTTTTGATCAGTTGTGCTCTAAGTGAGTTCTAATTAAAATGCACATTTTAAAACCCTTATTGCTGAATCCTCTTCTAATAGCTCACTTCTACTGTGGCGATGCCCTGCTTTCTGTGCAGTTTGCATTGTGCTGCTTTTGCAGAACTCTGGCATTGACTAAGAAAGCTAAAAACTTGCATGATTTTTGTTTTTGCTTGTTTTCTACATTTTTTTTCAGACTCGCTGCCAAATGATTGCTCCTGAGAGCCTGAGAATGGGGATTAGAGCTGAAAAACTGAGTTCTTTACATGTGGTAAAATTGATGAGCTGAGTTTCTCAGTGTCCTGTATAGTCAGTAACCCTACTTGTCCCCACAATGTTCCAAAACATAACGGGGAAGCTATATACTGCAGTTGTTACTATTTAATTGCAAATTTCTGCTTGCCTTAGATGTTCCAAGTTGCCTTAAATACATTATTTATTTTGGCAGGACTGCATGATCCATCCCAGGGATACTCTCCACATCCTAAGCCAGTGGATGCTCTTCTATGGCTAGAGGGGGACATTTAAAGGCTGGTGCTCCTTAATAAAGGGGCTAATCTGTAAATCAGATAAAATATTTTGTATCCTTCAATGGTTTCCACTGTGAAGTGTGTTGGAGAACAGCAGCAGAAAGGTGCTAAAAGTATTTTAAAGATGAGGAAACACACATGAAGAAGTACATGCCAGGTTTCAGCGCAGCCTATGGCAATGCTGGGAATAACCTTTCCCTTGCCACCCTTCCCAGTTCTTCCACTTACGAGGTATAGTTTCCCTCTGCTCGCTTCCAACACATCCCACTGTCTTGTACAGAGCTATTTTCTGTTTGGCAGGGCTTTGAGCAAGCAGCCAGGACACGGCCACCCCTTGTTCAGAGAAAGAGGGCATCTTTTTCATGGAGGCCAAAATGCCACCCTCGAGCCTCCATCAGTGCCAACACCAGATCATTCCAGCTTAATTTAACATTTGCAGACATTATAGTGATTGACAGTTGAGTTGAGTGGAAAATTCCAGTTTAATCCTGCTCTGTGTGCCACAGACATGGGCTCAGACAGCTTGACCTACATTTAACCCTGGGCAGCAAGAAATTCTAAGGGGAAAAGAAAAAAGTAGTTTTCATCTCAAAGCAGTGAGAACATTCCCACTTATTACACATCCCTGTGTATATGCATACACGTGTAATTGTGTTACAGCACTGTGAATATTTCATGAGCTGAGCCAAGTTTGCCCTGGTTGGCTTTACTGGGTGAAGAAGACATGTAAGTCAAATGTAAAAGCACAAGTGTTCTTGCATAGCTGTTCAGCAGGGTTTATGGCAACAGCAAAAGGGATAGGAGCTAGTTATTTCCTGACAATGGGGTTAGGATTGTAAGTGCTATAAAATTTGCTTATGCTGCAAACTTTATATCTCTTGGGGGAAAAGTTGATGAGCTGGTAACTTCAACTATTGTATTGTCAGGAAAAGCCTAACAGGTAAGGCTTGACTGAGGGACTGCAGAGTCAGTCTGGTTTCTTTGAGCCCCCTCCTTCTGCAGATCAAAGGTGCTGATAGTGACTGACTGTATTTGTTTTGGGAAGTTAACTGGTGCAGTACTGGGTGTCACAGCTTTTCAGCGAGAGGTGCATTGGCAAACATGAAAAGCCCTGTGGCTGAGTGATAACTGCATTAACTACTCAGCATGCAAGCCCTCTCACCTTCTGCAGTCATGCTGTATATTATCCCTATAGATAATACGCATGCTATCTGCTAGGGCAAACAGGCACTTTACTATAAAATTGTGCTTTGTCAGGGAAATGGCATCAGGTGCACTAACATCACCATCTGACAGTCCCTGTCTGCAGTCAAATTGTACTCGAGAGTAAAGTATGCAGCTGTAGCTTGAGTGCTGCTTGTGCACTGGTACTTCTTTTTCTTGAAGGAGATTGCCTGTGTGTGGGTACATGCTGTGCAGAGGTGTGAGGGCTAGTGCACAGCAATAGAAAATACACTGTAAGTACATTAGGCAGAACTTTGAGTATAAAATGACACTGTGTTCTCTTTATTTTCATGGCTTTTCTAATCAAATCCAGGATAAAAATTAAATTCAGTTATTTGGCTAACCACACTAGTCATCAGTTAGCCAAGGCTGAGAATTTCCCTTTTTCCACTACAATGCAGCCATAGGTCTCCTTCTGCATTAAAACACAGCTGCCACATGTGAGAGGTATCGGGGGGCCACAGCTGTGTGCAGGCACCTGCTTTTGGGGGAAAGGTGCTCCAAGGCTGTTCTCAGGCAGTGCCTGGATGAAGAGTTCGTGCAAAAGCACTGGTGGAAGTGCTTGACAGGTCCAGCTGAGAGTACTTGGTGCCATTTACTGCAGAGTCTATTCAGCTGAAGGGTAAGTACAGCATCACTGCTCATCTCTGCCTTCTCATATCCTCTCAGATGCACGTCCTTACAAGGTCTGGCAACTCTTTCTGCACCTATGAACAAATCCATGTGAAATGGTAACAAAAAAAAAGAGATGTGTGGTAAACTTGGAGCTTGTGTCTTTAGAACCTAATGGTGGAGCTGGATTTTGTCTCCTCTGCTTTGTGACCCCAGAGGGGAGGCCAGATCAAGGCAGTGTTCACAAGGAACCTGTGCTGTCGCTCTGTGCCTGCTTCAGGTCATTAAGGCAGCCCACTGAAATTAGCAGTGCTGGATCTATTCCACTACCAGCCTCCCAGCAGTACAGTTTTGATTCATATTAAATGTAGGATCCCAACTGTATTCCTGATGGATTCAGCATAGCATTTCAAGTGGAAAACATCAGTTTTGTGACTTAATTGAGTTTGAGAGGAGGACACCAGGATATTCGATACTTGACTGGCAATGGAGTTGACTCAAGAACTGTAGCATGTTTGGGCATTATTCCTGAACAAGCCTGAATATCCTCCCCTGTGTTCCCTCCTCTGTGATTGTCCAATCAATTCATCAAACTCAAGCCCAAACTTAACACTACATGTTACCCTGCAGGCTTTTGAAATCAAGATGTATTCTTTCTACTTAAGAAGATCATAAAAATAGGCAGCTAATTGCCAGGGGATAATTACAATTCTCTAATTATTATTGTTGCTGATGGTAAGTGATGAACGAGGGTGAATGTGAAGCAATGCCCTAAGCTGACACCCTGAAGGGGACACAATCAGAGGAATTTGTTTCAAGTTTGGCTCCAGCACCATCTTGAGTCACTATTTTTGCTCTGGCCTGTTACTGGATCACAGCTTTGGCTCCAACCCTACTCAAAAGGCTCAGCTGCACCTTCAGCTTGGGCACCAATTTCTACTGTGACTGGCTCTGGTCCTTGTTCAGGCCACTATTTTGAATGGCCCCATTTTCACTATTGCTTCATTTCCAACCATTGCTTAAACCACGATTTCAGCTCCTCTTGGACTGAGACTTCAGCTGTTCCCCTGCTAGGCTCTGACTTTGGTTTTGGGCCCATCTTGGGCCATGATTTTGATTCTGGCTCCTGCTCAGGATGTGAATTCAGCTTTGGCCCAATATTGAGCTGCCATTTCTGCCCAGCTCCATCTTGGTCTACAGCTTTTTCTCCTGCCTGTTTCAGACCAATACTTGGGTGCCAGTCCAGCATTGGTTTGGCTCTGGCTGTATATCGCTCTTTGAGCTGGGTTCCAGTCCTTGCTCCTTAGCTCTGTCTCTTCATCTCCAGCTTGGTATCAGGCTTCAGCTCTGGATCCTGGCTGGGCTGTGATTTTGGCTCTGGTCCCATCAGGCTGTGACTGCAGGTTTGACCTCTGTTCAGGCTGTGAGTAGAGATCAGGAGCCATCCTGGGCCTCTGCCATGTCTCCAGCCCCATCTTTGGCAATGGTCACAGCTCCAGAACACATCCTGAGCCACAGCTTTGATTCTGGTCCCATCTTGGGTCATGAGCTTGTCCCCAGCCTGATACAGGGCTCTGACTCCAGCTCAGGCTCAGGTCTACTGCTCTGCCCCTGCTCTGTCCTTGACTCTGCTCTGCCCTTCTCTGTTGTGACTTTGGGTCCTGCCTGATATCAGGCAGCAACTTTGGCTCTGGTCCCTGCTTGGGCTGTGACTGGTGCCAGACTGAGCTGTCAACCTCAGCTTTCTAGAGATATTGGAGTGAGACTTTATCTTCTCCTATCTATGGCAGCAATTTGAGCTCTGTCTCACCTCAGGCTGCTACTGAAGCTCTGGCTCAATACTGGGTTGAGTTTTTTGCTTCAGCCTTATCTTTGGCCATACCTTTGGCTCTGGCCATTGTTCAGGTGGCTGCTTTGGGTCTGCCCAGGCTTTGGGTCTGACCTCTCCTCAGGAGGCTGCTCTGACTTGGCCACTGTTTGGGCCATGGCTTTGGCTCTGGCCCCATCTTGGCTTGTGACTTTGTCTCCAGCCACATTTTCATCTGCAACTTTGGCTTAAGCTGTTACTCAGGCCAAAAATTTGGCTTAACATCCATCTTGGGCTCCTACTTTGTCTCCAGCCTGATCTCTGATTGCAGTTTTGGTTCTGGATTTGTATTGGGCTCTGACATAATCTCTGGCCCGATATTGGCCAGATGCTTTGCCAACAGCTTGATGGAAGATCACAGCTTTGGCTCTAGCCCTGACTGGAGGCTATTACAGCTCTCATTTGGGCTGCTGCTTCAGCTTCAGTCCTGTGTCAAGCTGTGACTTTGGCCACCTCACCATCTGCATCTTTGTCTCTGCTTTGATGCTCAGTTGCAACTTTGCCTTTGGTTCCTGCTTGGTTCACGACTTCTGCTTTCGCCCATTCAACTTTTGCTTCTTGGGCAGTGATTTCAGCTCTGTTCCCTGTTCAATGACTGGTGGCTACTTTTGAGCCATGTCTTCAGCTCCTGTCCACTGTGAGGCCATGAGTTTGGCTCAGTTTTTGGATCAGGGCTGCAACTCTGGTCCCTGCTCCAGGCCCTGTGAGGATCATGGCTTCTGCTCCAGTCCCATATTGAGCTGTGCCTTTGGCTCTGGCCCCATTTCAAGGCATGAGTCTGGTTCCAGCCCTATATCAGACTGTGATTTTAGTTCCACCCCATCCTGAGCTGTAACATCAGTGGTGGTGCCATTTTTGCTGCATCTTTTTCTCTTGGTCAATCTCAGACCATGTCTGTGGCTCTGGTCCCTATTTGGGTTGCTGATTTGTTCCTTGTCATTTCTTGGGCTGTTAGTTTGCCTCTAGGGGAAATCTTGGGTCATGATTTCAGCTCTGGCCCCATCTCTAGATGTGACTTGAGCTCCATTGCAATTTCAGGCCATGGTTTCAGTTGCAGACACATCTTGGGTCTCTGAGATAAATCTGGCCTAATACCAGATTGCTACTTCAGCTTCAGACCTGTTTGGTCTGTGACTGTGGCTAGGGCTGGACAGCAGGTTGTGGCTGTGGTTGCAGCCCCATGCTGGTCTGTGGCTTCATCTCAGTGGCATTTCTGGGCAGGATTTCAACTCTGGCCCAATATTTGGCTGTGACTGATGGCTGGAGAGGCTACCTAGGACAGAAGCTAGACAGAGTAAGAGAAATAAAGTAGGTATTTATTAAAAGATGACCAAAGGATTCACCTTGGGCAGTACAAGAGCCTGGTTGAGGCCACACTCAATATGGATGATGGGTCACGAGTTTTCACACTTCAATAAGTTTGGTCCATTTACACGTTGGGGTTAATTGTCCAATTACAGCTTCAGGTTATGAAGTCTCATCCTTCCATTTTGCACTCCCCCTCCAATTCACTTTTGTTTATACATTTTGGGGCCTGAAGCTGCAATGGTGACCTTGGTTCACAGGCTGGAAAAGGATTGTTTTGTCTAACTAAACTGTGGAGAGAACTTGCTAACACTCTATATAAAGTTCAGCATTATATACTAATGCAGTGCAGAATCCGAAAGTTATGAGAGCTAAAACTTACAGCATCAGCCTCAGGTCTGGCCCTGTCGTGGACTACTACTTGCCTCCAACTCAACTTTGGCTCTGGTTCATGCTCAGACAGTGAGCACCACAGCACTCTGGGCAGAAATGTAGGCTCTGGCCCCTATCTCTGGGCACAGCTTTGGTTCCAGCCCATCTTGGGTTATGAATTTTTTGGCTCTGGCAGTACCTCAGCTGTTTTGTCCTGATACTGGGCCATGATTTTTGTTCCAGTTCCAGTAGGGATGTTATCTTGACTCTGGGCCCACCTTTAGCTACAATTCTGGCATTGGACAGTGCTTGGGCTTTGATTTTGTCTCTTCCCCATCTTGAGCCACAACTTAGGCCCCAGCCAAGTAGTAACTTGTTATGTTGGCTCTGGCTCTGCATTGGTTTGCAACTTCAGCTCCAGTCCCATCTTGGGATATGATTTCAGATCTGCCCCCTGCTTGGACCTTAACATCTACTCCAGTTCCATCCTGGGGCCCCAGTTTTGACACAGGTTCCTTGCTTTGATCACAGCATGTACAGTAATTTCACGACTATAAGGCACACCAGATTATAAGGCACACTTCCGTGTGTCGGCAAATTTCCAAACTTTTGCTGATATATAAGGTGCACTGAACTGTAAGGCGCACTTTTTTTCTTGCAGCAAGGATCCGCTGCTGGCTCCCCCCATGTGGTTGCTGGCTGCAGCCCCGCCTCCACCCGGCAGCCGCAGCACCGCGGGCCCCCCTGCACCCAGCAGCTGCGGCCCCACGGCCCCGCCCCCACCCAGCAGCCGTGGCACTGCCGGGTCCCCCTGCGACTCGCAGCTCACACTTCCGGGTTGGCAAATTTCCGAACTTTGTCCATATATAAGGCGCACCGGACTATAAGGTGCACTTCCGGGTTCGGGCCAAAATTTTAGTCAAAAGGGTGCGCCTTGTAGTCGTGAAATTACTGTACTCTTGACACATCCTGGGATGCCCAACTGTGGGCCCAGCCTGCTCAGGCTTTCAGCTGAGCACTGTCCCAGTTTCAGGTCCAGCCCCATTGCAGGTTGTGACTTGGGGATGCTGGGCAGCAGTGTTACATGTGGGGCAGGGAGCAGACAGCAGCTGGGGAGGTTGCCAAAGCAGCCATTTCCCTGCTGTACGTGTAGTGGTGGATGTCTTAGACCTGGTCTCACCAGATTTCTGAAGCTCTGCAGAGGTGGAGGGACCCACATCCCCACCCACCCTCTAATGCCTGAAGGGACAGCCCTTTCCCACGGGGATGTTGAGCTGTGAGAGGTGAAAAGGCAAGCAAGCCCTGTTAGCCTTGACTGAATGGTCCTGCGGGCAATGGAAGGTGCTGCTGGCACCAAGGCCTCCTGGCACTCACTGGGCACCGCCTTGCTGGGGTCACTCGTGGGCTGCCTCAGGGCCTCCTGGTGCTGTGGCCAAACTGCTTTCCCAGGCCATGGTACCTGCTCCCCTGTTCCTTCTCTGCTGCTGCAGGCACTCACTGATGCTGCTCCACCTTAAGGGACACTGCTGCCACATGAGTGTGCTGGCTTGGGTACCAGAAGGAGACCCTGTGCTGTCCCCAAGTGCCCCATGCTTGCCCCAGCCTGCCAGCACAGTGCAGGCACACTGCCTCTGCAAAGGGTGGTGGCCCCTGGCTTCCAGCCATGCAGACTCATGCTAAGTCAGACTCTCACTAAACAAGAACTTCACTTTAGTATCATGGCAAGAAATTTATGAAATACAGGATGAAAGTCAACTTTAGCCTAGTTAAAACTGCAGCGTAGCTGGGTACCTGCTGGGCACCAAGTGGCCTCACATTCATCCCCTGGGTGCCCCATGAACCTCCCCAGGTGCTCTCTGCACTAATGAGGCAGAGGTTCCATGTAGGGCCAGTTTGAGAAAAGGTTACCAGTACAACCAAGCATGTGACTAATTGTCACAAAAGCTCTCCAGGTCAGACTTCCAAAGTCTTGAAGATTTCCCCTCTTGATTTGTAAAAATTGATCCACATAACTCTGTACTTTGTTAAGTGACATGCTGGGTGGAGGATGTGGCTCTCCCAGAAACTCCTTAAGCTTCTCCATGCTGCAAAACTGACCACCTACACAGAGGAGGCACTTTGCAAGAGTCACTGTGAGCTGTTTCTGTAGCTGCAGAAATGATCACACTGGACAGTCAACTCCAAGTCAATCAGCTTTTGTACTTAGCATTAGCAGAGATGGATCATATAAACACTGGAGTGGTCACAGGTCAGCTGGACAAAGGGACGGGCAAGAAGAGGTGATGATAATGAACAAGTTCTAACATACCTAAGGACTAAAAATGCATCCTAGGACACCAAGGTGTCCCTGTGCAATCCCTGCCATGTGTAAAGAGATGGCTTCTGTGAGTCACACTGAAAGGGCCCCACATATGGCCCCCAGAAGACCCTCAGAAGAATGTGTGCATGAGGACAGTAAGTGAGGAAAAGTGCACTAAAATAGAAAAACAAAATAGCATCTATTAACTTAGTCCTACAGTAGTACTTAGCAAAATAAGAGTTCACAGAATTTTTTTTTTCATAATATTTATCAGAAACATGGCACTTAACATCTTCAGGTCACTGAATAGACAATGATTATTCCTCACAACATCCCTGTGAGGTAGGCATTAGATTGCAGTTACTACTTTACATGTGGGCAGAGGCAGAGAAGTATGCAATCAATCCTGCACAATTAAGTTAATGAAGTTCAACTCACTTAAACAGGGAGAAGCCCTCAGTGACTTGAATGAAAACAGGATAGTGGGGCAGAGCTGATACTTCATCAGCTATATTTTTTCACTCCAGTCAATTGCAATGCTCAGGGTCCAACTCTGTTGCTTTCCCATATCCCCCTGCAAAAAAGCACCTTTGTTAGACAACTTACACATGCTGAGTTGCTCCAAAGTGAGATCTGTAGTAGAAATAGGAAAAGCACACTTCAATTTAGCCTACGTTTGAATAAAACCGAGAGAACTTTGCCTGCCCAGCCAAATAGAAGAGTTTCGACTTTAGTTCTTTATGACATCTGAGAGAGCATTTCAGCCTTCAGGTATGAATAAGTGTTTGCTTGACTTCATCTGGGGAAAAAAAGTTTGGTAGACTGTGATCACTGTCTCAGAAATCATGCTTATTTTAGTCAAATTGTTTTACTGAGGTCTGAGGGAAGAGGAGGAACTTTGGGATTTAACTCTAACTTTCCATGTGTTTAAAAAGCCCCTTAGTATAGCAATTTCTCAAATAAACTTCTCTTTCAAATATGAAATAGAGCACGTTTGTAAACTTTAAAACAATGAACAAATCCTAGTGTTTAATATACAATTATTGATTAATTTCATTTAATGACTTTGTACTGTAAATCAACTTCAGGAAACAAAGTATACTTGACAGTATGGCTACTGTGATTAACTCATCTTCCTATAGCTTTCAGTTGAGATTTCTGAAGAGATGCACTGTCCAAGAAAGATTCATAGTCTCTGTAAACCTGTAAACCACTGCAGCCTGGCAGAAGCCAAGGAAACCATTGTAAATTAACTCCTGCTGAGTAGCTGATCCACCAGTTCCTTCATGTGCAGTATCAGTGACAATGGTCTGCTCCAAATTGAGAGATGATCACGATTGAAGAGGCTTGGGTCCACGTACTCTAAAAACCTAAACATGCTGCTCTTCCCAACAGAGAAATCTTCATTCTCATTTAATGGAAGGCTCAGTCTAGTGGAACCATGGCTGTGCACTGTGATGGGAGGAAAACAGGAGTAGTGGCTTTTGGCAGAAATTGCCTTCATTTCGAGGAGGAGGGTGTTGAAAGAAACAGAGAGAAGAGTAATTGTTAACATTATTACCAAGGGACATGTTAACTTCTACTCTGAGATTCACTTTTCCTTCTGTAAATTGAAACTTTGTCACAACCTCTTCCCCAAGGAACTTTAACCTTTAAATCCACTTAGCAATTGTAGTCTCCAGACAGAGGGCAAAAGAAAATAAAAGAAAAAAGCTCAGAAGTGCACTTTGCATATCCTGCCTCACAAAGGGTTAAAGTGCTAAGTTTGCATATCCAAAAATTAAGCATCTCTCCTACTCCTTTATTTTTTTAAATGAAACTTTATCTTTGGTTTCTTGTATCTTCTCTGTAATTTTATCCTTTGTTTCCCCCATCTTCTCCGTAATTTTATCCTTTGTTTCCCCCATCTTCTCCGTAATTTTATCCTTTGTTTCCCCCATCTTCTCCGTAATTTTATCCTTTGTTTCCTCCATCTTCTCCGTAATTTTATCCTTTGTTTCCCCCATCCTGTCTTGTAGGTATTCCTTTACTGGTGGTGGTGTGGACATGTAGCCATGCTTACGTAGGTATTTAACAGAGACGGATGTTCCTCCCAAAGTCACAGTGTATCTGGCAGGAGTTGCAATCTTAAAGAAACCAGAGAACACACCACATAGATAAAACAGGAAAATAACATCCAGCAAAAGACATTTTTTTAATGTTGAAAATTCATTTAGACCAATGTCAGATTCTAAAGATATCTTCAATTTATAAGGCAATAACCCAGCGTACAGCGCATCCCCTAGAAATGCACACCTTTTATTTAAAGTATGATTTTGTCAGAGCCAGCAAGAGCATTAGTCTTCCCTTAAAAAAACAGAACAACACACAAACCTTCCCTGGGCAGTTTGTAGGATGAGAATTTGGCATCTAGATGCAATTCAGAACAGACTTCTGAACACTGCCCAATCTCCCAGCTCTAACAACATCTTTATATTTAACCATATTTATTTATTGATCTCTTTCAGGTACAGGAAAAACTGGAAAGAGTTGTACTTTCACATTCTATTTGGGAAAGTAACCCCTTTGAAAACAGGCAAGAAGCACATCACTTTTGGAAACAAAACAAATGAGTGGCACGTACAGCAAATACTGTACCTTATTTTTGAATGACCTGACATGCTTCAAGTTTCCCTAACACAGACTTTGCACATATAAAGCAATAAAAGGAAACCCAAACCTGAATATAATTGATTTAAATGGACAATGAAAATACTTGAGAGTGATGTACAACTCAGGGGAAGACAAAAATCCATCGAGGATAAAAATAAACTGCACTTTTATCTGGAATTCAATGAGGTGTTTAGATTTTCCCTCTTTGTCCCTGCTAATTATGTCAGGGATACAGAAGAATAACTTAATAACTTAACTGTCATCTCAGAGGGCTGCAATAGCTCTGCAGCAAAAAAGTTATTTTAGAAATACAGATAGACTCTTGTAGGAACACAGAACACGTATCAACTTGCATGGGACTATTTTTATCACAAAATGAATTCTTAAGTACATGTAACTATCGAAGAAAACTGATTAATTCTTTCTGCTGTAAATAAGTAAACTCTGTTCAGTTCACCAGGCAAGACCTAGAGCTTATTTACAAACTATAATTATACTTACTTTATACAATGCATATGCAGTTAGTGCATTTCCACTCTGGGAATTTTTCAGGATGTCTACTACGCTGTCTGGTAAGCCAATCAACTCTAGGAATGGAACAACATTCACCCCACTATAAAAGAAAAAAACATTGGCAACTTGAATGGGAACTTGAAACCTGAACAGTAATTTGGAGAACTATTTCTTTATTACACAAACTTCGTAATTTGAGAACAAAATGTTTTTTACCTAAGCAATATACTTACAGGATTTATGTTTCTGACCATAGGAAAATTAATGTTCTTTGTAGCATTTCAAAAAGTGACCCATTTACATTATCCCTGTTAGGTGGAATAGTTTCTAACTTACCTGTATCCCAGTTTATGTTTGGAGGTAAGTAGAGGTAATGGTGGTAAGACAGCCACTCAGGCTCCAGTTGTGCACATTCAATTTCATGCTCTTTTGCCTAAAATTACCTTTTTTTTCCTTTTAAAATTTCAGACAGTGTTCATTCACTTCTAAATATATCAAACATGGAATGTGGCAAAAGAAAAGGAAGCAACATGTTACATGGACAAGATTTCAGGGGCTTTGTGTTCAGTGGTTCTACTGTGTCAATATAAGGCGTCAAGATGGGTGGAAGGACCTCCTATCACGATTTCTTTCTACTTGAAATCCAGGCAAACACCAAAGGAGGAAAGAATGCTCATCTTTATGTTACAGAAGAAAGCTACACACAGTTATAGAAGACCTGAGTTTCTAATATTTAGAGATTTTGGATTATCCATAACTAACACTTGCATTCTTCTGAGCATGCAATCACTTTAGCATCAGGAACATGAGCAGGCAGTGACGAACCAACAGTTACTAGAACCTGCAGTCTGAAGGCCTATTCCCAGAGTAGGAAATGGAGACCTAGTAGGAGCTGAAAAACAGCACTAACTGTGCCATTTCATAAACCACTGCTGTTTAGTCTTGTATGATCAGTCATTCTGAAAGTTATTTTTCCACTTCAAAAGGGTGCTGTTCCTGTGGCATAACAAACTGAAGCTTTGTTGTAATTAGTTTAATTAGTTTCTAGTTGAGTATTTCAGTTGTTTTCATCTGCCAAATACCTACTTTAGCAGCAGGCTTTAGAGTTTCAAGAAAAGTAATCTTCACTCAACCTGAAATGTCTGGATGTAAGCACCAACCTGAATTCATCCAAAGCAAAATATTTTTATAGCTCAAGACCTTTATTCCTCTGACATGAGCTAAATTTAGAATGACATTTGGATCTATAGCTCCCAGAAAGGGCAATTATGCCAGCTGGTTAGAGTAACTAAAACAAACACTTGTGCAGTAAGGCATTCTGATGTCAGAGTTCCACCCTTGCCACCACAAACCGTCGTTGTTTCATACCTTCTATTATTAAATATACAACACAAGCAGTCCAGAGATAAACATTTGCTCATATTTAGCAAACTATTTCCAGATAAATAAAACTTCTTTCATCTGAACTAGCAAACTAGCAGCTCATAACTGATGTAGCAGCTTTTTCTGATAAAAGGCATCTTCCAGAATGGTATTTAGCACATGCTATGACTAAAAGAAACTAAAATTAGAATACTTAGTTAATATATTTTTTTAACCACACAAATATTTAATTTCCAATTAAAAAGTATGGTCTACAGTAGCTTTTTCAGTGGATGGTAGGAAAGACAGGAAACAGAAACAAAAAAGGAAGGGATACACACAGACTGTGAACAGCTAAGTGAGTTAAATCCATGAAGTGAAAATCCAGTTATGAGGAAGGACTAGGGATGAAGCAGGGAGGAAGTGGTAAAATACCCTGAACTCCAAGGGCAAAAATAAAGAAAAGGCCTATAAAGATCTTAACTTGCCACTCATAATCAGGATTCCAAATCCCTATCTTTACCTTTTGAGAGGTTACTAATAATTTCAATGCTGTTTACATCCATGCATCATTTTGGAGAGATGAGCATTCCTTTAAATGTTAGCAACACACCCGGTACACAACAATAACTGCATAGTAACAGTATGTATATGACCCTCTCATGAATCCTATATACTTTCAGTATGAATCTTATGCTTTAGTCAAAAATGTATCCACGTTTCTCTTTTAAATATAAAGGCACTTTCTAACATGCAATAATAATTTATGTTCCTTTCACTAGCAGGTCTCAATTCTACTGCGGTATTGGACACTGCAACAAAATATCAACTTACTTCATGGCTGCATAGTAAAAGGATCCAAACCACACAGTGGAAGTCAGAAGGTGAACTGGAATCATGACTTTCCCATACTGCTTAAAAGTTTTCTTGAATCTCTGAACAAGACTAATTGATTTGTCTTGTAATGGATCTGGTTCTGAAGAATCTGACTCTGCAGGGCTCTGCTTGAGTGCATCAGTGGCCGAAGGCAAAGGACTTCTCTCTTCTGGTGCTTTGTGAGAAGCGTCTGCTGGTTGTGATGAAAAAGCAGTTTTCTTTGAGGCAAAGTGAGCTGCGCCTGCATGAAGACATCGTTTAGGAGGGTCCAGTGCCAGAATCACTTTGCATCCCGCATTAGACAACACAGACTGTCCTTTTAAGCACTGAAAGACACCGGTGCGAGGGAAGAACCAACATGTCCCATGTGCCAGCTGAGATGCCGAATGTAACAGATTCCGCTGCATTTTGATGAAGGTGGATGAAATTTCTATAAAGAAGAAACAAAGGTAAACGAACTGCATGTCAATGGTGTGATTTCTACTTGCTCCAATGCCACTTTAAATTCTCAAATTTTAAATGGCTTTCTATTCTACTTTAAAAAAGTTTTCCTCATCTTTCTTTGCAGAAATGGTTACTTTCCAGAATTAAGGAAATAATTCTCTAATTTCTTCAGCATTCTGAACTAAAACAGCCCCTTCACTTAACATACTCTGCTCCTCACTGCTAAAGTGATCACTCTAATCCCAGAAAACATTCTTAGGAGTTTGGTACTATCTGCTGCTTTTATCTACATAACCTGGCAAAGCCATTGAAAAGTTACCCTTAAACTTCACTTATAGTAGCATCTGATAACTTGAGCAATACTTTGAGCATACATAAATGCATTATAAATTCACTGAAGTACAGTAATTTCACGACCATAAGGCGCACCGGACTATAAGGCACACCCCCCAGGAGTCAGCAAAATTCGCAACTTTGTAGATCAGATAAGGTGCACCGGACTATAAGGCACACTTTTTTTTTGCCGCGAAGATCCGTGCCGCGTGCAACAAAGTAACGAATTAGTAACGGAATCCCGCCATGGTGGAGTTTACTGGCATGTGCTTAGATTGGAAACATTTTAACAGACTGGTGTAGCCTTTAAATGCAGTCCCAAGCGCCCTCCCCGTGCGCAGGGCCCGACACTCCCGCCCGCCCCTGGCTGGCGAGGCGGGGCTTGGGGCGGCAGTGGCTCGCGGCTGCTGCAGTTCGGGGCGGCCACGGCTCACATTTCGGGGTTGCTGCGGTTCAGGGCGGCTCAGGACTGTCTGTGGTTCGGGGCGGCACAGCACTGCCCGCTCCCTCTCTCCTTATGTGGCTGCTGCTGGCTGGGGGCTGGGCAGTGCCGCCCAGCCCGCACGGCGACTGCTGGCTGGGGGCTGCCTGCTCCTGCCCCCCCTTGCAGCTCGGCGCTCCCGTGGCACCGCCCCACCTCGCGGTTCGGCTCACGGCTCGTGCTTTTTTTTTGCAGCGAGGAACTGCGCTGCATGCAACAAAGTAAAAAATTACTGGCAGGGGCTCAGTTTGCAAACATTTTTCACAGATTGGTGTAGCCTTTAAACGCAGCCCCAGGTGCCCTCCCAGTGCTGCGTGTCCCGGCACTCTGGCCCGCCCCTGGCTGGTGGGGCTCCTGGCTCCCACTGCGCAGCGGCTGCAGCTGCTGCGGGCCCAGGCACTCCCACCTGGCACTGGTTGGCACAGTTTGACTTCTTCTTCCTCCTGCGCCTGGGCCAGGACTGGCGCCGGCCAGCTTCTCATTCCACCCAGCGCCAGCCGCCTTCGCATTCTGCCCGGCACTGCCCGGCTTCTGGTTCCTCCCCTGCCCCGCACCACCGGGCTTCTCATCCCTCCCCTGCCCGGCACTGCCCAGCTTCTAGTTCTGCCCTCGCCCGGGCTTCTCGTCCCTCCCCCGCCCGGCACTGCCCGGCTTCTGGTTCCTCCCCTGCCCGGCACCGCCGGGCTTCTTGTCCCTCCCCCGCCCGGCACTGCCCGGCTTCTGGTTCCGCCCTTGCCCGGGCTTCTCGTCCCTCCCGCACCCGGCACCACCGGGCTTCTCGTCCCTCCCCCGCCTGGCGCAGCCCAGCTTCTCGTTCCTCCCATGGCTGCAGCGGCCGCGCCGCCGTCGATTTCTCCCGGCCACAGGGGCCACACTGCCGCCACTCTCCCCCGGTCGCCCGAGTCACGCCACTGCTGCCCCGATGCCGCCGCCGGGCGGGCTCTGCTCAGCTAGGGGCTGTTGCGGGCTCGCACTTCTCGTTCCCCCCGCAACCGGGCCGGGGCCACCCGGTTTCTCATTTCCCCCACGCCCGGGCTGGGGCCAGCACTGCCCGGCTTCTCGTTCCCCTCGCGCCTGGGGTGGCGCCGCCCGGCTTCTTGTTCCGCCTGGGTCAGGGCCGGCGCCCCCTCCCTCTCTGCGTGGCTCCTGCTGGCTGCGGCCGCCCGCTCCCGTTCCCCCTCGCGACTCGGCGCTCCCGCAGCACCACCCCCTCATTGTGGCTCACACTTCCAGTTTGGCAAATTTCACAACTTTGTAGATCAGATAAGGCGCACTGGACTATAAGGCGCACTTCCGGGTTCGGGGAAAAATTTTAGTCAAAAGGGTGCGCCTTATAGTCGTGAAATTACTGTAATTGCAATTAAAATTTATTTTTGGTGTCAGTGCATTCTTAGTTTCGGTAAAATTTTTCATGTTCTATGCTATTTTCAGGAGAAGCTCATACAATTGAAAAAAAAACCCCAATATAAATTAATATTAATAATCAAGCAATAGCCCAAATAGTAACAAATGTAACTTAACAGTCTGCCAGTAACATCTGTCAGGACTAGGGAAGGCACTATTAAATGTCATATATTAACATGAGCAAAACTGAACTGCGATTTTCCAAATGTTGCAATGCAAAGAATATTTTAAAATGGTGGAATAACCCAGTTAACTTTATGATTTTGAATACTTACCAGTTACTCCTGAAAGTTTGAAATAACTATTGAGAGCTTCCCCACCAAGAAGAAAGGAACTTAATTTTGCATGCATAAACATCAAGAAGTAATTTTTATCCCCCCAAAATGTATGCTTTAAAATTATAAAATACTCTCTTCTTTCCTTTATTCAATGGTTACAAGTTATAGAACTAACAAACATTTATTCCTTTCAAAAAAAAAACCCTAATGCTAATTGATGTAACAACTGTCACTTCAGTTACATTAAAAGTTTTGTGTATTACTAAAGCTTTTCCATTTTTAATTGTCACAATTCTTTATCCAAACTAGAAATATTTCAAATTTAATTGAAGCATCATATCTACTTTCCCTTCACCTGTAGCCTTAGATATATGCCAGGTGCTTTAGCAGTTAATTTTTCTAGGCTGCAGAAAATGATCAATACTTCCCAACACAGGAAGAAGTTAAAAAAAACAAAAAAAAGTGAAACCATACATACCTTTTATTACTTTCTAGCTATAGTAAGGTTTGTATCTTCAAAAAGTTGCAACTCTTCCACTAGCTCCCCACGTTTCAAATACACGTCTTGAACACATTGATGCCCCTGCTAAAGTGAAAAAAGGGCATATTTAGAGAAATAGCAACAACAGCAAAATAGTCCTATGAAGATTTATTTCTGGTCAGCCTGAAACCTTGCAACTGAAGAAGTTATTGGTGTAAATTCCCTTTTGAATACTGACATGCTAATGGGAGATTATTTTCTGTGTAATTTTAGAAGTTCTTCAACTGTGAATTACTGTTCTCTTCTGAGAAAGTTTCACAATCCAACTGCATCTGTTGGAACATTCCTGTCTGTATGTTTTCTAGGTAGTTTGATGCTACTGTTGTACTTGAATTAATGGCAATTACTAGAATTACAATGTTTGATGTGGGGAAAAGAGGAATTCCCAAGTTTCAAACTCACTGGGAACCTCTGCACTATTTGCGACAAACAGACACACACTTTTGTTGAACTCCTACTAACAAGAGGTACTGCATCGACAGAGAAAAAGGAACTTGTGTCTCTGTATAGGGAAGCAGTTACTCCGTCCTGTTGAGTTACAAACTTGGTGGGAGTCAAGAAGTGCTGCTGCTGCTCATGGAGCATTAAATCAGCTACAGGTACTGGCCCTCTGTGGCTCAGTTTTCTGTAAGACTTCACTGGAAGCAGCAACTGCTTGTAATATCTCTGGTTTTACGAGAAGCAGAGATTCTTGCTTACTTCCGAAATCCAAATGCTTCTCAAAACAAGAAGCAGTGAAAACACTCAGCAAAACTCAAGTGTTCAGATGGCACTCTGTCATATGCCAACTACTCAACTGATTTACAGAAATTGTAACAACAAACTTGGAATACGACAACTGCATTCCTTGCCTGTTGCCACTTACAGTTCTTTCCTGAGGGGTAACATTCTCCACAGAGAACTGTTTTCCCCTCTCACTAACAGTACACAGCACTGAGCATCTGCCCTAAGTAGAGTTTCTCAATATCCAGCCACTAGACTCAGCAACAGGCATCCATCCATCTATGGGAATCTGGGGGCTCTTGAGTCAGACTTCTACTGTTCACCAGAACCCTATTGAAAAACTTCTGTTCCAAACAAGCTTTGCAAATTGCCACCATACAGCATGGGGGAAATCATAATTTTGAGTAATTTATATTATTAACAGGACACTGCATTCCAACACCCTTGGGAAGAGATAATTCTTCAGCACAGGACTAAGAAGCTGAACAATAATTTCTTATTTTTTCCATTGCTTGTATTTACAGTAGCACTTCTCAGAGCACCATTCCTACGTTTTACAGTCCAGCACTGTGCAAACACCTCTGACCCACTGCAGTGGCTGCAGAACACTGGGGAAGGAAATGGCTCCATTCTCCTAAGTGTGGATCACCACTGTGTCCAAAGCTCCTCAGGCAGCACATAACACTGTTGTGATCAGTAAACGAGTTTCAAGGCCTTTGCTCACCGAGTTACATGTACCATGTAAGACTGAAAAATAGAATGTCACCAATGGCTTTCGAGCAGAGAAAGTTTTGGGGCTATTACAAGACTTTCCATGCCACTTTTTGTTCCTATATCCTCAGATGGACTTGAAAGTCATTAATTAAATGACTTTCTCCATGACGCATGACCTGGCAGGTCAAAAGGAATGTTATCTAAACTGTGAAAAGGTTTTGCACCTTGTAAGCAGACAATATAGTTCTAGCTGATATTCTGCACAACTCCTTACTATTTATTCCTCCACTTTAAAATGTGGAGAACCACAATAGCTCAATAGATAAAGAAAGGCTAAGATATCACATTTAACATTTTCCTAATGACCGTACTGTATTTCACAGGTATGAGCTTTGCTTATTTAAACGAACAAAGGAGAGATCCTTTGAAGTGTTGGTACATTGAATATTACACTGCTATCCAGAAGCACTGGGATGAGAGAAGTATTATAATGGTTACAGCATGATGTAGGAAAGGCACAAGAATATACAGCATATACTTTGTAATTTCATTTTAAAGAAACAAATATTTTTAAAGGGGTGATGGATGTAGCCACTCAATTGTTATATTTTGGTTACTTGGCTCAATAATCCAAACAAATCTTTAACAGGACAGATAAACTGCACAGTAATTATGGTTGGAGGTCCAAACAAATATTAAACTAGTTGACATGAGATGAATACAGAGAAACTTGTCCCTTAAGACAATTAGTGAAAGGAAGTTCCTAATACCCTGTGTACTCAATAGGCAGCAGGAAGTGTGTCAGCCTATGGATCTGAGACACAAACTTCTTCTCTAAGCATAATATTTCTCAAAGAAATTACTGGAGCTATACAAGCCATACAATTACCTCTGTAACATTAGGTTGTTAAAACCACTCAGATTCTAAGGAAGTCAGGACAGTAACCTGAATGTAACCTGCAGCTAGTGACTTTGGAAAAGTTTCTTCTTCATTTTTCCTGCTCTTGCATCATGCTGCAAAGGTATAGAAAAGGATAAGAAGGTACAAGCTCCAGATACCAAGGTGGGAAAGCACTTGTCTGTGGGGTTAGGGCAGGGGGAAAGGCATTTTAAAGCATCTTAGATTTCTTCATTAGTTTTCTCTTAAAAATGCCACAAAGGAAAAAAATTCCGTCTAAGGACATATATAATAACTCCAAATTCTCTGCTCCAAGAATCCCATGTGGTCAGTGACTGAATAGGTATTACCTACAGAAACCATTAAATGCTACACAAACACTTGTGATACAGTCTCCTCTTTAGCACTATCACATCCCAGCTAACTATTTAGTAGGATCTCCAGTGGACTGTAAACTGAGCTGTAGAGATCTTGGCTGTTCAAGACAAAGTCCTGGCTGGGATTCCAGGACATCCATTTAATTCCTGAAGGCACCCCTGTTTCATGGTGACTGTTAACAAGGCCTCTGACATAAAGGTAGTGCTCTAGGGGCCTCTTAAGGAGCAGTATAGATTAGCTTCTCATTGCAGTGCTGGAGGTTTTGTTTAGGAAACCTCTGCACTTTCTTATAATTCAGATCAGCTTTGGCATAAATCTGATATACTGCAAGAGCATCCTAGCTCTTGCGTTTACTCTACTTTCCAGAGATAATAAGGAAGTAGATATCAGATTTGCTTTTTGTTCCCAAGGGTAACAAAAGTTCAGGAATTTTAAATGCCACAGAGCTGGTTTATGTGACTGTCACAAAGCCATTGGCCTTGGATGTGTGCTAACATTCTATGCCAAAACACTCCAGAGGATCTTCGGAAAACACAGAAGTAACAAACCTGGCCAATGTAGGTATGGTAAAGGTTGCTGTGGATATTTACTGTTGGAAAGAGAAAACATGCCAGAGATAGTGTCAGATGAAACTTTCATCAGGATCATTTACAGAAAAATGGTTGCCCTGTTACAATTAATGTTTTTTGAGTTATCAGGAAAATTAAAATATGAGAAGGAGGGGTCCATAAAAGATGGCAAGAACTTTAGTGTTAAAATAATGGAGAAAACTTTAGTGTTAAGTTCCTTTGTAAAAGAGGTCAGAAAGCATCTGAGGGAATTGAGGGTATAGTGTATGTAGAGAACACTGGATTATTTTCTCAGTTATACCAGAAACACTCTGGACACAATATGTAAATATGGATGATTTTAAAGCATTTTCACTGTTTAAAAAAAGAACATTAATTATACCACAGGAGAGTTCCCAATGAAAATCTATGAGCTTTTTCTTGTCCCAAGGCACCTTTCTATGGAAACAGAGAATTAATTTACATTCTTGTCAGATTTAGTGTAAAATCTAGAAAACTTTGAGGATTGTGTGTGGCAGACAGAGAATTTTGAAAGGAAACAAACAAAAGTTTTCAGAAATACTTTTCAACTCATCTTTCAGATTGCCTAAAAAGCAAATACAGAGATCTCATCCAAGCAGCTCAGTTTAATAAGCACCACCACCATATTGCTTGCTTGTCTTCAGATTTAAATAGTTATTTTCAAGAACTCATTGACAGTATATTAAAAAAAACCCAAACAACCAAAACCAACAGATTTTGCCAAGCTTATACGCCAAAATAAGAAAATAAGAAAACCACAATGAACTGAAAACATATATGGGTGTCCTAAAAATTTGGGAACATATTTTAAAACCATTGTAAGACTAATGAAATACACACAAAGTATTGTTTTTCTTAAATCCAGTGTAAAATAAAACTATAAACCTCTTGGTAACTGCAAAGGGTCGGCACAGCATGGAATCACTAACCACAGATGGGAAAGAGGCAGTGCATAGGGACTTCTTATTCTTTGTATGCACCTTGAGTGCACGAATGAACATTTAGAATTTCTATTTTGACCTTCACTACTTTTGCAGTGTCACTCAAACTCTCTGTTACTCATTCCAAACTAAGAAACTTGCTTATAATTTGAAGTTTGGACATCATTAGCTCTGTAGTTTGATCTACCATTCAGAACTGTCTAAAAATCTAACACTACATTTTAGCTTAAAGTAAGTATTACAAAATAAATCACACTGGAATTTATTTAAAACCTGGTAAAATCATGTTAAAACAAATAAAAAGAGTAAACCCTTGCAGACAAACAACCCTAAAGCATTAGCCCCATCCTACCCCTACACTATTTTTACTTAGTAAATGCTATGCTATAATTTTTTAAATTGATCATATTATTACAATTCAATACTGCTAAGCGGAGATAAGCCAACAACTTCGTTATCCTTATTTTACCTAAACTACTCTTCTTGCTAAAACACCCTGAGCAAAATCAACAGTCCTTACACACCAAGTAATCTACACTGCTACAATCTTCTAATACTCAAATATTAAAAAAGACACAAAGAAGTAGTTTTAGGAAGAATAAAAGATATTGCAGACGTATAAAGTATGCACACTGATTCAGAAGACAAATAAAGCAGGAGAATGTAATGCAATGCCTGTGTGTTGAATTATACATCTGGAATGCTAAACAGGAGCCTTAACAGCTGATCTGCACAGAGTCAGTATGTCCATGGCAACTCCATTTTCCTCTCTGATGGAAAGTATCAGATCTTAAGACTGCATGTAGCTGACCATTATATGAAAATGTGAATGTTCTCTCTCAAATGTTTCTAAAAGAAAGGATCACAATCAGCTGTAGTGCTTTCTGCTCTTCAGAACTGTTTTTAATAACTGATGCTATTCCATCTGTTAGCACTGGTTTCCTCTTTCCCAAGTTTCGTTCTGCCCTCTACTGAATTTTTCCATAAGTACAACTCATACTAGTACTACAAAAGGTTTCTGCTCTCTGATTCCATCAAACAAGTGTGCAGGATCATCCTCTATATTAGTTCCAGAGCCTCTCAGATTATAGACACATGCCAAAGAAAAATTTGGCTTTTAAAGTGATAACTGGATTGTTTTTTTTGTCCATTTGTCACTCTGCAATGTGACATGTCTGCAATAAGCAAGATAGAGGAGTTATGCCTATGGATTTTAACTAAGCTTAAAAATAGGTATATTATATGTCTATGCTAAAAAAACGGTAAAAAATGGCTTACGTTAGTTCAAAGCAGGGTTGTATTCAACTGCTTTTTCACACTACCTTCCACTTTAAGCTAATTATCAAAATAAGATCCAATTCTCTTTCTCTTCCACTTAGGTAATAACTTTCTGAATCCTAATAGCTTCTTCTGTCCTTTTATCTTCCAAGGTATCATTAGTTCATTCTCCTAAAACACTTGTGGTTTTCAGCCACAGGGCCCTTGACGTGCAGGCGTGGGGGATGTAGGGGTATGTGTGTAGTGGTATGTTTACAAAGAAGTGGAAAGCTTCTACTGGGTAACTAACAGGGGCAGGAAAGGGACTCCACATAAGCAAGCCTCAGGTCTGAAGTTTCCTGCATGACTCTGAACTCCCTCAGGAAAAAAACCAACCCACAATTGAACTGATGATGGGTTAGATGCTAAAACATGAACAAATACAGAGATCAGTTTTCTACACTTCATCAAAACACTGTTTGAGAATCTCTTAGCATCTTCCCTCTTAATAGTACATTGTATTTTATTTAACAAATTCCTCGCCTCTTTCAACTGCCACTGAGCATCTCAAGTGTTCTGACTCTACACTTTAACACATGCTGAAACACATTGGAAATACGTTCAGAACTCAGATATTTCTTTTATGATGAAATTCAGAGCTGCAGTGCACATATCTTTTCACTAATAGAGTCATCAATAAAAGTCAAGAGGTTGCCGCCAAAAATTGAACTCTTCTTCAAGACTTCCTGGTACTCACAACTTGGATTCTAGTGGCCAAGCTCACTTTTTAATTAATAGTTTTTTCTGGTCACTCTGCACTTCACTGATACAGACAATGTGGATTTTAATAATTAATTTTTAAAGTCTCTGGAATTGTAATTAAATATTTATTCATGAAAAATGTAATGAAACAATTAGAGACACACTGCAGATACAGTGACTTTTACTAAAACAGATGGTGCTAACACAAATAAAGTTCAGCCTTTTTACCCAGATCTGTTGGGTTTGTGTAGCAAGGTTCTGGTGGAGGTGGGCTATGGGGGTGGTTTCTTTGAGAAGCTGCCAAAAGCTTCCCCCATATTTAAGGCAGCCAATGCCAGCCAGCTCCAAGAGAGATTCACCACTGGCCAAGACTGATTCCATCAGTGATGGTGGTAGAGCTTCTGGGACAACATGGCTAAGAAGGAAAAAAAAGTTGTTGCACAGATGTTATTGAGGCCAGAGAAAAGCAGAATGAGAACATGTGAGAGGAACAGCCCTGCAGACACCAAAGTCAGTGAAGATGGAGGGAGAGGTGCTCCAGGCACAGGAGCTGAGACAAGCCACGGCCTGGGATGCAGACCATGCAGAGGGAGCTGTGTCCCTACAGCCCATGGAGGTCCAGAGAGGAACAGAGATCCACCTGCAGCCTGTGGAGGACCCCTCGTCAGAGCAAGTGGATGCCAGGAGAAGAGTGCGACCCTGTAGGAAACCCACACTGGAGAAAGTCCTGTAAGGAACTGGGGCAAGAGGACTCCATGCCAGAGCACGTTGCCTGGGAGGACTTATGATTTCATGGGGGATCCATCCTGGAACAGGCTGCTCCTGGAGGACTGCACCCAGTGAAAAATGATCCATCCTGGAGCAGATCATGAAGAACTGCAGCTCATGGGAAGGATTCATGTTGGAGAAGTTTGTGGAAGACTGTCTGCCATGGGAGAGAGAAGCAGGGGAAGGAGTCCTCCCCCTGTGGAGGAAGCAGTGGTAGAGACGTGTGATGAATTGATTGTAACCCCCAAGCCCTGACCTGTGCCACCGAGAGGAAGAGCAGGGAGAGAAATGGGAGTACAGTTAAGCGCGGTAAGGAAGGAGTGTCAGGAAGAAATTTTTAGGATTTGTTTTGCCTCTCATTTCCATACTCTGATTTGATTGGTAATAAATTCAATTAATTTCCCCACATTGAGTCTGTTTTGTTCATGACAGCAAGCAGTGACTGATCTCTCCCTGCCCTTACCTCAACTCAAGAGCCTTTCATTGTATTTTCCTTTCCCTGTCCAGTTGAGGAGGTGAAGAGATAGAGCAGCTTTGGTGGACACCTGACATCCAGCCAGAGTCAAACTACCACACCAAACCACAGAATATGACCTTAGATATTCAAATATTTTATCTTGACTAATTATGAAAGGAATTTATTAGGAATATGCTTAAACTTAGATCTTAGAATCAGCTTTGTACAGCCTACTGCCTCACTTTCCACACTGACTACCATACCTGTTTCCTTTCTAGCCTTGATAACTGTGATTTTTCTACCTTGGATCTTTACAGGTCTTTCCTCATTGTGTTTCTTCTTTCCATAACCCAACAACAAGCAACAGTACCATCTGTAATAATACATTGTGTGCAAATTATACTATGTAATAATTTTATAAGACATTTAAAACAACCTTGAAGTACCAAGTCTTTTACGCCTCAAATTTACCCAAAATGCTTCTAAAGATGTCCAAAACACACTCTCAAGGACGAACTCTGAAACCTATTCCTGAAGTAGGAATAAAAGTAAACCAGCATGAAACTGGAAAAAAAATTATCCCAGCTTCCATAAAAACAAAATTCACAGTGGAAGCATTGGGTTCAAGATTTTTTCTTTTATTCTCTCACCACATTTATTTCACACTTTCAAAAACTGAAAAGCTGTCATTTTTCCCAGCAAAAAATACAGAACGTTCATCTTTCAGCAGAATTACTGTTGGCAGACATTCACTTTCACTATAAATTTTTTCTAAATATTCAAAGTAAGTGTTGAATTCTCTGTTGTGAATTCAAATTTCTCCATATGGGGAAATATGTGCAGTATCAATCAGAAGATCTTGAAAAATTATGTGTGAAGAGGTTGATCATAACATTTACAGAACACACACACACTCTCAAACCCAGAGTCTTCATCTAATTTCAGTAAAAAATCCTTACAATCCAACATCTCTACAAATGAATGTGAACAGTTCTTATGACAGAAGTATTATTTTTGTTAAGGTCTTGATAGCTGAGCGGCTAAACCTTCTTGCCCACTATTAAATTTACTGCCTTACACACAATTTCTTGCACAGAGGACATGCAAACAACAAAATGACACCATCTACAAGTGTCTGAAAGTGCATCAGATTCAGAGAGTTGTGTCTTTACACCAGAAGGAGCTCCAACGAGACTTCAGGATAGAAGTCTAATACCATTCCCATTCACAGTCTGAAGCAGCAGCATTACAACACTGCTGTATTCAGATTGAGAAAGGAATCCTGTGATTGCAACACTGCAACCTTTGCAGCAAGCACACTGCTTTCTGCCAGCTGTCACCAACAAGGCCCAAGGCTTGTGGTTCAGTACAGAAACACTCCTCATCAGAAAGTATTATCCTACGGCCTGAGACAGCAAGAAGCAAAGGATGCCATCTAATTTTAACATCAGCAAAGCCCGTTTTTAAATCCACAAAATATTAAGAGTGAATAGTTATCTGTCTGGTACACACTGGGGCTAAGCACTACCATTGCAGTTAAAGGTAAGTGCTTTTTACTAAAATCTTTCACCAGCCACTTTTGGAAGAGACTCACTGAATTCTTCTGAAGCCACTCATGCATTTTTATTTCAAACCAACAAAATACGTCCATTGGGAAAAAAGCTACTGATTTGTTTTATAATTTGTTTATGAGCAACTGACTGTATCAACTACCACTCCCTTCCCCCATCTCCCTCCTCAAGGACAAACTCGGCAAGTCCTAAAGAGCAGCAGGGGGATCATCTGCTACAACATTCTACAAAGCCACAATCACAGCCACACAACTTCTTGTTTTGTTCACACAAGAACTGTTACAGAGGGTCAAGGTCAATACTTGGGATAAGATAAAACAGTAGATGCAGGAAATTAAAATTTATAGCCCAGCTAAGTGTCACCTTTCATTTTCTGATGTGCACAAACAGAGCTTTACCATTCAGATGAACTTGCTTAGAAGGGGCACGGTCATGTCTTGAAACATAACAAAACACCTGGCTAGTTTGAAGAGAATGAGAGGAAAACTGCGTGATGGAAACTTGTAGCCCAGTGGACTGGGCTACAAAGGGATGGAGATTTTTAGAGGAAGCACAAAATTCCTGCCTAAGAGCAAACCCTCTGACATAATGCCAATGCCTAAAATACGTGCCTTCAGTCCTTAACAGACAAAAGGTCCCAAGTAGGCACACCACTGTGGCCTGACAGCATCTGCTTAAATCACAATTTTCTGGACAAGATTTAATATGGACAAAGTATGTCGGACTTAACACACCTGTACTGGTACCTTCAAAACTCAACTAAATTTGGGAAAGCAGAATCACAGTAGATCATAAGGATTTTTGAACTGAATAATAATGCTTTACTCTCACTGGAATTTTATTACAGCAACAGGGACACAAAGGATGATGTGTGTTTTTCAGAGGTGCCATGATTCAAGACTCAAAAATAAAGAAAAAGTTCTGTAACTTGAACAATGCTCTTTTTTGTTGTTATTGTCACACTACACAATCCATTCATCTCAAGTCAAAAAATCTACTAGGGGCACATAGTAGCCATTAAGAATCTCTGACCTCGAGTTTGATCCTTGATCTAAAGTGATGGAACTACATAGTTACCTATCAGAATATCAAGGTGAAATCCTTATGATCCATTCTGATGACACCTGGCTTACAGGAAGATTTCTGTCAGGTTTTGGGCCCAGGTCTCAGTCCTTTCAGTGATTTTATTCCATTCCTAATACTATTGATGATGACGAATTTGCTTCAGCATGTAATTTTGAAAATAAGTTCAACTATCTGATTTGACACCAAAAAGAAGTACGTTGGATTGTCTTTCCCATCTGCAGAACTGAACTGATTACAAGGAATTTGCTGAGATTCCATTAGCAGTTTTACATTTTTAAAAATCAGTGTTCTTCCTCTCTTGTTGTTGAAATTCTCATGCCCTTGTCTTCAAGACTAGACAAAACTCCCTACAGATCCAGAAATGTGCCAAGAGGCAAACAGAGGGCTCTTATCTGACATTAGGGGACATCAAAAACTCCCTGTCTTGCAAAAACAGACTTCAGTTTCTAAGTGATACCTAGGAGCATACACACAGAGCTAGGTCACTTTACCTGCAGAAAAGACCATCTACAGCAGGAGAACTACACAGAATCTTTCAAAAACCAAACCAGATCAAAACTTTTCTTACAGCTGCTACAGCCTGCTAAGCAGACCTGCAGACAGTCACACCAGTCAAGGAATGTAACTTCTTACATTCCTTACATACCCCTTAACCTACTCAGTTTTTGCCATGTGCAAGCCACCTGATATCCACCTACCCAAATCAAATTTTTTTTTCATTCCCTGATGGAAGTGCCTCTTAGGCAGTGAGTGCAATTCAGCAACGCTGCCACAAGGGTCAGTCATACCCTTTTTACCTCAAACAGCCATTGAATAGAAAAGGAGATAAACACCTGCTGTCACCTCCATAGGAGATGGATGGTGGGGACATCTGTGTATGCAATCCCCACACTGAAGCAGCTGCAAGTCATATAAACACAAGCAGCAAAACACATTCCAAATGAGGAACTTGCACCCTCTCTCTTCCCAAAGCAGCAAAACTTTGGCAAACCGTTTCATGTTTATACTTGTAACAGCAATGACATCTTGGGGTAAAACTGAGGAATACTTTCAGTTTAAGAACTGGCTTTGCTAAGGGATTCTAGGACATTTCATGTACTACTGTCCAAAGTAAAGTTTTCTTTTTCAGGACAGTTCGCAGAGGAAATAGACATTAGTGAGGCTGAAGTATAGTTTGTAATAGCTGACATAGATCCACGTTTCAGTTAACAGCCTTAACAAAAATTCTGATGATTTCCCTGTTTGACTCCCTGGATCTCCTTAATTAAGAGGAGTGGATTACTAATGAGAAACATAACATTAGACAATAAAACATTCGTACAGCCACCTCAAGCTTTCTAAAAAGACAGGACATAGGCAGGTCTGGGAAGAGAACCCCCTTAAGGGGCATAAGCCACGTGTGGTCCTTCAGTGGTAATGGAATATCCTCGGAAGGGATCCATCAGGATCATCGATTCCATGGACCATCGACTCCTAGCCCTGCACAGGACATTCCAAGAATTACACCTTGTGATTGAGACTATTGCCAAACGCTTCTTGAACTCTGTCAGGTTGGTGCTGCGACCACTTCCCTAGGGAGCCTGTTCCAGTGCCCAGCCATCCTCGGGGTTGGAACCTTTGCCTAATATCCAGCCTAAACTTCCTCAGACACAGTTTCGAGCCGTTCCCTTGGGTCCTGTCACTGGGCACTAGGGAGCCGGGATCGGCGCTGCCCTTCTTGAGGAAGTCACAGCCTGAGACCCCATTCCCAAATCCCTTCCTTTCCACCAGATGCTGCACCAGCCCACCACGGAACATCAGGCCCACCCAGCCTCATCTCCCCAACCAAGAAACAAGTCTCCGACCCCGCTTTCTTGTGTGGCGGTGGATATGCTTCAACGCCGGACAAGGCGTTGTCCAGAGCAGCCCAATGCCCCACAAGCCGGGGCGGTGCGGGATCCGTCCCGATCCCGCGGCTCCCGCCGCTCCCGCCCCCGCCGCGCGGGTACCTCGTGCCGGGCCCGCGCCGCTCCTCAGGGCCCCGCGAGCCGCGGGCACGCGCCGGTGTCACCAACGGCCGCTCTCGTCACACCCCCCCCGCTCCCCGCCCGCCCTGCGCAACGTGCGACGGCGCCCGTCCCCACCATCACCTTCAGGCCCGGGGGCGCTCTCCCACTGCGCAGGCGCCAGCACCGCCCCCTTCTCGCGCGGCCCCCTGGGACTCGTAGTCCCTGTGCCGCGGCTCGGACTCGGCCACCTTTCACCGAGCACAGCTGGAAGGGACCTTTAAGACCTCCCTGTGCAATCGTCACTGCCACTGTGACCCCCTAATCCAAATCACCCAGCGCCAGATCCAGACGTGTCTTAAGCACCTCCAGGGAGGGTGACCCCACTACCTCCCTGGGCAACCTATTCCAGCGCCTGAGCATCCTAACGGTGAAAAAGTTGTTCGAGTATCTAATCGGAGTCTCCGCTCTCTCAGATTAAGGCCATTTCCTCCGGTCCACTCAGTGCAGGCGCGGTGGAAGACACCGGTCCCAGCTCACTACAACCTTCTTTCAGGCAGCTGCAGAGAACGATGATGTTCCTCCGAGCCTCCTTTTCTGCGGGATAAACAACCCCAGCTCCCCAGCCGCTCCTCACAACACACCGCGCACGCCGCCGCGCTTTCCCGCTCCCTTCCCAGGCGGTCCATCCCCGGAAGTGACGCCCACAGACGGGGTTCGTCACTTCCGCAAACAGGGATGGCGGAGCGCTGAGCCGGGTGAGTGCCGGGCTGGGTGAGTGCTGGGCCTCCCTCTGTGCCCCTTTCTCTGCCCCGGGCGCACCGCCGGCGGAAGGGGGGCCCTCGGCCTCGCCGGACGGTGGGGCCGGGCGGGGCCGCAAAGAAGCGACGGGCGCCGCCGTCCGGTTAACGGGAGCGGAGGCCATGAGGCCTCCCAACCGCGTCACGGGGGAAGGGAAGGAGGGAAGGAGGGAAGGAAGAAAGAAGGGGGCGGGAGCGTCCCGAGCCTGGCGGGGCCATTCCCACATCGCTCCAACGTTTTCAGCTCTCCGACTGAAGGAGCTGCTGCTTCTGCTGGGCGCTTGGTTGCCATCGCTAGTTGCGAAAGTCAGATCGTTTCACAGTTTAGGCTTTCAAAACATCTGCTTGGGACAGCTGGGTGAGGATAAGGAAGGGTCTGCTGTCACTGCTGCTGCTTCGCAAACCAAGTGAGGTGCTGTGCAGTAGTGGAAGAATTATTTTTATAAGTCGTACTTTGAGGCTGTTTGTTTTGAGGAAAGCTGCTTTGGTGCCTCTGTGTAATGGCCCACTCAGTGGATGTGTTCTGGCCCTCATTAGGAGGTGAGCTTGGATACGGTGGATTTGAATAGAATTTAGAATTTTTGCCTTTTTTTTTTTTTTGTTCTGATTTAGGCCACTGTTTCAGAAGAAGAATTGCCAAATCACCCTCTCCCATGCCTTGTTAAAAAGTAGGTGCTCTGCTTCCCAGCAGTGATGTACAGAAGGCTGGGATATACTGGAGACCAAGTGAGCTTTTTTGCATTGGCACTTTTTTGCAGTCCTGCAGCCTGTGTGGGTATTTGTGAGGTAGAGATGAGGAAATGCAGGTGTAGCTGAATATTCTACATATTACTTAAGCTCACAGCATAGTGGATGTTCTTGGTAAACTGGAAAATCCACAACTGGTAAGAAAATTTCCTCATAAAGACCCATCTTGATCTTTTATTTGAAGACATCCATTTCAGAGCATCTCAGTTTAAATAACAAATTTACTAATTTGAGAGAACCTGTCTGCTTGTGTTTCTAAACAGAAGTTGAGTTGTAGGCTACCTTTTATGGGAAAGGAAAGAGAAAAAACCAACATTTGGCAGTTGAGTCAATAAGGATACGTAGGAATGACTCTAAAATGAGAAGTAACAATTTATCATAATTCGAACTTATTTAATGATTACTTTGAAGTTCCACATATTTTATTGAGCTATCTTTATTAAACAGCTAGTCAAATTTCAAGTCTGTATGTTGCCTAGGGTGAAATGCCAATATTATGTTTGAAAGTCACAATCGTAACCATGGGTAAGTGAAATTCAGCACTGAAAATTCTTGGTTTGTGTCTTTTCCCTCTAGATTTCCCTTCTGATCAGTGGACCAGTCAAAATGGCTGAAGTAACCAAGACAGAAGAACAGCAAGCAGAGAAGAGTTTGGATGAAGAAGTGGAGAAAGCACCTCATGCTTTAGAGTCAACTTTGGGTGTCGGGGCTGAAGGCAATAGTTCTGCTTCAGGTACAGATCAGTCCACTGAAAATGAAAAACAAGTTGATAGTGGTGATCAGGATAACAGAGCGAAGAGGAAGAATTTAGACTCTGAAGATGAGCCTTCTAAGAAAGTAGTGAGTATCATTTGTTATGAACTGTTTTCAAATCCTTGTTTTGACACCTTAGCTCAAGAAAACTTTGAAAATATTTGTGCTAGACATGTGTGAGCCAGCATGCAACACCAAGTATGGAAATGTTTCCTAGGAAAGTAACAGGTGCACTAGTGATGTTGGGCTTCACAGAGGAGACAGAGGGCTGGCAATTAGAATGATAATCTCAACACATACTTAGATTAGTCTGATTCTAAGACTGTTCCATCATCCATGGGGTAACAATTTGATAGTGTAGTGTAGGGTTTTCTGGCATTTGTCCAAGTTCCATATCTTGAACTCAGATCTCATATATGTTGTTTATCTGTGTGTTAGTATAGTTACCTGTGCTTGGGAAGTTCTTCCATAAGGTAATTTTGTCTTTTTGTTTCCTGGCTAAGGTATTGTATAGTTTGCAAAACTCTACAGACTGCATCCTCTATGATATAATTTCAGTATGATTTGTTGGCAAAATGAAGTAGTGAAAGACTTACAGGTGCTTCTTCATGTTTTAAGACTATAAAAGCAGCAGAAAACATATGTCCTTTTATATGTCCACCTGGGAGGGTGAAAAGGGTAATGTTTTACATGATTCTGTCCTTTATTATGCATGAGCCTGTAGAAACTGATGCTTTAACATCCAATCTAGTTCATCCTTTTGGGATATTTAAATATAATTTGAAAATGTCTGACCTAATGTTTTGTTTCTTTGCCCATAATTTTCCCAGGTTGTTAATATATGACTTAGCAAAATAGAGTGCCCTTTGTTGGGGTAGAAACATTATTAACCCTTTCATCCTTTTAATAAGGGGGAATAAGGCTTAGATGAACAAGAACTACGTTGAGTTTGTATAGCCTAAGGGTATAGAGACATGACTGAACGTAGTTGCCACCATCTGAATGTTGTTGCTGATGGCTGTTTGCAGCTGAGATGTGTTAATGGTTTGTATGAATATGTCCCCCACACTTGTCTGAGTCAGCTGTTCTAGCTTCTGTCACTTTCAGTAGCCATTCAGGGAACCATCTGTGCTTACCCTGAAAAAGAATAGAGGTCGTCAAAATATGTTAGTATTGGTCAGCCCAGTGTGGTAACAAACAGATGATGAGGTTATAGAGATTTCAGACAAGTAAGACTGTGTTCATTCTGGATGTTACCAAAAGTATATGAAACACTGAAGAATTCACATATTCGCGTATCTCAGCCAAACCTTCTTTTCCCTTGAGGAACTGCTATTTGAATAGTAAGATGCAGGGATATTGACTTCTGTAGTGAACTGTTAGGAATGCTTTTAATGGCTTCTGGTTTGTACTGTTATTTCAAATGCTTTTGTACCTCACATAGTTCATGCTGGTTGTCTCTGTTTTGTTACTTTGGATTTTATTTATAATTTACTTTCACTTCATGTATATATTTGAAGATTATTTTCAAGGTGGTGAAGTGTTGGGAGCATAATATCTGGAGTATGCATAACAGGAAAGAGAAGTTTTAAAGCGAAGGCTGGACAGAAGTCTCTTGGAGTGTTTTGAGTTAAGGCTAAATCAGAGACATTTCTGCAGCTAACTCTTAAGCTTTAGATGGAATATGTTGTCAAATGATTTCTGTCATTCCTTTATCGTGATGTATTTAAAGCTCTGTCAGTAGGGTCCACTTGGACTGCAGTGTGACATCAGCCAGTTGGCATTTTCGTTAAATTGGCAGTTTATACACTTCTGTCAGATGAAAACACTGAATTTCTGAAACAGGCTCTTTGAAGAGGCTTAAAGTTCCTTGAGAAGGAACATCCTCTTCTTTGGTCCCAGACTTAAAAAGAATAAAATGAGTTCTTTGAGAGTGGTTGAGAATATTAGAGAAAGAAAGTATTTCTGTGAAGGAAAGATGCCAGGCAATATCTATCTTCCAAAAATTGCTTGAATGAACTGAAAAGGGGATTAAATTTGTGAGTATTAATGTGCTAATTGAAATATTGGCATCCATACCAGATACAGATAAGGGAAATCTCTTTGTAATGATGTTGCTCTTCATAGTATTGCTTGGTTGCTTTCTTAAATACTTGAACACGTCTTTTGATTAAATGACAAAATAATAAGAAGAATTCACTGCTTGAATCTGTTCCTTCTGTGGTGTGATTTCCTTTCTGCAGCATGTGATTGGCCATGGGCAAGCTGTAGCTGCACATTATAATGAGCTTCAAGAAGTTGGATTGGAAAAACGTAGCCAGTCTCGCATATTCTACCTCCGAAACTTTAATAATTGGACCAAAAGTGTCCTCATTGGTAAGCTTCCTTAATTGATTGTTCAGACATGATTAAAATGTAACTAATTTTTGCACTAAAATGTAACTTTTTCTGTTTTCTGATGTTGAGTATGACACTTTGTCTCCTAGTACGCAGTAAGTTTTCCAGCCGCAATAAAATGTCTATATTTCTTTTGAATCTCTGTGATAGTGTTTTGTATTGTTGGAATGCCAAGCATATGCTTAAGTTTTAAAAGTCAAGTGACTTAAAAAGTTCATACTGGAAACTGTTCTTCTCCATGACATTTTTAAAGAGAAAAGTACAGTTTTAAATAAATTATTTAAGTGTTCTTAGATTCAAACAAGAGCAGCTTAATCTATCTCAAATAATTTTTGAGGCATTTTCCCAAAGCAGTCTCTACTCAGATCCTAGTGGAGCAGATCTGCTGGAAGGTTGGATGCATACATATTTTTTTATTAGCCATAGTCAGTGATTGAAAAGATGGAAAACTAAAGGATGTAGTTCTTTAAGAATCAGCGGGTTTTTATTTAAAGGCAAAGTCTGCTGTTCCACAAATTAATTCCAAATTGAGGAAACAAAGCCATCAGATATCTGCCAACAAAGAAGAGAATCATCAGCACAGCACCACAGGTTCATGAAGAGGGATCTGTGCCAGGAGATGTTGGCACCATTTGTCTTAGCATGCTGCTTTTTGTTGTGTTGTATCAGAACAGTTAGAAACAATATTTAGGTTTCTATAAAGCTGTTGCTGAAGTGTGTGTTGAAGCCTTTCTGTCATAAAGAATTTGAGCAGTGTGGCTTTATAGCAGTTGTATCAAAACATATTTCATGTCTCCTACTGTGAAGAAAAGTTGCTAGCATGCTGATACGTTTTACATAATATGCCAACATCAGTCAGAGCAGAGACAATCTAGACAGCGCTGAGAGAAGAAAAAATGTAACCGGTGTATGTAGGGTAGAAAGACAGCAAAAGAGTAGCTACTGTTATTGCAAGGCCTGGGAGCGTGAGTGAAAAACATTATGCATTTTTGTGAGGTGACTGGAAGGAGATGTTGTGGCTGATGCATTTAATTGGCTTTTACTACTTGCAAAAGGCTGTCCCATACTTTCAAATAACATCTGCCTTCATTATAATGCTAATGAAGAGAACCCTGTTTCCCTCATCATGTACAGGGTGGTTGTTTAGCCATGTGCATTTTTGCCTTAACCAGGGAAACAGTTCAGAGCCTCAGTCAAGTTACATGCAGAGCACACTTAGCACAGAAAATATTCATCTCCACAGTTTTGAAAGCATACAGTTCCCTTCATCCTTCTACAAAGAAAAGAGATTTAAGTTTGTAACATTAAGAAGGTTTATAGGCAAAGTAAGGTCTGAGGTGTTTTAAAATTCTTAACTTTTTTTGGTTTTTTAGTGTTTTAGGTGCAATACAAGTACAGAGATTAGGTGCAGAGATGTGGTTATATGCTCCTGGTGTTTTCTTTCCCTAGGTGAATTTATAGACCGGGTACGACAGAAGAAGAGTGATATAACTGTTCTGGATCTAGGATGTGGGAAAGGTGGAGACTTACTGAAGTGGAAAAAAGGCAGAATTAAAAAACTCGTCTGTACTGGTAAGATTACTTTCTAGGGGAGGTGCATCAGGTTTTATGGGAAACCAAGTACATCTCCAGTATTTTTTCTTTTTTTCCAGTCAATTAAAGAATGTAATGAACACCTTTTGTGCAAGAAGTTATGTTTTGTCTTTTAATCTGAAGATACAGCTTGACTGCCAGCAGAAATATAAGAATCATCAATATTTAGCTTTCAGTTCAACTCCTAAATAAAAACTGGTATCACTAAAGAAAAACACCATTGCCTCAGGTTGCCTTGGGCAAAAAGGGGGCCTGGGGAAAAGACTGACATTTTCTATTTTACATCTTTTCTCCCACATGTAGTCTCTCATAGTATTTTTCATTGTTCTGAAACACATACAGGAGAGTTGCATTTAAAAAAACAAATAACCCCCCCAATGTTGTGAGCAAAAATGGTCGTGTGTGTTACAATTAACTAAAGATTTTCAGTCTCAGAAACAGGGAAGAGCTGAAAGCTGATTAAAAAAAATTCTTGTCTGAATAGTTGGCTTAGGTGTTGGGAGAATGATACCATCTTCCCTTTTCTCAAAAAGTATGCTAAGGATAATTAGAGGAAGTATTATTTAACTCCAAATTTAAATAGGTACTAAAATTCCCTAAAACCCTTTCAGTGGGAATTGTTTTGGATGCTTCACATTTTACAGTTCTTTCTTGCGTTATTCAGTGGGCAGTATTCAAATACACTTAATCAATCTAATTACAAAGTTCTTAGGCAAATTTATTGCATATTGTTAGGAACTCAATGGCTGAGAAAGAAGCAATCTTAGAATTAAAAAAATTCCTATGATGTGACATATCAGAAATACAGGAATTTCACGATTATAAGCTGCACCATTTTGACTAAAATTTTGGTCCGAACCTGAAGTGCGGCTTATAATCAGGTGAGGCTTATATATTGACAAAGAACGAAAAGTTGCTGTTTTAGTTTGGAGGACAGGTGTCTACTGAGAAAGGGAGGAGCTTCTCTTTGAAATGGAGAATGTAAACCCCCTCCCTCCAAATTATTATCATTTTGAAATCAAGGGGCTTTCAGACAAAGATATGGGAATTAGGAATAACAGTTCTTTACTAGGCAAATTAAAATAGAAATACAATACTACAAAGAAACAAACTCCAAACCCTGACAAAGTCAGAGTACAACCTGACACCCCGTCAGGCAGGGTGTTGGTAGCAGTCCCATTAAATGGTGGCTGCATCCTCCTGCAGTGACAGATGTGATTCAGTTGAAGCAGTGCTCCTGTAGAAGGTGCAGTTTCCCTCTGGAGGTCCAGTGGTGATGTGGAGAAATCCAGCTTCCCTCTGGAGTCCAGTGGAGAAAGGGGCTCCCTTAGTGTCCCAAAACCTCTGTTTTTATCTTGGTAAGAAATGTTGGGCTCTTCCCCCTGGCTGGAACAACTTCCAATGGGATGCAGTAATTTTATCAGTCACACAGTGGGACTCAATGGGCCATTAGCTGAAAATGATTCGCTGGAGGAAGGATGGGGTGTGAAAAGATAAAGAACAATGCCTTGCCTGGTTTCAATGGATGACCTATTAGCAGAGTATCTGCGGTGGAGATAAGGATCACTGCCCCCACCCTCAACAGATGGTGATAGAATAGATACCTTTTATCACTCTCTGTATTGTAATGTAGGGCTTATAATCAGGTGCGGCTTATGTATGGACAAAGAACAAAAAGTTGCTGACAACCGGAAGTACGTCTTGTAATCGTGAAATTACTGTAATTGCATTTCAATATCTTTTATATTTTTAAGAATATTAAGAATCCCAGGGAACTGAGCTGTTTTAATGGAACTGAAGATAATTTTTTTTTAATCCTGCCATATTGTACCGTCTGTGTTCCAGTAATTATTCCAGTTTTCTTTCCTGGGGAGCAGTGTGCACACTTTTAAAAATTTAATTTATTGTATTTATTTTTCCATATATAGATATTGCTGACATTTCTGTGCAACAGTGCAAGCACCGCTATGAAGAAATGAAATCCCGATGTCGGTATAATGAACATATTTTTGATGCAGAATTCATACAAGCAGATAGCACCAAGGTACAGTTCCTGTGCTTTGTAATATTTTGGAGATTTAGTGTTCTTTCTGGCAGTGCTGTGACATTTTGGGTATATGTTTTTTCAAGATTGGATTATTGTACTACCAGGAGAATCAGCTGTAGGGGTTACTGGAAGGTTGCTTAAGATGTGCTTAGGTGCATTTTGCTGCTGTTGTATAATGTCTCATTGCTGAAGCCTGAATGTCTTTTCCAGGTAGTAAATCTGGTACTTTCACTATCTTTTGCTTGACAAGGGGAACAGAATGACTGTTTAGCTTTGGAGTTCTGTAAGACAACAGGGGATATTGGAAACTATTTTGGTGAATACTGGAATAAATAAATGGCCTTTTCTGATTTGACTTGTACACTTAGAATTTTTCCTTTCTAGTGGCATTTTGGTTACTGTAATAGATACCTTTAAAACTAGTGTGATAGAGCAGGTTTCTTAGACTGTCTGGAGGCAGTGATGAATACATGGCTGAGGCTTAGGAGACAGTGTTGTAGCTAGAACAGCTTTTGCTCTCTGGAAGGGCTGAGAGTACTCTGCTGATGGAGACTGAGAGACAAAACCTACTTGTTTCCAGTGTATCTGTGGAAAAGCTGAACCTGTTCTCAACCTTGCGTAAAGGGTTGTTTGCTTGAATTCTTGGTTGCCTTTTCTTCTTCTGAGAAATAGTCTGTTGCAGATTCATGTCATCTCTCAACTTGGGGGAGAGAGAAGAGAAACTTGACCAGGAAGGAAAGGGATATTTTCATGTTGCTTTTACAGCTTAGTCTTACATGCATATGTATTTTCTATTGCGTGCTTTGTTCTGTGTGTCCTTGCACACAAAAGTTAATTTCCCTGACTTTGGGTCTCTATGATGAATGTTGTATATTCTGCAAAATCTAATTCTTCCCACCTTTTTTTCTCACTTTCCTGTCTTTCTGTATGTTTGCTGAGTACAGTGTCAAAGTAAGCTTTAACTTGACAAATTCCAAGGCCTTCAAGTTCTTCAGATTTTAATTACTTGGTCTGGGATGGAGAGCAGTGTGCTGGTGATAAACATGGGTGAGAATACAGATGAATACAGACAAGTGCAACTCATTGGACAGGGCAAACTACCACATTTGAAACAATCCCTTCTCTCAAGTGCATGTTTAATGGATTCAGTTTTCATTACAGAGACTTAGTGAATTAAAATTCATTTTATTGCAGAAATTTTTTTTCCAGGCAAACAGTGGCTAGTTATAAAACACCAGCAGTAAAGTACTTCTGGAAACTATAAGTTTTGGTCTTTCAGGTGTACCAGTGTTACTTGACAACACCAAAAAAAATTGAGGACATTATAACTTTGAAATATGTGTGCATTCTTGTTTTTAAATGTTGTGTATGGCTTTTTGTGTAGGGGAGAGCTTATTCTTATTCTTTTTCATCTTGTCTTTGTTGAATTTGTAAAGGAATGGGAGCTGAAAGAAGGAACTTCAGAGAATTCAATGAAAGAATTATGGAAGTAGTATATTTGTTAGAAGATTTAAATGGATCATACTTGTTTCTGTATTTTTTTTCTTTTTTATCTGTTTCAGGATCTCTTGTCTTCTAAGTACAGTGATCCAGATATGCGTTTTGACATTTGCAGCTGTCAATTTGTTTACCACTATTCATTTGAGACGTATGAGCAGGCTGACATGATGCTTAAAAATGCTTGTGGGAACCTCTCTCCTGGAGGTTATTTCATTGGCACAACTCCAAATAGCTTTGAACTTGTGTAAGTACTCTTATGTCCTGTTAGTCTTCCAAAACTTTGTGAAACATTGTTAAGTGATAGGTGTTCTTGCAGTGCTCCAATATGTTTGTGCAAACAAAAGCAATTTTTTGGCAACAATTTTGTATTCTAGTAAAAAAAAATCTCATTTGTGAATTTGACTCAAACAGGTAAAGCAATTCTAACCCTTGTCTCTTGTCCTCATGACTCTTCTGATAAAGAGTATAGGTCTCCATACACTTCATCCCTCTGTCAATAGTAATAGTGTCAAAATGACCACAGCCTGGGGAAAAACTGTCGAGGTTTCGTGGTTGTTTCCAGAAACCTGTCTTGTCCATGTAGGTTGTCCATGTGACTGGGCTAAATGTTCATCTTCTAGGTCCAATTACTCCTTCATATGTTGTATGGAAATGATAGCATGTTGAAACCCAGTATGCTGCTTAATTTCATTGTTTCGCTGCCTTATGAGATAAGGGAAGTGGCAAACTAGAGAGATCACTGAGTATTACTGGGAGAAACACTTTCAGGCTTCCTATGTGTCATTTTCTCTGCCTGTTAAATACTGGTCAATAAATGTTTGTTTATATCTCATTCTATAGAAAGAGACTCGAAGCTTCAGAAACAAATTCATTTGGGAATGATGTGTACAATGTGAAATTTGAAAAGAAGGGAGACTACCCCTTATTTGGCTGCAAGTATGATTTTCACTTGGAAGAAGTGGTTGATGTCCCTGAGTTTTTGGTATACTTTCCCTTACTGGAAGAGTAAGTTAAGTTTTAAATTCATTATACAATAAAAGCTGTGGAACATAATAAACATTTGTTTAGTTTGTGTCATTGCATAATGTTTGCAGAAAATTATGGTTTGGCTTTCTTACTATATTTTTCAGTTCTTAATTTTTTGTTGTTGCTTCAAATGCAGAGGTTTCTTGCATTTCCATCCACAACTGTAATCTGTCCTTTGAACTCTGAAGATACTCTGGTCAGAAGCTGTGAGGACTTAAACTCTGTCTCACAAGGGAACATCTGATCTGATGTATTGGATCTGTCAGCAGACCTTTAGAATTGTCAGCTTTTTCTTCTTTAATTGCAACTTTTTGAGGGATTTCTTTCCTTTTTTAGTCTTTTTGTAAGCTTTCTTGTGTATCTTCTTCATCATGGTGCCTCTTTCTTTTCCACCTTTCCTTAGATGTTCATAGGATTTTTGCTATGATGAATTTTCTTCTTCATCTAAATGATCTTCATCTGTAAGCATGTATTTTTCTGTTACCTCTCTGTGACCTCAGATTTGGTTTTGCCAGCTGTATCCTGAGGTACTGAAAAATCTTTCCATACTGGGTTTTTTCTGACCATTGAAGCTCAATATGGTTAAACAGTACTAAACTTTCCTTCTGAGTCTGTTCAACAACTTCGTTTGTAGTTGTCTGTGAAAAATAACAGCATCTGTCACTGACAGCTGTAACTTCAGTGTTGCATGTTCACGGTGTCTACATATAATTTGATGTTAGCCACTAAATACAATAGAAAGAAGTTCTCTATGTATATTTATAATATCTGACATGATATATGCTCCAGGGAAAAGTGTAATCTTTCTGGAAGTCCACATGAAACTTTTGTATTTTAGAAGAGACCTTTTCAGTTCAGATGTTTGTAAAATACTTCTGTGTAGATTTTTGTTGTCCTAATTTTAAGAAAATAAATACAGTTTGTGGTGGAACTGCAGCTATTTTCATTTAAATGTCTTTACTAAGAGAAAAAAGTTGTAAAAAAAATGTAATCCTAGTGAATACCATAAGATGTCACTGTAGCTTAAAATTGTTCCTTTGGAAATAAAACTACAGTAATTTTGTGGCTTACCTAATAAAGCTGATTATTTTGACAGAATGGCAAAGAAGCATGGTATGAAATTAGTCTACAAAATGACATTTCGGGAATTCTATGAAGAAAAAATCAAGAACGATGAGCATAAAATGCTGTTAAGGAGAATGCAGGCCTTGGAGGTAAATTGAGTTGATTTGTTTGATTTTAATAGCATTTTATGTATGTTAATTTTTGTGCAATCACTGAATTCCCTTTGTGAATGTCTTGCAATTAATTAAGGGCTACCAATAGAAAGCATTAGTTCCTAGGACTGAGTTTGACTCTGGTTGTTGACCTTGACTGGCTGCCAGACACCCACTGACCTGCACTCTTGTTCCCTCTTCCCAGCAGGATGGGGGGAGAAAAAAGAAAAAAAAAAAAAAAGTATGGGTCAAGATAAATACGAGGAGATTGCTTAGCAATTACTGTCACAGACAAAACAGACTGAACTTGCGGAAGGCTAATTTAATTAATTGCAAAAAAAAAATGCTGTAGAAAGGTGAGAAACATGAAAGCCTAAAAACACACCTTTGTCTCACCCGCTCCTTGTTCCCAGGCTCAGCTTCATTTGTTCACTCATGACCTTTCTACCTCCTCTCCCTTCCTCTGCAGGGGAAGGGAGAATTGTGGTCTGTTCATAACTCTGCCTCTCCTTCCTCCTCACACTCTTGTCTTGGTCCAGCATAGGTCCAACCCAATAGATTATTGAAATATTATCTTCAAAACTTGAATCTTGAGGCAAGTTTCTGTTCTTGTGAAGTAGCAAACAGAAGCCCAAGAACCATGGCAAGTGTTAGATGGTGGTGACTGTAATCCATTTCTTCCTCAGCTGAGACTGAAAGCTGGATCTTTGTGCAAGGAATATTGACTGAAAAGACAGAAAGGAGTCTTTGTAGGAATAAAAGGACAGTCTGCATTCCTAGAAGAAAATGGTACTTAATTGTAACTGAGCATATGGTTTTGCCCAATGTTTTTGCATTTTTTTTTATCCTCAGGCTCTTACCCTTGATAACTTTAGCAGCTTCAGAGAAACTTTTCCAGGCCACTTCTGAGGCTTTTGTTTTACTTGCAGTTCTCTGTGCTTCCCTCCTCCCTGAAACAGTAGAATTCTTCAGCAGAAAGCTCTCAAATCAAGTAATTGGTGACTGTTCAGCTGAGTCACAGACTGCAACTTGACTGCATTTGTTGAAAGTGATGGTCCTGTGTATGGGCTCACACTTGCAGTAGCACAGAGACAACTTTTGACTTACCATCTTCCTTCTTAGGAAAGTGAGAATTGTTTTAAGGTAGTGGCCACTTACAGCTGAGGACTGAATTTTTACAAGCAGATTTATTTGCACAGATCACTAGTAACTGGGATCCTTAAGTGAATCTTAGTTTTGACGAACCCGTTGTATCCTTCTTTTACAACTTGTGTGTTATTGAAGCATTTTAATTGTTCTACTTGTAATTGTAGTTGTCCATTTCTTAGTACTTCTGCTGAAGAGATGGTGGTATAGTTGCTCTTCTAAAAGAAGGTATATCTGGGTAATGCTGTTAATGAATTGTACATGAAGGACAGTGTTTAAAGTTACTCTGTTTCCCCTGCTTTAGAGACATAAAATAAAACTTAATTTATAATTCTTGGGTGTCAGCTTTTCTGGTAAGTAGGGAACATCAGACCTGTTCCTGAGGATGCTGTAAAGGAACAACCTAAATTTAAAATATTTTTAAGACTTACTGACCTCTGTTGTGGACTGTGTTGTGACAAACCCTTTACTTGATGTGGTTAATGTATCTCACTGCTCAATGTTTTGTTCTGTGTTCTCCAGCCATATTCTACACTTGGTGATTCTAGGCTTGTTTCTGATAAACCTGATGATTATGAGCATGCAAACGAGTTTATCAAAGATGGCAAAGCAAAGTTACCATTGGTAAGTTTCTTTATACTTCATTGGAGATAATGGTGTTTTAAAATTGAGGTCCTGATCTTTCAAACTGTGATGCCTGCTTTATTTCAACTGCAGTGAAGAGGGTATGAGTCTTATGAAAAATTGTAGAGCTGCAGGGCTGAGGGGTTCATTTAATTTATATCCCATACTCAGGGATTCATTTAATTTGTTAAGAAAGTTGTAATAATGCAGAAGGGAAAGGATATTTTTTCTGTCTTACTTGACAACTGTATTTTCTAACTGTTCTGAATTTGAGGAATCTTCTTATATTTCTGGATCTTCACAATACTGATTTAAAGCTTTAGTTCCAATCCTATGATGGGAGATTTCAAAGCTTTCTTCATAACACTGTATATATTTGAAATCATTCTTTTCATTTTCATCAATACAGCATGAGGGTGATCAGCTTAAAGTTTTTCCACTTGGTTTTGTCGTTTGGTTTTTTTTTTTTTTTGAATCATTGATTCATCTACTGTTCGTGTTCTGAATTCTTGAAGATGTAGTCCTCTTACTGCATGTATCCTGCATCAAGAGAGAAAAAAACCCTGCTCTCCACATTTGAAATTAAAATATTTTTGAAAAGAAAAGAAAAAATGCCTGTTTTAAGAAGTAGGCTTAAGAACATGACATAAGAACATTGGCTTTGACCAAGTCAGACCAAAGACATTTGTTACCAAGTGCTGTTTTAAAAGGTGAACTATTTGGTCAGTGGGTAGCATATGGACTAAATTATGGCCCTGGTGAGGACTCCTTGGATAGGGATGGAGTGGGCAGAGCAGAAAATCAGCTTCTTGTCATTGCCTTATGTTTCTTAAGTGGTGGGGTAAATGACAGCAACTTTTTATTTGTGGCTTACCCTGCTTTCATCTGATCAGCTGAGCTGGGAGTTTCGTAGGCTGGAAGGCAGGCTGTTTTTCCAGGATGTGTCAGGGAAGGTGAGAGTCTCTTGCAAACAGCCTTTCTGTGCCTGTGGGATGTTGTTAGGTGGAGGCAGGCAGTGTTCCTGAGGAAGGTGGCAGCACCATAGTATAGGGCCTTTTCTGTACTATGGGACCTTTTCCTGACTTCTGCACAAATACTGGACATCTTGGTCTGAACAGCAGCTGGAGCCAGGTCAGGTCACACTGTGTGTGGTAATGGACACAGGCATGCTCTGCATTGCAGAGGCATCCAGACCAACAGACTGTTCATGCATTCTCCTCTACCTGTTTAATGTAGGTGTGTTCCATTATCTGGGTCTTCCAGTTCCAGACCATCATAGTTGAGTTATAAATATCTGTGGTCCACAGTAATGCTTTTCTTGCCCTTAAATAGCCTGTCATTGTGGATGGTTAGACATTGGTCAGTGAAAGATGGAGCTAAATCAGTGTTTTATTGTTTCCTTATTTTTTGTTGAAACTGTGGGTTTTTTTGTCCCCTTCTAGGGAACCTTGAGTAAGTCTGAATGGGAAGCAACAAGTAAGTCATGATTTTGAAAACAGTATTGACGGAATGACTGCTTTGAAAAGTGTGTAGAATAGCCTGTTAGTCATGGAAGAAAATCCAGATTTTAAATATAATAAGATGTGGTTATTTGTGTAATTCAAAATGTCTGTGTATAGATTATGTAGTGTGCACATCTCAGAAAATTGGGAGGGAAATGCCTAAGTGCAGCCAACCAGGATTTGCATTTTTGCAGACCATTACACTGGTTCTGTTAATAGCTTAAAAACAAAAAAATACTATTTACTGCACAGGTGAGAAAAATCTTCACTTTGCTTTCTTAAATTATTACTTAATTTTTGAATCTATGAATTATAAGGTAGACATAAATTCCAGCAATCTAGAAGTATTATCTCAATTATGTGAGAGGGACTTTTAATATCATTTTATACCTTTTCATACCTAAAATAAAGATTTATACCTTTAAAAGGTCTTTGATTACTGTGTTTCCTAAGTGGTCTATTTTTCCAGAAACATTTGGAGTATTGAGCTTCTGATAAGAGTATAAGCACACCTTGTTCCTTACATGGAACTTTGCATTGTTGGTGAGGAATGTCTGATAAACTTGTCTTGAAAGATTTGCAAGTAACTATGGCACCTCATTCGTTAAAATAAAATTTGAATTCAAGAGGAAATCTGTGAATGTTTAATTAGACCTGTGGTCTCAAGTAACTGGTTTAACATATCTGTCTGGCATAGAGCACAGGAACCTCTGGCATACCTAACATAGATTACAGTAATTTCACGAATACAAGCCGCAGCAATTAGACAAAAATTTTGGTGGAAACCCGGAAGTGCGGCTAATATTTGGGTGCGGCTAATTTATGAACAAAAATGTGATATCTGCCCTTACCTAGTATCATACCAGTCCAGTCCCAAGCTGAAACACTTTGAAATCCATGGTTTCCCGTTGTTCCGATGATGAACCAATCAGAGAACAGCTTATTGCCTGCCTGTGGATGGCGGCGTTACTGAGGGGCGGGGGTTGTTATCGGGGTGAGTTACCTCGGCGAGTTACCTCGGCAGTTCAATAAAAGTGTGTGATATTTCTCTGTACTTTTTAAAGTGTTTTCAGTCTTGTGCGGCTGCGGGGCTGGCTGGGCTCACAGGGAGAGGGCTGGGGGAGCCGCTCAGCCCGCAGGGAGAGGACCAGAGCGGCCGCTCCTGTGCCAGCACGGAGATGTGGCTCCGCTCGGAGCTCAGCTGCCTGCCTGCGCGGCTGAGCGGCTGTTTAAAGGCAACGCGGATCCATTGGGAATGCTCGCAAAATGACCATACTATTGTTCCTGTCTTTTTCGGCTTGTAAATAAAGGGTGTGTCTTTTTTCACTTGGAAACAATGTTTCTGAGGTCGGCAGTAAGCCAGTAAGCCCCGGCGATCCCGCGATTGTGTTACTAAATGACGACTTTGTGAAAGTTCGCGGCGAACTAAAGTGCGGCTAATATTCCGGGTGCGGCTTATTTATTGACAAAGACATCAATGTTGCCAACACACCGGATATGCGGCTTATACTCCGTGCGGCTTGTATTCGTGAATTTACTGTATATGCCAGCTAAGAGTTTTCTGAAGGTGCTAGTATGGACTGTACAAGTATCCATTAATAGAATCATACTGTTCTGGACTTGGAAAAATGCTATAATTTCATCTTTGTCCATCAAAATTTAAAAGAGCAAAATTGATAATATGTATAATTAATTCATTTACTTTTCAATTAAAAAATGAAGTTAATAGTTACAATCCTGATAGTCTATTGCTGCATGTGTGAAGGAGTCCTTAAGCTTAACTTGCATTTGACTTTTTATGTACTAGTGAATGTTCATTATATGTAGAATGGCACAGTAATTTATGAATTTCATTCATATTTCCGAAAACATGTAAACTATACTAGAGTGGAATGCTAGAGTTACTAACTGGAAAACCATAAGACATTTTTTAATTTCAATAATCTGCTAAGAGGTTGTTTGGGCATAAGATCAACCTGGTTACATGTTTTAAACTTAGTTGAGTCACCAAGAAACCTGAAACTTTAAATACTATTTTCTTTTTTAGGTATTTACTTGGTATTTGCATTTGAGAAGCAGCCATGAAACTCCACATACTGGATGCAGCAAGAAGAGATCATATCCATGTGCAAGTTGGAATGATCAGAAATCCATTGTGGCAACTATTTTTTTATTTTTTATTTTTTAATTGTCAGACGTGTGCAGGACACTACCAAAAACTAGAGCAAGCTCGTGATTCAGAGTTACATTGCCTGTCTGTGACAGATGGACTTGTGTGTGTGTATATAAGAAAGATTCTGAACCAGTCTTTTTAAGCATTTGTAAGCAATCTGCATACTCTCAAAACCTGTGTTTGAGCTCACATAACTTTGTTAGAAACAAATGTTTTGTTTGTAGAAGTATGTTTGTGATTACAAGCCTGACCCTGCACTTTCTGAAGTTGATGGAAGAATGTTGACTTCGATAATGCAAAATGAGGGCCTAAATACTGTTCTGCAGAGATCAGTTAATTCATAATGAGACCTGTTCAGCATAGAGGGTATGTCTACATTGCATGCAGAACAAAAAATTACTCAGTTTGAGAACCTCTGTGCTGTGCTCAAGCCTGCATTGTAAATCTACCTTAGTGGCATTCATGGTGTAGTTTACATGATAGAATCCCATGATGTTCTTGTTTTTCCTGCTTGCTGATATGTAGTGTCACTTCATGGTGCTTTTAAGATTAAAGGAGTTTGTTCTGTACAAAACTGCTCTGAAAGTACTCAATTTCTAACGTTTTAAATTTCTACTTTCTTTTCCAAATATGGATGTGGTAATCAGTAGCAGCTGATTAAGTTAGATCTTAAGTTAGATTACTGAACATTTTTTATTCTATTAAAGACTCTTCTGACTTTTCAATAGTTTTAGTGTTTCTTGAAACTTACTAGACAGATCTTAGGATGTCTTTGTTTTTTGTTTCATAAAATTCCAAATGGGCTCGGCAATAGGATGAGCTGTTGGTGGTGATGAGAACCTCATTGCAGTATTAAGGCATTGAAAACATGGTCATGTCATGGATCATGAACCAAAAGGGGAGCTTGTGTAATATTTGAGGATACTAGCAGTTCCGTCTGGAGAGGAGGGCTGTGTATATGCATATACACTCTGGTACCTATGGGTAACAATCCCCAGATTAGAACCACATATTTTGTTTGGGAATGTAATCAGATGATACCAGTAGGCAGAACTGTGCCAAACTACCATCATAACTGCTTGTTAGTATCTTTGAGCTGGCTTAGGGATTTCTGTGCAGTGTTTGCTCAACTTTCCATGTGCTTGTAGCCACCTATTACTCAGAAGGTCTGAATACTTCATGTTGTTTCTCTCCAATTTTGGGCTAACAGTACTGATGGCTGCTGTTGCCTAATAAATTGAACATAGATCTGAAATGATGTTGGTACATGAGTATTTTGAAAAGCTATAGCAAACCTAGAAAAGAACATTTCTTTTAAGACTTAAATGTTCAAATTATAAGTTTTTCCCCCTGTTATTAGGTTGTACTTTCCTCCATGACTTCTACTTTTTATCGTCTAGAACACCTGTAACCTTCAGTGAAGTAGTAGAATCTGTCAGTTCTGCTGAAATTAAGACAAGATGTTCTTGTCTGCTAGAATAAGTACTTATGAAAGTAGCTAAAAATTATGGCACTTTAGAAGTGCTGAAATGTTTCTTTGAAATTTGTGTGCATCAAAGCTGGTTTTGTTGGATTTCTTGTATTAAATTTCATTTGGAAATACATTGTTATGCTATTTTTGGAAGAAATAATAATAAAAACAGAGGGAGTACGGTGGCGTGTCTTTCCTCTTTTAAGTGAATCTTAACATGTCAGTCACATAATCACATAAAGATTTAGTATGGAGGAATCTCTGGAGGTTATTTGGTCCAACCCCCACCCCTGCCCAAGCATGTTCACCCAGAACTGGTTGCCCAAAACTTTATCCAGACAGCTTTTGAACAGCTCCAATGGTGAGGACTCCACAACCTCATTGGGCAACCTGTGCCAGTGCTTGTTCACTGTCACAGTAAAAGTTTCCTGGTGTTCACAGGGAACTTCCTGTGTTTCAGTGTATGCCCACTGCATCTTGTCCTGTCACTGGGCACACAGAAAAGGCCCTGGACCCGTCTTTACGAGCTCCCTGTGGGTATTTGAATGCATTGATAAGATTACTGCCTGTGGACTTAGACATGTTTAACTTGCTTAAGTATGTCCTGATCTAATCCTTTGCAACTGAGCACACATCTTCATTGTTCCAATCTTTGGTTTTGGTCTCCAGGCCTGAGATTCCTGAAAGGAATTGTTCTGTGTAAAGACAGAGGTATGAAAGCATTTGAGATGTTTGCGTTTTCCATGCTCTGTGGCACAGGTGTCCCTGTCCCATTCTGCACTTTTTCTCCAGTCTTCCTTTTTTTTAATCCATACACTTATAGAAGCTCTTGTTGTCTTGTAAATCTCTGACCTGATTTAATTCCGGGTGGGCTTTTGTCGGTTACCTGACTGTCCTTCCACCCTCTGTGTGCTTTCCTCTTGTGTCCGAATTTAGTCAGTGGCTCCTTGTTCATCCACATGGGTCTCCTGGCATTTTTGCCTAACTTCCAATTCATGGGGACAGACCTTTCTTGATATTGGAGGAGGTGATCTTGGAATAATTATCAGGTTTATTGAATTCCTTTCTTCCAGGACATTATCCCGTCAGATTCCACAGTGCAGACCTTTGAAGAGGCAAATATCTGCTCTTCTGAGGACCAGTGTTGTGCTTGGTTTTTGCTCTGCTAATGCATCCCAGGATCCTAAACTCCATTATCTCATGCTCACTGCAACCAAGGTAGCCTTTGACCTTCACATCCTCAACAAACTACTTGTTGGTGGCATGAGGTCCCGCAGAGCATCTCTGGTTCCTCTATCACTTTGGTCAGGAAGTCATTGATGCTCTTCTGGAACCTTCTTAATTTCTTTTATCTTGCTGTGTTACCCCTCCTGTAGCTGTTGAGGACCAGGGCTTTAGATGTGAAGCTGCTTGTAGAGAACTTCATCCACTTCTCTCTGTTCAGGTGTCTTGTAGCCAACAGCCACTATGATATCACCTGTACTTGTCATCTCTTTAGTCCTTATTCTGTAAAAAAATCTCTCCAATGCAGGACTCCAGTCATACAAGTAATTTCACCATTTCTCCATGACTCCAGCAAGACCATAGCCCTGCAACGTTTCCTGGTAAGTATGTGTCTTTCCAGGAGCACCATATGACTTTAGAGAAGCAATTAAAGGCGAGCAGAGCATTTAGGTTCTCAGGACTGCTGATGAGACATTGAAGATGGGGAGTGCTAAAATCATCTGAGTTGGATGAATTTTTGCAATGGAAGGAATTTTGGTAATCTCCTGAATTAAGAAGTTGGAGAAGTGATAGGGGATGCTGCACCAATTAAGTGGTTCCATTTTCAAATTCGCTTTATACATTAAGGGAAATCAGAAAGGGCAACTGAACTTTGTAGGTCATTTTGTCTTCCCTCAGCTAGGTGGTGAAATGCATGAGCTGGGAATAGAAGCCAGAAAACATGTACAGTAATTTCATGACTATAAAATTTTTCCCTGAACCCGGAAGTGTGCCTTATAGTCTGGTGTGCCTTATATAATGGACAAAGTTGTGAAATTTGCCAACCCAGAAGTGTGAGCCCGCAACAGTCCTGAGCAGAGCCTGCCCGGCGGCAGCAGTGGGCCAACGCCGGGCTAGGGTGAGCCCGGCAACATCGGGGCAGCACCAGCATGGGGGGAAAGCTGGAGGCAGTGGCACAGCCTGGGCAGGGAGGGAAAGCTGGTGGCATCAGGGCAGTGGCGGCGCAGCGCGAGCCCGCTGGCATCAGGGCAGTGGCGGCGCGGCGCGAGCCCGCTGGCATCGGGGCTGCACCGGCGCGGGGGAAGAGCCCAGGGGGGCGCGGGGCTCCCGGTGCGGCACAGGGCACCCAGAGCACCGGGGCACTGTGAGGAGGGAGGGAGCAGGTTGCGCAGAAGCCGTGAGCCGAGGACACTCTGAGCTGCCGCGAGCCGCGGGCGCTCCGAGCCGCTGCAGCCCCGGTGCCGCGGGAGCCCTGTGCCGTGAGGGGGAGGTGGCACCACGGCACCGCGGAGCCGTGAGGGGGAACAGCATGATGGTACCAAGAGCCATGAGGGGGAATGGCATGGTGGCAGCGCCAAGCCGAGTGAGGGACAGGCGGCAGGGCAGAGCTGTGAGGGAGAACAGCATGGTGGCACAATGGAGCCACGATGGGGAACAGCACAGCAGGAACACCAAGCCGAGCGAGGGAACAGGACGGCGTCTCCGCGGAGCCGCGAGGGGGAACAGCATGGCAGCACCACAGAGCCACGAGGGGGAACAGCATGGCAGCTGGAGCAGCGCTAGCAGAGAGACGGGGACTGGAGCAGCGCAGGCAGGGAGGCATTACTACTTTGTTACTTCGTTGCGCACAGCACGGATCCTCGCTGCAAAAAAAAGTGCGCCTTATAGTCCGGTGCGCCTTATGGTCGTGAAATTACTGTAACCTTTCCCTCTAGTTTCTTCCCTAATGGCAAACGGTTGAGAACTGTGCTGGAACTGAGTGGGTCAGCGTGTAGTTGCTGGGGAGGGCCAGCAGAGCTGAGAAACTGTTTTGTGCTCAGGTTGAGTAGATTCCTTGCTGCAGGAAACACCTCACTTTGCCATGAAAATGTAGGTATGAAAACCCTGTGGTAAAGAAGAGGTAATTATTCCTTATTTAGATACTCTGAAATATTATAGCAAAACCAATGAAATGAGGCACTGCATTTGTGGAGGAAATGTGTGATATCAGTGCTATATTGTAGAAGTTTGCTTTTGTGACTTACACACTAGAGTGGAGAAATTGCTGCAAAACACTTGAGCATGTGGTGTGTTTCATGCTTAAGTTTCAAAGCTTAAGCAACTGTATTGCCTGGTGGAAGGTGTTTGATTGACTTAAGAGACTTTGAGAATGGTTTTGGTTGGAAGGGACTTTAAAAATACAGTAATTTCACGATTATAAGCCGCACCATTTTGACTAAAATTTTGGTCTGAACCTAAAGTGCGGCTTATAATCAGGTGCGGCTTATATATGGACAAAGAACAAAAAGTTGCTGTTTTAGTTTGGAGGACAGGTGTCTGCTGAGAAAGGCAGAAACTTCTCCAAATTATTATTCTAATTTTGAAATCAAGGGGGTTTCAGGTAAAAATATGGGAATTAGGAATAATAGTTCTTTTCTAGGGAAATTAAAATAGAAATACAGTACTACAAAGAAACAAACTCCAAACCTTGACAATGTCAGAGTGCAACCTGACACCCCATCAGGCAGGGTGTTGGTAGCAGTCCCATTAAATGGTGGCTGCATCCTCCTGCAGTGACAGATGTGATTCAGTTGGAGCAGTGCTCCTGCAGAAGGTGCAGTTTCCCTCTAAAGGTCCAGTGGCGATGTGGAGAAATCCGGTTTTCCTCTGGAGTCCAGTGGAGAAAGGGGCTCCCTTAGTGTCCCAAAGCCTCTGTTTTTATTTTGGTGAGAAATGTTGGGCTCTTCCCCCTGGCTGGAACAACTTCCAATGGGATGCAGTAATTTTATCAGTCACACAGTGGGACTCAATGGGCCATTAGCAGAAAATAACTCGCTGGAGGAAGGATGGGTTGTGAAAAGATAAAGAACAATGCCCTGCCTGGTTTCAATGAATGGCCCATTAGCAGAATATCTGCCATTGAGATAAGGATCACTGCCCCCACCCTCAACAGATGGTGATAGAATAGATACCTTTTATCACTCTCTGTATTGTAATGTAGGGCTTATAATCAGGTGCGGCTTATATATGGACAAAGAAGGATAAGTTGCTGACACATGGAAGTGCGTCTTATACCCAGTGCGGCTTATAATCGTGAAATTTCTGTAATCTAGTTCTACCTTATCTGCTGTGACCAGGAGCACCTTTCACTAGAACAGGTTGTGCAGACTTCCATCCAACCTGGCCTTGAGCACTTCCAAGGATGAGGCACCCACAAATGCTTTGGGCAGCGTGTTCAGTGTCACATCACACTCAAAGTAAAGAATATCTTTCTTATATCTAATTCAAATCTACTCTCAGTTTGAAGGCATTTTCCCTTGTTCTGTCACTACATACCCTTGTAAAAAGTCCCCCTCCAGCTTTCTTGTCGACTCCTTTTGGGTGCTGGAAGGCTGCTCTAGGTCACACCAAAGACTCTTTTCTAGGCTGAACAATCTCAATTCTATCAGCCATTCCTCACAGGAGAGGTGCTCTATCCCTGTAGTCAACTTGGTGACCCTTCCCTGGACTCACACCAACAGGTCCATGGTCCATGTGCTTCCTGTGCAGGGTACCCCAGAGCTGGATGCAGCACTGCAGGTGGGGTCTCACCAGAGCAGAGCAGAGGGGCAGAATCCTCTCCCCGCTGGTCACATTGGCTTGAATGCAGCCCAGGATTCTATTGGCTTTCTGGGCTCCTAGCACACATTGCTGGTTCATGCCCAGCCTCTGATCCAGCAGAATCCCCAAGTGCTTCTTGGCAGGGCTGCTCTCAATTTGTTCAACTCCCAGTCTGTATTGATACTGGGGGTTATCCTGACCCAGGGGCAGGACTTTGCCCTGGGTCTTGACCCTCAGGAAATTCTCATGGGCCCACTTCTCAAGCTTGTCCAGATTACTCTTGATGGCATCCCATCCTTCAGGTGTGCTGCAAATCTTACTCGTTCTCCTGTTACAACACTTGAATAGCTAAATTTACATAAGGAACATTTCAGTCCTCTATGAGTGTTTTCCTTTGAAGTCATAGTCTATTTAATAAGGCACTCTCTTGTATAATATCTATTTTTATGGAAAAGAGTAATTATATGTTGTGTCCTAATTGCTAAACTGTGTTTTTAAAGACATTGAAAAATGTTAATTTCAGGAACATTTGGCTGAAGGGCAACAAGTTTCGAACATCTGCAGGGTAATCAAAGGGCTAATAATAAATCCACTTTTGCAATACACTCATTGCCAGAGTAATGATGCTTCTGGAGGAAGCAGGGTCTAATATCAAGCAGGATTAACAGTAATCTTGTCATCTCAGTTACTGGTGTTCCTTGTATTCCACAAATCAGAACCTCTGTTTGTATGCAAATGAGGAAATGGACGTCTGTTTTGTTACTTGTGAATGTAAATAAACATCCTGATTTGTCAGGAATTTGAAGCACAAAAATCAGGTAATTTCAATGCCAAAAAACATGGAGACAAATGTTTGAGTGGTTTTTGAAAAAGAAACCTCACCTGAGATTTAAAGAAAAGGTCTGAAATCCTTGTGCTGCTGACATTATAAATGCTGTGTACTGAACTGACAGCTGTCACTATTGTGGTTGGTGGTGTCTCTGGAACTTGAGCCGACCACCTATGTATGTTTTAGAGTCTCTGTGTTCCAGCCCGTGCACCAGAGAAAGAGTCAGGAGGCATCTTCTGTTGTTTCCAGAGGTGGTTTATTTTTTCTAATCTAAAAGTTACTTCCCTGACTAGCCGCAGTCCTTCCAGCTAGTCAGCCCAGGCACACTCTGCCTGCTCCTGGGATGGCACTATCTTTTTATACTATAAACTACGTAAACATTATTTACAATTATCTTCCAATACCTATCACTTATATTGTACAGTCTGGTTCTATTCTAAACCGATCCAAATGTGCCAACATCACCTAAAAGATGGATGCTTGGAGGAAGGAGAAAGAAGGACAGAACATGCCCAAGTTCCTCCATCTTGACCCCAGACCCTTATTATAAACAATCTTAAAAACCTACTTTTTCACCTTATAATAATCTAACTTACACTCTACTTATTTTTTGTGACTTGTAATTCTTCATGTAAGGGTGTTAATTCTTCCCAGGGAGAGAAATCAAAGGCACAGGGGTTTTTGGACACTGTGCCAAGGTTCCTGAGCCCCCTGCCTGGGTCTTGAACTGTCCAGGGAAGCCAGAGGGATGTCTTGGGTTCCCACAACTATAGTTTAGTTTTTTGCAGTTTCATTTTACATGGATGTACTACTGGTGAAATGGCTTTCCCTTAACCTCTCTTACAGCATACCCCATTGCAAATTTGTGTACTGCCGTGCATGTTTCTGTTACTTAGAGAGCAGATATAAGGGGAATAAAAGAGCTAACTTGATCAATGAGGTTTTGCTAAGTTAAAGGTTTTCCAATGCCATTTTAATGGAAGCTGTCATTTTTTCTTCATTTTATTAAAGTTGGTTCTCAATATTGTTGTCTTTTTATTTGGGTTAATGTGTCTCCCAGCAACTGAGGTCCATTTGCAGGATAAGATGTTTGAACATTTCAGATCTGACTGAACTGTGCTGTTATTAGTTTAAGCCCAAGGAAAGGATTTTTTTTTTAGTTCATAGGCCGTGTTGTTTCAATGGGCAGCTCTCTCCCTCTGCATCTCACAGTATTGTATGAATTCACTGAAGCTGTGTTTCTGAAAGTCTGATTTAATCACTAATTGTGATTAAACTAGAAATTCATGCTCTTAGCAGTGGCATGAACCATGGGATTTAGAGTAAGAATACTGATGCTGCTGGAGTCATACTTTCTCACTTGGTTCTTAACTTTTATGGCACTCTCACAGTCTTGGAATAAGACTACTCAGCTGGTGACTTCCTAGCTCCCAACCAGTAACAGCTTCCTTCTCAGTTTGCACTCACTTCCAACTGGACAGTGATGGAATTACAGTAATTTCACAACTATAAGGCGCACCCTTTTGACTAAAATTTTGGCCCGAAGCTGGAAGTGCGCCTTATAGTTTGCTGCGCCTTATATATGGGCAAAAATTCGGAAATTTGTCAACCCAGAAGTGTGAGCCACAAGCCTTGGGGGAAGCTGGCAGAGCCGCTGCTGCCGGGTGGAGGCGGGGCTGTGGGGCGGGGGCTGCCGAGTGCAGGGGAGCCCGGGGGCCCGCGGTGCCCCGGCAGGCATGCCCCGGCCCTGGGGAGGCGGCACGGAGTGGCGGCGGGCATAGCCCGGCCCTGCCGGGTACAGGCGGGCCCGGGGGCCCACGGCTGCCGGGTTGAGGCGGGGCCTCGGCCAGAAACCGCGCAGGGGGTAGCTGGGGGTGGATCCCCTCCACAAAAAAAAAGTGCGCCTTATAGTCCAGAGCACCTTATGGTTGTAAATTACCGTATTCTGACTTAATGGTTAGTCTCTGTAGGTTTTAAACTACAAAAAGCTACATGAAATAATAAGCACAAAGAAAGCCTTTGTTTATAAAAAAATACAGCTTTTAAATCTCTAATTTTTATAGTCCAAGGACATATCTTGGTGGAGCAGTAATTTTCTGGTAGCAGAATTATCCCAAATGCTTTGGTTCAAGTAGTCCTTTTCTTTCTTTAGTTCACATTGACACCTGCAGTGTACATCTCTGCAACAGACAGCTGGAACTGAACCCTGCTTCTTTATAAAAGAGCTGCGAGCTGAACAAATAACAATAATTACAGGGTTGGAAAGTTTTGGCTTCTTTGTATAATTTATAAAAAGATTTAATTAAGTATTTCTTCAGCTAGAAGCAAACCACTGCTTCCTCTCAACAGCAGCCTGAAGGAAGAAACGGGCTGCTGTTGAGTGTGCAGGGCACCCTGCACCTTCATTGTAGTGGTGTAGTGTTGTATCTCTCAGAAACTGGGGGATCTGGGCTGGCTACCAAGAGTCTGAGCCCACAGGAAGCTTTTAGGCAAAACCATGGAATCCCAGCTGTGGTAATCAAGAGGCTGATTACACAATTTGCCCATTTAAGATGAATTTTATATGAAATGTAGCAAAAATTGAGCAGGGGATGGGGCGGGTGGGGGGACGGACGACACTCCTAAGGTACCTTAGACATACCTCTCAATGATTAAACGAAATGTTTCTTTTTGCTTGTGGGTTGTATCACTACCTTGTGATGAGATAACACTTGCATATTTGACTCTGTGCAGACAGGTGCGAGAATGGATTATTCTCTAAAGACCTGCCCTTAAATCAGAAGAAAATGGTTTTCTATGTTGGCCTTCCTGGATGGACATTGCCTTCAGTAGTACTATGATTTTGAGCCTGAATAAAGATGAATTTATGTTTTATTTTGATTCTGTGAGAATATTTTGGCCATTTCATAGGTACATAGATTGGTTCATGTTAGAAGGGACCAGTAAAGATCACCTAGTCCAAGTCCCCTGCTGTGGGCAGGGACACCTTCACTTGACCAGGTTGCTTAGTTAAAAACTGTTACGCCTTGTCCTTTTGCTGTAGACCTTAATAAAAAACTAATTTCACCTATTTTATAAGCCCTCTTTAAATATTGAAAGACCTAATAATATCTGCCTGGAGCCTTCTCTTCTCTGGGCTAAAGGATCTCAAGCATTTCTCATTTATAATGAGAAATACTAAATCTTTAAAGAATTTCCCACCTTTTTCCTGGGTTCGACTTCACTCCTGAATTCTCTACTTCCTCCCAGCCAGCAATAAGGGAAAGGGGATAGAGATATATGGAAATACATATTATAAAATTACTGTTGCTTTATGAAATTGTTCTCATTATGAAGATGGGGTTGCTCTTTTCCTAATCACTTGCATCATATTAGGAAAAAAATGGCAAAAAGAGCAAGTTTTATGTTTTTTCGCTTCAGAGGTCTCTGTCAGGTCCTGAAATAAATGGGAATGATATGTGTAATTTGGCCACTGCCTTCAATATTTTCATACATTAAGCAAAACTGTGCCCATCTTTTCTAAGGAGGGAAGAGAAGAGAGGGAAGAATGTCCTGCTGATACTTGTCCATTAATTCTGCTGCATTGTAACTTGTCATTCTTGTGGCATTATTTAGGAATCTCAAGACAAAACAGCAGAGCTTTATAGTGATGTCACTTTTAAAAGACTGTCCAAAATGTTGGTTTCTTAGCTGACTTTCAACCAACCTGACAGAAGAGCCAGTATCTGAAATGATTTTCTTCTATTCCAACATTAATTTGTAGTGCAATTTTTAATTTTAGTCATCATTGCTGTTGTTAATTAGTGCTAACTTCAAAGATGACGTGGGTGCACTGATGAAGAGCGTGTGTAGTGTCTGTGCACCTGTGCATGAGTCACAGCTGGAGCCTGCTGTAGAATTTTTCTGTCTCAGCAACTCATTTCATTAGGTTTTGCCTGAAAAATGGTTTGTGCAGGGTGGGCCAGTACACTTTACAATAAATAGAAGATAAGAAATTTTTTTTAAAAATTTTTTAATTTTTCTGTTTCCTTTTCCCTCATTGTTCCCTATTTTTCTATAAAATGCTATGCTGAAAGAATGTTTTTCAAGTTTCCTTTGTGTGTTGATCAGTTCAATTTTTGTAACTAAGACTTTTATATTGAGAATATTTTGGGGAGAAAAACATTTATTAATAAAATGCATTTTCCAGCTTTGCAGGAGTTCCTTCAAATTGTAATGCAGAATAAGCAGTGACAATTTCTCTGTTTTACTCAAAATGAATTTCCGTCTTTGCTGGTCATTGCCTTGAATAATCAATTCCTATTGTGTGAAACACATCCATTTCACATGGGAAAATACCATGGATCCTGCAGTACAAATAAGATTTTGATGGAAATATGCATGACAAAGCAAAGTAAACATTCTGGGTCTAGCAGGCAAGGAATCTTCCATAAATTGTCCACAGTGGGAAAAATATGACATTCTGCTTTCAGATTCAAGACCAGAGGCAGTTAATGGCACAGAGAACATTACCTCATTGCACTCTGAGTAGTAATTTCCTCTAAAACTTAATGTCTTAAATCAGGTGAATATTATCTTTCTTCCCTTCTTGAAGATGTATTTCTCTCCAGACAGTATCAGGTTTTGCTTATCATGTTATTTCTTCTAACAGCTGCCCTTTCTAGAAGCAATCTCTCTAAAGTATGGCTTACAAAAAGAAAAATGAATCTTTCACAAGGTCACCTTTCAGCCATTTGGTGTGCTGAACCTCCTATGTGGGCATGAAACCAAATCCTGCTTGATTGAGGGTGTTAATATTGCCCACTTCATCCAGTATAAAGATGACTGTGCTCAATCTGGTGGAAAAAAACCAACTCATAGTCTGGATTTCTGTACTCAGCTAGTGGGGCTAACCCCATTTCTCCTTAGCTTAAATGAAAAATGGCATTTATTCCCTAGAGGACATAGTAATTTTTCTTTCATTCATTAACAAAACAACCTGACTAATCTCAACTTTGCACTTACACAGTAAAATACTTGTTTTACTTTTGTCACCTTGAAGCTATTTTTAGACTTAAGCATATTAGATGTAAAAACATAATTTGCTTTGATCAACTAAGGTGATGACATTTATGTAGACACCAATGACAGGGGTGCTTGTAGATCAATCACTAAGACCAAGAAAATTTCTGCAATTCAGCCTTGTGCTTTGAGGTGAAACTTTCTTCTGTTATTTGGATGGCTTGGCACAGGATTCTACAAACGGCAGGTAATACAGATGTTTTAGATTTCTGAAACTGGACAGAGGAGGAGTTTTAAGTATTTGGCTTTGAAGTCCTGATTCCCATGCATCTGCTCAGTAGAGTCTGAATTCTTATAGAAACCATTCCTCTTTTTTAACTCTCCCGTTTTTCTTACTTTCCCCACATTTTACCTCTTCTGTGCCTGACTCCTTGAGAAACCTGATCTAGGGGGTTTGCTCAGACTATGTTGAGCAGAGTAAGTATAGTATTCTTTTTTCCAGAGTTATTTCATTACTATCATTCTCTGCAAGGGGAAGGGACAACATGAGAGCTCGGACTTACATAACTCCAGCTGAAATGCAAACTTCCTTTTACACACTGGAATCAGAAAGTAGGAACTAAGACAAGTAGCTCAAATTAGCATGAACATTTACTTACTAGTCAAATAAGCAATAAAAGAATTTCCCAGCTCCTTGTTTACCCTATGCTTAATAAAGTGTGAGATAATGAATTAGAACAAATTGCTTATTAACAGGCAACAGCTTTGTCAGGGGGATGTGTTGTCATGAACTACCAGAATGAGGTATAGATGTCTGTAAAAATGTCAGGTCCAAGTTGAAGCCAGAGCTTAGAGATTAGCTTATAATCACTTTTGTATTATACAGTGAATAGTTTTTACAAGTAAATGACATGCCATTCAGTCCTGCTGTAATTAAAGAATGCTAATGAGACGTGCCAGGCAGTGCTCTGATGGGCGATTACACCAATTTGTAAAATGATGTATGACAGGCAGCAGAATGAATGCAGGGTGGACATTCAGACCACCAGCAAGAGCTCAGGAGTCTGGGAAATCCTGAGCTACTACAAATACATGAACAAGTAATTGAATTCTGATATCAATTGGTATGCTGATAAAGAAAGAGAAAAATGACTCAGCAAAGGCTTTGTGTGGTGTTGCACACAAAAATATTTCTGCTCTCCTGTCAAGATGACTGATTTAACCAGAAAATAATTTGTAAGGAGCAACAGGGCTACTCTGTAGTGTTTTAGCACTGTCAGAGATCACTTAAAACCCATTTGATTCAGCTGTAACTGCTGGTTGTTAGCTTTCATGCCTATAAAATCACTTTTTTTTTCTGCTTGTACCATAAAGCAGGAAACATTTTTTGTAGCATAGCATTTTGTTCTGCCTGTAGCTGTTATTATTTCACTGGTAAGTCCAGGTCAGTTCTTGTATTGCTGTCCTATTCCTGTGCATTTTAGTTGCATTCATATACAGAGCTCATCTGATAATGTGTCTCTAAAATTTTCTCTTACTTCTTTGCTACAATGAGTTGTTCTCAGATCCAGTTCTGCATGGAATATAATTGCAGCATGCCTTAGCTCTCGTTTTCCCGAGGCCATCGGTTTCTGACTTAGCTCTTTGGGCAGTGCCTGTACAGATTCAGGCCAAGAGAGCCATTCTTCAGCCCAAATGCTAGCTTTTGACTAGAGCCTTCCTTGCATTAAAAGGTGCTGGCAAACCATATTCCCTGTTGATAGAAATAGGAGCAGGGTGGGAAAGGGAAAAAGGAAATCACCAAAATTTTATTTCATACTTTCACAAAATTTTATTTCCAGTCCTCCTCAAAGTCTATTCATTTGTTTACAGAAACCAGAAAAGAGGAAATGGTCAGTAACTTTAAATTATATTTTGGTTTGAATTATGATTCATTAATCTATTCTGTTGATTAACATTTTATTAAATTAAGAACATAAGATGTTTATAATTTTTACTCTGCTTGGGAAAAAAATAAATCCAGGAGAGGTGCTTCATGGAGCAGAAGCTACTTTGTCTGAAGGTGAAGCTTATATGCAGATCTCCAGCTTGTTACTGAAAAGTAGAGTAACTGCAGCAGGGCAGTCTTCTCTTGCTGCAGGCTCGCTGGTACTTGGAAAGAAAATCCCTTATTTAGGCAAGATATCCTCAAATGGCAGAAGTGAAGGTAGCAAGATCAGATAGAAATAAGAGGAGAGGGTGTTTCCTTGATTTTTAATATGTGACTTTTTCTTTTCAGGCTCGAAGGCAGCACTTCCCATGCCATGTAGTGACCACCATGAGAGTTGTGTGAAGCTGAAGTAAATGTGCTCAGTGTCACGGTTGTGCCTGGTACTCAGCACTGTGGAAAATTGGGGTGAAGCTTCAGTTTTACAGAGGGAAGGAGTGTAAGCCTGTAGGTAGTAGATCTGTGCCAATATAGAAGTCCACTTGTTTTCAGTTCTGAAAGTATTGCATCTGTCAACAACTTACTTTTCCCAAAGTCTGTGAACCCATTTAAGCTTGAGTCCCCTCAAACTTGCTGAAGACCTTTGTTTAGCACATGCTATTGGGACGAAAAGCCACATGAAATGAAGGCTAAGCTTCATTCTGACCTACACTGCAGTCAGGAAGTTTTCCAGTGTGTTCTGTAACTTGCCCCTCTTTTGCTATGCAGGAGAACCCGGATATATCCATGTTGGGTGCATTGTGCCTGATTCCAAACTGAAAACATATACAGTAATTTCACGATTATAAGCCTCACCATTTTGACTAAAATTTTGCTCCCAACCCAGAAATGTGACTTACACTCAGGAGTGGCCAATATATGAAAAAAGATCAGAAACTTCCAAACCCAGAAGTGCCAGCCAGGGTGTCGAGCCGAGCACCTGCCAGTAAAACCTGGGATTGCGTGATTGTTACAAATTGGTTACTCTGTTGCGCGGCAGGTGGAGGAGAACTCTGTGCCGGCAGCGCGAGGGGGAGGCGAGGGGCTTTGTACCCGCCTGCCGCTGTGGGGCAGCGCCGGGCCAGGGCGAGCGAGCCCGGCGGCAGCGGCGGCCAGCCCTGAGCGGCCCCGCCGAGTGGCCCCACCGAGCTGGGCCACCTGGCCCCATTGGCAGCTCCGAGCAGGCTGAGCCCGCACGGCCCCGAGCCGAGCCAGTAAACCCCGCCATGCCGCGATTCTGTTACTATTTGGCAACTTTGTTGCATGCAGGTCCTCCCTGCGAATGACAGAGCGGCTTATGTATGGCGGCTTATGTATGGACAAAGAACGAAATGTTGCCAACACCCAGAGATGCGGCTTATAATCAGGTGCGGCTTGTAATCGTGAAATTACTGTACATTGGAAAGTTCGTTTTATACTGTTAGCTGTCTTCTTCTAGAAGTCAGTTGATCCCTTGCCTTGATGATTTCAGCACTAACTTTCCTTGCCATTGCTAGAAACCAGATGATACCTCAGCACTTGGAAAACATTTCCATAAATCACGTGGGATTTTCAGGCAAATTCAGAAGCAGAATTTGCTAGGAACTGTAATTCACAAACAAACCCATTAGTGATAGAGACAAATTGCATTCTGACAGAGGAAAATAAGTCAAACATAAAATAACAGATAGTTCCTTAATCACATCGGAACACTGACATAACTGGAAAAACACAATAACAGTATGTTGTAAGTTTTATTAGTAGAAGACATACGTGGCTGTTGCAGCTCTTAAAATCATGTTCAGTATATATTTAAATTCTGTTTCTTGCATTAACCATTTGCATTTGGTGATACAATTATTTTTGGGGATCCTCATTACTTGAAAACCTTTAATCATTTTTCAAGTGGTCCATGTATCATATAACCTCTGTTCTGAAGCATACTTAACTCAAAAGGTTTCAGAGCCTCATATTTGTTGTTTTCCTTTTCATAGCAACAGGAACACTGTGAGTATTTATATTTAGGCTGTGTATGTCTACTCTGTTGTATTGTAAGTACAGTAGTTTTAAATACAATAATGTAAAGACTCTAAAGTAAGAACCCTCTATCTTCTTTAACACCTCTCTTCAGCTCCCAAAATAGCAAGGGCTGGAATTTCCAAGGAGACTACAGAGATCTAGGGTGATTTTTTTCATTCCTAGCCTTTCTAGGCTCCTTTTAAGATTTTAACTTCTGACTGTTTACAGTAGGGTCCAGGGTAGAAAATACTGTAAAAAGAATAAAGGTGTTTTTATGGACCTCTGGGAAACAGGAGCAGATGGCAATTGGGACTCATTGTATGCTGTGTTTAGAGGAGTCACTGCCCTTTCCAGTTTCTGATGCTACCAAAGAAGCACTTGTGAAATACTGATGCAATCAAGACTTCTTGTGCTGGAGGTGACCTATTTTTGCTACTCTCAGTGTGTTTAGCTTTTTAGTGGAGCCATTATACCTTCTTTCAGGAGGGAGGTTTACAATCTAAGGAAGTGGTTTGTAGCTGTGCATTTTTTTAAAATCAGCCTGCACAATCATTCTGCCAAGCTAGTTCACAGTTCAACTTGTTCCTTGGTGTTGATTTTGCCCGGATGGCATGCAATCAGAATGCAGGTTCATCACATGGTCCTATTAATTCTGAGGAGCCTGATGGTTACTCTGATGTGAATCTTGAACAGGTCCTTTTTTGGTACTTGTCTTTTTCCCTTTTCTGAGTGGTATCATGTGTGGGAAGATTTGTGGAGGTAAAACTAGTGATGCTTGTCTTGGGGGCACCAGGACAGAAGATATTCTTTTTACTCAGTCCCCTCTTTGTCAACCCAAGACCAGGGCCCGGTTTCCTCATAGCAGCTTTTCATTGGAGTTCCACACTGCTCAAATCCAAGGCTGCACTCTCCTAGGACAGGGTAATTTTTTTCTTGTCTCTAGGGTCATCCTGACAAAAACCACTGAGCAATCCAGAGCACTAACAGTTGTAGCATACTTTTCCAAGACTGTATATTAAGTGAGGGAAAAAAAGTGCTTTGTAACCTGTGTGAAGCTTTGCAAGGTGCTAATGCCCATCCTAGTAAAATTTAGGCACTCTATTTTTCACCCAAATTATTATTTTTATTGGGCTCTTTAAAAAAAATAAAATGAAAGGTGTGTGTTTTATGATGCTGACTACACAATCAAATGCAGAGTTTTAGACATCTGCAGTCTCACTCTTAAAACTGAAGTAATGCTGAGGAATACCTTTAAAAGTATAGCTGTCCTTTGCTACCAGAAAGAGGAAAGTCCTGGGTACAAGGTCTGGCTGGGATGGAGTTCCTATCAGCCTGAATGGTGACAGAAAAGGTGGACAAAAGAGTAATGGAATTAAGGTGTACTAAAATCTAATAGTTTAGATTTTTCTTAAAGGTAGAAATCCAATGTCTGGTTGCACAATTAAGCTGTGATATTTAAGCATTATAATATTTATTCTAGTTTGGATGAGGGTATTTTCCAAGTACAATATTGTAATACTTCTGGCATTCTAAATTATTTTACTATAATTACTCTTCTGCACAGGCTGAACTCTGAGGGCATTATCTTACCACTTATTATAAAAGAGTTATTCGCAATCAGCATACATGCCAAAAAAAGAGATGAAATAGTATGAAGAGTACCTAGACAAAGCAGTACTGCCAAAGTCTACAGGAATTCTGGAGAAATCAAATATGGAAAGTATTTGTACAGGGTGACATTGGTGTGTGTGACAATTTTCTGGGTAGGACAGATTGGTAGGGAGAAGACTCTTGGTCAGGTGTGAGATGTATGGCGTTGATTATGTGGATGATCATGACCAGGTTTATTGCTTATACAGTATCGAAGCATTGCCAGTGCAGTATCTGATACCAGCAGGTCTAGAAGATTATAACATGATCAGGTTTGGCTAGAAATGTACAGTTGTACAGTCCTTGGCCTTGCAGAATACACAAACAAAAGCACCTAAGGAGCTGCTTTAGGATTTTATCTATGATGTGATCAGACCTCAGAACGTTTACTCATCCATCTAAAACCGAGTGTTCTGCGTGTTCAGGATGGGTGTACCCTGCAGACATCGCTGTCAAGGGAAGTATCCACCAGAAGCTGCCTGCAACCTCGTATACCAGTTTGCCCAGTTGTCCAAGTGTCCAGTATCACTTTATAACCCGTTCAGGCAGATGTGTACCAAAGACAATCACCACAGCTCCTCCGTTTCTGATTTGTATTCATTATGCAACTGTCCATACAATTCCTTCTGTAATTCTCACCTGATGTTCTTATTTTAGGATGAATCAGACTGCCCATCAGAGACAGTGAGTTGGGGGGTGTGTAGGACAAACAAAAAGACCTGATTGTCTTTCCTCGCTGTCACACTGGAATGCAGCTGGTATCAGTGAAGCTGTGCTTTGCATTTGTGACAAAAACAGTGTTGATAACACACCATTGTTTTGGCCACTGCTGTGGTGCTATCCCAGCACCAAGGTTTTCTTCCCAAACCACTCCTGCAAAGGCCAGTAGGCTGGGGATAGGCAAGAGGGGCGAGGGGACAGCTGACCCAAGCTGATCAAAGGGATGTCCCACATCATACGATGTCAAGCTCAGCAGTAAAAGCTGGGGGAAAGGAAGAAGAAAGGAGGACACTTGTGGTTGTCCTGATTGTTATGGTGGTTGTTTTCCCAAATAATCACTGTGGATGCTGGGACCATCTTTCCTGTAAGAGGCTGAAAATCTGGCTGCCAATGGGAAGTGATGAATGAATTATTTTTGCTTTACCTGTGTGCAACACTTTTGCTTTTCTTATTAAAATGTCATTATCTTGATCCATCTAACCTCCCTGTTTTCTTCAGATACCACAACAGGGGGATGTAGGGCAAATGTCAGGCTGGATTTTTGGTTGTTAGTCAGGCTCAACCCACCATGGCACAACAAAGCTGAATTTTAAGAAGCTATTGATTTTAGAAATTATGTTTTAAGGAGCCTTACTAAAGCAAATATTAACAGATCTGATTTTTAAAAGACGACCTGATTGGCAGTCCTTGAAAATCAGATCCTTCTTAAAATCCTGCAAGTATTAATGAGTATAGAAAGCCACTTCCATTAGCTGCTAAATTTATTTGCGCACGTGGATATTTAAGCAGCAGTGTGTACCACAAAACAAGAAGTAACATGATAGCAAGGTGACCAAGTTTGGAAGTCTACAAGTTACAAAGATGAAGGCAAGATTATTGCTGGTGATTGCCTTTGTATAATATATTTCTGCTCCACGCACTGAGTAGTAACACAGGGTGATTTTTCACAGCTTCTGCAGACATGTCTCTTCTCCTGTACAGGTAATCATTACCGTGATCTACTTCATCATAGCTATACAGCATAAGTTTTTGCTGCCTTGAGACCAAATTAAACACTTGTGGCATATAGTGAAGATTTTGTTTATCTGTTTCAAAATTTGGTGGCTGTGTAATTAGTGTAACGAAGTGACAAGTTGGAGTGCGCATGATTATGACTTGTTATTTTGGAGGCAATTAACAGTGGATGGGAAAGGTGCTAATTACTGTAGCTATTTGAAATGTACCACTTAGTTTCTTGCCTCTGATAAGTTTAGAGAAGAAATTAGATTTTTGGGGGAGTTTGGTAATGTGGGTTCAGTGTTAACTTCAGAGGTGTAGGCAGTTTTGTAGCAAATTTGTCCTTGATACCCCTTTACTCATTGACATTCCAACTTCAGGAATAGACTTTTTTTCACTGCTGGCTTTGTAAGAAACATTTTTTTTTTTTTTTTTGCCAGACTTGCATCACTTTTTATTACATGTCCATAAAGAAACAAGGACAACTAAGAGAAAAACAAAGTATCCAGTTATTTTTTCTTTTAGATTTATACATTCACTAGAGATTACTGAGCAGAAAATCACAGGATTATTGTGTTGATTTTGGCTGTCATAAAGTTAATTTTCTTCATAGGAGCAGGAATGGGGACATGTCTTGAATGTATGTTGCAACAGTCTGATATCTCAGGGACATTTTCATTATTGCTGAGCAGCACTTGCACGGTGTCAAGGCTTTTTTTGCTTCTCCTACTGCCTTGCCAGCAAGGATGATGGGGAGGGGGCCTTAAAAACTTGTGAGAGGACACAGCCAGGAAAGCTGACCCTAACTGACCAGAGGGATGTGGTGACTGATCTTGGGAAGTGGTGATTGAATTCCTTGTTCTGCTTTGCTTTTTGTTTTCCCTATTAAATTATCTCTTTATCAACCCATGAGTTTTCTCACTTTTACTTTCTTGGTTCTCTTCCTGGTTTGACTGGGACCAAGCAGCTGTGTGCTGCTTAGATGCCATCTGGGGTTAAACCCCAAAAATTGTATAATCTAAAAGGAAGATGAGGAAGAAGATCTGTATTGCCTCTTCAACACCAGTAAAACAAGCAACCATTGAAGAGAATATTAGATTGTACAATTCTATGCTGTAATAACAGCAGCCACATGTACCCAAGGATATAAAATCTTGCCTAAAACTTCAGTGTGTTTTTGAGTAACTTCCCCTGATTGTTTTCCAAGGCAACTTCCAGTAACTTCTGTGGGTAAAGTACTACTGTGGTGGCCTTTAATAATAGCAAAGAAACACAGAGAGGCAAACGGTGAATTTCTGGACAAGGTTTCGCTCAGACCTAAAGGTCACAGCAACCTGTTTAGTGCAATACTTTGCTTTCATCTGCTCTAATCTGTTCCTTGAAATTTACAGTTTCCTAATCTGTGGTCAAAATGCCCTCGAAGAGAAGAAGTCATATTTGAAAACAAATTGGTTTGAACTACTTATGGCCAAATTTACCATTATTGCTTTATAGACTGGGCAGAAGATGCTGTGTAAAGCTGAAGGATGGAATTTTCACTAATGCTGTGCCTTGTTGATATTCTGAGAGCTCCATTGCTTCCTGTGAAATCAGTAATTTCTGTGTGGAAGGATAGGTCACTGTGCTTTCTCTGCCATTAACAGTTGAACTAGACATGCTACTAATCCACAACTTAAAGCAAATGTATTAAGAGATATCTTCCATTGCCTATCTTCCATTGCTCAGAAAATTTTGCCTAAAAATCTTCTCACTTTTTTTAAACTGGATTTTAATAGTAAAATCTCAGTGTCACTTTTGTGGTTTGGAAAGGTAACAAATTACTTCAATCTTGTATACTTAAACGTTTCTCCTGATTGAAAGCAAACAGTTGAATTTCATCTAATAGGAAACCTGGGATTTGCAAAATATTATTAATTTGTTGATACTATTACTAAGAAACAAACCCATTAATCTTATGGATCAAGCAGAAGGTACTGGCTTCCCAAATGTTAATTGAAACAGAAACAATTAGTGAAATAACATTTCAACTTGGACTAATGAAAGAAATCTGGGGGCAAATTTCTGTGGATTCCTTTAATTTCTCACCCTTGACAGAGAAAGGTAAGCAACATTTTAGTTATTGTGTACCACCTGGGGTTTCTTGCCTTCTGCTCCAGTTCCACTGTCTGAGCATTTTCTCCAGCCCCCTGTGATAATTTGTCCTCACATGTGTGTTTGCTCTGGCATAGATACAATTTTTTACCTCTTATCACCTTATATATGGTGCATAAATTGAAAAAAAATGAAAAAAATTGCTACAGTAGCCATCAGACTCTAATGAAAAGCCATTGTCATTAACTGCAGAGCTCTGACTTTCAAAATCAGTGGTAATGTTTGTTTGTCTGTTTATGGTTTCCAGCCCCCTGCCCCAGATGCAAGCCTGTACTTGCTGAAGGTGTAGTTGTACTGCTCTGACCATTTACAGACAAAAGGACAGACGTTATACACAGAATCATCTCCATCTGCTCAAGTACAGCTAAGTGTGCCAGTGGAACTCTTCTGGCAAAAATGTCACATCTCTCGTTGATATTTCAGTTATGAAATAGATGGTGGAAGTTGAAATGGAATTTGATCTTCCTCTCATGATTGTGTGCATTCCCAACCTCCAAGGCTTTGGAATATTACTTACAGCTTTGTCTTCCAGCTCTTGCTCCTGTCCTACAAGCATCACTCACTTGGTGAGCTCACTTGATGCTGCCCTGTATCCTGAGACAGGGAGGGAAGCTACCAGAGTTGGTCTTTTTAACCTTTGTGCTGTGTCTGACTCGCTTTCTATCACAGTTACACTGAGATTGGGATTGTATAATAAACATAATTGTATAATAAAATAATAGTATAATAAATATAGCATTAGCTGCATTTGAGGCCTGTAAGCTGTAAAGGAAATGCATACCACTCATGGAATAGCCTTGGGGGCCAAGCTCTCACCCAGGCCAGTGGTGCCTCCATTGCAGACCCCCTTGGAGTCACGAGCTTCAACTCCAAAGCCTCCCACTTTTAGGAATAAGAGTTGTTGATCCAAGAGACTGCTGTAGAAGATGCTGTTTGTTGAGTCTACGCCAAAGTGAGCTCTCTGGCTAGGCAAGAGGATTAAACAAGTGTAAGTCATGATTCCTTAATAGCAGTTATCAGGACTCTCCTCTGAGGCAGAAGAAGCTGGTATTAGTGCCTTTCTTCCTTGCACTATGTGTTCTATCAGCACCGTGTTCGAAACAGTAACAAACCTCAGAGTACTCAACTCTTCATCCTCTTAGATAAGTATATGGTCTTTCAAATGCTGTGATTTGCTCTGGGTCAGGAGAGCAGGAATGCAGGTATCATTGTCATCCTTCTGCTGGGGGTGGTCACTTCATTGCCCTCATCCACTAAAAGGCTCCCTCAGCTAGTCTGAGTGAGCTCTCCCCCTTGTTAGCGGGCTGTGCTTTGGTAGATACAAAAAGCATTTGCTATACATCTGTACTCCTGATGATAGATGTAGTTTGTTAGCAAACACATCCATGAGTAAGGTCAATCGTATTTATTTTATGTGTTTGTAAGAACCATTTAAGGTAGCAGAGTGCTTTTGGTGTCTAATGCTGTGGTTTGGCAAAGATTTCCTTTGGTGGAGTTAGCCTTTCAGTCAATACTTGGTGACCCAAACATATGTGCTGAATCTCAAAAGTAGTAGTCATTCTGCTGTTATTGAAAATATATTCTGAAATGTATTTTGCAAAAAAAAAAAAAAAAAAAAAAAAAAAACAGGGTCAGGGCTAAAAGGTAAAGATCCTGTGTATTTTGTTGTTATTGGCTGTGTGTAATGAACACATATTCACATGGAAAAAGCCTTATTAACACAATTGCAAGTAGCTGGCACGTTAGCCTGCAATGTTAAATTAGCAAGAATTGCAGCTAGAAAGGGTGTAGGAGCAGTTTGAATTTGCAAGGAAGTTAATGTTCTGATCCTCTGTTAGGAATCTGGCTGTGATGCAAAGCTCTGAAGCAACACAGACGCATTCAGCTGGTTCAAATTTCTTTGAACAATTTTGATAGTTTAACTTGATAGTGTCACGCTTTAGGGCGGCGCTTATTGCCCACCTACCCCATTCTGTGCCAGGTCAGACACTGATCATCCCACTGTAAGGCATTGGGCTAAATCCAGCACAAACCATCAGGATAAAAAAATGTATCTATTCCACAGACTCAGGAGTCCTGAACTACTCCTCACTGTATCCTCTAACTTGTAGAGGATATTGCTTCTGGAGCAATTTCCATACTCTTCTTGCTATTCTCTGGCACTTCATGAACCTGCTATGACAATCTCAAAATAATTTAAAGAGACTCTTCTTGCATCTAGTTACTGAAAATGTACAAATTTAGAAGGACTAATGAAGATGAGGTGGAAATCTCATTCATTGATTAGATTATCTCTCGTTTAAATGTAGTTTTAAACTTTCATTTGCCTTTGTATTTTAATTATTTGTATTATTTATAACTGAGAAGCACTGCAATTTTTTTCCTGGTCTTGCTTAGTCTGCTGAAAATAGACTTTTGTAAACCTGGAAAAGAAGACTTTTTACTTGTTTTGCTGTTCTGCTTTCTCGTGGCTATAATCACTACATTGGCAGCAGTTCACTTTAACTCAGCATAAAAACCATCAGTTTATTGCAAACCTCAAATTAGCTGAACACACTCAAAGAGATAATTGATTTTCTCTTGTTTGCTTCTCACTGTGTATTAAGACAAAACCCCAGCTGTCCTACTGCTAAGCCTGAGTTCGTGTTGTGTTGGGAAGTATACTTTGTGTCTCCTGGTTTTTTACCAGAAATGGTGGTAATGTTGGTCCTGCAGGTCAATATTAATTTTGTTCATAAAACTGAGATGTACACTGACCAAGTTTCTTTCTCATTGCTGGAAATGAGGCTCCTTTTGTTTAATCTTTTGAATAAGAACCTGTGAACATGCTCTCTCTGCAAATTTATTCTCTGGAGAAAAGACTGGTGACTTGCAAGTTATCTTTGTCCTGATTGTTCTAGTTCATCTAAATCTTTGGATTAATTTGCCCCTTCCTGTTGAAGAAAAAAATATTTGCATACATATAAATTTACTACACAGCTACTCCTTTTCCTGAACCTTTTCTTTTCCCCAGAGGAGGTTAATTCTTTGCTACAAAACTGTGCATCTGTAATTGTAATTCAGACTGTAATTGTTCCCTGCTGGCCTTCAGGAATTTTTGCATATGAACTTGTCATTGACAGACCAGGATATACCAACAAAAGTATACTTGATTTTAGGAATCAGAGCCATGTTCTCTAGCTGTATATGACATTATTGGAGTTATACTAGCAAGTGCAATCCTTGCTGTATAAATCTCCGGAGAGCACTAGGAATACAGACTCCAGAACTACAGGGCCGTGCTGTTTTGGTGGTACCAAACTGCTGGTCCATTGATGTGTCCTACATGGACATGTGGAAAAGGAGCTCCTGTCATGTTCTGGTGAAAGATCTACACAATTACATCTTCTTTCTCAGCTCCCCAGGGAATTTCTTAGTACTGGAGTACTGGAGTTTTCTCACTGTCAGCCTTGGAGGCCATGAAGGCTGGCAACTCAAGTACAGATTCACAGAAAAAAAAAGGATTTTTCCTAAAGATTAAAGCGTTATTTTTTGCCCAGAAGTTAGAGGGGTTTGTCTTTCATCCCTAAATGGAAATATTCCCACCTCTGCTTTCAATTAGCCGTTGAATTTGATGTGCATGGTAAGCATTCAACATCTTTAATAAGCACTTTCACAAAGATGCAGGTATTCACCACTCTGAAGGCTGTGATGTTTAGCCAACATTGACCTCCACCCTATAATTAATGAGGAGCTGAACAAAAGGAAGTAATAAAAATTGTAGACGCCAAGTACTGTTTTTTCTTTTTATTTATCAGCCACCAGAGATGCAATGAAGAAATGTAGTTAGTTGAGTAACCATTGCATAGTCCATCTTAGCTCTTGCAGAAGTTGATTTCCCAACTGATCCAATGGTAAGTGATTTCTTGGAGACACAAATCTGCCATCCCTCTTAGCTGAATGACTAATCCATGTACTGGATCAGGGTTAAATTTCATCAGAACCAGAGCTTGCTTGTCCTCTCTCTGAAATCATTTGGTATTTCTTATGTTGTGGTTTGTTTATTTGTTTGTTTGTTTGTTTGGGTGAGGAGAGGGAAAGGAAAGGGCTTTTTGTTCACCTTTCAAAATATGCTCAAAGGAAATTATCATAGAATCTTCTGTAACCAGACACTTAGTAAACTCAAGAAAGCCAGAAAGGTGCATCATAGCAGCAGCTTCACCAAATCAGTATGACAAGACTTTTCTCAGGTTCACTTTTAATACTGGATCAGACATCAAATATATCAGGACAAATGGTTTCTGCTTTTGTGAGGGGTTAATAATGCTTGAGATTTTAAATGCCAGGAATAATGCCAGAGTCACTTGAGTTTTGTATGTCAGCAAACACCTCAGCATTGAGGAAAATGTATTATTGTAAATGATTTAAGTTCTCAAGAATACATTTGCATGCACTGTGGTATAGAAGATATTCTGCATTCAAATTTGATACTGAACTGCTTTCCTTTCTGCACATCTCTTTGCTTCTGGCTAACATAATTTACCTTTTTTATTTTGACAGCTTGCATTTCAGCCACAGCAATACTCCACACTTTCACTCCTTAGCAGGTAAATGCTAGAAGGAAAAATATTCCAACTTCTGAAATAATATTGCTTTTTTAATGTTAGGATACAGTGATTTAAAAAAAAATCCTGACATAACAAGGTACTGTTTATTGCAAGCCTTTATTGCCATAAAGATCAGAAAACATAGTGTAGTAAGGGACTGACAGAAAAAACCGGAGTTCTGAAATAAATGGTTATTATTTAATTCTCCTCTCTGATACACTTATTAGATTAAGGTCCACCTCATTAAATAGGAAGTCGCTGCATTTTTTGCCAACCTGAACAGAAAGTGAGGAAAGAACCTACATACAGTACAGAGATGTTAGATCAGCATTGAACATCACTTCTAAAGAGACAAATGCTGACATTGTTTGCCAGAGTGTTCTTGAAAATTGCCTTTGTGCTACATGGATCCATGCTTAGTTATGTGCATCGAATCAGAAACATTTGCACTTGCCTTGACAGGAGCAGCGCTCACATGTTACTGCAGCTGCAGTTTTCTGTGTGTAGCAATGTCTCTCTGTGACACAGAGAATTAAGGATTGTTCTCACTGTGCATCTCCTTGAGGTTTTCCTTCAGCTGCTTTGTTACCTTTCCACATTTGTGCTATGCTGAAGTGCCAACACCAGGACAAAGAGACACTGAGTTGTCAAGGCTCCCTGCTCAGACCAAGCAACCAGGCCAGGATGGGGGAGCACAGCATTCCCAGGGGAGGGTTCCTGCTGTACTCTGCTTTTCTGGAGGAAAGGAAGGTGGAAGACAGCAGCTTTTCAAGGGATCTCTTTACACCAGTAGTTTATTAAAAAAATCAGAAATCAGAATTTTTTCACTTGTTCCAAGGAATGCATGCCTCTTTACACTCAAATAAGTAGATTTGAACATATACTTTGTACTAAAATAAAGTGGAGAAGGATGATCTAAGAACTGTGTTCGGAAGGTTTGCTCCTTGCTAGTAGGACCCTGCATTTGCCTCTGTTGTACTTCACACTGCTCTTCTCTGCTCATCTCTCCAACCTGCTGAGGTTCTTTAAAAGATTTTACATTACTCTGGGGTCTCAACCAGTCCCCCCAGAAAGAAGTATCAAATCAACACCTGCTGTTTTTTTTTTTCTTTATCCCAGTCTGTTTGTAGATTATGGCATTATCTCTCTTTTCTTTCAGAAAGTTTCTACAGTCTCCTGCTGGTTATCTGTGCCTTGTGGAGACTGCATTTGGCACTTTTGATTCACCAGGTCTATGCTGCTGACCCATCCTCTACCAAAAGGCTAGGGGGTGATTCATTGCTCCAATTAGTGGTACATAAAAATGATGGTTACTAAACCTCTTTTACAGTTTGGGAGGCTGGTTAAAACATCATCCATTTTAGGTTACTAGGGTAAGCCTTTCTTAAATGCCTTTTGTACTGCACTTGTACTGTAATGTACTGTACTGCATCTTTTTCAGCTTGTACTCTACTGCAAGAAGCACCACTGATAGGTCCTGAGAGTGGCCAGTGACTATCTCAAACCATTTTGAAGGACTCAGATGAAAGAGTTGGTGGCAAAAAGTGCAAGTGCAGTCATACTAGATATGGCTGATCCTACCCTTTAATAGGGCACAAATTACTTGATATATTGCTGCCATTTTTCAGACTTCCTTTTTTTTCTGGGAAAAAAATAAATCAGACATTGATCTGAAGATTAGAGCCATGATGTAAAGTATTCACTTTGCCTCTGCTTACTGTAAAGTCTAACTTTTAGGCTTTCAGACATCCCCTGGACAGGTAAGGTGACTGAAATACTGACAGTCTGTCATCACTTTTTTTTTCCTCAATCTCAATTAATTGACTGTCTTTACTAAAGGCTAACTGACTATAATGCTGAGGAGCTAACAGTGGAGACCTTGATGAAGCTCAGACAAGGTTACTCAGTACATAGGCCAGGACAAACAGTTTTCTCAGTCTAAGAAATTAAAGAACTTTTGTCATGCGATTTGAATGCAGAGAAGGCCGTGATCTTCCCTTTTGGTTCAACTAAAGGTTATCTCTAGAGCAGTCTGGAAGGATTCTCTGTGACTTTGAAATATGATGATGAACAACACAGGCGAGAATTAGACAGAAGCGGGATTTAGTAAATAGGCCAAGAGCACCTATCCCAGCTATATTATGCAGAACAAAGATATTTTCATCAAACAGATAAAAAGAGTTACAGAAAGATACTGGAATCAAATTACTTAATTGTATTAGCACTAGACAAGTTTGATAAATTTTCATTAACATCACTAACACTCTTCTCTGAACCTGTTAAGATTAGCATTGATGAATACCAGAACGCATCTGAGTGTAACTGGCTCTTCAACAGAAACTTCTTTGGGAGCAGGTCCTTCCATCGGCCTCATTTATCCATTTATTGATGAAATCAGAATCTTGCTATCATGCAGGTGGCAATTCCCTGCTGGTTTTGGCATGATGTAACTTGCCCTAGCTGTCAGTATAGCTCCAGTGGATGAGCAGAGCGAAGGGGAGCTCTGGAGAGGTCACTGGAGGTGCTGATGGCAAGCAGGACCTGGCTCTTTTTACCAGTGACATTGTCGTGGCTCCCAGTCTGGTTGCTGACAAAGCCTGAGAGGTAAATATGTGTCTAGAGTGGTTTCTGCTCTCTCTCACCACTTAACAATTGAAAAGAGTGGCATGGGACGGAGACAGGCCCTGGCATCTCTTTTTCTGCCAGAATCCTATTTTTCTTCTTCTATTCACTGATGTCTTCCTGTAGCACTTTCAATCTCTTTTCCTGAACCCAAAGAAATTTCTTGGTTGAGGGAGCTAACATTGAGATCATGAGCATCTGAAAGACAAGCTTATTCATTCAGGATCCTGCAGCTGGGAAGCTGTTCTTGGATTCTTCCCAAGAGAATCCAAAGATCTTCTCCCATATCCCTTTACTTCAAATCTTTATAACTCACTTGCCTGTTGCACTCACTGCTGTTTGTGTATCCCTTCAGTTACTTGCTTGTCAAGCTATAACACTAATGAGCTGCTTACTCTCTTTTTTGGAGGGGGGGAACAGAAGTTTTTTTTCATTTCACTGTCTAACATGAAACAATTGCATCTGTTCCACTACTCAGTTTCCAGGCAGGCAATTTTTCTGCAAGCTTTGTAAATAAGGGAGTATTTTTTGGTGTAGCATAGGCAATTGTACCAAGGTTTACACCTGTGGTGTCTGGCTTGTGGAACAAGAATCCAAACATTGATTCATAATTTATATGTAAGAAACTTGGCATTGCTCTGAGGAATAACAGCCAAACCATACTGTCAGATGTGTAGTTTATTTCCTGCAATTGCCTGGTTTGCTGAGCCCTACCAGGTACACTGAAAACTTTTGTAAAGCAGTTAAGCTGGTCTGCAAAGAACTTTGTTAAACTGAACATACAGATGAAATGGTAAATGGAAAGAACAGAATTTAACAAGAGACTGTGATGTACAACAGCAAAACCCAAGTTGGGATGCTGAAAGAGAAGTAATTGGAAGGGGAAAGAGTACAATGTTTGCACATTCTTGCTAGATATAAGAACACAGGAACAAGTACAGTAATTTCATGATTATAAGCCGCAACGAGTATAAGCCGCACTTCTGGGTTTCAGCAACTTTTTGTTTTTTTGTCCATATATAAGCCGCACCTGATTATAAGCCGCATGTTACAATACAGAGTGTGATAAAAGGTATCTGTTCTATCACCATCGGTTGAGGGTGGGGGCAGTGATCCTTATCTCAATGGTAGATAATCTGCTAACGGGCCATCCATTGAAACCAGGCAGGGCATTGTTCTTTATCTTTTCACAACCCATCCTTCCTCCACGAGTCATTTTCTGCTAATGGCCCATTGAGTCCCACTGTGTGACTGATAAAATTACTGCATCCCATTGGAAGTTGCTCCAGCCAGGGGGAAGAGCCCAACATTTCTTACCAAGATAAAAACAGAGGTTTTGGGACACTAAGGGAGCCTCTTTGTCCACTGGACTCCAAAGGAAAACCGGATTTCTCCACATCACCACTGGACCTCCAGAGGGAAACTGCACCTTGTACAGGAGCACTGCTCCAACTGAGCCACATCTGTCACTGCAGGAGGATGCAGCCACCATTTAATGGGACTGCTACAAACACCCTGCCTGACGGGGTGTAAGGTTGTACTCTGACTTTGTCAGGGTTTGGAGTTTGTTTCTTTGTAGTACTGTATTTCTATTTTGATTTCCCTAGAAAAGAACTGTTATTCCTAATTTCCATATTTTTGCCTGAAAGCCCCTTGATTTCCAAATTATAATAATTTGGAGAGAGGGGGTTTACATTCTCCATTTCAAAGAGAAGTTCCTGCCTTTCTCAGCAGACACCTGTCCTCCAAACTAAAAGAGCAACTTTTTGTTCTTTGTCCATATATAAGCCGCACCTGAGTGTAAGCCGCACTTTGGGTTTGGACCAAAATTTTAGTCAAAATGGTGCGGCTTATAATCGTGAAATTACTGTAATATTTACTGATAGGGCTCTGACTTCCAGGATCTGCAACAGGAAAATAAAAAACTATGCAAAAGATGACCAAAGTTAACTAAGGTAAGTTAACTTAAAACATGCTTTACACTAAAGAATAGAAAGAGAACTGCGGATTATTTTTCTCTATTCTTTTATTTTGGTCATAGCAAAGAACTAAGAGCTCAGAACTGGCACATAGGTGAGATACAGCAGGGAGTGTGTGTGTTCAGCATCTGGCATTATCCATTCAGATTTAACAACTGCACTTGAGCATAGTTTGTGACCTCTAGTTTGTGATAATGTAAACTCTCTTTCCAGTACGGGAGAGAAGGGATAGACAAAATGAATCTCCTGACTATAACTCTATAATGCCAAAAGAACCATTTAACTCAAAAGGATAAAAAACTGCTTTTCACTATCACCCTTGGTGCAGGGACTATTTGTACATAAAAATATTTCACATAATTGCCTAGGTATTTCTACATCCCTAGAGTGAAGGGTTAGAGTGAGGCCAGCAGTGACAATAGAGAAACCTCCTGTGGAATATTGTAAGTAGAAATTGGCAGTTATCTTCTTTTCAATGATAAACCTTAGCTGAACACTGAAAATACAAAAGCGGCACAGGATATAACAGTTAAATTGGGATTTGTTGGTGGTGATGCTTTAAGAAAAAATGATGTAGGTTAAAAATAACCATTTGCATCTGTTATACAACATGAAAAAAACCTCAACACACTAAGTTTTGGAAAAGTGGTGATTTGGAGAAGCAGAAACTTCCTGTGTCAAGTTAAATTCAAATCCTGCATGGCATCTGACTCTCTGGTTAGCAGCTAACAAGAAGGGCATTTGGCAGTGTGAGGAAGGTGTGTGCTTTGTATCCCCCAGCCTGCACCTGGAAGCAGAGACCATTTGTTGAAGACTTGAGCTGATTTTGCCACATTTTGGGTAAGGCCCAGAAGGAGCATTGGTTGCCTCACTGCTATACCCACAGAGAAAGTTCAGCCACTGGAATACTGAGCCCTGAGTTTAGCAAAAAGCTCTTAGACCCCTGGGGGAATTCACATCCATCTTGGGGAGCCTGGGATCCTGGTATGATGCACTGCTCCTTCAATTTCTACATTGAAATCTCTATTCTAGTAAGGGGTACAGAACACAGCTGTTTATTTGTTCAATTGTTTTAATAAAAAATATTCAAATATATTTTCTGTTAGTAGCATGGTTTTGACTGTGTGTTCTCTAAGTTTTGTAACAGTGGGGTTCTTATTTCTGAAAAAACCCCAGCAAAGCTGAAACATGAGAAAAATCCTTACAGCAGTAATAAGCCTCCCACTTCAATAATAGTCTTTTCTCCTCTTTTGGAGTACTATTGCAGGATGAACTTCTCGTCAGTGTACTAGAAACAGCAAAGAAAACAAAGAAACAAAGGAAGGGAGCACGTCTAGTATACATTTCACCCTTGAATATTACAGAAAGCTCATAACGAATTTCAGATCAGAATCCCTGTTCAGTTAGAAAGAGAGGGGAAGGCCACTAGATGGTGGTAAAGCCCCAAGCCTTTGCTGTGAGATCTGTGGAAAGAGAAGTCCAGAGGGGCAAAGAAGGGGAGGAGGAGCCACACTTTGAGTACTGAAGTCATTATTGCTTGGAGTCTATAAAAAGGCAGTTGCACAGTAAGTAATTTATACGTGGTCAGCTTTGACTCTATGGATTTACTAATTCCTTTCCCTCTATTATTTTTCATCTTTTGCCACCGAGGAGTCCCCAGCCCCAGATGTCAGGGGGGCTGAAACTTCTGCTCTCTGGAGGAAACATTGCAGACAATGAAGAGGAAAAGCAGCTGAAGGAGCAACTCTGGTAAATAGGTACAGTTAATTCTTGATTGCAAATAAAAAGTGGCTTTTTAAAACTGAAAATTGTTTAGCATGATATGCTTTGAATTCTACTTGCAACAAGTCACTGACAATCAGATCTAAATGTTCCCTTTACTAAAAATGCAATGACTTAAAACTTTCCCTAAATATTGTCATTACCAGAATATCATTGAATAAAATACCCTTGATTTGGAAGAGAGAACTTATTTTACAACAGAGTTCTACCCACACCAATTCTGTAATCTTAAGTGTATCCTGAAATGCATGGATTTGCCTTGGTTAGGTGTTTAATACCATGCTTTTAAATGAGCATGTTAACACTGCACAGATGAGGTTTTTATGATACAGCTCATGCCAAATTAAATGTACAAAGGTCAAGAAAGCATTTAAATCTCTTACAGAAAATGTTTAGTTCTTTATTGTGTCAATATTAGAAACTTCTTTATACTGTATTCAAGTGAGCAGTTTCTGCTGGAGCTAATACTACATCCTCCTGCATTTCAGGGCTCTGAGAGCTGGGACTGGGAAAACTGGTTTTTGTTTGTTTTTCAGCAGAATTTCCAGGACATTCTGGGGAAGTATTCCAGGGAACCAGATAGAATAAAAAAACAATGAATGAAGAGTACATGAATCATTTCACCAGTTTTTGATTTTAATTTCCGAGTAAGGATAAGTAGAAAATTTCTGAGCCAACCAAAGTTTAATTTTAAATCAATGTAGAAATGTGGTGTGGAAGAGGTGGAACCTGCACAAGCCAAATTAAATAGAAATGACTGGTATTTATGTTGTCAAATTCTGCCTGTAATCTTCATGCTATATATTTTTTTTTTTTTAGGCAGGATCTTTTGCCTTTTGCAAAATGCATTTACCACACTCCTTGGCAAGCCCTTCAGAAGGAACAGAACGTGTTAGCTCCCAGAGATGAACACGTCCTCTCAATTCTATGTTTCTGAACTCAACCTGAGTGCCTTCAGTAGCAACTTTACTCTGCCTACTGCAAAGAACAAGTCACTGCCATGTGAGCAAGTGGTCATTGCAGCCGAGGTGTTCCTAACTCTGGGCATTGTAAGCCTGCTTGAAAACATTTTAGTTATATGCGCAATAGTTAAGAACAAGAACTTGCACTCACCCATGTATTTTTTTGTTTGCAGTTTAGCAGTGGCTGACATGCTGGTTAGTGTGTCTAATGCTTGGGAGACCATAACCATATACTTAATAAACAATAAACACGTCATTATGGAAGATGCCTTTGTCCGTCATATAGACAATGTCTTTGATTCCATGATCTGCATATCTGTGGTGGCTTCCATGTGCAGTTTGCTGGCTATAGCAGTAGACAGATATATCACTATCTTCTATGCCCTGCGTTATCACAACATCATGACAGTGAAAAGATCAGGGCTTATTATTGCATGCATCTGGACCTTTTGCACGGGCTGTGGCATTATCTTCATTCTTTATTATGAATCAACTTACGTGGTCATTTGTCTCATCACTATGTTTTTTACCATGTTGTTCCTCATGGTCTCACTGTACATCCATATGTTCCTCCTGGCTCGTACTCACGTGAAGAAAATCGCTGCTTTGCCTGGGTACAACTCTGTCCGTCAAAGAACCAGCATGAAAGGAGCCATCACTCTGACTATGCTTCTTGGCATCTTCATTGTTTGCTGGGCTCCATTCTTCCTTCATCTCATCCTGATGATCTCCTGCCCACAAAACCTCTACTGTGTTTGCTTCATGTCTCACTTCAACATGTACCTCATTCTCATTATGTGCAACTCGGTGATCGACCCCTTGATCTACGCCTTTCGCAGCCAGGAAATGAGGAAAACCTTCAAAGAGATAATTTGTTGCTATAGCATGAGAATGCTCTGTGGGTTATCAAACAAGTATTAAGATAACAAAGCCAAACCATAAAGAGAATGGAAAGGCAACATCTTCCTGCATCCTGTAATTCTGGTGAAATGCCTGTGGAACATTTTCTTCATTCAACTGTCATGATTCCTGCAGCAATCGGAAGCCCTTTCTTAACACGTGATTTTTCATTTCTTTCCCTCCACACACCTCTCTCATGCTGGTGGTTGGAGTTACTCAGTGCATCTGTATTATGGGGATAAAGAATATTTTGAATCTCATTTACCTGATTGAAGATTCGAATTTATAAGAGGATTATATAGGGAAAACCTTATTTTTATTTCTGCTGAATGCAATGAGTGAGTTCTGCCATGTGAATGAACCACGAGCCTCTTAATGTGTTTTGGTTTTAGTGTTATCTCTCTCTCTAGATTAAAAAAAATTAAATAATTCTCTCTAGGTAAAAACAAGCATGCCTTATTTTGATGCCCAGAATTAACAAGGAGATTATTTACTATTTCCTTCTGAAGACATAAAATCAGAGAAGTAACTCCAATTATCAAGCTCCACATACCTTGGTCAGCAGTTATGATCAACATACACACACATATCGGCAGTCCTGTATTCTAGTCATGACTGTTACTGTCATAAAATATGTATTGTGTAAGAAGCCCATGTTACCATAAGATTTTCCAGGCTGGACAGAGCACTTTGTTATATATGACTGTATGAGTTCAAATCACTGTGAAGCAAGATGTACCAAAGGTGGATTTTAAGGCTGAATATGAAGACTGAGCTGATTCTAGTTTGTCTGGTTTTTTTATTTGCCAGGGCTGGGGAAGCAAAGGGAGCACAGCCTGTAGGTATCTGTGTAGTGTTTTGTGGAGATGGAAAGATCGAGTGAGTGGCTGCCTTTGTACAGACATTAGAAGAGCCTTTTAACTGTGAAGAACTTGTGTTACTGTAGATTGCATCTTTCAAGTTGGGAGAGACAAAACAAGTTTGATAATCAAAAGGCATGGCAGATGATGGCAAAAAAAGCATTTCAAAACATCAGGCACATGTAGCTATAACAGAGTCCTGACTTTTACTCCCCAAACAAAGTTTTCCTCTTAGTTGAGAGGATTCTAAGCTGAAACCCTCATGCCTTTTGTGTGAGTACTTTGCATCTAGTCACGCTTTCATAAACCTGCTGTTCTGCAACAGTTGTGTAATGTGCAAAACACTGGGCTTACAAAAGAGGGAGGAAGTGCAGCTGTGGTATTTCTTGATGACCATGAATGGTGCATATCTTGTGGTGTGATTTAAGTTATGAAAAGATTTCAAGTGGTGGTACACTACTGACTAGATATCTGAATATATTTTGAAAAAACAAACTCTTCCTTCAGAAATCTGGAAGAATAATGTTTGTTTTACTTGGTTTATACATGCTATAAAACTCTTGTATATCAATAGAAGGTTTATGATTTATTCCATGAGTGTTTGATTATACTTTCAAGGTGAAAGTCCTTATTGGGTTTTAAGAAATTTTTTTGCCATAAGGGTGGTCAAACATGTGAGCAGGTGCTCAATGGTTGTGCAAAATCTGTTTTAGAGATATTTAGAACTTGACCAGACATGGTCCTGAAAAATCTACACTGAACTGAAAGTTGACTCTAAGTTTGAAGTTGGCCCTGCTTTGAATCACTAGGAGCAGATTACTTCCACAGGGGCCTTCCAACCCAAATTATTCAGTGATTCTATGACACAGTTTGCACATTATGACAAAATCATATTTTTTCTCCCCTAATTTTATCTCTTGTTAAGAAAAATTGGAAAGTATTCTCCTCCATGCACTTACAGCCTACTTTATGTCTTCATTTGCTTAGGAGAAGTAAGGTGCACCTTTAGCACCAGTTATACATTTTGTCTGCTTAAAATTTACTATTCCTCCAGCTCGCCTACATCTCCCTCTGACACGAGTGGGAATGTTATTTTCAGTGGAGATACCTTATTATGCTGACTGATATACTGATTATATCAATGCATTAGGGGCTGGAGTCTTCCTTCAGCTGTATCTGAAAATGGGAGTTCAGAGAATGTTAGTGGTCAGTAGTGAGAATCTTGCCTTGTTTCAGTCCATCTCTTAATTCTATCCATAAATATACTCTAAATTTTGACTCTTGTAATTATGAATGTAAATGACAAAAGGAGACAGTTCCACTGCATAGTGAACCAGCTGATGTAAATAAATCATTAAATCTTCACTGAGTATTGCAAATAAGACAATTTTGTACATAACTGTAAATCAACTAAGGGGAAACCAAAACTGTAATAGTTTTAGGTATTTTCTTGAATTGTATATTACTCCTTTTTTGTTTTGTTTGAAGTCTGATGTATAAACACAGTTATATGAAGAAACTATTAAACTGAATTGCTGGAAAACCCTACTATTCTGGTTATTCGTTGTAACATTTCCGCTGCATAATTCACAGAGAGAATATTGTATTACAGACTTTCACATCTCATTTCAACAGATACCTTCTTAAGAAACATTCTGAATGAGAGTTACAGACTAATACAGTGTATTTACATTCATATCTATGTTTCCCTGGATGTCAGCATCACATCTTCATTATAAGATTTACAGGTGGGGAGCTGAAACAACTTGAAAGTGAAATGAAAGCATTTTCAAAACAGGCTAGAACATTTCCTGCAAAACAGACTGCTTAAACTCTAGTAATGAATATAAAATACATATCTCTGGGATACCATGACAAGCTTAAATACGTTTCTTTCTCCAGTTTAGCTGCAGAATAAAAGAAACATTTAGCATACTCTCACTTCTGTCAGAGCCTGGAAAACACTGAGTGTTGTGATAGACTGGGACAAGCCAGAATTATGTAAGCAGGAAATTTGTTGTCACAGGACAGTCATGGAAAAATTAGTTGTTAGGCTGTCATTGCACCATGTCCCTACAGTTAATGACACTCTTCTTGCTTATCTAGCCAGTCATTTATGGGTTAGCTTTAGTCACTGGGAAAAAAAGGCTCAAATCACACTATTTCTTCCCCAAAGCACCTAATTTCTATTGCCCACTGTTTCTTTGATGACAGAACACTTCACTGCTTCTAACTCATGTGTCAAAATTTAAAAGTTGTCAATAAGCAAGTATTTTGATCACCCTCCTATTGAAGGTGGGATCAAATTCTATGAAGTCATCTGCATTTTAAGCAGATTAATATCAGAGGAAATATTAAAAGAAAAAAATCGGAATTCTTTCTCCTTTCCATGGCCACGATAAGGTTCTAGAAGTACTGGTTTCCCAAAGAGCCCTAGCATCTCCTGTAACACGAAATGGTAATAACTGGATAGAGCAAAGAACTTGCTTGTGGTCCTGGGCTTTGGGCTTCATGATCCTGCTTCCCAAATGGGCACAAATCCGTCACAAAAAGCACTAATTACTGAGTAGCAGCGCTGTTGAGTCTGGGCTGGGAGGGATGATTGTTTTCAGATCTATAATCTAGTCTGCACTCTTTGTGCAACCAGTGTCCAGCAGTCCACTAACATAGTATGGAACCCTTTTGAGAGTGGGTTGCCCATTCATTCCCACTGCTTAGGCTTGTACTTTCAGAAAACCTTCTTAGAATGTCACTCTGGAGACTGAAGCTGAATTTTTTGTGAATCCTGAGTGTTTAAGTGCAGAAACCACAGTAATTTCCTGTACACACAATCTTTAAGAAGGCAGCAAAGGTTTAAAAACTTTGGGAAAACAACTCAACTCCCTCACACAACCTGCTCTCTGAAATTGTCAAGGACTCTGTTTTACTCCAAAGTCCTGTTGCAGATTCTCCTGCCTATTTTTCAGTAAATGCTTCCTCTGTTGCTCATCAGCTTCTTGTGCAGAAAACCAGTTCATGGTGACCACTGCTGTGTTCAGGAATTGCAAAGGATGGTCCCAGTCTTCAGCTGTGTTGGTTTTCATGTACAGTGCCTTTCCTGTTAGGGAGGGTGGGTGAAGAAGATTTGGGAACACGGATGTGGAAGTGGGGATCCTCACATGAGGGACAGAAAGTCACGCAGGCTGTGGTGGAACTGCATTAGACTCTCTGCTGGTTTATCTCCAGGTGAGATATTCTCCCTCTTTTTCTAATCTTTTCCTGTGTTACAACCTGAGCTGTCTTGGATCCATCTATTCTTCATATAGAAGAGTCTGAGGTGTATGTGTGTGTGTGTACACTTTTACATACGTGTCTTCATCAGTTCTTGCTCCCAAATATAAAGTACAATCAGAGATGACATCAAAAGATGAAATGTATGTGAGAATGTGTAGTTTCTTTTTCTCTGACTTTTCTGTTCTTTGTTATTTGCTGCACTGCTTTCCTAACTGCAGTGTTTCTCACGTATTTTCTCTACAAACTAGCAACAGTCAAATTCTAAAGTAGAAGAAAAAAACCTCAAGTACTTTTTGCGTCTTGCGGTTTTGAAAAATATAGCAGATCAGTGTGACAGAACAGAGTTCCCTTAGAACCAGTTAAACTAAAGATCTAGTAAATTTTTAAAATTCTTATGGTCCCTAAGCATTATTCCCACAACAGTTTCTTTTTGAGAAGCTTGCCTAAAAAAGCCCTAAGAATGCATGACTGGCTGTGCTGAGCAAGGGGTGAAGTGTTTTCATCAAAACAAAGGGCAGCTCTTTAGGGACATTATGTAAAGTCTGACTTGTGTCTAGTAACCCTCTGGAATACCAGCAGACATCCCAGCAAGCTATGGTTTAGGGACTTGGGCAGCAGGTTTTTCACAGGTTTTTCACAATTTACAGATTCGTGACCAATAGCTCTGAATGAATGAATGAATGAATGAAATTTACCTAATCACTCTTGGATCTCTTTATTTTAATCTGCAATGTCTTCTTTCACAAGTTAGACATGTTTAGTGAAAAAACTATTTTTTTTCTCTTATAAAACATCTACTTGTAGGTTTTCTTCAATGCTCTGAAGTCCTTATGTTGCAAAGAAAAGGAATAATCAGTCCCCATCTTGTAAAGAAAAGAAATAAGTAGTCACCATTCATTTTCCCTGTGACATTCATTATCCTACTCCCTTATATTCTTCTATAAATTTAATCTTTGCCAGATAAGAATCCTGGCACATTTAATCTCTACTGGTATCTTCATACCTTGTTGTTTTCCTGGACTATTATATTGTTTTTAGCTCAGAGAGGGCCAGATAAGCAAGTGATAATCCAGATCTAGATGAAAACTATATTTCCATAGTGCCAGATGCTGCTGCCTCTTTTGTTGCCTATGCAGTATGCAACAATATACTTCCGTTTAGTACAACACACTCTGTAATTTGGAAAATTTCAAGATTTCTAAAATGCTCAGAGGAACAAATGCTCTCTAAATGCTCTCTAAATAAGCTTTCATTTTTGATGGCAAGGACATGCAAAGCTTATGACAAAAATACATGGTTTGGGGGTGTTTCTGTCTTTCCAGAACCAAGTATGTGCCTTGGCTGTGTCCTGTCTCTGTAGCAGAACTCATCTGCTGGACACAGCTTTCATTCCCTTGTCTCTGATGGGATGGAAGCCTGGCCACAGAGGCTGGAGGGACCTTGTGTCCCAGATGTGCTCTGCATAGCTGAGGATCAGGTTCAGACACAAACTTCCCCTGGAAGCTCATCATTTCCTTGGGAAGGGTGGTAAGCATGTAATTTGCACAGCTACCTCCAGATGGTGATTCATCACTCCCCTCCTTTCAATTAGGCTGGTTTTACACCTGATTAAAGCACCATGAGAAAATGGAATAATCAGCTTTGTATGCTGGCTCCAGATGATTTGTAAAGGCATCAAGTGAGCTTTTTTGATACTCTGTTGCATAAATGCCTTAATTAACAGTGAAAAAACAAAAACCCACAAAGAAAATGAGATTAATTTTTCTCTTTAGCTTGCCAGTTTTTAACAGGACACAATCGTTTTTGGCAGGCAATTAGTAAAGTTGCCCACAAATTAGCTTTTTCAGTGGTATTTTTCACAGATATTTTGGGCCTACTTCACTTACCCTGAAAATATGACCCTAGGAGTAACTATCATCTTTGTATCATACATTTTCTTTGCTCTGAACTTCTTTCTGAAAAGTTTTGTATGGCTTTTGGGTCAGAATGTGAGTCTCTGAAATTCTATACCCCCACACTTCACAGTTCTGGGATAGCTTTACACAGACATTACAATTATTTCTGCTTCAGAGGTTACTTGAATATTTTAAAGTCAGGGGAATCTATCCAGGATATTCTTCCATTCAAAGAATAGTAGGAAAGATTCTTCTACTTTAACCTTGTTTTAAATATATAGCAACAACTTTACTAGTAGTGCCAACATTGACCTAAGCTCAGAGATACTTCACTGAAACTAAAAGTAGCTCTTTCACAAAAGCCTTTCCCAAAGAACATAAAGAGTCCTGGCTATAAAAAGGAGAGGGCATTCCTCCTGTCTGCTCACAGAGTAGTAGATAAGAGGTGGAGCTTGGGCAAGCAAGAATTTTAAGTCCATGTTAAGTTCACACCTGATTCTTATAGAAGATTAACAGCATATTCCTACTGTGAGGACTAGAATGCGTTAAAAAGCATCAGAGTCAGTGAGTCGCTGGAAAATTGGCTGAAAGTCTGTGTGCAAGACCTTCACCAGGTGTGACTGAATCCCACTCCACTGAAGTGTCTTGTAAGGCATCTTTTCCCCACAAAGCCATAGAGTAGGAATTCAGGATATGGTGTCTCTCAAGCTCATTCAGAAAAGAAAACAAAAAAAAATTAAGCATTAGTAGAAAATCAGTGTGTCAAGAAAGAATTTTATTTATTATGCTCCTCAGACCAAGAACCCATCTTGGTGGGCCCCCAGGATCCAGGGTTTTGGCTAGGGGTCCCTGCAAAGTCATGTCATATGGAATCTGCTTAAGTCACTTGGAAAAGGTAAGTTAAAATTTTGGCTTGTCTTGGTCTAAAGTGTTCTGCTTGGTACTCATAGTTCGAAAAACAGGTGCTTGAATAGTCCGCCTTTCAAATGGCAAAGAGATGAATCGTGAATTTCGATGTAGTTCCAATGACAGTTCATGTCCCTGCATAAAGTGCATAAAAATGAAGAGGTAGGAAGTAAGTCCTTGAATGAAATCCAAGTTTTTCATCTCATAGAGAAACTACTAAATATTCACGTTTTCACATTGAAAAGGGACATTGGAGTGTCCACCTCTGAGTCTGGATGTGGATTTTTGAAGGAAAGCCTTGTGAGGAAAAAGATGGTATTTGTTGTGTCTGATAGTTTCGTTACACTATGGAAAGTTGAACGGTCCCACTGGTGAAACAAGAGGAGAAACATATTTTTAACTAATTTTGACTGAAGTAATTTTTAAGATGGTATCTGTAGTCTGTGGGTTCTTGGTGCTCCTGCTGTCCAAAGCAGAGGAGCTCAGCTTCCAGAAAACTGGAAGGATTTTAGGTATAATTGACAAGTGAATTTTCGCTCCCAGCTCCTTATGCAGCTCCTTGGTTTAGCCCGGTGCTACGGACATGTGCAATTAATAACTGAACTTAACTGTGACATTTTGAGCAATACACTTTATACTCTTATTTAGAGTGGGGCATATTGAAAATATGTCCAGTTTAATTGGAATAGAATGGAAAAGAGGAAAGCCACCCTAGAGCTACCTCATGGGAGACAGCCCTGGCAAGCAGACAAGCGGGGGATCAAAGGCCTGTTGCACAATGTAATGAGTAAATAGATGACAAACACAACATTATCTCTGGTGGACCTTTAGAGGGGAAGGCAGGCAATACGAGGAACACTGTGTGTATTTCAGGTGACCTTTTGTTGAAAATGTCAGTTAGAAGACTGCATTGAATTTTTAAAGAGGGTAATAAATAACTGGGCTGAATAATGAAAGGTTTAATTCTCAGGGAAGAATCAAAGTGAAGATGCAGGGAGGCTGAGCACCCAGCACTACACATACTCTAAAACTTTGCTGAATTGATAATGGCCAGTGTAGTGCCAGCACTTTTGGGTGCTGGGTAAAAACAAAAGCATCTAATGACATGAACAGGGCTAACAATAACGAAGGAAATCTGTGGTAAACTAGCAGAGATGATAAAGAAGAGAGTCTGTGGAAGCTGATATCAGATCTTGTCTTAAAAATACTACTGGCAGCAAGTGCCCCTCATCTACATTCCAGCCCCAGAGGGGATGTCCATGTGGCCCTGGAAGTCATTCATTTTGGAAGGAATACACTTAGTCTTCTCCATAAATAAATAGGAAGGTATTTAACCATCTTCAATTTTACTTTTGTTGTGTTTTGTTTTGCAGTTTATTTTTCAATTATATTTTTGATATTTCAGCTTGACTGGGTAAAATAACTTCTGACCAGAGCTAATTAGGCAGATATGTAGAATACTGTAGCATCTCCTTTCTGAGAGTCTCAAAGTATTTTTCAAACACTAATGAAAGAAATATCGAACAATGGCTGAAAGATTGCTTGCAGAAGCTTAGCATTGTCCTGAGGGTGCAGACATGGAGGTAAAGATGAGGAATTTTTGAAAGCAGAGCTCTAACATACTGATTTCATACTTTTGTGGTTAAGTAACCTTTCTCTTTTTTGCTTCTTCTAGTTTCTCAGCTGTGGCTGGTTGCCAGTGAATGATATCTTTGCAACAGTTCTGAAATGTCCTTGAAACAGCAGCTATGATCACTGCTGTTTGAGTAAACAAATAAATACATTGCTAAAACATAGGTTAAGGATAGGGAGCAGGATACTGTGACATTCAGAAGGTGTAAGTGTCTGGAGGCAATTTTGAACTGAGGGCATTTTGCACACAAATAATCCCTCTTAAATGCATCCTTAGTCCTCTGAAATGCTTGTCTTGGGTAGGATAGTCCTTTGAAAACAAATCATATACAACCCATTTTCTTTATTAATTAGTTTTAACAGTCACAAAGGAGAGGATTTTAAGGCTTAAGGATGTCATATTCATTGCTGCTGTTATCAATTATCTCAGCTGTTAGGTAAGGTCAGGTTTTATTAGACTGGCATTCCTTTTGTAATAAGCCAGGCCACAGGGGAAGCACATCTTAAAAATTGTACTTGAGCGGTTTCTGCATTTTCCTATGGAGATTTTAATTTAAATGTACATACTTTCAACATAATATCTGCTTTCATTTAAAATACACTTCAGACACAGAAATTTTGTAAGGCAGAGACAGGATAGCACATAGATAGCAAAGTACCTCTAGCCTGAGGAGTATCCTATCAGATACTGTAATTCGAATGTTTACACCTGTCTTTTGGTTTTGGCCTGTAGTGTGGGGCTGAGTAGTTCCAGAAGGAGGCATGCTCAGACTGTATTTCAAGGACTGTAAAAGGATGATGGTAGTCTTGAAACATTGTCTGTAGTGCAAATGTCTTGGCAAAACCACAAACAAGGCAAAGACAGAAACTTGTGTCAAATTCTCCCTGTTATTTCCTGTGAGAATTTGAAAATTCCCCGTAAAAAGGCAAGTTAGAATATGAAATGCTGTTTCTTAGCTTTGAAATGGAAAAATAGTTGGAAATTAGATGAGATTTGCTAATGACATCCACAGTTTTAAGCTAATATTTTGCTACAACTTGAGTTATTTACAAAATCAATGAAAGTGACTTTTATTCTACAGAAATCATTCTACTTGTATAGGGTAGGATTCACTTAAAAATAATTTCTATTTTCTTTACTACTATATTTGACCCCCAATTAGTTGGGGGAATTAGAGCTATTGCTGTGACCCTCTACAAGTGTTTCTCTGCTTGTGCTGCAGATGAAACAGCTTTAATTCAAATTCACAAAATATTCTGAGTTGTAAGGGACCCACAGGGATCATTGAGTTCTGCTCTTAAGTAAATGGGGTTTGAACCCACAACCTTGGTGGTATTAGCACCTTGCTCTAAACAACTCAACTAATCTCAGGGTAGTATTTTTTTCAGTTTTACTCTTTCACCAATCTACAGATCCAGACTAATAGTAGTATGGGTTAACTGAAAACCTGTTCCTTAAGTAATCATGGACTTTGATAGCAGCTCGTAATAAGCACAGCAACACATTCCTCTGCACTGCAGAAACAGACTGGATTTGAAATGGATTCATCCTGTGGGAAAGAGACAACCAGTGGTGAATGAAAACAAGCTAAGTTTTCTAAGGCTGCTGTCTTTGATTACCCACCTTATACATAGGCACTTGGTCTAAAATCCCCTTAGTCTGTCTGCAGTTAGACAGTTTGAGGGCATTTTTCCAGTTTGCAAGTTTTTCTTTGAAAATATCTGTAATTGACTGGCATGCACTGCTCATTAGCTTTATGGCAGCATTTTTGTTTTAGTCTCCAAATTCATAAGAACAGGTTACTCTTCACAACTGCAAACTGAAATCCCTGAAATCTGCAGGAGTGCATACTTGATGACTTGGGGACAGGGGAAACGTGCTTAGAGATCCCACTACTACATCCAATATCCCAGCAGAACAAAGGAAAACATGGCACATGGACTGACTTGAGGGCCCCAGGTCATTTAGCCACCTAACATTTGGTGTTGTCTTTGGGTGTAACAGCTGTCTGCTGACAGTGCCAGCAGTGTTATGCCTCCCACAGCCTTGGCACCAGCTTGCCTAGAGCTTCTTTAAAGATCTCTGCATTGTGGCCCAGTGCAAGAGGTAGACAAATCCTGAGTAAATTGCTTGGCTGGGTCATCGTCTTCATGTTCTGGAAAATTCAACTGCCTAAAGATATGATATGACTCATCACACATTTTGTTTTTACAAAGAGTCATTAATCTCTGTCATTTCTCTGTCATTTCTTCATATAGTATGCATGCTTCATGAAGCTAGAATAAAGCAAGAAAACACAAGAAAAAGGACTATGTAGGCACAATCAGCAAAGTAATTTTTTCCACAGACATTTGGAAATGTAACTTTTCATGTCTGGTGCCATTATTGCATTAAAATTATAAATCGAGAGGCTCTGGAAGCAGTAGTGGGAAGGACATGCTGAAACTGCATTGTTAATAGTGAGGAATTAATACACCAATCACCTTGGTGCAGAAATCACAGGATGAGATTTTTATGGTCTTCATTATGAAAGTCAGGCTGGTGGATTGTTTTAATCCATTCTGATCTTAAAATTTAGAAATAATTGTAATTAAAATTTAGCAGATATTCAGGTCTCTTTCCCAAGGAGGAAGGTGCACAGTGATAACTCTGTCCTTCTTAAGGGGTAAATAAATATGGTCCAAAGGAAATCTCCCTACATTTATAAATGGGAAAGTTCATGATAAAAGTTTTTATGAATTCAGGTTAAGACCAGACCATACGAGATGGATGAAATTTGACAATAAGTTTGAGCCAGAAATCACAGCACAAATGACCAGCTTGAACTGTGAAACAGCTTTGTACAAAATTCCGATTGAACTAAGAAACACTGATGGAATAAATTAATTTATTAACCCCCCCCACCAAAATAGGAAGAATAAGGTTCATGGAATAACAATTCTAAAACTAATTTATCCATATCTATTAATTTTATTAATAATTCAATAAAAAATTTATTTTAATCAACCGTGATTAGCTTTATTTAGTCTTATATTGCACTAATTATTGTTACTGAATCTCTAATCATCTACAGCCTTGGCTTTTTGTGTATTTTGTTCCCAAAATATTTAATATAGGTAGCAAGGAATTACAAAAGTTGGAGGAGGTAAAATGCAAGGGAATAATACAAATTGCCTTAAATTCATATCCAACAGTGTTCCTGTTTAAATTCCCTTAAGTGAAGGGCTGAACTGTCATTTCAAACAACTGTTCAACCATCAGGATGAAAACCAGTTTAAATAAAATTGCAAAGAATAAATGAAAGAATAATTCCTGAATGAGGTGGAAGAATTTCTTTGGGATAAATTTAGCAATAAACATTTGACTATGGGTTCTAGAGCAGTTCTAAAGTTTTCAAGTGCATATTTAAAATTTAACTTGGTTTGAGCAGGAATCCCTGTTTAAATCTGTGATGTCTGCATATCATTTTAGTAGCCCCATATTCTAGTGGCTTAAAAATTATTTTCAAACAGATAGCTTTATTGCTAGTGCTTGCACAATGCAAATTTCTGTTTATTTAGATCTTCTTATTCAGTAGATCCACTTAAAATTTGTTTGAGGTCCACATAAAATGTGTTTGGGATCTCCTGATCCAGGCTGTTCTGCCAGATTCTCTGTCTGCAGAGCAGGGATTGCAGGCCATTGGGAGTTACCAGCTCCTTGATTTTTTGTCATAGACTTTGGCACAGAGAGGAGCAGTGAGGAGTGGTGAGATACAAAGATTGTGATTAAGAAGTTGATTTGAAAATGTGTAAATAAGCATCATGAATCCTTATGCAGTGGGCAGGGTATTTAGAGGCAAGACACATGTATCAGATGTTCACTGGAGGTACATTTTTGTTCTCTTCTACACAAGATGAAAGACAGGGAGAACTTTAAAAGACATGATTAATTGCCAGTTATATGAATGGTGTTATGCTGTTTTTATTTTTCATACACCATTATATAATCTATGATAACCTATAATTAAGAGAAAAAATCAAAAGCAGCCATTACTGGGACTCTGAACATATTCTTCCCTGGAATGATTGTTTCTTAAAAATTCTTACTAAAGCCTTGAAGTATTCTGATTAAGGTTTTTTAAATCTTAATGGACTTAAAAGAAAATGAACTAATGAAAAAATCAATTATACTTCAGACATTTTTTCCCAAACTAAAAGTGAGTGAAAATGCAGTAAACACGGGGTAGGAATTTCCCAAAGACTGTCTCAGCAGTAGAATCCCATTAGACATAAAATATCTCTATATGACCATTCTTAGTCCAACAACAGATTTCCTGGAGTACAATGAACTTTTTAAATGAATGGAGAATCTAAGAGACAGACTATTTGAATCATGCTGAGGGACACTTCACATTGCACATCATTCTACTTATTTCAGTTCAACAACTTGTGGGCCAGTTGTACATGAGGCAGGATTTTTCTCCTTTGTGACTTAGCCTGAAAGTTGCAGCTTGGCTATCGGGGGAATAAAAGAACTTGCACTTCAGAAAGACAATTACAAAAAGAGGAGTGAATTTTAATTCATTGTTCCAGTCATCTCATAGTCATGCATTTCCCTCAGTCAGGTGAGAAGGGAAATGGAAAGTGCTACCCCTGCTTCTTAGTGTGAGACAACGTGGGAAGTAATTTTGCCCACTTACAACCAAGTAGCAGCTCAAGAGCACTTTATTCATTGCTACTCTTTATTCATTCAATACCAAGTGTCTAATTGTCCTGGAAACTGAACTTGCAATATGCTAGAAATTCTTTTCACCTCTGGTGATATACTTAAGCTGATACTATTTTTGTAACCCAGGGTTGCTTCTGAAACCCTTAGAGTCAGTTGCAGTTGTTTCAAGAACAGTGCAGGCAGAATAGATTTGATAAAAAATGAAAAAATTCCCAAGAAGTACCTGCTGCTTTTTCCTGGTTTACTCTGAAGAGTTTTCCTCACAAATTGCAGCATTTGTCTGCAGCTGGATCATGGTGTATTCCTCACTGAAGCAGGATCACAGAATTACAAAATTGTACAGAGTGGAAGAAATCTTCAAGACCAGCTAGTTCCAACTGCCCTGCCATGGGCAGGGACACTTCCCACCAGATCAGGTTGCTCAAAGCCCTGTACAGGCTGGCTTCTAACACTTCCAGGCTTGGGCCAGCCACAGCTTCTCTGGGCAACCCGTGCCTCATCACCCTCACAGTAAATAATTTCTTCCCAATATCCAATCTATATCCACCATCTTTCAGTTTGAAGCCATTCCCTGTTGTCCTGTCACTATATGCTCTTGTACCTTTCCATATTTTTTGATAAACACTTTTATAACTAGAAGTCTTATTTATCTCATAACAGTCACAGAAACATCTGAACAATAGCTGCCAAAAGGGAAGGACACTATGGATCTCTTCTTCTTACAGACTTGAACTCCGGATTTTCCATAAGCAATTGTATCCTCAATAACCAATTGAATTTACAATAAAAATGTCTGACACAGAGGCTTGCATTTCCATGGTGAGCTATTTTCTTCTGTAATTATCAGGAACAAAACATTTCCATCCAAAGACTATCTTATACATTGAAAATTATATATATGAACCTTCCGAAGATACAGGAGCTTCTCTGTGTGTGTCAAAGGTGTCTCTTCTGTAGGAGCACAAATGGTGCAAGTTCTCTGCGATTGCTTTTAAAAGGATCTTCCCACTGAAGGAGTATCATCTTATGTTATTTTTTTCTCAGAAAAATCAATAATGACAAGCCAGTTAAGATTTAATTTCTAAATTATGCTGAGACTTTTTGGCTCTAAAGGACTGGATTTAAAATATTTTTTATTCATTCAGGCTTATAATTTTGCTATCTTATTTTACATTAGTTGAAATATGGTATTACTTGGTATTTCACTACTTTGTGCTACAAAGCAGGGAACTAAGAGACTTTTCTGGAGAGGTGGATTATGCAATAAAGATCAATCTTTTTTAAAGATTTGAAGCAGGGTGAAAACTTGAAATCTACAGTTTCTTTTGTATAGTTCTGCTTCAGTGAGCAGCTAATACCTGTTAATTAACTCTCAAGAGGATGTGATAGAGATAATTTCCTACAAATGGCAACTTTGGAAAGGAATGTGGCTGCAGTAGGACGTGGTTAGCCTTTAGACATCTATAGGAATATCTGCTTGGCTAGATTAGACCTGTGGACTTCTGCCAATGTATCCTAACCCAAATTTGCAAAAATATACTTTATTTTGATGTTGGTCTTGTAGACTGCCTGAACTGTATTAACATCAACTTTCTTAATGTACACAGGAAAAAGATTGTACCATTTATTTCTGTTTTGTAGGAGCATTTGACTGTCTCACTCCAGAAACCACAGTTTTTCCATTTGAAAAAGTGAGGAAGTACAGGTCCATGACTGTTCCCAATGTCCCAGCTGAATGCAAGATACAGTACTGTGAATAAAAACAGCAATATACATCCTGCTTCTCCACTTTCACTTAATGAGGTTTTATACAAGTTCACTTCAGCTACTCTTCTGTAGAGCAGAAGTGAGCATATTCCATATAAGCAATAAAACATTTTTGTTCTTACCTGTTGCATTCATGAGAAAGCATCCATTTGTAACAATAAATTTTTTGTATAAAGGAAGAGTAAGCACAAAATATAAACCTCCAAAAAGGGGATGAATCAATCTTATTTCTACCATTTTCTGGGCTTGTTTTAACATAATTTACTGCTGTATCTGGTAACTAGTATAGTTGTACTCCATAGTAGTACAGTATCTACTAAAAATACATTTGAAGTTTCATCTTTAAAAGCAATGAGGAAGCCATAATCTGAATGGAAAGTTAATGGCATATTTTCCCACATATTCGCTTCCTTCAAGGTAGTTTAGGTATTTTGTGACACTAAGGATTCTACCAGTGCTACTCTTATTTTCTTCTTTAAGGTTTACTGATAGTTTTTACTAGGTTTGCTTTAATTGATTTTACTTTCTACAACAGAAGCAAATATAATTTCTTCACACAGGTTTCGGTTGGGTCAGTTTTCTTCACAGTGGCTTGTATGATTCTGTTTTGGATTGGTGACCAAAACAGTGTTGACAGCAAACTGATGTTTTAGTTATTGCTGATCAGTGCTTACCTTTTGAGCTCCTTATGCTGTGAGGAGGCTGAGGGTGCAAAAGAAGCTGCGAGGGGACACAGGTGGAACAGCTGACCCCAGCTGGCCAAAGGGATATTGCATACCATATGGTGTCATGCTCAGTGATAAAAATATTCAAGGAAAGAAGGTGAAAGGGGCAATATTCAGAGAGATGTTGTTCGTCTTCAAAAGCCACTGATGTGATAAGGTCCTGCTTTCCGGGGGATGGACAGTCTGAACACCTGCTTGCCCATGGAGAGTGGTAATTGAATTCTTGTTTTTCTTTGCTTGTGTGTTCAATATTCACTTTATCTATTAAACTCTGGACCTCAACCCACGAGTTGTCATGCTTTTACCCTTCCGTTGTCTGCCCCATCCCACTGCAGGGGAGTGAGTGAGCTGTGTGGGGCTGAGCTGCCACCTGTGGCTCACCCCCAGCAACTGGCTGCTTAGAACAGAGCAGGACTGAACTCATATATAACCAGCAGAGATGAAAGAGTGCTTCATAGAAGCAAAAGCCTTGCCCTTCTTCTTAGAAACCTGTGGTGCATGAGCTGCAGATATCACTATGGTCCTCTGAAGAATTTATTCCAAGTAAAACTCTGTGGAACAATAATTTCCTAAGGCAAATTATGCTTCTGCAGGTCTGAATATCGCAGGATGCTGGGAGCATGTCTCTGTAAAACTCTGACAAATTCTCTAGCTCTTTGCGGCATTCTGAGACAAAAGAAGAGTTTCTGTTCCTCTCAAAGCCTTGTTTGTGCAGCTGGAGGTGAGGCATTATACAGGTACAGAAATAAGAAGATAAAAAGCAGAATACAACTTCACTGAAATGTCACTAAAATGGTGACAGAGGCATTTCACAGGTCACAATAGTCCCATACTCTTTTGATGGAATGACACTGGAGTTCATTCCAACTTAGCATTCTGACAAAAGTTGAAAGAAAAGGAGGAAATATCCTTCAAGCAGTTTTGATCTACTTGAGCAATTCAAGTGACTGAAAACTCTGTCATGAAAAGTGAAGTTGTCAAAGATGATTCAAGAAGTTTAGGGACAGGTAGAGAAAGTAATGGTTGACCAGGATGACAGAAGTCATGGAAGGATAGAGGGGCTATCATATATGAACTAGACCCCTTTTCTGTTTTCTCTCCTTTTCATTGCCCTGTTATGACGAGGTTAATGAAGATTATATACTTGCAACTTCTGAATTATTCATACTTTTAAAGCAAAGCTATCTCTTTATTAAAAAATCTTAGTCTTACATAGCATTTGGTAGCACCCCAGCACATGCAGACAGACTGACATATTTTCCCTCTTTCTTCTCTTTTGCAATATGTGCTGTCCTTGACAAGTTATTTATCACATCTCTTTACAGTGGATTTTGTTGCTGAAGTGTTTTTGTGAAACCTATTGACAATTGAGGGGAGCTAAAGGATATTAAAGGTTATTATCTCGTAAATAAAAAATGGCTTTACTGTTTCCTGGCTATTTTACTCTACAGCATGGTAGCTCTTGAGTTGTTTCTTTTCTATACTATTTGAATATGCAATTTCCTGAATCATTCTCATTTGTACCCCTGCTGACTGCAGAGCAATGGCTGCTGTTACCAATCTTCCTTTGTCAGCTTCAGGTTCCTTTGGTGGTTCATAGTTTCTATATGGAGCAAATTGGAGATTTTATTTTCTAGGTTCTCTTGGTCTTGTTTGCATCATTGAGCCAAGTACTTTAATGAGTTTATCCACAGCTGCTATTAGGCTACTGGAAGCACAGCCCTGACTCTCTCACCCATCTGAATTTAGAACACTGTGCTTATCCTGCACTTGTAAAAACCACAGTTTTAGGAAAAAGGTCCTTCCTTCCTTCCTTCCTTCCTTCCTTCCTTCCTTCCTTCCTTCCTTCCTTCCTTCCTTCCTTCCTTCCTTCCTTCCTTCCTTCCTTCCTTCCTTCCTTCCTTCCTTCCTTCCTTCCTTCCTTCCTTCCTTCCTTCCTTCCTTCCTTCCTTCCTTCCTTCCTTCCTTCCTTCCTTCCTTCCTTCCTTCCTTCCTTCCCTCCTTCCCTCCTTCCCTCCTTCCTTCCACTAGTAACACAGAGGTAAGAGCAAGTGGGATATGCTTTGGTTGGGAAGTAGTGTCTGCTTGGGTTGGAGTTAGCATGTCTTTCAGTGTAATTTTCCAGTGACTCAAGACTGACTTCAAGCATCAGAGCTGGAGTGGTTGCTGAAGTGGGAGCACCGGTCGGTACATTGGAATCCAACTTGTTCCAAAAGAATGTGTCTCCTTGAGATCATCAAGAGTGGGAAGAAACGTGAACGCAAACACAGACCTGCAGGCACAATACATTGTCTTACTGCTGTTGTGCCTAAACAAGACAAAGCTGCTGAGAAGGCTGGTCAGCAGCCAGCAGCAAGATACCATGACACACATTCTTCCAGGGTAAGACACACAATATTCCCAGCTACCTGCTTGCTATTTTTCCTTTATTCCTTTGCCATCATCTCTCTGAAGCTCACTGCATGTATTTATTCCATTGCCTACAAACACACTCTGTCTGTGAATCCTCAATTACTCATTGTAGTAATAATAATAACAATAACAATAACAATAATAATAATAATAATAATAATAATAATAATAATAATAATAGTAATAATATTAGCTGAAATATGTTTATCTGAAACACAGATATTTATCCCTGGCTGGGCAAGGGACTAATTAGTAACCACTCGCTCTAGTTTTCTGTAAATTTAGCAACTTTTGTTTTTTTTTTTTTTGGCAGTGCTATTAGGTTTGTTTTTCTACTCTCTTTCAAAATCTTTAGTTATGCAACTACTAGAGATGAAGAGGACTGTGGTTACCAACCTTTGTCCTCAATATATCTGCCTTCGCATTATCAAAGTGTCCTTGTTCCATTTATCATCTCAAGTAACATTAGCAATTTTCTGCTTTGTGAATAAAGAGACAACCAAATGACTGATTTTGAAGTGTTTCTGTTTGAAATACTTAAGTTTTGCTGTCAACTTTTACAAATAAGTTCAATAAAGGGTTTTTGAAAGAAAAGTAATTTCCTTGGAGGACAGTATTTTAATTTTCTGGGGAAAAGGTAAATTTTTACACAAGAAAATTACAGTAAATTCACGAATACAAGCCGCACTGAGTATAAGCCGCATCACCGGGTGTTGGCAAATATTTCGTTTTTTGTCCATAAATAAGCCGCACCCGAGTATAAGCCGCTCTGTCGTTCGCAGCGAGGGCCCGCGTGCAACAAAGTTGCCAAATAGTAACAGAACCGCGGCAGGGTGGGGTTTACTGGCTCGGCTCGGGCTGTGCAGGCTCGGCCCGCTAGGGGTTGCTGACGGGGCCAGGTGGCCCAATCCGGTGCTGCCGCTCGGTGGGGCCACTGTGGGGCAGCCGCCGCTGCCACTGGGCTTGGTCACCACGGCCCGGTGCTGCCCTGTGGTGGCAGGCAGGGACAGAGCCCCCCGCGCTCCCGCGGCAGCGGGTGGGGACGGAGCCCCCCGCCGCCTCCCCGAGAAGCGGCAGTGGCGGCCCGGGTCCACCCCCTCCTCCCCGGGCTGCGGCAGTGGCGGCACGGGGCCCCCCCGTCTCTTCCCCGGGCTGCGGCAGAGGAGGGAAGAAGAGAGCTCTCCCGCCTCTCTCCCCGCCCCCCGTGCTGCCTGCAGGCAGCCAGGCTCCACCTGTGGTGCAACAGAGTAGCGATTTGTAACAATCACGAAATGCCGGCTTTGCAGCAGCTCGGCTCGGCACTCTGGCTGGCACTTCTGAGGTTGTAAATGTCAGAAAATTATTCACATATTAGCCACTCCTGAGTATTAGCCGCATTTCCGGTTTAGGAGCAAAATCTTAGTCAAATTGGTGCGGCTTGTATTCGTGAAATTACTGTAATCTATGAAGAGCTTTTTTGAGCAATTTTAATACACTGTTTGTCAAAACAACAGTTACAGTGGCTGGGAAGACAATGAAGAACACTATGAATATAGCTGCCATGGTGATAATGTTGTAAGCACTTAGATTCAATCTGACGTGACTTGGTAGAGAAATAGCTTTTTACTTTAATCAACATAGCAAAAAGGAAGTGAAGAAGTTATTGTTTTCTGATAACCTTTGATTTAAGTAGATGTAATAAGACTTTCAGTGGAGGATAAAGAAAAATGCTTAATCTCCTGGCAGTGTGACACATCTCTTACTAAATCAGACTGGGATGTGTCTTGTAGAAGAGAATATATTACATCTTTGATAGAGATTCCATTATTGTTCCTTGGTTAATTACTGTAATTGTTTGATTTTTCCTCTGTAAGAGATACAGATTTTTGATCAGTGGAGCTTTCAGAGGCCAGACAGAGAAATGACCTGTCTGCAAAATATGTTAGGGATTTCTTTCCATTCCATTGGCTTTAAATCAAGAGCTGTCTTGGCTGAGAGTATAATATTATTCTGTGCTTACCTTGAACTGCAAAATTGTCATGTTTTTAAAGCCAATGACTGCAGCAAGAAATTGGGAAACACCTGTTTGTAAAAGCACTGAACAGAATTAGCCAGCCCCTTGCATTCTGGCAAACAAAATGCTATTCCAAAATGAGGCATAAAATACCAGACATAGCTTTATGTTTCATCTTGAGAAACTTTGGACCTTTCCTTGGCCTACAATATTGTCTTTGGCATGAAAACTGTTCTCATTAGTACAATAATTAATTACATTCCCTGTAATAAAAACTGTAGCTATAGTAGTAAGGAGATTCTGCCTCCTCCCCCTCTTGCCCTCCTTCATATTTGAATCATTAATTCCTTAGATTTTTTGTAGGGGTTTCCTTCATCATTAAGGTCTTGAACCTCATCAGTGCTGTAGATGGCAATATTATTTTTGGATTTTTATGTTTCTTAAAGGATGTGAAGTTTTGAATTCCCATACTACCAGTTTACCTTCATATGTTTTTGTTAGTGGGAAATAGTCACTGTTCCTTGTATTTGATCAAAATGGCATCATCATTTGGGCTGCTTCCCTTTATCCTCCCCAAAAATGTATTTTTTTCTTACATCTCAGCTTCTGTCTCTGAGGCTTTTGTGCTGTTTTATTGAGAGGCCAACTTTTCTTCTGAAGGTGCAAAATAGCTTAATAGTGATGGAACACTATCTATCTATCTATCTATCTATCTATCTATCTATCTATCTATCTATTTATCTATCTTCTATCTATACTTTCCTTTATTCATCCGACAAGTCATACATGTTTGTGATCTAAATGCTGACAGCTCATCAAACACATCTGAACCTTCTGATAGCATTTTTAGTGGCTGTTAATCTTCCTATTTTGTCCATGTGTATGAACAGCTCTATGAAACTCCATCTCATGTCAGAGACATGCAGAGAGTGCTGGTAGCTAAAAATATGTGGTTCAAGAACTCAGTCAAGTGGAGACAAAATTGTGAGGTGATTATTTAAATGGCAAAGAGTCACCTACTATTTCTTTTTAGCTGTTTTCAGGGTATGTAGAGATCACCCCCTGTAAATGAAGGCAAGAGGACTGGTTTCTGTAACAACCTCCTTTGAGAGACTCTCTTTGAATCAGATTCTGTATGTCATGTGTTCCTCCAGCTCTTCCAATTTCCCCTACAGCAGCACAGACACTTGTGACCTTTCTAAGGGACCTACAGCCATACTGGTGTAATAGCTCATTTCTTTATTAGGAAACTTGTGCAACCAGCTGAGAATTATAGTTGGGAAAGACATTTTTCCTAGAACAAAAGGGTACTGTACACCAGGCATCTGTATACAGATCCAAAGGTCATGGGCTGAAAAACTAAGGAGAGATCCAAGCAAGCTGTGCATCAGCATGAAAGACATGCAGTCCCTTGTCAGTTGTTTCTCTTGTCCTCATGGGTTGTCAATTTATCATTTGCTCATGTCTTAAAAAAGGATCTACTTGCATAGCTTCTCCCTGTTGTTTGCTGCTGCATGCTTAGCCTTGGGCATGGGTACAATTGTGTTTAAAGTATATGTAATTGTGGTTTTGGTAACTTGTCAAATTGTCTGTAGAAGATGTCAAGGATAATACTCAAATATATTTTAAGGCAGCTGAGGACACACTGAATCTTGATCTAAACTTAGAGCATTTGCACATACATTTGAAATGTAGACAGCAAAAGGTGACCAGGGAATAGAGAGGAAGCAATGCTGGCTGAAGTGTGGGTACTGCCTTCCATATATTATTGCTAATTTGTTCCTGTGGAAGTGTATGTTTGGAAGTGTATTTCAAATATTTCTGTTATTTACTCTCACCACGTTTTTTTCTACAACAGTTTTCTCCTGAAGAGATGCTACTATTCCTTATGGAAGCTACTGTATGGGCTGTTAAATTCCACACAGTAAATCCACTGGTCTTGTTGTGTATCTTTGGTAAAAAGAAGAGTCAAGCCCCTGTGATATAAACAGGAGCCAAAATCCCATAAAAAAACACACACTGCTCAGTCTAAATCACTAAGTACTAAAACAAATTGATTCACTCTGTTTATTGTAAGCATGGTTTTTCTACCTTTAACTTTTTTGTTGCAGGAAAAGCAATGTTTGGGCTTTGACACAGTTGCTTTCTTCCCTCCCTGGAATACGATCAGGCTGTTCCTTACCATCTCTTTCCTTAACTTCCTCCTCAGAAATAGAAGCTGGCTGCATTCTGGCCAGTTTTCAGATACAGTTTTCTTTTAGTCAAATAATGATTCTTGTACAGTAAATTCACGAATACAAGCCGCACGGAGTATAAGCCGCATATCCGGTGTGTTGGCAACATTGATGTCTTTGTCAATAAATAAGCCGCACCCGGAATATTAGCCGCACTTTAGTTCGCCGTGAACTTTCACAAAGTCGTCATTTAGTAACACAATCGCGGGATCGCCAGGGCTTACTGGCTTACTGCCGACCTCGGAAACATTGTTTCCAAGTGAAAAAAGACACACCCTTTATTTACAAGCCGAAAAAGACAGGAACAATAGTGTGGTCATTTTGCGAGCATTCCCAATGGATCCGCGTTGCCTTTAAACAGCCGCTCAGCCGCGCAGGCAGGCAGCTGAGCTCCAAGCGGAGCCACATCTCCGTGCTGGCACAGGAGCGGCCGTTGTAGCCCTCACAGCCCGCGGGGCAAGCGACCGTTGTAGCCCTCGCAGCCCCGCGGGGCGAGCGGCCGTTGTAACCCTCGCAGCCCCGCGGCCGAACGGCCGTTGTAGCCCTCACGGCCCGCGGGGCAAGCGGCCCCATTGTAGCCCTCGCAGCCCCGCGGGGCGAGCGGCCATTGTAGCCCTCGCGACCCCGCGGGGCGAGCGGCCGTTGTAGCCCTCTCCCTGCGAGCCGAGTGGCCGTTCTACCCCTCTCCCTGCGGGCTGAGCGGCTCCTCCAGCCCTCTCCCTGCGAGCCGATTGCCCGCTTCATCCCTCTCCCTCTGGGGAGAGAGGCTCCCCCAGCCCTCTCCCTGTGAGCCCAGCCAGCCCCGTAGCCGCACAAGACTGAAAACACTTTAAAAAGTACAGAGAAATATCACACACTTTTATCGAACTTCCGAGGCAACTCACCCCGATAACAACCCCCGCCCCTCAGTAACGCCGCCATCCACAGGCAGGCAATAAGCTGTTCTCTGATTGGTTCATCGTCGGAACAACGGGAAACCATGGATTTCAGACTGTTTTGGCTCGGGACTCGACCAGCATGATACTAGGTAAGGGCAGATATCACATTTTTGTCCATAGATTAGCGGCACCGGAATATTGGCCGCATTTCCGGGTTTCCACCAAAATTTTAGTCTTCTTGCTGCGGCTTGTATTCGTGAAATTACTGTACTTTAATTTAATGTACTAATTCCTTTAAAGAACATTTTTTTTTCAGTTGCACCTGATGTGTGCAGAGGTGTGTGGTGTGCGTGTGTGTGTGTGTGCTGACAGCAAAGACTTCCTAGCTCTCGGGATACTTTAGGTGCAGTGATCAGGGTGGGGTGAAATGTTTGTAGCTTTTCCTGTAATGCAGTTCAGACACTACTATTAGTCTGACCCACTTGGCTTTTTTGGAGGAAAACATGAGGAAGCTCCTACCTGTTACAAGAACATTTCCTCCTCATGGTCACAACATGTCCTTCCCACTTTTCAGTGTGTTCATTACTTAATCAGAGGACCTTCACTCCAGCTCATATTATTTTAATAAATTTAAATACTGCCATTTAAGAAAATACCCTAAGTAGCCTAGGAGAGCAACTTTTAAATTTCCTCTTGCAACTAGTTCAAAAAAGGGGTGAGTGGGTCTTGACAAAAGGTGTTAGAGATTTAGCAGCAAAGAATCGGTCTTGAAAGTGCACAGCATGATTTTTAAAAAAAATTATTTTTGAAATGCAGTAAAAGGTCTTTACTGCTGATGGATAAAAGGGATTATAGTTAATGCAGGCAACAACAGATAGAATATCCTTCAAAAGCCAAACATTTAAAAAACCAGAGTGAACTTCAGATTGTTTACAGATTGCTAGGTTTCAAGCAGGTATGTTAGAATTAAATTATTTTTTTACCAGTTATATATTGTTTTCAAACTCAGTTCATAATATTCTGTCATTAGTCCTTTCTCATTTCTTATTTCTTGGCTATTGTGCCAACTTCTTGCAACCCACAGTATCCTGGGTGTAGCAGTGGTTGACCCAGTGGGTCTCTTTGCCTTTTTTTACCTCTTTAGGCTGCATTTGCTGACAACTCCTTTGCTCTGTGTCACCCATCCTGTAGGTCTGGGTTCCATGCCTTGCTGCAGAGGTCTGTGCACTTAGACATCTGGCTTCTCCTACCAATATCCCCTCTCAGAACCTGGAGGGACTGTCACACAGCTGCATTGAATTCCTCTCTTACGGAAAAAGCCTCTTCTCCCCACTGCTATCCTAATTCATGGAGCTGTGTCCAAAGTCATAGACAAGGCAATCTGCATTACAATCTGTTGTGGAGAAGCTGGTAACTGGGCAAGTGCACAAACCAGACCAAGGATACCTTTCCAGGATTTACTCAGCAGACCTGAGCAAATATATTGTTTGGAAGAGATTCACCAAAGGACAAAAAAGTGTGCCTCAGCTTGAAATCAATGTGATTGAAAGTAGTCTGAAGTAAAGCCACTTTCATTTTCATATTATTTAATCTGTGACTCAAAAAACACTGACATGAAAGTATCATTAAGAGAACAGATGCATTTTTGAACTGCCAAATGCTATTTCTGGCTCTTATTTTCGGTATTTGTTTCAAAACACTGCCAGTTGGTATGGCATATTCCTTAGGGGGAAGGCTTTTTCATTAATATATCCAGAAGGTGTAGAGGAGCAGACTAACTTAATTCAGAAGACCTTTTGCTTCCCCCTCATTTCCTATCATGTTGTCTCAGGAGAACATTTTCCAAACCCTTAAACTGAAAGATTGTGCCTCTTCAAAGCTAGCTGCAGGGCATATGAGATGATTTAATAAACTTATTTTTGTTCTTTAGGGGAGAAGTCCTCCATTGCAGGCTTAGTGTAATACAAAGAGTAATCTGAGCTTGTGTCCCTTTGCTTGCAAAGAAAACAGAAGCAGCTATGGGTCTTCTTGTTTCAAGCACCAAATTCCACTAAAGTCTCTCAGTTTATTTAGCTCTCCTTTTCCACAGTACTGCCTTTTATTCAAACTTTCTGTTTCAAATATAAGAAGACAAACATCTGAACACTGAATGTAAGTACAGATATTACTTTAGGTAATTTTAGTCACATAAAAGCAAAATGTTGCATTCATGCCTTGGTTGCTGGAAGGACAATCAGCTGAAGAAAGTGTACTGTAAGATGTTTAGTTATAAAGTATATTTAAAACATATAATGCATGAGATATTTTTGAAACATCAACATCTGAAATTCAAATGACTGTGCAATATGTTTTAAAATTTTAAATTACCAGGTTATTTTTGGAATACCAGAAGCATCACACTTAATCTGACTATATGATGACTGACCTCCAGACATGATACATTAACAGGGACCTGGATCATTACAGATAATTTTATGATGATGATTTAAGGAAAAAACTGAACATTTTTGAAAGGAAATGAAAAATAAATTAATAATTAAACTGTAAAGCACAAACATCACTCCTATTTACATTATAAATTCTTCAGGACCTGTTTTGAATTCCTTTCATGAGTTATGGTATCACTTTATTTACATATATCCAAAGAAATAAGACTTCAAGGTGTCTTTGATCTCTAAATCAAATGGATGCACCAAATTTTGGTTGTTATTGCATATGAGGAGAAAAAGCTGTGTTCTGGACATCTCTTCTCTTTTCACTCATTTCAGCATTTCTGTTTGTCTGACTATGAATGTTACTTCTTTCACTTCTACTTCTCTCAGCTCTATACACTTCTCTCCAGCAATGCAAGGTGAATAGGTCCTCTCCACCCATTTCTTTCTCTCTGCTGCTTACTCTCATGCTGTGCTATCCAGTCTTAGAAATTGCTCTTTTCTTCCCTGCCCTTGTCTCTCCAAACTTGATCTTGACTTTGCTGGCAATATCTCCAGCTTGGGAACTCTGTGTGATGAGATTCCTTGTGCCCCTGAGCCACTCAGACAAAACCTTCAGTAAAGTGAAACACTTATCTTAAAGAAATTAGGATTTTAGTTAAAAGTTAGAAGAAACTGGGCTTGAGATAGTGACCTTAAATAATTGATTGCCTGCCAATTTATGTTTGCTTAGTTGTGCTTGCAATGGGAAAGTATGAAACTGGTAGGTCCAAAGAACACAAACAATTGCAACCAGAAACTCATTCTTTGCAAAACTGGAGTTACCCCAAAAGCCATTTGTATTGTCATTAATAGAGAACGTCAGGGCGAGGAAGACTTGCCTTACTTCCTTCTTTTAAGACCCCTCCCCACAAAAACGACCCCAGACTTAATTCAAGAAGCCAACCATGCATGCTTAATAGCTATTCTAGCTAATTACTATAGGAAGAAGGGGATGGGAGGGGCTGTTATTATGAATATGGATTTGCTTAAACCTTTTGTCAATAAATAGACTCTGTGACCACCTGTAATTTGGCAGTGCGTATTAGGGGGCTACCCCACACTGCTGCCCAGCGCTGAATAAACATACCCTTTCTAACTTTAAATTGTTAGAGAGTCTTTTGTCTGTCACAGTTAAGTATCAGTATTAGACCAATACTCATATCTTGGTAAATTGAAAGATTCCTCTGTACAGAAAAAAAACTGAACGATTGATTTTTTTCATTGAACACTGTTATTTAAAAGAATTATTATTCTCCATCAACTCTTTTCCCTGGACCTGTTCCCAGATTTTACTGCCCCTAGTGCCAGCTCCTGTAATGGGAAACGCTGCCAGTCTCAGCCCCTTATGAAGCAGCCAGCTCTTGCAAGGCTGTGCTTCTTTCCACTGTCTGCTCACCCAGGAGCGAGCAGCTCCTTTTATCCCTTTTATCCAAATCCCCCCTCTTTCAAAGGCTCTGCTGTGATCAGAGAGGAAGCGAAGTGTAGATGAGAGCCCTGAGGCCTCCCTCCATCAACTCCTCTCAGCTTGCCCTCTGACACAGGCTACTCCATACTGGGATGAAGCCCTTTTTCCCCCCTCCTTTTTTCCTCATTGCACAGACTGGCAGTTAAGACAGGTTTAGCTGTCACACGGGATGATATGATTATCCAAATTACTTGGCAGTGGTTTCATTTCTCAAGTAAATGAAAATGTAAGACTGTGGTCTGTGACACTGAAATGGTGCATTAAGCAACTCTGTAGATCACTCTTTAAAATCCAAGTGAAAGCTCAAATGCAAATTTAGCGTGATGGATAATAATAATTAATTTTGAAAGTGAATAGCTACTGGAGTCCCTGGACTGGGAAGTAGTTCTGAATTGGAAGACATCTACCCAAGACTTTCAATGCTCCAAACCCAGGGATCAAATTTAAATTGTCAGGGACAATTAGCCAGAAAAACCTACGTGATGGGATTTTTAAAGGGGCTGAAGACAATTCTTGCTGGTTTCAGAGGCTGTGTTATACCTTGTGGTGTTATTCTGACACCAAGACTTCCTGCAGGGCTGAATGCTCTCATGATGTTATAACACAGAGGCTCCTGAGAGGCTTCAGACACTGTGAAAGTGGTTTTTAATTGCCTGACCTTGTAACCACCAGGTCAGAGTCAGGGCACTGCGGGGGCCATGGGACTCCTTTGGGCTCCATCAGGGCAATCTGTCTTTTTGTCCTGGAGACCCTTCTGTACAGCTGACTAGAGCTGAAATGTCAATACAACTGCTCACCCACGCCATGTGCTGCATCTCCTCTATCCTTGGTTAGGTTGTCAGAGGGTGAGAAGCTGCCAATGGAGAAACTCCGCTCATTTACAAATGGTTTTTGACCAACTCTGCCTTTACCCAGATAGTTAATAAAAAGTTTAGGGGTAGCTGCTCAGGGACTGAAGTTGTAATAAATGGTAGTGTAAAGGTGCTGATGAAGCAATGGAATGTGGAGTAACAAACCCATCTCATAGTTTTAATGTAAAAATACCCCACAATTCTCGAAACAATGAATAATTTTAGTTATTCACTAAGCATTTGTACTCCATATGGGTTATCCTGAGTTATTTGGCAGTTAATGATCACTCATCAGACTATGTGTGACAACTCAATAGTCTGATTTTGTCTTACAGATGTGAGGGGATTTGAGGACATAAGAAAACTGCTTTATAGTGGACATGAAAAGTTTTTGTTTAGTGGTCACACTCTCTCTTCAGAATTGTACTTTAAGTTGTCCTCTTTGAATTGGAAGTTTAGAAAAGCACTGTGTCTTCTGAGAAATGACACTTCAAATAAAGCTGTATTAAAGTGCTGTTGGATGATAAGGACACAATGAGTAGCTCTCTGTTGAAATTACTTTGAGAGAATTAAAAAAATATAAACAGGCCCTACTGGGGTATAATTCTGTTTGAATAAATGTATCATTTGAAGAGTCTAGTTTTGTTTGAAAAACTGAAATTTGTTCTGCTGATAGAAGTCCAAGGCACCTATTTTTCTGAAAGTCTTGTCCAGAACCATAATTCATTAAAACAAGATTTTTCTCACATAAATAAACTAGATCTAAACTATATTTTCTCATTAATAAGCTGTGTTTGTCTTGCTAATTTGTGAACAAAATCAAACTGCAAGTTTGTCTCTCACTGGCGTACTGACTTAGTGGAATTAATTCCCCTGAGTGCCTTTATCAGATTTGCTCACTTTATTCCTGAACATGAAGTTCAGTTCAAAACAACACAAAGAGAAGAGGAGATTTTCTTCTTTGGTTTTTCAGTAAGTGACTGGGAAATGTTTTGTTGCCACAGGCATGTGAAGTTCTGTGGATCCTTCCAAATGAAACATTGATTGTAGTACTGCCTGTGATTTTCAAAGAACTGGATGTTCCTTTCAGGCTCATTATCTTCTGGTAGAATCCAAAATGAACTTTTTTTCTCCCAAAGCTAAGGTACAATTCTGCCTCCTAAACATTTGAAATTTAAAGCTGGGCAGATGGAGGGAAGTTCCAAAATCCGAGAAAAGTCTTCACTTTTACATGTTAAATTGGGGAGAATTTCAATAGTAACTTCAGCACAATGCAATGGAAGCTTCAAAAATTGTGGCTTAAAGAATAATTTAAAAAAGCAACATAGGTAAACATATGGAGACAATGGTATGGGAGACAGAGAAACTTGCTTGGACACTGGGCAACTAAAATACAAGTCAAATTTACAGCCAATTGGGAGATAATGTGTAGAGATTTACCCATCTACTAGCATGCAAGAAATGCAGGCAGACTGAACAATCAAAATCTTTCTAAAAGCTCTTTTATTCAATTATAGTTTGTGTTCTTCCTGACTCTTTCTTCCCAGAAAGGAAATATTTTCAAAAGAATGCTCTACTTAATCATAACTAGTGCAAACTGAAAAAAAGTTTACATGTGTATTCTGAATTTTATATCAACTCCTTACATAACCCTCAGGCTCAGTTTGAGATCTAATATTGTAGACACAGATTTCAGCTGTATTGCAAATGCACAAGATAATTTCTTACAAATTTACACAGTGAACATGGCAAATCCTCTTGTCTCTAACACAAATAGAGAAAAATAAGCAGTTTTCATAATTTGTAGCCTGTCTACCTTGCAGCCTTTTCCCAGTCTTGCTGGTTGTCTGTGTATTAGACACAGAGTATAACAGCAAGAACCATTAAGTGTCTACACCAATTTAAAGACATAATCCTGAACTGTAAGTTTGGGTGTTGCTCAGGCATCAGGACAGGAAGGGATGTTTTGGGCTATTGACTTGTGTGTATGCACAGATGAGTCCAGATAGGCTACAGAGAACAGGCACTTAATTTCTGGTAAGGTGAGGTGGGAACAGGTTCCAGACAGTGCTTGGACCTCATGGCAAGCTGAGATTCAATGTCAGTAACTGCAGAAATATTTTTAAGTCAAGAAAAGAACGTGGGATAAAACCTACCAAAATCTTACTGCCTAGATGTTGACTTCCTGTCTTAACAAGTTAGATGAAAAAAACATCTGCTCTGTGTTTTGCAGAAAAATGGGGGCTGGAGGCTTGGGGATGCTGCTGGGAAAGGCAGTGGGATTGTTTGGGGAAGAGGGGGCAGATGGATTACTGGAGAACAGTTTGCTCTGCCCTTGAAGGAGGGCTCAGAGAAGGATGATCAAAGGTGTGCCCATGGGACGGATTTTGTTGGGCAAGGTAGAATCCCAGGTCCTCACTGAGGAAAGTGCTGGCAGTGCAGGGGTTGGAGCTGGTCTCTGTCTCTTGAGGTCTGTGAGTGACCACTGCCTCTTTCTCTGTGCCTGGGGATGTTGCACCAGCCAGTTCCTGAAACTTTTTTGTAGGTGAGGACATTCAGATGAGGCTGAAGGCAGCCAGGCCTGACCACAACTGCCAGGAGGACCCTGAGCTGCCTCTGGTGTGGTAGAAGAACAGAGTAGCTGGTGGCACCACCTGAGGTCTGCTGTAGCCATGACCTTGTCCATCCCCAGCTTTCACAGGGCTACCTTTCCAAGCCCTAGCTGCCAGCATCTCCATGAGAGGATTTCCTATTGAAGGACTTTATATAGAATTTCAGTAATATTTTTTACTGCTGAATTTTTGATTTTGATGTGAATCTCTCTTGAATGTTCCTCATGATTATTTTTCTGTGTTTAGATGTTATGAGGCATGGATCATTTTATGGTAAGAATAATTTACATTTAAAATCAGTGTAAGAATGAAGTCTTTGCATGAATGGAGTTAGAATAGACTTCCTTACAAGAAGTAGTGTCTTCTGACGTGGTGGAAGCTATTTATGTGTATAACTATATCTGCTTTAAGGAAGCAAATGGAAAATAATGTTTTGAGAGAAGGTACTTTGGCTGATAAGTTATGCATTGCAGAGTTACTATAAGAGCTGCCTTAATCACAATTTTCTGTCCAACAGTTTTTTATCATTTCAAAGTTCATCATTTGTGAGCACAGAGCACTGCAGTACTGTAGATGTTTTGTTTTGCCTTTTCTTTAATATTGTATGTGATTTTCTTTTTTATCCCCAATCCTAACAGTAATTTCTTGCTGTGCAGCTTTACATTTATTCTGTTTTTTGATGGAGATGAAAAAATTCTTATTAAAATAAAATGTGTGATTATACCTGAGCTCCCTTCTAAACTCGTATTTTATTGATGAACCTTTTTTTGCAATAAATGCATAGGTTTGAGAAATTTTCATTTTAGGATCTCTTTCCTAATTTATTTTCTTAGTTCTCTAGAGGTTTTCAGGTTTATTGTCCCTTATTCAACCCAAGATAAACTTGTGTGGTTTGTCCATATTCTATTATCTTGAAATTCTCTTATTACTACTCTCTGGCACAGCTGAATGTCATCCTTGAATTATTGTGAGGTTATTTCCTCACCATATACTCTGGATGGCTTCAGGCTGTTTTGATGCCGAAGGCCATTCTGCCTGAAAGTTTTGTGAGTTCTGTATTATTTTGGCAGGAACAATTCAAAACTTTCTCACAATTACAACCAGCTTTGTAACATCCTTCCAGACTGGCTAGCTGCTTCCTTACCCAGGTGGCTGACTTCCTTGGAAGTGTTTGAATTTTATCACTGATACTATGTTTTTCGAATTCTTTGTTGTAACATGTCATGGTTGAATCGAAGTGCTTTTACTATCTGTGGAGCTTGTTATTTTATTGAAGAGAACTGGCACTGACAAGCTCAGAAGCTCCCTTTCCTAGTCCAGACCTGGCTTAGGGGTTTTAAAATTCAAAACCCATCTTTGCTGGCATGACAACTTTATATTGGAATAACCCTTCAGAATAAAAATAGCTTTTAAATCAAAATATCCTATTCTTTTGGATTTACACTCCAAATGCTGCTTTTGAAACTTAGAGATCATTAACTCCACGATTTTAAGGAGATTAGATGTTAAAGAAGAGTCTTGACAACAAATTTACATGTCCATGTTTTCTGCTTAACCATATACTTTTATACAAATGCATGCTTTAGAAACAAATGTTCACTTCATTGCAATTTAAACAACATAATTTTAAAGTAGTATATACATTGAATTGAAATTATTGATGCAAAATATCTGGGGTAATGCAACATGATGCAGATTTTAGTTTGGATTTTTTCTGAAATGACAAAAGATCATTAAGACCTTTGTCTAGTTTTTTTCCTTGCATGAAAATTATCAGCAGAATTAGCTCTGTTTGGAGGTCTGGGTGACAAAAATTTGTGTGCTTACTTATTTTTTATTCATTCTTTGGTAACCTTCTGAAAAATCACTGGCGGTATCTACAGGCATAGTGTTGCTTTGGGTGTAATTGTTGGTATTTTTAGCTCTCCACACTGTTGTTGCACAGCACCCCATAAATGCTTCTATAATTTTCATTTTGGCAAAGTGTTCACCAGTTGCAGCTTGACCTGGAACAGTAGAACATCTTCTTAAATGTACTCCGCAACTCTGGGCTTCGGAATGCAAAAATCATAGGGTTGATGATGGCATTGCACATTATGAGTGTCCCATTCACGTGGAAAATGGACATGTAGCAGGCACAGTAAGGGTTATGTGGGCAAAACCTTGCTAAGAGGATGTGAAGAACAAAGGGAGCCCAACAACAAAGGAAAACTCCAAGGAAAATAGTCAGGGTAATGGCGCCTTTCATGTTTGTTCTGTGATGGACCGTGCTGCTGGGCAGCGAGGCGATCTTCTTGGCGTGAGATCGAGCCAGGAGGAACATGTGCACATAAAGGCAAAGTATGAAACACATCATCAAAGGGAACAGGATGGTGAAGGGAATGACTGTTGCTGCTTCATAGGAGAAGAGGGCAATGGCAATGCTACTGCCGGCACAGAACGCCCAGATGATTGCCAGGATAACCAAGGCCCTCCTCAGCGTCATGATGTTGTGGTACCGCAAAGCATAGAAGATGGTGATATATCTATCTGCTGCAATAGCTAGCAGGCTGAAAATAGACCCCAGCAAAGACAGAATGAACATGGAATCCATGGCGTCATCCAGTTTTTTCTCAAAGTCTCCATGACGGGTCAGGTATCCCATTTTGCACAAGATGATAAAGATGTTCTCCAGAGTTTTGTACAAGCTACCTAACATGTCTGAAATGGCTAAACTGCAGATGAAGAAGTACATGGGCAAGTGTAAATTCTTATTTCTAATAACAGCAATGAGAATAAGTAGATTTTCCAGTATCCCAGCAGCAGCAACAGTGAAAAAAACTTCCTCTGGCACCACAACCTGGGCGCAGTCAGTGATATTTAATGAAAAATCACTTATGTTTTCGAGGGATGCAATGCTTGTCTGTCCTGGGTGTTTGATTAAGTTGGAAGGTCTGTCAGTGCTCATTCTTCTGGTCATGGAAAGAGTCTGGGTTGCTTCTTTTTCAGGTTCGGTTTTATTCTGAAGCTGACCTGACAATCAGACCATTCTTCATGTGATCAAGGCTCTCTCCTTCATCTGGAGCAATTTTAAGACTTAACTAAAATTTTTGGAATTTCTCCTACAAAAAAAATGTAGAAACATAAATATAAGAAGAAATTGACCACACATATGAGGCAAAAATAGATAATTAAAGTATCATCTATTGCAGTTTAAAGCACATGTATACTCACCATAGAGAGAAACAATTGGAGGAAATAAGAGCTGTTCAAGACTTCACTGAACCTTAAAGAAAATCGAAGTGTAAATTCTCTTTTAGATTCAAAGTAATTAGAAAAAAAGTGTAATTTTCTTTATTAATGTGCATCCCACAGTTACTGAAACTAATCTGACAGACTTCAAGGGTTTGGCAATCTTTACTGGTCCAGCTGTTGACTTGGAGAAAGCCTGACAGTTCTCACAAGATTTTCAGTATTATTAGGCAAAAAAACCTGAATGTCAAGATAAACTCTTGTCCCAAACAATGTTTACCTCCACACTGTTGGTGGTGTAATGAAACACCATCAATTTAGATGTGAACATTTGTAAATTTTGATGTATTTAGAGGCATGTTAGATACTAGTGAGAGGCTTCTTTTTCATTCAGATTGAAACTGTCTTTTGATTCCATTAATGTATTTCCAAGATCCAAAGTATAGTCTTTTCTTGCCTGTATTTTACAACTACCTAACCCCTCAAATATTATTTCAGCATCTAGATATGTTTTCCTTTCACCATAATGATCCTGATCTAAACTACATCCAAGCATATAGGAATATTTTTAAAGGAAGAGACTTTTTATTCTTTTTATTAATGTATAAATTGATATTATATTAATTTAGTTTTGATATGACCCATAAATGATAAGAAAGAGATTTTCTTGTCATCTTCATAGTCAATCTTGGGAAACACAGAAGCAGTTTTGGCATTTAGGAAGTCCCTTTCTTTAAAGATATATTTTCACTGAAAGGGTTGTCAAGCACTAAAATTTCTAAAATTTCACTATTGCCTCTCTGTTTTTAAGTTTAAACCAGCTTTCTTTGACACTTTCATATCAGTAAGTCTTGAAATTTCTTTGGGCATTTGTTCATAATCAGAGTTGCTGAATATTATAACACACAGTTACTGTTTCAAAGGGAGAAGTCTAAAGTTTTAATTATTTTGTATACAAACAAGACTTGGATGACCAGCCATCACAAATTTGATGAAACAAGACCACTTAAGAGAAAGCATTCAAGAGAGTACCCATATATATCAGAAAACACAGGCTGTGTAGTAGACAATGAATATACTGCACTGCAGCATGTGTGGACATTCCCAGAGATAATTAGGCCATCTGTCAGTATGTGATGGAAGGAGTTACAGTAATTTCATGGCTATAAGGTGCACCCTTTTGACTACAATTTTCCCCCAAATCTGGAAGTGCACCTTATAGTCCGGTGCACCTTATCTGATGTACAAAGTTTGGAAATTTGTGAACCCGGAAGTGTGAGCTGCGAGCTGAGCTGGGACCCATGGGAGCTGCGGCTGTGCGGGGGAAGTCGGGAACCGTGGGAGCCGCGGCTGTCGGGCAGAGGAAACCGGGAACCGGAGCTGCCACCGGCCGGGGAGAAGCAGGGGAAAGTGGCGTGGTCGCGGGGAAGCGCCAAGAAGTGCCATGGGAAAGCGCCGAGAAGCGGTGAAAAAGCGCTGCGAGAAAGCGCTGAGAAGCGGCGCCACCGCCAGCCAGGGGGAAGCCGGGATGCAGCGTGGCCGCGCGGTGGGAGCCAGGAGCTGTGAGCCGTGCCAGCCAGTGCCGGAGGCGGGCAGGAGTGCCGGGGCCCACTGCACGGGGAGGGCGCCTGGGGCTGCGTTTAAAGGCTACACTGATCTTTGAAAAATGTTTGCAAATTGAGCACCTGACAGTAATTCATTACTTTGTTGCGTGCCGCGCGGCTCCTCACTGCAAAAAAATAGTGCGCCTTATAGTCCGGTGCGCCTTATGTGATCTACAAAGTTGTGAAAGTTGCCGACTCCCAGCGGGTGTGCCTTATAGTCTGGTGTGCCTTATGATCGTGAAGTTACTGTACTAACAAGAGCAAGAAACTAGACTGTCTTTGTAATTATATGTTTTTCCTATTCTCATCTGGAGCTACTGTCACAGTTAAGTTTAATGATTTCTAATCTAGCACTTGGTTAACAATTTTCATTCTTTATAGGAAGTCAGCACAGACACTTCAGACAAAACTTCGTTTCAATAGGATTTTAACAGGAGAATCAGCTGGCAAACATGTTTATTAATTTGCTATTTTCTCAACATTGCTTTTCAAGAATGCTCCTTTGCTGATACGGTTGTATTACTGAAAAAATCTACATGAAAAACATGAAGTTTCCTTTACTGAAAATATATAATATTATGAGTGGCGTGGTATGTTACATCTGCTGCTTATAATTTTGCAGTAACTTTGTAAAAAACTAAGAGGAGAGAATTTATAAGGGCTTTGGTGCATTTACAGTAAACTGAATAATCACATCACTTTATATTGTTTTCCAACAGATCACAGAAATCCAGAAAAAGACCATCTTGTTTCAGAGATTCTCATTTCTCCTGTATACCTGGCTATTACACACTATTCTGTTAGGGTTCCATCAAACATTTTGTCAATTGTCTCCTTTTCTGATGCTTCAACGTGGTGCAAAGTCATATTTCCATCTCAGATATCCCAGACAGAAATATCTGTGTATACGGTGTTTCACATGGGTCATAAATCCCGTGATTGATCTGCACAACAGACATTATATCATACAGCTGCAGTAAATTCCACAGTTACAGGATTCTTTGCACTGCTACTGACCTACCAGGTAATGTGCATTAAGTAGTTTAGTGGTTCTAAGCAGTGTAGGAACAGGCAGACTACACATGGGAGGTAAAGCTGTTGAGAACATGGTGAGTAACATCAGTGGTACCCCCAGAAAAATGACTCCGGGCCCCTAGCACCAAGAATCCCAGGGTGAAGAAGGACCAACAGAACTCCACTGGAACCATGGGTGGTGACTGTCTTCTGCCTGATCTCTCTCTTTCCTCCCTCCTCGCCCTTTTCATTCTCTCTCTCTACCTCATACATGGCGTTAAATAAAATCCTTCCTATTGACATATGGTCTCATCTTCACCTTCACTCAGGCAGAGGCATCTTTCAGTAATTGGATCTTAAGAGTGTCTTGAAAGCTAAAGGGAAAAGAAAACACTTTGGAGCTTGGATGCATATTTCTATTGTCTACAGAAATTAGGGCTAAAGTAATTTCACACAATTATAAAAGGTGAAAAAAAAAGTTTGCACTCCTGTGTTATTACCAGAGACAGTTTGGATGCAACAGATTTCCCCTCCACTGTCAGTACCTTGTCAGTTTGCTTGTACTGTCATTGTACTGTCCAGATAAAAGGTCTGTGCCACTCGCTCTCTGAAATACATCAGATTTATCTTTTGCAGGTACCTCCAAAGTCAATCTTTCCCAGCTAATGTTTACATTTGAGAACTATTAAAATAGGAAACAACATTTTAAAAATAAAAAAAATCCCATGTAGGACAATTCTGGTTTTCCTTTCAATCAATAGCCAAATTATTTGGATTTTAACTTTTTACGAGTCATTAATGGTCTAAGAATACATCTGCCTGACTGTAGCAAGAAATTTAAAACAGTTAAAAACCAATAAATTACAATGAAAGACTCTGAAAATCTGAAACACGTTTACATATGCAGCTGTATGACAAAAATGGCATAAAATTCAACCCATTCTTGTTTAAATAGGTCCTGGATGGAAAAATCAACAGCTCAGTAACACTGGATATTCAGAAACATTATTTATCTAGCAGGAGGCAGTCTCCTGAACTGATATAATGGGCAATGAGCTGATGGCAATAGTAAAGTGACTAAAAATGCATCTATTTGTAGTACTACCATCAATTTCTATTTGTCTGGTAGCTATCTAAAGGAAGATGAAGCAGCAAACTGGGAGAATGGAAGCCAAGACCAGAAAATATGCTGACAATATTGTACAAGCTTAGGAAACAAATCAAAATCAGATTGCCTAACAATGGTAACCACCATGATTATGGTGTGTCTCCTTATGATGCTCTTGTTACTTGGAAATATTGTTTGCACTAAAAAGCCAGCCCCAGCACTTCATCTTGTGGCAAGGCTGAGAATACCCTTGAGGATACTGGGAACTCCCAGTAGTCCAGGGCATTAGCCTTGGGCACTAACTATTGCTCTCTCCTGTGTGTCCCGTGCCCACTGATAACTAAAATACAAATTTCTCTGCAGTAGAAATACAGTGACTTAGCATCTGACAGGTCTGGGAATAATAGGTCTGCTCTTGATTTTTTTTTTTTTTTAATTGGATGAAAACTTAATTCATGGAATAAATAAACAACACATTTCCCTTGATGCCAAAATATTAAATAAACTGGCCAGATCAGCTACAATAGCAATAAAAGCAATTTTGACTGTGAACTGTAATAAGAAAATATGGTTAAAAATTATATATTTTTGCATCTGATATTGTTTTAAGAGCAACCATACTTTCCTTTACTGTAGACACCCCAAGATGTATTTACTCTCTAAATAGCTGTCAGTAACTAAAACCTGAAAGGATATTGAGGAGTCTCTTCAGCTTTAGGACTGCACAAAACAACTGTGATAATGAGCCAATTATGTAGAGGCAAGGATTTCTTTCCAGAACCACCAAATGTATGAATTCCTGGTTCTATGCATCTAAATCTTTTGAAAAAAAATGTAATTTAGGAGGAATGGAACAGAATAGGTGGTTTGTGTATCATACACAGTATATACAGTCTATTTCACAGCCCACTCACTATATACATAGGTGATTATTTTTCACTAGAAATGCCATAACCTTCCCTCAATCCCAGATGTCTCCAGTGTTTTAGCAATTGCTTCTTATGTCATTATCTCTAGCTAACTCCAAAGCTTTATCATTGGGACACCCTGTAATCTGTTAGGTTTGGATCCCCTTCTAAAGCCTTGCCCTAGGGAAACACAAATCCCTTGTGAGGTGCTTGGACAAGCTGTGTGTGACTGCTTATGCTGCCTGGTGCAGCTTAGAATGACCTCCTCAGTCTGAAAATGCCAGCCAAAGTCCCATGGATGGGAGAAATGCATTTTTTCAGTCAGTGGTGGTCAAACTGTTACAGTTTTGTATCGAGATAGGTTTGACAAAAACTGGACAAATACCTTTTCCCCTGTTTCTAGCTTTTCCAGGAGTATCAGGTATGTAAGAAGGAGATAAGCCACTCAAAAACATGGATATGGAAGCTTAGCTTTTACAGCTGTAAAGCAAGAAAATTGGCAACTTTTTTCTCCCTTTTTTTCGTTGTCTTTAGTGGGCAGGCAATGGCTTTCATGGGGACAAGAAGGACTGGACCCATTATAAGTAGGTGAGTTATAAGGACAGGATGATCTCTGGGTGTGCTAATGGGAATTTCTTTTTGTCTGGCAGCCTGGCTTAACCCTGAACAAGCAAGTGATAAAACACATCAAGCCTCATCCTGCCTTGCCCTGCACATAGTATAGTTCTCTACAGTCATTAGAAGTAACAGTGTCAGAGGAATCACTCTAAAAAATACAGATTCCTAAGGGTCCTGACAGCTTCTCTACTTCCCAGAGCTTTTCTGTCTGTCTCAAAGTACTGGAAATATCTCACTCACTTCTAGACTGACCACGCTTAAGGTACCTCTGCATGGCCTGTACAAAAAAGCCCCAAACAGAAACCTGCCTGTTTGAGGAACAGTAGCAGACCATAAGGGAAACATCCTCAGCTGTAATTGTTAAACTCTTGAAGGAAATAGTTTCCTCAAATGACGTCAATTTTAAATTTGTCACCATTTATTAAGCAGACCCAAAAGGTGCAGGAAGCATCAAAGAAAGTTGCTTAAATTTAGTGGTAGCACAGTTCTTTAGTATTGTCTCAGTATTGTTCCTTTATTTGGGAATCCTCCTGAAAGCATTGGTATCTCCCATCAGTAAAGGAGATGGTAAAAAGGTGCACATTTGATAACTTTCTTTCTGTATTTTGAAACAGGCATTACAGCAGACACTGAACAGAAGAGTGACTGTGATAACAAAAGAGTAACAGCATTAGTTTCAATCCTTCAGAAATCAGAATTTTTCACTTCTGAACATGAAATGTCTCAGTTGCTGGCATTGAGATGGAACAGAAAGATCTCTTTCCAGGGAAGATCTTTCTGAAACACGAGTTTCCCCTATGTATTTAATCTGAAAAACCAGTTTATACCAGAATACAGTACTGGTGGCTTTGATAGAATCCTTTTCCTTCAAGTATTTTTATCTTTTTCCCTTTTGTTTTATAAAATTACAGCATGGGTAAAACAATATCAAATAAGAATGTGTGAAAACAGTGAGGAAAATTTGAGTTGCTATGATACCTGGATCTTCACAACAGAATCTTTTGAAATTTTATTAACAATTGCAATTAATATCCATGCTGTACTAGATAATTATTTCTTTTGCTCTGATCTCCCTCTAGTGTTCAAGAAAATAGTGTTAGCCAGGTATGAATGACTGATTAGAACTATTCTGATTCTTCATATGAATAGACATTATATAACATTGTGTTTCCTAATCTTGAGTTCATGAACTGTTATCAGACCTAGATAAAGCTTTTTTTTGTATAAGGGTGTTCACTGCCGTGGGTCTTGGTGATTTACTGCACTGTGAATATGTCCCATATAATATTATAATATGTACCAAATAATATTTTATGTCCCATATAATTTCAGTGTCACTACTTTCTTAGAAATGGCTTTACATTGATGGAGATGGCACTTTTTGAAGAAAAGAGCAAGTAAGCAAAAAAGGGAAGTGCATTTGTATACAAGCTAAATACATTGAAAAATCTCATTGCATCTAAAGCTGTACATATACCAGTTGGGTTAACTGTCAGCCAAATGTCACTCACATTATTAAAACTGTGACTTTTAAAAATAATTTCTAGAGTGAAATTAAGGTGCAAATCATACTTGCTGACATTTTAATTGTAAGACGTGTGTATATGTTGAAGAGACTTTTTTCCTAACTTTGAAAACTGCATAGAAGAATTTTCTGACCAAATAAATTGAACAGACAGGAGATCTTGAAAAGATTATAGCTGAAAAAAATTTCGAAGGTTTGGTTTACTTCTTATGGATACTGCTTTTTCTTTTTCCCTTAAGATCAGCACCAAGGTAACACAATTATGTGTTTTTTTATGAAAAAGGAAAATTCAGGAAAGATTTTCTTATTCATATTTAAGGTTTATTCACGATTATGATTTATGCCATGATTTTGTTGGGGAAAAAAAAAAAAGCAATAAACTATCTCTAAGTTATACAGAAACAAACTGACCAGGACTACATCTCTCTCTCTCTCTCCATTGTGTGAATGTAGCTTCATGCAAAACAGGCATAGCTCTGGGTGTTTCAGCAAAGGTGCTAGAAGCAGGAAAAGTAAAAAGGATTAAAAAAGATGCACTGAGTTCTTAATATCCTCAATAAAATAAATTTTTAGTAACAGAGAGGAAAAAGGAATTATTTGGATGTTTATAAATGAAATGGCAAGAACCATTAAAATGGCAGAGGGAAAAAGAAATTAAAGCTGAAAACCCAGGAAGCATTTTCTGATTGTTTAACTCCTTGTGGCAGTATCTTTTTGTCACATACAGTTTCTGAGACTGGAAGCTATGCTGTTAGCTGAGGTACCTGGAACTAAAAAAAACTGCATAAAATGTTGGAGGTTATGTAAAGACTCTTGTTTTGTCACAAGGCACAAATGCAGAATGTCCACAAAGTAATTAGTGAACTTTATTTCACAAAGTCCTTAGGGAAGCAATCTTCTTCATAGCAATTGTTTAGACAATTTATTGAAAAGGAATAACCCATAGAGATTAAAACTAGGACCTGTACAAAATTGAGGGCTGTAAATGCTTTAATGCACTTTTGACTGGTGTTTTGCTTCCTTTTTCAGTAGTTACACTTTAGAGCAGCCTTCCCACCAGTGTAGAGAGCACTGCGCCCTGGGTAGGGCAGCTTCTGCAAGTCATTTAATACAGAGGTTCTCGGGGAAGAGAATGAAATTGCAGTGAAGGTTTCCCCTGTCTTTGCTGCTGGACAGTACTTGTGATAATGACAGTTGTTTTTTTCTGAAATGTGGAACCTCACTCTCTGCAAAGCTTCTGTTGCTTTGTCAAGTTGAGATACACGAAGAAATAACACTATTGTGATACACTAAGAAATACAATTATTAGTCAGTTGTAATTTTTAACAACATAATCTACCTAAAGAAAAAGAAACAAAAACAAAAGACCAAAGCAAACCAAGTTTGCTGTGCCCAATGCAGGTAATTTCTTTGTAAGTGATGCACTTAAAGCCTTTGGTCATATCCTTTACCCTCAGATCAGTCTCAAGCCATTGGAGTGACTTGGTGGCAAGATACAGTGATCAATTACTGCTAAATATGTTTCTTTATTAAGATTGTAGTAGACAGATTCATGTTTCTTTGAAACAGTAGTTATTATGCCCCAGACTTTTTAGTTAGCTTTTATTACACCATTCTTTTCTATTTATTTACAGAATAAGTTAATTTTAAGCCTATAAAGCTCTGAATTTCTACAAAGAATGAAAAATTATCTTGGACTTGACACAGGGCAAATAGATCTTTGGGATCTTTGTAAAATCAATCAAGAGGCCTTCAAGTGACATTTCTGGAGGCCATTGCTCTGTTCTTAAACTTACCAGTAAATCACTGTTTGCCATTAATAATGCCATCACAAAAATGTTACCAACAAGCATTAAGGAAATCTCCTTTACAAAAAGCCTTACTATTTTTTTGAAAAGGAGTCCTGTATTTCTGCTCTAAAGAAAGAAGTGAAACACCCCTAGCTGTTCTTTTAGGAGCCATCCATCTTTTCTTCTGGCTATGTTTGTTCCAGTAGTTGCAAACAAAATAAAAGTCAAAGTAAATGGTATCACTAGAGTAATGTTTAATATTTTTAAATGACAGAAAAAAGGGTGTGGATTTAAAACATGTAGCCTGCTGTTCAAGTGCGTTATCTTATGGTATGTATTAGGTGTGTTTCATTGGAGAAAAACCACACATCAAAAATACAGCATCTTCTTTCCTGAGAACTACTTAAAAAAATGCCATTGTGCTTTTTGTCTTGCCACTGAATGAATATATTTACATCCATTTATGCTAAAAAGTAAAAGTAATGAAAAGATGATGATTAAAAGATTAATTCAATACATGGTTATTTACTCTGGGAACCCTGTAGAATGGGGGCTGGAGAAAACACCTCTTTTAGATTTGTCTTTTCAGAGCCATCTTCATTCCATATGCCTGGGAGGGAGAATGAGCAGAAAGCAAGTGTGGAAGGACTAAAATCTAAATTCCCCATGCCTGTAAAAATCTACTTGCATTTGGAGTAGTGGCCACATAAAGCTTTAGTCTGGTTACATGTTGGCATTCAGTGCTACCGTGGCTTCTGCTAAAAGTGGAAGTAGACAAAATCTCATTGCAAAAGGTGTGCTCTGGAGAGGTGTGGGAGATTTATGAAGATACTTTAGATGAGGTAATTTTAGCTTGCCTTTCCAATGCACTAGCATGTGGAACCTCTATGGCAATGATGCTGTGGCAGAACAGGTATTTCCACTTCTGTGCAGGTGTTGTGGAATTACGTGTATATATGTGGTGTGTGTATGTGTATGTGTATGTGTATGTGTATGTGTATGTGTATGTGTATGTGTATGTGTGTATATGTGGTGAAATTTGGCTTCTGGTTCTGGCCTGAAATAGTCAACAGGGAGAGTCGAAGAACAAATAATCTTTTCAGATATTTGCAACAACATGTGTTAAGCAAAGACATTTGCTCTGCTCTCATTTGTGATTGTCTGCTTCAAGACAGATACTGCTGCTGTTCTCTGCCTTCATCTCTTGTGTGCTGCAGACTGACACAGAGTTAAGTATCTAAAAGTATTGGCAATTAGAGTGCAGCAAACCACACAGTCTTCTGAGAAATCTGTAACTGTCAGAGAGATAAATGGAATTATTCAATACCTGCACTTGAGCAAGTCAGAACAGAATTTGGTCTCCCTGAACAGAGTGAATGCAACAAAACCGTACCCAGCAGATGTAGCCCTCGTTAGATAATTCCCAGTCCAGACCCAAAAGAATACCCATCGATGACCAGCTAGAAAGTCTTTAGGGATGTGTGGCCTTTGGCTGAAGCAGTAAAAAAAACCCCAAACCGCTGAAGCAGGAAAAACAGTATACAAAAGATAAGAAACATTTCAATTGAAGTTTTCCTACTATCTAACTTCCATTGGTAAAGAGGATAATCTTACTCAGTCCTCATACAAGTGGCACAAAACCACTGCCAAAATTTTACTTTAAAGAAGAATGACTGTAAGATGAAAGATTTTAGGGAACATTTGTAAGTATGGCAATTCATTCCACAATAACATTGCATATGTCACTAATTGCTCCAAGGAGGCTTCCTGACATTAGATATATTTAGTAAACCTCCACTTACCTGCTAGTGAAACCACTTGTGAGTCTGTTTGGTGGTAGCTCTGGGAGCAAGATTATTTATAAAGGAAAGGAAGCCAACACAGTCTTTGCGTAAAGGAAAGATTGGAACATCTAAATCAAAGGGGACGACAGTTGTTTCATTGGCATAACCTTGAATTAGGGTCTCTTGAAAATAAATCATCCGCTGTCTCTTGAAACATTTATAAGACAAAAACAAAAAGCCAAAAACCCCCTGCCCAATCAAAGGGAAGATATTCTGTTTCAGATGGGTTATCTTTTCAGCTACTCATCTTCTTTTAATCTGCCTTCCTAATATTTGGAAGGAGGAGTGTGTAAAACACAAAAAAATCATGGCTACATTATAAATAGTATTTAAACACTTAGGTAGATGGTTGAGATAGGACGTTTATTGCCATTAAGATGATTGTCATTGCCTTTGTTTTTAACCTATCGTCTCTACTAAAGACACAACTGGTGGCTGAACTGGGAAGTAAACAAGGTGGAGAGAGCTCAGCAGCATCAAAATCCAACTGTACTAGATTGAACAAATATAAGTGATCATTATGGAGATATGTAATTCAGGTCATGAAGGTAAAAAAATTATACTGAGTTTTAACAATATTCCATAAAGAGGCGGTTGGTCCTATTGCTGAAACAAATGGGAAGGAATAGCATAACTGAGTTGCCCTGGAGAAAGACTTCACATTTGGATCTATTAAATAGCACTTAAACTTCAACGCCCCAAAGCAGAATTACACTCCTAACAGCATAAATTGAGAAAATTTGTTTGCTTCCAGGCTACCAAAGAAAAACTTAAGTCTACTTCAGAAAGGGTGAATTCAGGCTCAGAAAATGAGGATTTAGTTCATCTGTGTGCAGCAGGATTGGTAAAAACATAAACCCCCAGCAAATAGCAGTTTGACAGCTTCAGTGAGAGTTGTTTGTATCCCTGGAACGTAACGATAGGAGGAGGAAAAGCTTAGCAATACATGAGAAGGGAGGGGAACCTGAAAAAAAAAATCTTCAAAAGTGGAAGGTATATTTATCATCCTTGAGTGTCCTTCAGATTATCAAGGAGGAAAAATGTGTCTCACTCGTACTCTTCATCCTCAATTGTGCAAAGTTAGTTTTCACTTCCTTTTCTTTAGACCTGATTGCTGAGTGCCACTGTGATACACAGAAATAATTAAATAGAATAAAGTCAAGAAGACAGCTGATGTTACAGGAGTGTAGAACATTTGTTTACTACTTTTTTACCTGCATTGTGCAGCATTTGAATAACCTCCTTCAAAAATAATTGTCTGTGGTCCTTGCAGGAGCAAGCTTCAGGAGTATTCAAGTTCAGGCAGGGCTCACCTTATGAATTCAGGTTCTTTGCACTGCTTTGCACATGAAGACACTCATTAGGTGCCTCAAAAGTTGTGAAAGCCTTCACTGCTTGTGCTGTGCATTTCTGTTCTACTCTAAGAGCTCAATAAGCAGCCTAACACGATACAGTTGCACAGAAAATTCTGTGCTATAAGCTAAACTAAATAGTTAATGAAGAAAATTCCATAGATTCAGGCTTGCATTTTATTTTGGTTACAGAGAAAATAAACACACTGGAGGCACAGCGAGTGCTTTATTCAGTCTTAGGCAACAATTACGTTTGGAAGAAGTCTGAATTGAGAATGAAGAGTCAGAATTCACAATAACAATGTTTAGTCAGAGCAGTTGTGGATGCCCCATCATTTGAAGTGTTCAAGGCTAGGCTGAATGGGGCTCTGAGAAAACTTTTCTAGTGGAAGGACCTTGCCCATGGCAGTGGAGTCAGAACTAGATTGTCTTTAAGGTCCCTTCCAAGCCAAACCATTCTGTGATTCTATCTAAAATAAAGATGCTAGCTTGACACTCCAGTACATCCCCACTAGCATTTCAAACACCTCTGCTCAGGGATGGTGTGAATGGAACTCCAACCAGCCCAACAAAGCTGGTACTGTGAGTGTGTGAGGGACAGCATCGTGCCCCCAAGTTCCACCTGCGGCTCCCAGAGCTCTCAGCCTCCAGGATCACACTGAGTGCAAAGCTGGAGCAGCAGGAGAGCTTGGGATGTATTTCCTGTACTTTTGACCTGGCCATAATGGCCTCCTGCTGCTCAGCAGAGGTGTGATGCTACAGACACATGCACAGTGAATGTTTGAGGAAGCACAGTGGTAAGGAGTAGGAGGGTTAGTACATATCAGAATTTTATTCTAAAAGGTGCTATGGGCATTTAGAAAAGGGATCAGAGGTGAGAAATAAATTACAATGTTCCTTGACAAGCGCCCTACCTAAGCATACAGCACTGCAATTCTAGGCAGATCAGTTGCTCTAATGTTAATTCTTGAATTTTCTGTTTTGTTTTGTTTTGTGAAGGGAAGGGAAGGTTTGTAAATAGGAAAGGATATGTCAGAAAGAGGCCAAGAGTTATTAATTTTTTTTTACTATGTGATGTTCAAAAAAGATATACTACAATGAATTACAATGAAAAAGCAGCTAGAATTGCATGCCATAAATAAAAAATGAATCCCTGTTAGCACACTGCATAAAATTTATTATTTCTCTTTATTGAGCCATTAAATCAGTACATTATTTTAGTTTGAACATTGAAAATGCAAAATAATTAGGGAATGACCTTATCACCCAAAAAACTTGTTACAATGATTTTTCCAGTTCTGTGCTTAAAAAAACTATAGCAAATTTAACACTCATATTGCATGTGTTTTCATCCCACTGTGTTTCTATTTGAAAGAGCACTCTGGGAAATAAACAGTATTTTCACAACATGTGAAGAGAGTAAGAGATCTAGAAATTGTAGCAGTGAAGAGCTCTATAAATAGTCCGGGCTTTCAAGGAGACAGGATCAGTAGTGTTAGAAGAAGAGTGAGTGATAAATGTGACCTCAGAAGGGTCAAGAAAAACACAAATACTATTTCCACAGCATGCACTTTTTTTCCATCTAGTATGCAGGGAATACATCAACTGTAGTTTGCCAGCTATATTAAATACTAGCAAAATCTCAGATTCTGTAGCCATGACCTTTAACAAAACAAGTAAGCCTGGATTTAGCCTGCCATTTGATTCTTGCTACACAGTAGATCTGTTAGGCCAGATTTTAATTCCATGCAATTTTCAGCATGCTGTGCAAACTTGGAACTTTGCAGAAAAGGCAGCTATTAGGCTAGTCTGTCATCAGAAAGCAAACAATGATCTTTTGGGGACAGATGGCTAGAGAAAACATCGGGAGAAAAGGATTTTCTTAAGCAGAAGGCATTCTAATTGTAAAATGGTAAATAAAAAATATGTAAGTATTTGGAATTTTATTACTAGTAATCCAGTATTTGCACAAATATGCCACCAATTATTTTTTTCAGTGACTTTCAGTATGAAAGCAAAGTAAGTTTTAGGGAATTTCTGGAGGTACACTGATAATTAATTAATCCCTGAGGCAGTGCCATATGGTCAAACAGAGCTCCAAGAAGAAAGGATTCAGCCAACTTTTTCAGATATTTTATCTTGCACACTGAAATATAGCAAATGATAAAACATGGGATTAGAATGTCAGCAGATATTTTTTAAACGAATCTGGGCTTTTTGGATCAATTTTTCTCAAAGGAATTGTCTATAAAATTTTGTTAAATCCTACAACACAGTCAAGGAGTGTATTAAACTCAGTACCTGTGGGGGTTGTGTGGTCTACTTAAATGTTAACATTTTCTTACTTAAAAATAATTGGATTTGCTATATCTGTATGGAGCTATTGTAAGTGCTTTAGGTATAATGTTGCTATTCAACTGCAAGATTAGTTAGGTTTTAAAAGGAAAGGCTGGAATTGCTTTTGCCCTGGGAAATGATTTTCACACACAGTGTAGTGGTGAGGTTCTGCTCATGTACTGGTAGTCAAGGTGACCAAAACATTTTCCATGGATGGAAAACATTTTCCATTCAGTCAATAGCATGTCAGGAGAATTTAGTAATCTTATAAAAAACTACAATAATTTCTTTAAATGTGAATGAGAACAGCTAAAAGGAATACATGGTTTTTCAAGAGTGATTGGCTTTCTAGTATAATTTTTCTTTTTTGTTTTCTAATTACAGTAATTTCACGACTATAAGGCGCACCCTTTTGACTAAAATTTTCCCTCGAACCCGGAAGTGCCCCTTATAGTCCAGTGCGCCTTATATGATGTACAAAGCGGTGAAATTTGCCAAACCGGAAGTGTGAGCTGAGAGCCGTGGGGGGAGCCGGAAGTGCCACAGCAGCCGGCTGGGGGCGGGCCCGGAGGCCCGCGGCACTGCCCCTGCCGGGTGGAGGCGGGCCAGGGGGCCCGAGGCACCGCCCCTCTCCAGTCCAGGCAGTCCTGGGCCCCCATGGCTGCCGGGTGAATGTGGGCTAGGGGGGCCGCGGCACCCCCCTTCCCGGGTGGAAGCAGTCCTGGGAGCCCACGGCTGCCAAATGAAGGCGGGCTAGGGGGGCCGCGGCACCCCCGCTCCTGGGTCCAGGCAGCCCCGGGAGCCCACGGCTGCCAGATGAAGGTGGGCTAGGGGCCTTGCGGCACCCCTGCTCCTGGGTCCAGGCAGTCCCGGGGGCCCATGGCTGCTGGGTCCAGGGTGGCCTGGTGGCTCACGGCACCGCCCCTACTGGGTGGAGGCGGGCCCGGGGGCCAATGGCTGCCGGGTTCAGGCGGGGCCTCGGCCAGCAACCACATGAGGTGAGCTGGGGGCGGAGCCTCACTGCAAAAAAAAAAGTGCGCCTTATAGTCGTGAAATTACTGTAGTTTGTTTTCCCTGCTTCCTGTTTACAGACCTCTTTGGAGGACAATATAACCATAGCAAACCTAGATAAGACATTTGTTAATTTGATTACCCACTATCAAAATTAGTATTTAATTATTTTCACTTTCAAAAAGCAAATACTGTGATGCTTCTCAATTTATAAATTTATTTCTGTGAAGAACTTTTTTTGAGTATTATCTACCATTTATTTAAGCTCCTGATATTTTTAAAAATTTTTCTCACTAATTTTGCTTTTGCAGAACTAACAACAAAAATAATGTTGTTAGTTCTCTTAATGTTGTATTTGGTGAAAGCTATTTCAATTAATACAATTGTCTTAAAAAATATGTACCTAATTTTTCATTACACTAAATGACAACTTTTACCTGCAGATTTGGGTCATTGCACTTGTTAAAAAGTATCTGTAAATATGGTAGAACACTTGAAGGTATTCAGTTTTACATGAACTTAAAACCAATAAACCCTTCAGGACAGATATAAATTCGTTTTTCTAGTCTTTCAGCATTCAGGAGGAGCCAATGCACTAGAAAGGAAATATCCAGAACTTTTCTTCTCTTCCAGAACCTCCTACAAGGCAAGAGAATTTCTCTCTTCTCCTTCCAGCCTGTTCCTCCTACCAGTTTATGACAAGCATTGCTAATAGCAGACTGTGTGCATCCTATCAGGCAGCTTTGGAGCTGAAGTTCAGGTCCCTTGGAATGAATTTCTTCTCTTACCATTCCATGGCTCATGGGGAAGATGTTTTATTGACTAATTGCAAAACATGGCATCATCTTAAGGAAAGCAAAATGAAGTTTCATGTAATGTGATAGTCTCTTGACTGGGATTTCTAGTTAACTATTAGCAAGCAAATATTCAATGTTTAGTTAGTGCAGTTAATTTTTAAAAATAGCTCATTAACTTCACAAGAATTTGCATAGAAAATAAAATGTAAGATGAGAAGTTTTTTGATTTGAAATTTAATATTATATTTGACTTTTTATTTCCTAATTAATAAGAATCTCTGAAGAAATCTGAATTTCTAAATAAAGTTTTATACATTTGTGCGTTCTCCCTAGGTAAAAGAAGAATGCATTTTACTAATGCATTTTACACTAATTAAAATTAACAAATAAAATATGGAAAGGAGTAAGTATAATGACAGGGCTAAATATTATGAAGAAAACTCTACAATTTCAGGCCAGCAAAATAACTTGTCCATTAATTGAAATCTGTGTCAGAAGATTAAGAAACTGCGTAATTACTTGTAATCAGTTGTTTTAACTTTTCTATCTTACCTTAGCCTCAGAAAAATCAGGGTACTCGGTGGGACTGTCTGAGGGCAGGAGCAGCAGTTTGTTGTTTGAGCTGGAGGGGGAAGAGTGCAGCCTTTGATAACACAGGTTGAAGAACTCCTTTTTTTTCCCCTTGTTTCCTTTTGTGCAGAGGGATTTGTGGCAGGCTGAAGTAGCATCCTTATAATCCTAGGATTGTAGGTGCTGTTAACCAGACCACGTCTACAACATTTTGTTCTATACAGTTCTGATTTGTTTTTATGTTTGAAGCTTTGATAGTGGAGTTAAGCTGATAGTGGAGTTAAGTTTGAGTGGGAGGAACAACTTTGGAAAAGGGAATAATAAATTTTTAAATATGACCTCCTAGTGTGAATGTGTAGGTGGAGGAGGCTTAACTGGAATGTCAAAGACAGCTCAATTTTTACATTGTAAAAATAAAAGTTTTACAATTTTTATATAACTTAAACCTCAAAAGGCAGACAGGTGAAATTTCTGAAATGTGTTAATTTACTTTTTCTGATGACCATCACATAGCACTACTTGATAAAAACAAACATATTGTCCAAATGGATTAAAAAAAATTATCTGGGTAGTGTCTAGATACATTGGCAACTGTTAGTTCTCTTTTTTTCATTTGGACATTTTTGATATCTTACTTTTCTTATATTTAATTTCAAGCTTTATAAATAATGTAATTTTTTAAAAATAATGTTTGTGTAATTTCATATTCTGTTTAATGTGAAGTGGTTACTGTCTGAAATAAATGCTTACCATTCTTGGCATGCAAAGAACAGAGATAATCAATACAACAGTTTTCCTATTGATTTTTCTCTTACAAGACATTGATATTCAGCTTTTGCTTCAGTTTTTTGGTCGAAATTGAAGGAAAAAACCCATTTCTTTGGGCATTTGTAGGTTTTTTTCCTCTGACTATTAATTAGTCTATAGCATGCTTTAATTGAATACTTCATTTCTTTAGTATGGCAGAAAATCAACAAAGACTCGGATTTTGTTCTCAATCTAATTTGTATCTACCTGCCCATTAATCCCACTAAACATGTTTTCCCCAAACAATGTTTGGTTATCTGTTATGTATAATTGAAAAGCCTCTTATATTGTTCATTTGTCATTCTCAGTCATGCATGGGTACTGAGACTAGGAGCAAAAAATTGAATGGGTTTGCATCAGTAAAACGAATTTTTTGTTTTTGTACTAATCTTCTCGTGGCATTTAGGCTCAGTGGGGAAAAAAATAGAAAGAAAAAGGGAGACACCCTGTCTTTTCCCCTCGTTTAAAAAAATTTTATATTTTTTCAAGGGATTCACCTTCATACCTTGCAGTCTCCTAACTAAGAGGCATTCTTTGATGTGATTTGGTGGTATTGTTGTATTTTGTTACCCGTGGGCTTGCTTCCATTTAAATACAAAATTGTCAAGGTTGAATGAATATTGCTGTTTATGGTCTCTCATCAGCCCTTGGAGCTGCATTCTAAATGTAATTAACAACACACAAAGAAAGCAAACACTAGAAGTATGGGGATTCTTGACTTTTAATCTGATTGTTACACAGAATGAGTTTTCAACAGTAAACACCTTATAGGTGATAAATGGAAAAATTTCCAGGACCATTATATGTGTTTAATTAGATATAAACTACAGTGAAGTGAAGATCCTGTAAAACAAAAGATCACTGCAATTTGTGAGGTCTCAAGGAGTGCTTTTTGAACAAAACCATGACAATGTTTTTTGAACAAAACCATGCACAATTCCTGCTAGGTTACCTGTTGGGGTCCAAGGGGGCATGTAAGCAGAGCCAGACAGAAAACTGCTCTTACAGACCTGCCCTGAAATGTGCTCTAGTCAAACTCCATATACGCTGAATCCTCACAGTGCTACCAGAAGCAATGACTCCCCAGCTGGATTTTCTTTCTTCCCCCTTAATCTTCCTGAGCTTTCTGTGAGCCAGGATGCCAAATTCTGAAGACCCCTTGCTTCACAGAACAATCTCTCATACCTATTCTCTAAGAGACAAGACTTAAAGACTTCTGGCACCCACAGCTGGGACAGTTCCTGTCCATAAATAATTTCGCTTTTAAATTTCTGATGCATTTGGATGAGCTTACCACTGATATGTAACAGAAGAGGAGATGAAGATTTTTTTCTGTGTTTTAAGCCCCCAAGTTGAGTAAATGGGCTAGAAGAGAGGTCAGGCTGTTCTCAGCATCCATCTCTTTCCCACCAATGGGCAGTGCAACTGAATCACCCTAAAGGAGCACCAGCAGATGGGATTTTCTCCAAAATTCATTCATCAGGCTACACTTTGTATGCAATGTGAACAAAGAATGTGCTTGTGAAATAGGTTTGCTGTGGCCAGGGAAGTATTGGCACAGGTGAACTGTGCTCTTAAAGTTGTTGAATCAAACATTTAAAAAAATTCAGTTGAAAAAATATTTTTCAAGTTTATTTTGTGAAATAGCTAAAACTGAAACAATTCTAAACACATGCAAGAATCAGAAGAGTGAAAACACCTGTAACAATCACACTGAATTAACACAGATTTCCTGTACTTTGCAATTCATGTTTGATCTTTGATGTTTTGTTATAAAAAGAACTATCTCCTTCACCATTTTATTTAGAAAATGCTTTTCTTCAGCAAATTATATGTGCTTTAACTTTTAATCTATTCCAGGGCTGCAAAAGAGCTATATTGGCTCTGAGCAGAGCTCAAAATATCTTGTTCTTTATTCAGAATGAAGGTGCATAATTACATTAAGCCTGAACAATGGAATAGTCCAGAAATTGAAATAATGAACAAGAACAACAACAAAAAATGTTTACAGTTTGACACATTCAGTGTAATGATTATGAAAATTGTTTCTATTTTGAGTTATTAAGGATTTTTCTTCCATACTAATTTGCTTATGGAATACAAGGCTGAAGAAGAAATGTCAAAATGTGAAAATAAGGAGCAGTGCATAATTAATCAAAATGCAATTTTAACCTGACATTTGAAATAATTTTAATTCTAATTTTTGGATAATGATATGGCAAAAGAGAGAATGAGTGCATTTTGCCATCCATGAGAGATTAACGTTTCTGCAAATGTTTATGTAAAGCTATAAATACACCTGAGTGTGATTTTGGTACTGAAGTCTTTCTGAAAACTGAAGCTGAAGGAGCTATTTTATTTTTTCACTAAGAGGAGTCTGCACCAGGTGAGAAAATACAAGATGTTTGGCAAGAAAGAGTTTGAAAAAAGAAGAGAAATAGCTGGTCATTGTGCTAAAAAAAATGAAGAGTGTCTTATAAAAAGATTTCTGTAGATTATGCTCATTTTCTTTTCTATTTATAAAGCTGTCCACTTCATAAAAGCAGCATTGCAAAGGGAATGATTTGGCATGCAAAACATTGAACAAGAGCAAAAGTTTTCATAAACTGTCTGTGCTTTATGGATTTTATAATGAAAAGTGTTGCATGTAAGCTTCAAGGCATCACTGCTACTAAACTGAAAAACAGGGTGATAAGTATTGTCATAAATGCAGACTATCCACTAGTAACCATTAAGTTTTTGCATAAAATAATATTCAGAACACAATCAGTGAGGCAAAGATCGCTCAAGACACCCATAGATGGTAGATATGACTGTAACAATTTGGCACACAGTGCTACAAATAGGCAACATTTTCCAAACTGCCCTACTTGTCAGGTATTTGCCAAAATATGAAATACCTAGAGATATGTACAGAATATTCTTTAACTTTAGACTAGTTGCACAGAGTTGAACAAATATCAGAATGAAATCCTGGATTCTGGTTCATTTGTCCAGGCTACAGGAGAGAGAGAGATCAGGGGTGATCTGAATATATCTTACAGGTACACAAGTAGCAATTTCAAAGTAAAGGGTTTAAACATCTGCCCAAAGGACAGAGGCCCAAAGGTGAAGATAAATGCATTCAGATTCTCATTTTATTTTTTTACAGTTGACAAGAGGTATGACATGTGAAGGGTAAAGTAGCAATAATTTAAATCTATGGCTTGTGTTGTGCAGGGTACCAGAATGCACGGCCCTTGCAACATGGCTCAATTGGTAGCTATTGCTCTAATCAGTGATATTAACCATAAACATCATATCCTCAGAGGTGTTAAGCCACTGATTTTAATGGAAATGAGAGCCTGAGTGCATCCCACTTGACACAAAGTCCATTTGTGCTCTCTGGGCATTTTGCAATGGGCTTTTCTCCAGGAGCAAATCCTTATGTGACTCAGAGCAAGGTCTTGCTCAGCAGTGGAAAAGTCTAGGACCCCCGTACTTTAACACATTTCACTTTAATTATTAAAACTAATTGTTTCTCTGTTTATTCCCTAGAACTCTGCTCTAGGTAAAGGTTGCCAAATAATATGAATGGCCACTTAAAATATTCGAGACATTTCTAGTCCAGTGGTATTTAAATAGTCTTTACAGACCTCTAAAAGTAGATTTCTGAATTTCTGAGGGTTTTTTTCCCCCATGTTATAATAAAGTATACTTTTTCCACAGGTATAGTTCTCTAATATACTAATTTGAAACATGCAACCATGTAAGACTTTCGACATAGTAGTTTTGATGAACACTTGTACATCAATTTTGCACTGAATGTCTTATTTTGACTTTGCAGTCTCTAAACTGTCTCTTGAACAGTGTGAGAGCATTTGTGGACAGACACGGAACTCGGTTGAAACTGGTAGTAGAGTGGCTTCATTCTGTCATGAATTGTGATGCCTGTATGGAGCATTCGATGTGTGAAAGGCATTTTTCAAGCTTTCTGGTAACTAAACATTTCTACTGGAAGTAAACTACTTCCAGCCCTTCCTGGAACTGGTTATTAATCATTCTATGGGATAAAGTCACAGTATTATTAATGGGAAACTGTGCAGATTAACTCAGGGGGAAAAGAGGATTGCACTTCACATATTAGTTTTTATACAGATATGGAGAGTTGGGGAATTTTTCTGTGCTGTAGTAAGGAGAAGAACTGAATTACTACATGGGGAGTACTTGCTGATAACATCAGTTTTATTCCCCTTCCAATAATTCTTGCCTCTTTGCTAACCAGATTTTTATTACAGATGTCAGAGTTTCCCTGTTAAATTATGTGTTTGAATTGCTGCATATGTTTAATCAAACCCTTGTATTTAAACGGATTTTTGTGCTCATTTAAGAGACAACCTCTTTGATTGCTTTGTGCTGCAGGGAGAGGCATACAAAAATATAATTATGTGACGTCCTGTATCATCAGGCTGTAGCTGGTACATGAGATATGATTGCAGGAACAAACAGCTCACCCTCTTTCTGCATTCATGTCCACTTCTTGATTAGAAGCAAAAGGGATAGATTTAGTTGGATGCAGAATCTTGGCTAATAGTTTCAGTTTGGAGTTGATTTGCACATGATTGAATAGAAGAACAGTCAGACCTGGCCTGTGTCTGTCTGTAAGTGGTTGCTCAGATATATTCACTATGATTCTTGTGTCAAGATTCTTTCCTCTTCAATAGGCTAAAGCCTATGTTATAGGATACCCAGGCTTGATTAAAAAAAACCCCAACAATCCACCCACAACAACTCAAATCTCTAAGTAGTGGGGAATTGCTGGCTGTTTTATAGTTTTATACTTTTTATATATACAATTATGCATAGAGCAGGATCCTGCTTGACTCAAAGGTTGCAGCTGCAGTGCACAAAAAAAATCCAGGTAGACTGTGCAAACAGAAAACTGTTACTTCCTCTGTGTGGGTTTCTAATTCTCATTAAGACCCAGTAAATGAATTAATCAACATCACAGGTTATTACTTAACATATAGAATTTTCTTAGAAGTATAATTATGACAAGTCAGTTCAGAACAGCTGAGATGTACAAGAAGTGTAATGAAAAAACACTCCTTTTCCAAACTTCTATTGGATCTGGTATTCAAGGTGTGATATTTCATAAGTACCATTGTAAACATATATAAATAGCTCAGAAAAGAAGAAAAAAAATTCTTTGAGGTAGTGTCACACTAGCGAAATAGGAAAAAGAACAAACCTCTAGTTAATTACAGTAATTTCACGACCATAAGGCGCACCGGACTATAAGGTGCACCCCCCGGGAGTCGGCAAAATTCGCAACTTTGTAGATCATATAAGGCGCACCGGACTATAGGGCGCACTTTTTTTTTGCAGCGAGGCTCCGCCCCCAGCTCTCCCTGTGCGATTGCTGGCCGAGGCCCCGCCTCAACCCGGCAGCCACGGGCCCCCGGGCCCGCCTCCACCCGGGTGCCGTGGCACTGCTGGCTCCCCCCATGGCTCATGGCTCACACTTCCGGGGTGGCAAATGTCGCAACTTTGTCCATCATATAAGGCACACCGGACTATAAGGTGCGCTTCTGGGTTCGGGGGAAAATTTTAGTCAAAAGGGTGCGCCTTATAGTCGTGAAATTACTGTAATGTCTTTAGATAATTACAGACTTTGGTTTGTGCAAATCCTCTATCATTTGCTCTAACATTTCATCTGTGTTCTACAATGGTGACTGATTATAAATCTGTTATTAAACAATTATAGCCTTAGACCTTTCACAGAGTTCACCTTTTGTGGACTCTGCTGTATTAGTAGAATAATTACTACTGAGATGCACTGATAACTGGTTTGGCTAACTCCAGAAAAATGACAAAAAACCTTCAGAAAATAGGGCTAACTCGTTTCCTGGTCTCAAGGCATAAAGACCTACATTTATTTTGATTTACACAGGTTACTTTTCTAACCTCTTATCAAACCCCTTTATTTCTGTGTATGTCACAACCTCCTTAAGTGTTTCCTCATATGTGAATGAAATTTCCTTTGTTGCAATCAAAGTCAGAGTGGTATAGAAATAGCATGATTTGAAAATAGAAATTATTGCTTTGACAGACTTATTCTAATAGAACAATTACTTTTTCATACTAACTGCCTACTTTTCACTTTCATAAGAGAAAAAATGAAAAAGAAAGCAAAGGCAAACAATGAACTGTGAATGATTTTGATATTTAGGGACTCAAAGCATCCTGTGAGAGTTTTAGGCTGACCTTTTCCTGATCCTATTTTTTTGTATGAGACAGGCTCTTCTCACAGATATTTTTGTTGTAATTGTGAGAAACTTATTGAATACCACACTTTTTTTTCTAACCATTTTGCCTCTGCAAACTCATTCATTTAATTGTTCAGGGATGTTAGAAGCAGTCTAGAAGCACAGGACCAAAAAAGACTATAACTTAAACATATATAAGGTTCACTCCCCTGCAGCAGAAGGAAATCAAGGACAGTACATAAGGAAGTCACATATCAATGATTGTTTTTGTCTCAGATAATAAAATATTTAACATTTCTCTGACAGAAGACATTTGATTGCTATGACTGAAAACATGACCACTGAAAAACCTACCATGGAAGTGAGCAAGAAAGCTCAAGAGATGGCTGGTATGTTCACACTGACACACAGTCAGAAAAAATAACTGTCCCAAGAAAGCAATTTATGCTCAAGGATGCCAGAAAACTGATGGTAAAACAAACCATCCGACCCAGCAGACATCCTCCATCCATCCTGGAGAAGTCAGATGTGTCATCCAACATTTGATGTTATCTGTGTGGGCATCACCTGGGGTGATGGATACACTTGACCCCCTTAATCAAACCAGCAATAATTTGGTAGAGGCTCCAAAGTGGGTAAAGACCTAGGACACAGGCCAAGAATTCCCGAAGAATGTCCACAAAGGGGCTCAATGAGTGCTGATGCATGTGAGCTTGGAATGTCAACTGTTTGATTAACATGTGAATAGTGGATGGTTTTACCAAGACTGACTGATGAAGGAACAGAGAAAACTGTGGACACAAAGCGTATCATGCACACCTTTTCCTTGCTGTGCAATTTCACTGTGAACCAGGTACTATATCCCATGGATGTGCCAGCCCAAGCGAGCCTTTTCTGAACTCCCCCTACTAGGCAGTGTGGCTGCATGACCCTGATCTCCCTGATGGCTGTGAAACCTCTCAAGGCTGCTCCTTGAAGCAGGAAGAGCTTTCTACTAACAACAGATGTTTTTATGAATCTAGTTTGAATTCTCTGTAAATTGTGACTGGACTGCATGCCAGTGATTCTCCCCTTGAGCTGGGACACCTCTCAAGGCTTGAAATTCCTTACTTGAGACTGAGAGATTCTTCTTCACCCAAACTGAAGAGACCCATTATTCACAAGAGATCCTCAGTAAACTGCTGAGACCTTGCTACATTAATACAAATGAAACCCATGTAGTTAATTCCTTTAGTTATGAACCATTGACCAACTTGGACACTAAGATTGGATCTAGCCACACCTAAGCTTTCTGAGGAGTTCAGAAAGCAGGGGCGTCACCTCTGAACCTTGTTACTCAACAAGAGGATCTCCTGTTCCCTTTTGTGTCCTGGACCTCTGTGTATATCATTCTCAATTTATTTTAACTTGTGTTTGTTCCATGTGCTAAGTAAGAAGGACTTGTAAGAAGCCCTTGTAAGAAAGTTTTCATCCATGTTGTAGGAAACAGAATAGTTTATGACACAGAGCAAAGAATAAGAAAAGGAAGGAATTAAACCTCAAAGGATAGTTTTGAGTTCCAGGAAAAGAGTATTCCTTAGGAATTACGAGGAGCTGGTGGATCCTGCTTGGTGATGCTGTGTCTGGAGACAAACTGAAACACTTATCTTAAAGAAATTAGGATTATAGGTAAAAGTTAGAAGAAACTGGGCTTGAGATTTTTACCTGAAACTTAAATGATTGATTGCCTGTCAATTTGTGTTTGCTTAACTGTGCTCGCAAATGGGAAAGGATGAAACTAGTAGTTACAGTAATTTCACGAATACAAGCCGCACCATTTTGACTAAGATTTGGCTCCCAAACCGGAAATGCGGCTTATACTCAGGAGCAGCTAATATGTGAATAATTTTCTGACATTTACAACCTCAGAAGTGCCAGCTAGAGCGCCGAACCGAGTAGCTGCAAAGCCGGCATTTCACGATTGTTACAAGTTGTTACTCTGTTGCACCGCGGGTGGAACCTGGCTCCCTGCAGGCAACACGGGGGGCGGGGAGAGAGGAGGGAGAGCTCTCTCCTTCCCTCCTCTGCCGCAGTCCAGGGGAGAGATGGGGGGGTCCCGTGCCGCCATGGCTGTGGCCCGGGGAGGCTCCATCCTTGCCTGCCACCACGGGGCAGCGCCGGGCCGTGGTGACCAAGCCCAGTGGCAGCGGCGGCTGACCCCGAGTGGCCCCACCGAGCGGCAGCGCCGGGCTGGGCCACCCGGCCCCGTCGGCAGCCCCGAGCTGGCCGAGCCTGCACAGCCTGAGCCGAGCCAGTAAACCCCGCCCTGCCGCGGTTCTGTTACTAATTGGTAACTTTGTTGCACGCGGGTCCTCGCTGTGAACGACAGAGCGGCTTATACTCAGGTGTGGTTTATTTATGGACAAAAAACGAAATGTTTGCCAACACCCAGAGATGCGGCTTATACTCAGTGCGACTTGTATTCATGAAATTACTGTAGGTCCAAAGAACACAAAGAATTGCAACCATAAGCTCATTCTTTGCAAAACTGGAGTTGCCCCAAAAGCCATTTATATTGTCATTAATAGAAAAAGTTGAGAGCTCAGGGTGAGAAGACTTGCTTTACTTCCTCCTTCTAAGACCCCTCCCCACAAAAACGACCCCAGACTTAATTCAAGAAGCCAACCATGCATGCTTAATAGTTATTCTAGCTAATTACCATAGGAAGCAGGGGATGGGAGGGTCTGGTATTATGAATATGTATTTGTTTAAACCTTTTGTCAATAAATAGACTCTGTGACCACCTGTAATTTTGCAGTGCGTATTAGGGGCCTACCCCATGCTGCTGCCCAGCACTGAATAAACACACCCATTCTAACTTTAAATTGTTAGAGAGCCTGTTGTCCGTCACAATTGAGTATCGGTATTAGACCAATATTCATGTTTTGGTAAATCAAAACCATACATGAAAAGTTGCAAATAGATAAATGTGGCAAGGACAATTTGTGACTTAGTGTGGCTAGAAGAAGAGTTAAAAGGGAAACACAGATGACATGTCAAACATCTTGCGAGAGGAAGGGCTGTACTTGTGTACTTCATATATGCCTGTGCTAGGGTTTGCCTCTTTTCATGGCAAGACTAGGAGCAATAGGATTCCTTCATGAAAAAACTACCAGCTCACAGACTCTGCTCTGTGAAGTCTCCCAGATCACCTCTCTATGGATGATTTTCCAGTTCATGTGTGAAGTGAACCTTGGGGTGCCAGAAAACCTGTCATTGCTCCTCATTATGTTCTGGGTTGAGGGATACCATGACTTTGTGCATTGGCAGCATGTAGGGATGTGGGACTTGGATGATAAGGTCATGAGGATGAGAAAAGCGAGCAAGCATAACATAAGCATATTGAGATTTCCAAATGAAGGGTCTAAGACAAGTGTCTCTAATGTGGTGCTATATTGGGGTTAAGTGCCAAAGTTTTAGTCTCAGAAGAGACTGCCTCCCTTAGGTTGGACAGAGTCAATTCCAGATGGCTCCAAAGCAGGTCATGGCTGGCCAAGTTTGAGTCCATCAGTAACACTGGTGACATCGCTGTGAAACCATATTTAAGACAGGGCAAAGAATGTTGTGCAGCAGCTCTGAGAGAGAAGAGGGAGACAAAAGTGAGAGAAATAGGTTTCTTCCCTTGTGAAGTGGTGTTGATTCACATTGCTCAAATCACCTTGTAGAAGTTCTGAAGATTCCAGGATTAACAATATGTGATCACCGATTCTGATAATATTGGTGCTGCCTGAACCATGACACTGTAAGAAGGAACTTTGGAGGAGCAACAGATGGTGTGTAATTTATGTGTCCCTTGATGTTGCAAAAGATTAGATTGAGTTTATTAATTTCGCTTTGTGAATGGATTTGTATCTGTCATGAGTTTATAGGAGGGTAAAGGGAAAATAAATGTTGCTTGATCTTCTGCCTGCTGAGCAGTATGATGATAAAATATTTGTTCAAATGACAAGGATTACTAAATGTATCAGTGTAAGTTATATTATCCTGTATAAGCAATACTGAACTTAAGGGTTTTTTGTTGTCTTTTTTTTTCCTTTTTCCCTGGAAAACTTTATTATTCAGTGAAAAATCATTATTTCCTTGCTTACAAAGGTTCATGTGGCTTTGGCACCAGAAAGCATCCATTATCCATTTTAAAACTATGTTTCAAGGCAAACAAAATAATGACTCAAAGACCATAGGAGAGCATCAAACTGCATGAAACACTTGAAAATCATAATTTATGTATTAAGGTTAAAAAATAAGAAGGTGCTCTAACTAACAACATAATTATAGAGATGAGATGCTTGCCCACAATTTTCATAGATAACACCAGAACAAATTAACTCTGATTATAACTCAAGTAAGCAGAAGAAGAGAGGTTTTAATGTTAAACTGTGTCTTGGTTTGAAAGACAGGTGTAATGGGTAAAAACTAGGTTAAACATTAGAATCAGGGTTTAAGAAGTCCCGAAGAATGCAGTGTTCTATTGTGACAATTTATACGAACATCAGAATTAGTGATAAAAAACAAATGGTGATACTTCTGTCTCTTCTGTCTGTGTCTCTTTCTGTGATGTTCTGGTCTTTTTTTTTTTTTTTTTTTTTTTTTTATTTTTTTTTTTTATTTTTACTACAGGAAAATTACAGAACTGTTTCCTGTAGGTTATGCAAATCAAACCAAGTATGATCTGATCACTAGGTCAGAGCCATAATTCAAAGTCAGAAATTATAAGAATAGCAACTGCTTAGAGCACAATTATCAGTTTCTATGAGCTTTTCCTTGGATGGGAACCTGTATGCTGAAGAAAAGGAACAGAGGTCTGATCTTTGTTTGAAAGAGCAAATGTACATCTAGAAGAGAAGTTTAAAAAAGAATAAATTAAAACAGAAAGAAAAAATAAGATTAGGCAAATTAAAAAAACAAAAGGAAGAGAGGTCAACAACCCTTTTTTTTTTTTCTAGAAATAGAATGAATTTGTCTGGCAGGCAGCAGTGGAGATCATCTGATTTAGCCCCTTGCTCAAAGCAGTGTCAATTTAAACCTGGTTCTGTATTGCAACCTGCAGTGCTCAAGGCTGTGTCCAGCAGAATTTTGAGTAGATCTGAGTGTGGAAATTTTACAACTTCTCTGGTTGACCTGTAGAAGTGTTTGGCTGTTCCAGTTTAGACATATTTATAATGTATGGGATCAAAAGTTCATGCAAGTGATACAGTGGTGCTTAACTGTTTTGAGAACTAGACTCAGACAATGTTTCAATCCTGTCCATGAAGTGATGAAATACTTCATAGTATAGTAAGTCAATAATTGTGTCCTAGTTGTAAAGTAGTAAATCTTTTTGGAGTTTATAGTTTTATGACTGTGAACGGAGTTGAGACCAAGTACATGAAGAAAATGAAGCACCAGCAAATTTTTGAATAAATGTTTGTCTAATCTTTAAAAACTCTTTTTTGTTAGCTTGATTTACTATGGAATACTAATAACCCATGTTCAGGCACTTGACAGCTGGTTGTATGGATTTTGGTTTTAGCCAATATGACTCTTACCACTAAATCATAGTAAAGAATATAGATACATGAACTTCCTTCATAACATTATTTCCCCATTTAAATAGATATTAGCACTTTTTAGAGGCAATACTTTGTGAGTGAGTAAAGAAGAATGTTTAGGCACATACACAAGTTTATTCTTTTAGGATGAAATATAATCTTTACTGTAAAAAATTCTGAGATTTCCAATTAAAATTTATTTTTAATGTCATAGAAAAGTAACTGAAATGTTTTTCTTTTTAATATATGTAACCCCTCAGAAAATTAGTTCCCTAAAAGCAGAAACAATGGCAGAATTCATAAATTACAAATTGTATTTACCTCAGTAATTTATTAGCTTTGAAATGAATTTCACTTAAATGCTAACATTTTAAAAAAATGCACTGAGGAGAGACAAATATTACAAGCTTCTTTATTGCTTTTAATCATACATCTAAAGCAAAAGTGGTTTCAAATAAGTCATTAAAGCACAGATTGCAATGCTAATTGATCCGTAGTGAAGCCATAAATCTTTAGCTTATCAATGAGAGGCAGCAAGTGATCTGACAGCAGGCACTGGCACTGAGTGATGCTGAGCTGCCAGTGGGATACAGCAGTGTGCAAACAGGGGCTGAGGTATCTCACACTCTCAGATGGCTCATCATCCACTTGGCTATATGGCTTTCTCTGGGTGTGTGGGATTTACTTGCACAAAGGGGAACGAAGAGAGGAGAGGCTTAGACAAAATCCAATGTAGAATATAAAAAAGTCTAAGCAGTTGCCAAATCACTGCTCATATGTGGCAGAGGGTCTGCTGTGTCCCACCTGAAAAATGCCGGACTTTGCTGCCTCAGTTGATCCCTGAACTCTGTTGCTGATCAGCTGAACTGCCAACAACTTCTCCCCAGGTTGCTGGAGATCCCTGCTATAAGCAGTAGTCACTTCACTGAAGGCTGGATGAGGCAGCTAAATCTCTTAAACCGAACAGAACAGAACAGAATAATTCAGCTGTTCTAAAACATACAGCAATTATCCCATCTGACCACTTCAGGGGTGATCAAAAGTTAAAGCATATTTTTAAAGGCATCCCCAAATGTCTCTTAAATGCTGACAGGCTCAGAAAATTGACCACCTCTACGGTGTTTGACCAGGCTTCAGTGTTTGACCACTCTCTCATTAAGAAATGTTTCCTAATCTCCAGCCTAAAGCTTCTCTGGAGCAGCTTTGAACCATTTCCATGTGTTTGATCATGGAATATCAAGGAGAAGAGCTCTGTACCTCCCTCTCCATTCTCAGGAAGCTGCAGGCAGTGGTAAGGTCTCCCCTGAGTCTTGTTTCCCCAAAATTAGACTAGTCAAAAGTCCCTAACCACTCCTCACAGGTCCTGCCTTCCAGCCCTTTCACCAACCTTGTTGGCCTCCTCTGGATGGATTCAGCTACCTGAACATCCTTCTTAAATTGTGGAGCTCAGAATTGCACACAGAGATAAGTGAATTGTATTGGGCAGTGTCCCTGAAAACCTTACAATCATATATAAATTTTTAATTCCATAAATTGCTTATTAAGTGCTGCTGGGAATGAATGCAGTGATGTGGACTGTCTGTCCAGGAATGGCAAACTAAACAAGATTTTTTATGTAATTTAAAATTCTCCTTTTCTGCTTATTGTTTCAAATAACAATTCTATCCACTCAGCCTGTCAGGCACAAAAGAACCCCAGGAAAAGACAGTTGGTTAATATGATAGCCCAAGTTTCTAGGTACTGTTTCCCCTCCCTTGGGAATAAACCTGAGCTTTAATATCATTGCTTGTATTGCAAGGTCTAGCTGGTTGTCATTTTCCAGCTGTTCCCAGCTTGAGGAGTCAGAAACTGTCAATTGGCTTGGGAGAATTTTTCTTTGACACATCTTACTCTGCTTCAAGTCTGAAATGTCCAATATTATCCTACCAGGCAGAAGTAGATGTAAGAGAGAAAAAAACCCCCACATTTGTTAGAGAGTGGCTGTTGTGCCTTAATTTTTTTAAGAAGTTCCTGGAGACTAATTATTAGAAATGAACAAGTAGCATGTATTTTAGCTTATAAACTACCAGTTTCTCTGGCATCTCTTTTGAGAATAGCCCTTAATATACCAGATTGCTCAAGTTTGGCAAAGAGTCATTCTCAATCTGGAGATAGGGAAGGGGAAAAGGTGAACCAGTTGCATAAATTGACATTTGATAATAGAGTTGTATAAGATAACCTGAAGGGATATCTTACACAACTACCTAGAATAACATTAGACATTAGAGATGTCTAATATAATTCTAGGTAGTTGTGTAAGATATCCTTTCAGGTCCCCAATTACATCTCCAGAATTCTTGTGTCATACCTGTCACATCCACCAGCCCACCCATCAGATGTTGTGTGTGAGTGTTGAGGTCTCAGATGACAGCAAGCACCCATGGTTAGACAGCTGATCCATGCACTAGGATGCCAAAGTCCACCCAATGGATCAAACCGGCTGTTTGAGCCCTCCCAACAAGCTCATGCAGCTTCTGTCAGCTGAGCATCCCTCTAGGATAACCTAGACTAGCCACTGACTACAGTGGAAGTGCAGACACATTGCTTGCATGTAAATACCAATCTTCCAAATAGCTACCTTGAAATAGCTGAATCTAGAGCCTTTAGAAGCTAAACCCCACCTATAGTGAGGCTTATACAGAGTGTCTCCCTAACAGCTGCAATCATTTTGGCTGGGTAGTTTGTTCCTCATCTGTTGGATAGGTTTGCACACATCTTGTTCCTGCTTTCATTGCTGACTGTAAGGACACAGTAATTTTCCTTTAAGTTTTTTTGTACTCATCTATTTTATTTCAACAATATAATTGAATTGTTTCATTAATTCTGAACAAAAATAATAGGACTTTTCCATTAGTCTCTCTCTCTCCACTTTGTTTTGTGTTTTTTTCATTTTGAAGGTTACTCTTAAAGAACCCTGTTCAAGGCTTACCTATATTATAGAATATCTCATTTATTAGTTAGACTGAACTTATTTTACATCTAATAGTGGAGAGGCAGGTACCATTAAAGCAATTCTTGCTGCAGGATATTTAAATTACCTATTAGACAGACTTAAATTGTCAGGTACAGATTGTGTCTACAAAGGATGCTCCCCACTGATTTATATTCACATAGATTAAACAGCAAAACTTTGTAGTTTTGATTGGTGTTATTCAAATGTACAGTGCCTTATTCAATCAGAGGTCTTGTGAAATGGAGTACTGGTAAAATTTTTCACAGTGTTCAGTACAGCAATGAAAGCAGTTCCTCTCTCTTTAAGAGACATAGTTACACACTGTTCTTATTAATATTGGATCAAATGTTCATCAGACACTTATTTTCTCCTTATCAACACAAAAATTGACACATCCATTACATACAAAGGTTCTGTGATTTAAACAGAGCAATTTACATCACATTGACACCTTCTAAACAATTTCTGTGAAAATTGCATCTGAGCTAATTTCACACATAGAAAATGAAATCTCTATCTATTATTTAAAAAAAAACTTGAACCAACCCAAGAGAAAAAATCTCCTAGAGAGCCAGTTCTTTTCTGTGCTTCACCTGTGACAGAAATATAAATCAGCATTCTCCATGGGATTCATTTTTGAGTATATCCTCTTTAGCTAGAACTAGCAGAATAATCTGTTTATCTTTGTGACTGTTATTCAGAGACAGCAAGAAATATTGCAGGGGGATATACATGTGGGACAGAGTATGGATCAGGGCTTTTTATCATACTATCAACTTTAAATAAAACAAGTGTTAAGCATAGTGAAGCAGTAGTTTACAAAGATGTCTTAGATTTTCTGGGAAACTGCTTTCCTTTTCATATGGATTGCAACTCTCCAACATTGGCATCAACAGCAATTGCAGAAGAAGAGTTACTGAAAAAAAACTCGAGTGCAAACATGTTGGACAGCAATGGAGATAAAGAAAAGACTGAAGAATTTGGTGGGGATTATTTTGTGGGTGTGTTTGAGGTTTTGGTTCTTTTAAAATTCTTTTGTTCTGATTAATATAAAGGAATTGTAATCAGTTACCTGATCCAGTGGAATAGAAACATACAAACACGTCAGAATATAGGAAAACAAAACTTTACAGACTGAGCAAGCTGTGTCTATGCCAGCAGCAGGACTGATGGTACCACTGTAGTGATGTGGGGCCCATTTCTGTATCCCAGCTTGTTCTTAGAGTGCTAAAGGTACAGTAATTTCACGACTATAAGGCGCACCGGATTATAAGGCGCACCTTGGGGAGTCGGCAAAATTCCAAACTTTGTCCATATATAAGGTACACTGGATTATAAGGTGCACCATTTTTTTGCAGCGAGGATCCGCGCCACACGCAACAAAGTAAGGAATTAGTAATGGAATCCTGCAATTGTGGAGTTTACTGGCAGGTGCTCAATTTGCAAACATTTTTCACAGATTGGTGTAGCCTTTAAACACAGCCCCAAGCATCCTCCCTGTATGCAGGTCCCGGCACTCCTACCTGCCCCCGGCTGGCGAGGCGGGGCTTGGGGAGGCCGTGGCTCATGGCTGCCATGGTTCGGGCTGGCTTGGGGCTGCCCGCAGCTCGGGGTTGCCTGCAGCTTGGGATGGTTCTGGGCTGCCTGCGGCTCGGGGCGAAGCAAGGTTGCCCCCTCCCTCCCTCCCTGCACAGCTTCTGCTGGCTGGGGGCTGCCTGCAGCTGCCCGGTCCCTCCCTCCCCACGCAACTCCTGCTGACCGGGGGCTGCCCGCTCCCTCCCTCCCTCCCTCCCCATGTGGCTCCTACCGGCCGCGGTCGTCCGCTCCCGCCCCCGCTCGCGGCTCAGTGCTCCCGTGGTGTCGCCTCCCCTTGAGGTTTGGCTCACGGTTCGCACTTCCGGGTTGGCAAATTCCGCAACTTTGTCCATATATAAGGCGCGCCAGACTATAAGGTGCACTTCCGGGTTCGGACCAAAATTTTAGTCAAAAGGGTTTGCCTTATAGTCGTGATGGCACTTCTGTTCTGGGCAAGTGGCTTAATAAGTCTTTAGCAACTAGCATATTCTGTGAAATATAATCCTACAGGTAGTGTCAAATCCTATTTTCATCTGGATCTAGTCAAGTCTCCTACACTGAAAGTAAATGGGAACATTCAATTTAGGGTTTTTTTTGTGTCTATTTTTGTTTGTTTGTTTGTTGATTTTCCCCAAACACATCCCCATAACAGTGCCACTCTGAAGGCCTCAACCTTGAAGAGTTTTTGTCACTTCATTTAAATCAAATTTATGTAAAGTTGCTATTGAAATTATCTATGCTACTACGTCACAACAGTTGGTCTGGAGGCTGTTCACAGAGTAAAACAAAAACTCCTAGAAATGTGATGAGGTACCTTTTTCTGTGAAAGAAAATGGTTGAATCTCACAGGACTCTGCTTCAGGAAAGACAATTTCCCTCTGATATTATTTCACCATCTCTAAATGATGCTTCCCACTTTTACTGTGATTAACTACAGAATAAATTTTAAAAGTTTATCTGTTCAAAGAAAGATCCTGAGATCTATCTGACACATAATGAGACTGTTCAGATGCTAATATGTTTTTTTCAGAACCATTTTAAGTATGTTTGGAGAACCAACAAAGCCAAGTACTTCCTTCCTCTGAGGAATTCACTTCAACAATTTTTTCCAAACAGCTTCGTCCCTTCTTAATAATATGGCACATTTCATAAAACTACATAGCCGATTTTATTGTTTGTTATGTTTTACTTGATGAGTATTTTGATTTCACGAACAGATGCAATAGGGAACCTGAAGTTCCCAACAAAATAATATTTCATTAAAAAAAATCTATTCAAATACTGAAGTAGCCAATGCATCTAAGTCAGAACCAGGACTTTTTGGAACATCTGCTCTACAGAATGGTAGATTTAAAGCCTCAAGCAGAAAAACTGTGGACAAATAGTCTGCAGAAGAAAGGTGGTCTGGAGAAAATTGTTGTGGTTCCTGTTTGTGAGGGAGCAGAGTTTTGCATATCCTTACACAAGATGTCTAGCTGGTCTCTTCTGATAGGAGTACTAAAGTGCATTTGACTTCAATCTTCTCTTATATTTTATGTCATACAGACACCACTCAGACTTGTTCTTCTGGGCTCATTGATCCAATCTTGTAGCATCAAACTTTTAATATTCAATTTTTCACACCTCTATCAAGCTCTGCCTCAAAATATTCATGTGTTGCTTTAAGAAACTTTATATACATGCCTAGAAATTGAGCCTTATTAAAGAGGCTATTAATGAAGGAGCTGATGTTTTCAGGCTGATTATGACTTTACTATGTGATGTGTTATCTGTAGATATCAGAGATTGTTTAAAAAGTGTTTCATTAGCAGCTCTCTATATAAAGTTCCTGCTAACAGAGCAACTTGATTAAAACCCACCTCAGCGGGCAGAGGATGATTGGCAGTGTTTTGCTCTGTGGCTCCATGGAATTGCCCCGGGCAGAAGCTCTTCTCTTACAGTATCTACAAACATGGCACATTCGTGATTTCTGTCCCAGAGTTAAAATAAGAAAGACAAATCCCTCTCTGTCTCAGGGCTTTTATGGATTATTTATCACTAAGAGTCACTTATTTCTGGTTTTGTTTGGAAGTTGGATGGATGCAAGATAATTGAAAAAATAATGGGAAAGGTTTAAGACTTCACTTTATGAGATTTCCCTTTCAGGATATATCAAAACAGCAGAAAAATAAATCATGAGTCTACAACCTATGTTTGCAAAGGAAAAATTTTGCCTTTTCTTATCAGCAACTGTGTGATAGATGCATCACAAAATGTAAAACCACAAATTAGATTCAAAATTGCAGACTGAGGGAAAAATGCTGTTCAAAAAAAGCTGTTCAAATAGACAATGCAAATCTAATGGAATTCCATATTTAAAACATGATTATTAGATATTCCCACAATGCAGATAATAGAAAACACAAAAATGTCATGGGAGAAAACACGGGCTTTAAATAAATCTCAATTATGTTCTATTGGATATTAACATTTGTGTGCTCTGTAGAGCACTTGATACTTTACAAAAATTAGGAAATTGAGATACCGCTTTCATCTGCTTAGTAGTTACAAGTATCATTTTGAATACCTCATTTGTTTGTAGAGCCTCAAATGTACACTTACTGAGTAATGCAACCATGAGGGAAAAGTTAATCATGAAAGCACTTTCACTTCTTAAAAAAAACCCCACTAAATCCCAGTGAGTATGGCTCTCAAATAGCCTGTATCTGCTCATGTCAGTTTGAATCCCTTTAATCTTTTGACATAACAGCCAGCATAAGCTAAGGCCATGTCTACCTATCTGTCCATCTATCCAAGAATTATATCTAGCTAATTGCAACTCTGTGGTACTCTGTTCAGTGACATAAGTATCAATATTATCTCTCATTATAAGCTGTGGTTCCACAATCCGACAGACAATCTGATTGATCCACAATCTGATTTTGACACATAAGAGAAATATTCTATATTATTTACAGGAATATTGTTTTGCTGTTTTGTTTGATACAGTTATGGGAGGTACAGATGCAGCTATTGGCTAACAGAGTGGTGCCTCAGGCATGAAGAGCAGTGGAACAAAAGCATAGAAGCACAGAATTAGTGATCAAATTTGGAAGGGACCTCTGGATGTCATCTGCTCCAACCTCCCCACTAAAGCAAGGTCACTTACACTGGCCAGGACCATCTCCAAAGGAACATCCAAACCATGTCCAAATGATGTTTTTGAGCATCTCAAAGAACGGAGACTCCACAATCTCCCTGGCCTGTCAGTGCTGGGTCACGCTCACAGTAGAAAAGTGTTTCCTGATCTTCAGAGGGAACCTCCTGTCTTTCAGTTTTTGCTCATTGTCTCCTGTTCCGTTCACCACCCTCAACCATTCCTGCACTTTTTTTTCCTCTAAGCCACCTGAGTTGGTGATATGTGTTGGCATATCTGGTTTGGTGGCACATCCCAAGGCATCTGAATGTTATTCACTAAGAAATTGTGTCCCAACATGGAACCTGTGTGCTAAACTGAGGAGCAATCTGATAACGCTTGAACCAGATTTCAATAAAATGAAAATGATTATTCTTTCCCCTGCTTGTAGAAAGACTGTTAAGAGGCTTAGAGCTACTTCAAAAACAAGAACAGCAAATAATTTGTTATGTTCTATATCTATTGCAAAATTGCAGTATAATACATGATTCAAGAAGTATATCTCTTGCAAAAACAGCTCTTAGAAATTGTTATCTGACATGGAAGCTTAACCTTAGAAGTGCTCTTCCTTTAAGTGAACAAGTGGGATAATGGGAAAAAACCCCCATATTATGCTATCAAAACCCTGTGCTTTATAGTGCCCTGTGAGTGATCATAGCAATTTTTTCCCTTCTTTTATGTAGAATTGCTCAGCTGAGTGCATCAACTTCCAAATCAAAACACACCCCCATACCCAGAGTAATATATTATTACTAAATCCCTTTTCTGTAGTCTTACTAAAAGTGCATGCCTTTACCCTTAACATCCAAGGGAACTTTCCTGACATCATTCACAATAATGTGTGCTCTACAACAGTAACCCTGCTAAAACAGGTAAAGCTATCCATGTTGAGTAGTATAGTAAAAATGAAATTTAAATAAAAAAGATAAAAGTGTGCTTATATCTAGACAATATTTCTTGAAAATAAATATTATAAGAGGTGCAGATGTAGATAGCTAGTGAGGATCTGTGCCTATGGGATAACAAATAGCATATTCAATTTCATGTTTTGAAAGCTTTGGAAACTAAAACCAGAGGATGAAATAAAATGATTATATGCTTCAGCTGTATGCAGGAGAATATTGCTGCTGACCTTCCAGTGCATGAGTTATGTACAGCAACCCTCAAAGAAAACTCATTCACTTTTGGTAGTTTTTGTCATGGGAAAGACAGAAGCCTAATAAAACAGAACTGTAGAAAAAAATCTGATTGAATTATTTGTTTTTTCTGTGTGACACACTGATGCTGGGTAGCTGGGGGATGCAGAAAGAAACTAGTGTGCCAGCCATATGTGGGTGTTTGATTATTTGCAGTGACAACAGTAATTGCATTTTGTTTGGGCTGAGTGATGTTCATTTTTTTCACAGCACTGTTGGAAGGACAGTTTCTTACTTGCATACTGAGATATTTTAATCTGACACTAATAATAAAGGAACCATTACTCATGATCATGATTGCTAGTTTAATTCTTCCACTATGATGCAGGCTGTTAGTTCCATAGAAACACAGCCCTTTAATCTGGAATGGCTTGGAAAATGGCCAGAATTTGAGATTCATCTCAGGGAGTCAGTAATTTATTCCTTGATAAAAGAGGAATTTTGCCATCCTAAATAAAGATGAACTCTGGATGAAAGTAAATGAATCACTTTTCTAACACTCTTCAAACTTTTTTGCGTTAAAGATTTTTGTTTTCTACAGCACTTGTGTGCCAGTAATTATTGCACATATTCCACATAAGACTAATATACATAAGATTAATATATATGACGTATTAGAATTTTGCAAAAATTTCTCTGGTTCCATGGAATGAGAGGTCTCCTAGCACAAGTAGCCCATTTTCTTCAGTGATACAAGTGGTGTTAAATCAAGGCTCTTGACTTCAGAGATAAAAGCTGACATATATTTCCTAAGAATTTGTTGAAAATGTTTCAGTTTTTGTCTGTGGGATGTTGCAGTTCACAAACATCTCAAACATGTGAAAATGCAGTTAATTGATACAGTATTCCACTGGCATCCTGTACAAACACTAGATTAATCTGTCATTTAAGTATAATTCAAGCACATCCTTTAGACCTTAGGATAGCTGCGGTTTTCACTGCAGATATGAAATAGAGAAACTTCTCTCAGTACTCTCTTGTCATAGTTTTATTTGCTTATTGTGATTTCACAACAATATTATTTCTATAGTTATTGCTATTGTCACCATAACTATAATTACTTTGATTGTTCTGCCTAGGGAATTTAAATCTGAATTATTGATCTTAAAGCTTCCAATTAATTATACAATTATATAATTGCTAACACTGTCAAGGTGGAACCATCTTAAAAAATTGTTGGTTCAGCTGAAATCAATTCCTGCAGGATGAGACACTCTTCTTGCACTGCAGGCTATGAAATGGAGTAAACCATGACCTGACTTATTCCAGCTTTCAGTGACATAAGAAATACTGTCTCCAGAGATTTATTCTATAAGGATCAGTGTGTTTCAATGAACATCATAATTCCTCTTTTCTACAGGGCTTACCTTCTGTAATGTATTTTCATTGGTAATTGAGATGGATTTTTTGAGAAATGGGATTTTTTGAATGATATCTTTTAGTCAGAAGTCTTTTAATAAACATTGTTTTGACTGAGAAATATTTAATATCTCCCTCAATTCTATGAAATTGGTGATTGTAGCAAAGAAGAGGCACGGTAGTTTTCCACTTGTTGCAATTGCACCATTGGCAGTATGCATGTTGATGTAATAACTCTTTCAGAACCACTTATTTAAGGGTGGGTAAATATTTGTCTGGGGAAATTTCCTCTATCTGTTTAGAGAAGAACTAGATTAAGTGCTTAGACTAGATCTCTGACTTTACCCCTAATCCAGCTGATCACAAGATGTGCAGTTGAGTTGATAGACTTTTTTAGATCCAGTATCTGGGGTTTTGAATCATTAAAATTATTGAATACCTAAGGTCAGATTCAAATTTAAAATAGGAATGAAAGTGGAAACATTAGCATTTTAATACAAAATTACATTATTTTAATTCAATGGTACAGAATGTTTCTATCCTAAGTTGGCAAAGTAACAAAGACACGAATAAAATTTTTAAAAATAGAATTTTCGATAATTGCCACCCACCATAAGTGGGTTAAGGTAGGAACTATCATGAAAAATTACTTGCATCTTGCTTGCATGGGATGAATTATCTGTTCTCTTAATATGGACTCTATGAGTGGATTCTGTCTTTCTTTAAATTATTTGTAGTCTGAAATTATACCTTTTATGCTCCAGGGTCTTCACTTCAGGCTTTTTGCCATTGTCAGCAATGCAGTTCTTGTTACTGGAGCTGAACAAGACGTGATGGTTGTTCTTGTATGTATTCTTTTGAGTATTGAGCTGACGCTTCATTTCTGTTCTCTATTACTTTATAATTAACTTCCTGTGCAGTCATCCATATACTCTACCTCTTAATTAAGGTCTCAAAACCTTATTATTTTAATTAACTTTCTGACTCTAACTTTCACAAACAACAAACACAATTTTTAAAAAATTTCTAACAGTTTGTTTATGTCACTGCCAGTCACTATGATCCTCCAGTTGTTCAATTTTCTTTAAACTAACCAAAGAGAATATTCAAGGCCTTTCTTTACTCTCTTCCTGCCTGAACACCTTCTCCTTTTCTATTTTGGCCAAGCTCCTTTGTTTACCTACCTTCTTTGAAATGAAAGTCTCAACATCTTCTTTCCAGGTTGTCATTAATTGAGAATATAGAAATTCATAAGAAAGAGTCATGCTGCCAAAGTTATCTAACAAATATATATATATATATATATATATATATATATAAAAATATATAGTTGAATTATCTGAACTGCTGAGGTTGGAGGTTTCATTAAAACAGCTGAGAAATTGGAGCTGAAAAGTTCTAAAAGAGTTGGTTTCTTATCTATTCACTTGACTGATGAGTCTCTGGCAAACCAGGAATATTTGTGGCTTTTGAATATCCTTGCATGCTACACTGATGTCAGGAACAAGATGTCTTTGGTTCTGAGCTTGCCTCACCCTGTTGTCCATTTCAGACTTTAGCTTGTTTTAGTTTAAATTTTAACCCTCAATAAAACTTTACATTCAGTTAAAATCTCAGAACTTACTTCCCAGATGTAATTTTATTTGTTAGCTTCAGCAAAGTATGGACTTTGTGGGTCAAAGTCATCTGTCTTGTGGTGGATCCAGTGAACACAGAATAAGGAATGACATCCACCTGGAATGGGCTTGAGGGATGCAGAGCACTGTAACAGAGAACAGCGTCTCTCAGCAGATTTGTGGCAAAGCTGGGACCAGGATCCACTCTTGAAACTCCCTGTCTTGGGATGAAAATGACCATTCTGAAGTTGCTGGCTGGAAATGTTCTACAGAAATTGCCTAGCATAAGATATTTTAAATTACTGAATTACTGAAAATTTTCCCAATCTTTTAGTTGGAAACACTGCAGTGCAAAGTTAGCTCAAAAGAATTTCTAATGTCAAGAGGAAGGAAATCTATTGGAAAAATAGAAGTTATGAGAAATAGAACAAGGTCAAAGCTTTTGTTCATGCATTTAAACAAGTGTAGGGTGTTTTATAAATATAACCCCCCTAAAATTTCAGAGTCTCAAATGAAGACTGGAAAGTATTCACTTAAAATGCAAATACATAAAGCATTTTAACCCAGGCATGCAGCAACAATACTAGGTGACATTGTAATGATTTTTCTATTAATTCTGAAATGGCTGTGGGCAAATAATAACTGCTTGAGCTTGAAACAGAATTCAGAATAACTTTTGCCTGCTACATCCTCTTATGAAGATCAACAATTAGGAGATTCATAGCAGGCTTGCTGATGAAACAAAGGTTTCCAGAGAAAGACACATATTTACTGGAAAAATAAATAATTTTAAAGATTATAAGTCATCCCTTAGCCCCATTCCCTGTCCCCTTCCCCTTCCCCTTCTTTCCCCTTCCCCTTCCCTTCCTCATTTAAACCGATAAATGAAACAATCAGCCTGGTGCTTTTCTGCTGGCTATTAGAAATTCTGTGGAAATTCGTGAATGAAATGAAAACACTCTAAAATTCCTTTCTAAGAAAGGAGAATGCAGACTAAGTCCATTAACATGCAGTTATGTGGGATGGGTCTACGGCCCTGCCACTGTCACTGTGTCCTGAACCCTGTGGATTTGATAACGCTGTCTAGCAGCACCCATTTACTGTTGGAAGTTCCAGCTTTTCAGGTGATGTCTAAAAACAGTGTCCCAGGGCCATAATGAGAAATTTGAGGAAGATCTCAAGACAGATGCCTGGGAATGGATACTTAGCAGCCAGATCACTGCCACTGGAGGGACTGACTGTCCACTGTAGAGGCTCCACTTGTCTTTAAGCATTTTTGGATCAACCAGAGAAGTACAAATATTATGCCACATGAGATTTTTGTGTAATATCACAGGGTGTGGAAAAGCTTGTTGTACTCTTTTGTTTCCACTTCATCTTTTCAAATGAAATCAGGTGGAGTGGAAACGCTGTTTTATTTTTTTTTTGGACATTGAAATCAATGTACTATTTTCCTCTTTCTGTCCATTGGTTAGAATGTTATCTAAAACAGTACATTCATAATCCCTGAAGCCTTTCCACTAAAATGATTCACTGATTTACTGCAGAATCAGTTTGCAGTTCCAAATTGGTATTCAGTCCATTTGGCAGATTTCATTGAAGAACCATTTAAAAATAATTTTTCTAGACAGGTAGAATGACTTGATATATTCTACAGTTTATTGGTTTTGAGCTATTGTTGGCATTCATAACACTGCTGACAAAATGGTGAAAATGTAGTAGCTGTTCTGTTTGGTGAATTTTTCATTCTTTATGCTTTTCCATATTAGAACATCTAGTCCTGTGAATTGTGTGACTTCTAGTCTTTGTTTCTTGCCAACAGTGCTAAAGATTTTCTGTTATGGTTTATTTTTAATTAATATGATCAGGTTAGTACCTTGGTGTTTATGCCTGTTTTCCTGTTAAACCTCCTAGCACTTCCCTGAGAAACAGTGGAAATTTTTTGGCTGTATCGAAACTACCTCTTTTTAAGCTGTTTATAGATTTTCCAGTTTTCTCTGTCAATTTCACAGCTCCTTTAATTTTCCAAAACCCAACAGTTGTATATACTGCTCATCAAAGTCCACCTTGATACCATTACTCTCAAAATCATGGTATGGACAAAAGGCACCTTGATTATGGAGTTGAGACATTAATGCTGGTTGAAATGTATAATTGAAATAGAACAATGAGTTGTCCTGAGTCCAGCTGCAATGAAAACCCTAATTAACCTAGAAAAGTCTCATTAGTAATACAGTGCAAAATGTCAGACCGGAACATCTGAGCTTCAACACTTTTTCTTCAGCTGATGGCAAAGCTGAGCTTCCAACTTGAATTCCTGACTTTGCTGGGAAGACCAGGAGAGATACTTCACAACGAGCTAGGAATGTACTGGCATCTTCACAGGGTGGGTGTGATACTCATGTCTGTTTGCCTTTCTCCTCAGCATCTAATCTGCTTGTCTGATTTTGTTTGCTTTCTTCCCCATAAGAGTAGCACCTCACACGCTCTCTGTTCGCTGTTTCCTAGTTAATGTACTTTCTTCCATTCTCCTCATTGTCTCTGAAACCAGATAGCTGTAACAAATTCACCAGGCTGCGCTCCTGCTCTGACTGTGCTCTGTGATTTGTGTTTGCACTCTGAGCCCTCCTGCCACCAGATGTGTCTGAGCTCTGCCCCTGTACATTGTGTTCTGCATGGGACCAGGCCTGGCCTCTTATCGATGTCAATCAAACCAACACCAACCCAAATTTAAGCAAGTTATTTGACTGATAGAAAATTGTTGTTGCAGCTAAACAAACTAAAGGTTCTCAGGCCAAGACCAGCCCAAACAAGCTCTGAGACCCTGAGGCATCAGGTAACTACAGAGCACATGGGCCCTTATTAGAAATAGCTTAGTCATATTTGCCAGGCCATAAAGTTAAGTCTGATGACCTGTATGTGCTATATTCTGCTATTTTAAGACAAATCTTTAAAAACAGATGTTTTGGTAAAAAGCCCCAAGCTTTCAAATTTCTCTTCTTCACATTTTCTTGTTTCATAAATCAATTTTAAATGGTGCAATTGAAGAGCCTGGAGTATCTATCTACTTTCTGCTTTTAAAAAAAGTATTTTAAAATTCTGTATTCATTCGTATGTACATATAATTCTAAAAATTTTTTTTCATTTCTCTTAAACATTAGTCAAATATTAATATTATTTTCTCTGCCATAACTTTATTTCTACTACCAGCTTGCTTAATTTTAACAATAAAATAAAGCTTAGGCTTTATTTCAGCTTATGTTCTTATGTCAGTGCATAAGTCTGAAATACAATGCTTTCTCATTTCATTTAGAGCAAACATGCATCTTGCTTTTTCTTTTAATATTAACAACACACCGTGTTTTCTTCTTTTCTCTCACTAAGATTGGTAGAAATGCATGCTCTTGCAAGTACTAAAGGTGACCTTTCAGACTGACTCAATCTTCGTATTTTTTACAAAGAGCTTGTAGTTCCTCAGGCTGATTGTCCACCCTGAAAACAATAGAACACATTAATGTTTATTCAGTGTTTGCTCAAGCAGTGGTAGCTGGCCCAGGAGATTCCTATGACTAATGCTACTATTAACAATAATTCAATATCCCAGGAAGGATTTGCTGCTTTATGAGAAAGTTATAGGAAAATTAGCTTTTTAAATCAAACACAGTGTGAATGGGTTGCGCTGGTTTAGGAGACCCAAAGTATCTGGTGCTGCCACTGGAAAGTCTGAGCAGAAGACAGTGAGTAGGAGTCCTTCTTATTGTGAGTAGCATCTCCTGGGATGGCAGAAACTGCTTAAATTTCCCCAAAATGTGAACATTCTGTTTCCCAAAGAGATGGGTTACGTACTTGTGTGCAGCACCTTTCTTTGTAACCATCAGATAACTGCAAAAACTAGGTACCAGCAGCATTTCAAGAATCTCTTTAGTCTATTGAAGAAAAGTCAGTGAAGTGAAAAGTTATGGAAAATTCTCTGCATGTGCTCAATCTTTTGGTAACTTAGATGATGTACAGGATTACTTATTCTTAGTTCAACTATGCCTGAGGGCCTCTAAGTCTGTATGAGGAGGAGCAGCAGAGGAGGACAGAGAAAGGGGTGCTGCTGTTACTGCAGGACAACACCTGTGAGGGGAGCCCAAGGCTGTCCTGCACCTCCAGCCAGCTCCAACAACCCCATCACAGCCCCCCTCTCCCAGCCCTAAAATATGCAGCAGCTCAAATCCCCATTCTGGATTTACCAGAATCTTTAAACGAAGATCATCCTCAGTCTTCCCTGAGTCCATCAGGCAGTGTCCACAATGGAAAATTAAACAGGTGTACAACTGCTCTTGGTTCCGATGCTGACTGGCATTGAACGTCTGCAATCAACTAATGCTACTAATTAATCTTCCTAACCCTGCAAACTGAGGTGGTTGGCAGTTGTTTGTGATCCCTCACAAACTTTGCCTGGGAAGGTTTGAGAGAGAGGGAATTTGCACAGTCCAAACTGTACCAGACACTGCAAAAACAAGACAGAGATGTCTCAGTTGTAGCATCTGATGAGGTTTTTTACCTCCCTTTCCTTATGCATATAGAAGTAATTTTATACTTCATAATTTGATCACTTCTGCTTTATATAAGTAATTTAAAGGCAGCTACTGCACTGGCACTCCTGTTTAATTCCTTTCCTGCATTACTCTGCATTTGCTTCTCTGCTTCTGGTAAAGGTTCAGAGTCCATGAATCTGCCCAGTAAATTTGAGTGTCAGGTTTCATGACCTCTCTCAGTTTTGCGCACTGGAACTGTGGCACTCTTGATTCTTCAGGTCTTGTCAACTGAGCAGCAGTGTGAGTTTTTTGCATGTAAAATATCAGTCTCAAGGTATTAGCACACAGAAAAGTGCAATTTAACTGACAACCTTCATATGCATTTTTCTTGACAGGATTAATCATACACCTCCCATATTTGTTCCATATAAATTGCACATTACTGACTTCTTGGGGTGTCTTAGGAAAAACCTACTTAGCTTGTTGAAAGCATTTGTTTTGACAATCCTTTGTCTGTGTTAATTGCAGTCAAACAACAGAGCTGGTAGAAATTGACTTTCTCATTATCTGGGAGGCATTTAAGTTGCAGTACGGAATGGAATTCAGTTCTGCCTAAAACAATATAAATGTAAAAACGTGAAATATTTTTTAATAATTCCAGTTACAGTCAGTAAGCATCTGAGCTAAAAACAAAGAGCCTTTGCTTTTCTTTCTCCCCATGGCTTTTCTTTCATTGAGAGTTGAATCTGTCCCTTGTACATGGACATCAACAGTTCTGCAACTGCATTCAATGGAACAGAATCTTTTGGGATTTTTTAACTCCTTGGGGACAGAAATTACTGATCAGTATGGTGAAAAGATGCTTAGACAATGCATGGGAGCTGAGTATTTTCTTGGTTGCCTTTAAAGTAGTACCCCAATACCATTACTGTTATAATCTCCAATGTAAGAGGAAACACTGCATACTTGGTCTCCATAATCTAATCCTGTTTAGTGAGTAACACTTGATATTCTGATATAACTGTTTGTCGAGTGTTCCAAGTGGAATGTTCTATATTGAAATCTTGTGAAGTAAAAATGTAGACAAAAGAAATCTATTTAGGCTTATGTCTGTTTTTTTTTTAAAGTCAGAACAATGTTTTATTCTGTCCATGACAGGGACCAATGGTAAATGTGACACCATAGGACACAACAGTTTTTCTACATGTCCAATTATATGAAATCTTGCTTTCAAGAGACTGTGTCCCTAGCTTTGAAAAGGTAGCAATGTTTATTTGCTTTCTGATACAGAAGAATTAAAAGGAGGTTAAGGCAGGATTTTGAAACTTGAACAATGACTCAAACTCAGATTTGTAGTCACTTTTGATGCAAAGTTGAGTCAAGCACACAAGCTCTGTGCAATTTCACATTCTTATTCTATCTCTATGTGTCTCATTTTTTTGATGTTTAACTGAACTACATAGAGCAGAAAAATGTATCCAGCCATGTACTTCAGGTTTTTTTCCTGATTCTCTGTGAAGAGAAGGAAGCTCTGACTTGCCTTGATGGTTGTACTGTTTATCTGGTGTAACTTTATCATTACTCCTTTTATATCCCCTCTGTAACCTAAATAATACAAGCTTTTAAATTTGCATGCAGGGTTGGCAAGGTACAGGGAGAGGGAGTCAGTTTCTTGCAGATACAGCATTTAACAACACAGCATGCATCCCTGTCACTCCTCCTCTTCATAGGTCAAAAGCTGCATTAATATGCACCACAACAAACCATTTGGAGCTAAATGGATTCATTCAGGTAGAGAAGAATTTGACTTAGTACTCTTGTATGAATTCTCCTACTCTATGGAAAACAGACCTAGGAGAAACTAAAATTTACTGTCATTAATTTCAGAGGTAATTTTGAAAGTTTGGTTCAGATATTACATTTATAAATGTCAAATCACAAAAATAAAAAGTATCAGCTTTTTCCTATGAATATTTTAAAGAAATTAGGTAATCACATTATTTTATGCGGTTCCTGTTGCTAACTTAATTAAGTCTTAAAAGAATTAAATAAGCTTAACCAGTCCCTCTGGAGGCTGAAAACCTGATTGTTTAAGCATAGAAATGTTCCTAAAAATAGAGATGGCAGGATATTTGAGGATTCGCTTAGATAAAAATTACAGAGGGATATCTAAAGCTGGGATAAACATGACATCTCTTTTCTCTCATTGACGATTTCAGATATTAAAAAGTTATTTTATTTTTTTAACTTTTAAAGTGATTTTGTTACTTTTTCTTTTGTGCAAGCACTATTGAGTTTTGAGCGGTTGCTGGCTCAGTAGCACTGGTGAGCAAAGTAAACAGTCTTTATTTCCCCTATGAAGTGAGCATAAGAGTGGACAATCGCAATAATATGCAAATAATATGCAAACAAATGATAGTTACATACAGTAGTTTTTAAAGTGTAGATTAAGTCAAACTGAATTGAAAGACCTCTCACAAGAAAGGAGAGGATATGAAAGAAATAGTGTTTGCAGAAAGCTTATTCAAGGCATTAAAAAAGAAGTGGATCTTAAGAGACAAAAACTCTGATGAGAACAGAAATATTGCAGGTAAACTATATAAGAAAAAGATTTATAATGTATGTGCAAAAAACTATACATCACAAAAAAATGAATATTCAAAGTACCTTAACTTAATGCTTTGTTTTTCATCTAATGAGGAACATACCTGAAAGAAAACATTAAATTCAACATGGCAATAAGGAAAACAGCTCTGTTGCCAGTTCTGTATGTTCAGCAAGAAGCAAAAATAACTAGATTCTGCTCCCAACTTAATGCTAAACCTGAACTTTTCTTATATGCAAATAGAATACACAGTCATTGAAAAGTGCATTTTTAGTGTACCACCGTTTTGCCTTGCAGTTCTTGCCAGGGTTTGCACTTTAGTTTTACTGTTATCTTTCCCCTTTTAGAATGTTAAGGGTTGGAAGGTACCTTAAAGATCATCAACTCCCACTGCCACTGGCAGGGACACTTCCCAGTAGACCAGTTTGCTCAAGGCATTATCCAACCTTACCTTGAACACTGACAGGGTCAGGGTATCCACAACTTCTCTGGACAAACTGTTCCTGTGTCTAAGCTCCCTCACAGTAAACAATTTCTTCCTAGTATCTAACTTCAATTTCCTCTCTTTCATTTCGAAGCCATAATTCCTTGTCCTATCACTATAGTTCCTGACAAAGTGTCCCTCTCTGGCTTCACTGTAGTCTCCTTCAGGTACTGGAAGGCTGTCATGAGGTCCCCCTGTAACCTTCTCCTCTCCAGGCTCTTCAGCCCCAACTTTCTCAGCCTGTCTTTGCAGAAGTTCTCTAGTCTTTTATATTTTATTAATGTTGTGGCCCTTCTCCTGACTTGCAGTTCCATCCCCCTGAGGTTGGAGGCCCCAGAACTGGATGCAGTACTCCAGGTTGGGTGTCACAAAAGCAGGGTTGAGGGGCAGAATTACCTCCTGTGACCTGCTGGCCATGCTCCTGTTGATGTAAACCATTAATTGGGTTTGTGGGCTGTGAGCTGCCTCGTGTTGAGTTTTTCATCATGCATCACATCCAAGTCTTTCTCTGCAGGGCTGCCCTCAAACACTTCTCACCCAACCTGTAGGTGTGTTGGGACTGCCACGACCCAGGTGTAGGACCTTGCAATTTGCTTTGTTGAACCTCATAAGGTTTGCATAGTTCCACCTTTCAAGTGTGGAGAAGTCCCTGTGAATGGCATCCCTTACCTCCAGCGTGTCAACTGCACCACATGGTTTTTCTTGTGTCTTTTTCTATTTTTTTCCTTCCCAATCACACTGAGCCAGCCCTACCCCAAAGCATTTTGGTTTTGCTTTTGAAAGTAAGAAGAAAATTGTCCCTCCTCTGATCTCCAAAATTAGATTTTCCTCATTCTTCAAGTGCATAATAAGGAATATTTATGCAAAGCAAATATTCAGTGTTCAAGAACAAGCTAATTGGGTTCTTTTCATAATTGGTAGTTTATTGCCCATTTGTATTCAAAACTGTTTCTGCTGAACTCCCTGAGCTGTGAAAAGCAGACACAATGCTTTTATATTACATACTTTTCTTAGCTGTCAAGCCTAACTAAAGAGTCCCTTGCTTTTATTTAGAAAAGACCTTTGCAATGTCTTCAGATATGAGGAACAAACTTTTACAGGTTAATGCTTGAACTGATGCTGTGTCAATGTTATTGTCCCATTCAGAAAGAGTGCAAGAGCCTCCCAGGCTTTAGGTCCATCCTTCCCATCTGGGAATCCCATTGTAGAAGTATTACCTAGAACAAAACCTTTTTTGGGGCAGTAGCCTACACCTCACTGTGCATCTTCCTCCAGATTTCTCTTTTCAGATTCCTTAGGCTGTACATCAAGAGGAGTTTCTTTGCTTATGCTTGCAAGAATTGCATGTGTATCAGAGTACAGTAATTTCACGATTATAAGCCGCACCATTTTGACTAAAATTTTGGTCTGAACCCGAAGTGCAGCTTATAATCAGGTGCGGCTTATATATGGACAAAGAACAAAAAGTTGCTGTTTTCGTTTGGAGGACAGGTGTCTGCTGAGAAAAGCAGGAACTTCTCTTTGAAATGGAGAATGTAAACCCCCTCCCTCCAAATTATTATCATTTTGAAATCAAGGGGCTTTCAGGCAAAAATATGGAAATTAGGAATAACAGTTCTTTTCTAGGGAAATCAAAATAGAAATACAGTACTACAAAGAAACAAACTCCAAACCCTGACAAAGTCAGAGTACCACCTTACATCCCGTCAGGCAGGGTGTTGGTAGCAGTCCCATTAAATGGTGGCTGCAGTCCTCTTGCAGTGACAGATGTGGCTCAGTTGGAGCAGTGCTCCTGTACAAGGTGCAGTTTCCCTCCGGAGGTCCAGTGGTGATGCGGAGAAATTCGGTTTTCCTCTGGAGTCCAGCGGAGAAAGGGGCTACCTTAGTGTCCCAAAACCTCTGTTTTTATCTTGGTAAGAAATGTTGGGCTCTTCCCCCTGGCTGGAGCAACTTTTGATGGGATGCAGTAATTTTCTCCGTCCCACAGTGGGACTCAATGGGCCATTAGCAGAAAATGACTCCCTGGAAGAAGGATGGGTTGTGAAAAGATAAAGAACAATGCCCTGCCTGGTTTCAATGGATGGCCCATTAGCAGAGCATCTGCCGTTGAGATAAGGATCACTGTCCCCACCCTCAACAGATAGTGATAGAATAGATACCTTTTATCACACTCTGTATTGTAACATGCGGCTTATAATCAGGTGCGGCTTATATATGGACAAAAAAACAAAAAGTTGCTGAAACCCGGAAGTGCGGCTTATACTCAGTGTGGCTTATAATCGGGAAATTACTGTACTATAAAAATACCGTTCTAGTTCTGTTTATTAAACACACTTTGGTCCTCAGTAAAATTCCCTGACAATGATAATGAAGAAGAAGAGAAACAACCATCAGCAACTCATATAGTTATTCGGTTGGATATATTAATGTTTACAGACTGTCAGATACAGACTATTTTTGTCACAACAGCTAATCTGTGCTGTTTGGTAATTTGAAAGTATAATAAATGTAAAGGTTAAGACAAAAAAAAAATCTATGCTCATAAATTTAATTTTTCTTAATGAAGTTCACAACGAATGCTGCAGAAACCTGGAACTCAACTCTTGCTATTTAATGTATTCCATGTGTCTAGCAGAAGTCCATAGATCTCTAGGTACAAAAAGAATTTGGGATTAAAACTACAGTAATTTCACGAATACAAGCCGCAGCAATTTGACATAAATTTTGGTGGAAACCCAGAAGTGTGGCTAATAGTCGGGTGCGGCTAATATATTGATAATTTTCTGACATTTACAACCCCAGACGTGCCAGCCAGAGTGCCGAGCCAAGCACCGGCCAGTAAAAGCCGGCATTTTGCAATTGTTACAGTGTTACCGTGTTGCCCTGGCTCCCTGCAGGCAGCACGGGGGGCGGGGAGAAAGGCGGGAGAGCTCTCTTCTTCCCTCCTCTGCCCCAGCCCGGGGGAGGAGGGGGGGGGCGCCGCCATTGCCGCGGCCCGGGGAGCCGACGTGTGGGGGGCGCCGCCATTGCGGCGGCTCGGGGAGGAGGCGGGGTGCTTTGTCCGCGCCCGCCGCCGGCGCCACGGGCGCAGGAAAGCTCCGTCCCCGCCTGCCGCCGCTGCCATAGGAGCGGGGGAAGCTCCGTCCCTGCCTGCCACCGCAGGGCAGCGCCGACCCGGGGTGACCGAGCCCAGAGGCAGTGGCGGCCGGCCCCGAGCGGCAGCACCGGGCTGGGCCACCTGGCCCCTTCAGCGGCCCCTAGCGGGCCGAGCCTGCACAGCCTTAGCTCAGCCAGTAAACCCCGCCCTCCCGCGGTTCTGTTACTAATTGCACGTGGGTCCTCACTGCGAACGACAGAGCTGCTTATACTCAGTGCGGCTTGTATTCGTGAATTTACTGTAAATACTACTGCATCCAAAGGGTGCCTTTTTTTCCCAACTACTCATTTCTGCGCTCCAATAACTTGGAATTATGCTACTTTTTATGAATTAATCTTCAAAGCTGATAATATTTTCATGAGTTTCAATTAGCTACTGCATGAACAGAGCTTGTTGTTTTACAAAATACACTGTTTTTTGGCATCTTTGTTGGACGTAGCTGTGTGGAAAGAGGAATTATCCAGATTGCAGTTTACTTACTAGAAGAAAACATGTGGACAGCCTTTAATTACAGATCATGTGGAAAACACATTATTAAATAGAAAATTCTTGTTAAGAACCTTTGTTGCAAATAGAATTAAACTGAGATGAACTTAACTACCAAAGTGGTATTTATACTTGCTGTATAAAGTCAAAACATTGAGTAACTAAAATACATCTTTCAAATTAAATGGATTTTAATGGAGAGAGAATTGCCTTCTCAGATGTGTTATATAAACAAATCAAACACTTCATAAACCAGGATCTGTGTTTTTATCCGTGACGAAAAAAGACAATATTGGTCCCATGTAGTTATATTTACTTCATAAGTTGCAGTTTGGGAACAATTTCCATCAGTATCATCCACCAGTCCTGGCTCTTTAAAACCTTAGTTCTGTACACCTCTATGTGGGTCTCTATAAGCCTGTTATTCCTTATTCCCTTCTACAGAAATGTCTGTTTGCCTTGCTTATCTGTGCCACAAATTCAGCTTATGTTGATCATCTCCATGTATAACAAGACCATTAATTGGTGAAGAAGTGGAGAGACAGAAGGGTAGAGGATTCTGTGAATCTGAGCTCTACAGTGTAGATGTTTATTAGAACATCTTTGTATGCGACTGTTATTTATTTGGATATGGTATTAATTTAATTTTCCACAAAATCTCTATTCTATTGCAAGTTTTAGTTTGATGAGCACTGTTGGGTCTGATTTATGGCCTCAGTACCTCAAAAACCAAAAACCCTCCAGGGACTATGAAAGACATATCAAAGCATAATCTTTCTGCCTCTGGGTACTGCAGACCCACGTATTACATTTCTTTATGGACTCATTAGTTCAACCTTGCTGCTATGGATCACAAGAGCACAAAGACAGCAGCCATTTGTTACTCTCTCCAGCAGCAACTCGTGAAAGAGGTTTCATATGATCACATACATAATACCAGAGGATTTTGCTTGGTGTTAGAAACCTTATAGTCCTATAATTTACTTAAGAACTAAACCCAGCTTCAGGAATAAAGCGAGGATGAAAAGATACTGCAAGACCTCAGCTCTTTGGAAGGAAGACTGCACAAGGTTTGCAGAATACTGGCTCAAATAATTTTGCCCAAAGAGTAAAACTGGCAACATTACAGATGACACAGATGTAACTGGAGACTGGACACAGGATCAGATCAGGCAATCCTATGGCCTCTTCTTTATTGATGGAGTTCAGTTACCATTCACCTAAAAGGGGCAGAACAAGGATCTCAAAATCTCACCTCAACAGCATTGGTGAAAAAGAGTAAGAAACTAATGCATCTTGCTGTTAAATCTTAGTGTGGGAAAAATATATGCAGCTTAGTAAAATGGGATTTACTAAAAAAAGGTCAAAAGACTGCCATCCCACAGTGATGAATAAGTATTTGTGCAGAGCAGGACTACAAAAATTGCTTGGAAATACAGCAGTGTGCATGCTTGGTGGGAGGGAGGTAGAAATAAAGTAAAAAAAGTGCATTGAAATAAATAATAAAGGTATGCCTCTACATTCGGAAGCAAACCTGAGTCTTTGTAGTCTCTATCTTGTCAGAATATCATTGAGGTGAATTGAAATCACTAATTAATCAACACTTCTCCAGCATCTGATATCTCCCCTCCAATTTTAGTAGATTGAGAAAGACAGAATGAGGAACCCTCGAATATCAATGCTGTTGTATACGGATGACTAAAGGAATATTGAGGTGGACCTTTCCAAAAGACAGTTTGCAATCCATTGCAATAGATCTCATAACAATCACTGCTTGATTTGATGTTACCAAGAAAATTTATATTCCACACATGCGTTAATGAGAATTGAACTCCATTGCTGACTGCAACAACACGATTTATACCTTGACAGTAATATAGTTAAATAAATTTCAGAAATTTAGAAATATAGTAGCCTTCTTCCTTTAAAAATTTGAAAAGTAACATCAGTCTGGGTTTGACAAAGTAGTTAAGTATAGGAGGAATAACACATCTCTGCAACGTGGAGTGTGTGGAGTACCTGCCAATACTGGGCTGTTTAGTGAAAAGATGCGAGGACTGATTGTACTGTGATGTGTCAGGAGATATCAGCATTGATTTATGCTGTTCAGGACACACAGAACAACTTTCAATTATTGCTAATGGAATGTGGAGCTCCTTCATTGTTCTCTGTATCTCCAGTCTTTCCTACATCACTTCAATATAAAATTGACAAATAAGAATTTGAACATTCTAACATATAAAGATCTCAGTGAAAAGTCATCTATTTCTCAAGATTTTCTGATTCATGGGCAGGAAGCATATTTTTGTACAAGACTGACTTTTCTGTTGAAATTTTGTCCTTTCCTTTATTTTGTCAGTGTTTATTCTGTCTTACAATTGTTGCCTTCTGCTATGGGCTATCAGGCTGCTGCACTTGTGCGTGCAAAACCCTTGCTTCCAAAGAGATGCTACTCGGGGTTTTACCTTGCTAAGAAACAAGCAATTTAATTGCTATAGGAGATGTGTTAACAAAGGCTGTGCTGGTGCAAAAGTGAAGACTTTAGCTTTTACTCCCCTTGTGCATTTTCCAGGTCAAGACTGCTAAACCTGGGTCTGGAGTAACCAGATATTGCTCTTTCTAGTGCTGCTACAGCCTCTCTGGGTTGCCATTGCCCTCTTGTTCATCCACACCTTTGGTAAATGTTAGCCTAAGTCTTAATTTTGAGATGCATTGACTCTCCTTTTTGTTACTGCCATCCTTTCTCTGCAGCTGTATAGGCTGATTTCATTGAAAGAACAATCAACTACACAGTTTGCAAATTACAGTAATTTCACGACTATAAGGCGCACCCTTTTGACTAAAATCTCCCCCCAAAACCGGAAGTGCGCCTTATAGTCCGGTGCGCCTTATCTGATCTACAAAGTTGCAACATTTGCCACCCCGGAAGTGAGAGCCCGCCGGCATCGGGGCCGTCCCCGCGCGGGGCGGACCCGCCGGCATCGGGGCCTCCCCGCTGGCATCGGGGCCGCCCCCGCGCGGGGCGGACGCGCCGGCTTCGGGGCCGCCCCCGCGCGGGCCGTCCCGCCGGCATCGGGGCCGCCCCCGCGCGGGGCGGACCCGCCGGTATCGGGGCCGCCCCCGCCGGCATCGGGGCCGCCCCCGCGCGGGGCGGACCCGCCGGTATCGGGGCCGCCCCCGCCGGCATCGGGGCCGCCCCCGCGCGGGGCGGACCCGCCGGTATCGGGGCCTCCCCGCCGGCTTCGGGGCCGCCCCCGCGCGGGGCGGACCCGCCGGTATCGGGGCCTCCCCGCCGGCTTCGGGGCCGCCCCCGCGCGGGGCGGACCCGCCGGTATCGGGGCCGCCCCCGCCGGCATCGGGGTCGCCCCCGCGCGGGGCGGACCCGCCGGTATCGGGGCCTCCCCGCCGGCTTCGGGGCCGCCCCCGCGCGGGGCGGACCCGCCGGTATCGGGGCCTCCCCGCCGGCTTCGGGGCCGCCCCCGCGCGGGGCGGACCCGCCGGTATCGGGGCCGCCCCCGCCGGCATCGGGGCCGCCCCCGCGCGGGGCGGACCCGCCGGTATCGGGGCCGCCCCCGCCGGCATCGGGGCCGCCCCCGCGCGGGGCGGACCCGCCGGTATCGGGGCCGCCCCCGCCGGCATCGGGGCCGCCCCCGCGCGGGGCGGACCCGCCGGTATCGGGGCCGCCCCCGCCGGCATCGGGGCCGCCCCCGCGCGGGGCGGACCCGCCGGTATCGGGGCCTCCCCGCCGGCTTCGGGGCCGCCCCCGCGCGGGGCAGACCCGCCGGTATCGGGGCCTCCCCGCCGGCTTCGGGGCCGCCCCCGCGCGGGGCGGACCCGCCGGTATCGGGGCCGCCCCCGCCGGCATCGGGGCCGCCCCCGCGCGGGGCGGACCCGCCGGTATCGGGGCCGCCCCCGCCGGCATCGGGGCCGCCCCCGCGCGGGGCGGACCCGCCGGTATCGGGGCCTCCCCGCCGGCTTCGGGGCCGCCCCCGCGCGGGGCGGACCCGCCGGTATCGGGGCCTCCCCGCCGGCTTCGGGGCCGCCCCCGCGCGGGGCGGACCCGCCGGTATCGGGGCCACCCCCGCCGGCATCGGGGCCGCCCCCGCGCGGGGCGGACCCGCCGGTATCGGGGCCGCCCCCGCCGGCATCGGGGCCGCCCCCGCGCGGGGCGGACCCGCCGGTATCGGGGCCTCCCCGCCGGCTTCGGGGCCGCCCCCGCGCGGGGCGGACCCGCCGGTATCGGGGCCTCCCCGCCGGCTTCGGGGCCGCCCCCGCGCGGGGCGGACCCGCCGATATCGGGGCCTCCCCGCCGGCTTCGGGGCCGCCCCCGCGCGGGGCGGACCCGCCGGTATCGGGGCCGCCCCCGCCGGCATCGGGGCCGCCCCCGCGCGGGGCGGACCCGCCGGTATCGGGGCCTCCCCGCCGGCTTCGGGGCCGCCCCCGCGCGGGGCGGACCCGCCGATATCGGGGCCTCCCCGCCGGCTTCGGGGCCGCCCCCGCGCGGGGCGGACCCGCCGGCTTCGGGGCCACCCCCGCGCGGGGCCGGCCCGCCGACATTGGGACGGCTCCCTTGCGGGGGGTGTTAAAGCCGCAGGAATCGGATCGGCTGCTGCGCGGGGGGGGCGAAAGCCGCAGGGATCGGATCGGCTGCTGCGCGGGGGGGGCGAAAGCCGCAGGGATCGGATCGGCTGCTGCGCGGGCGGGGCGAAAGCCCCCGGAAACACGGCGGTCGCCGCGCGGGGGGGGCGAAAGCCCCCGGAATCACGGCGGCCGCCGCGCGGGGGGGGCGAAAGCCCCCGGAATCACGGCGGCCGCCGCGCGGGGGGGGCGAAAGCCCCCGGAATCACGGCGGTCGCCGCGCGGGCGGGGCGAAAGCCCCCGGAATCACGGCGGCCGCCGCGCGGGGGGGGCGAAAGCCCCCGGAATCACGGCGGTCGCCGCGCGGGCGGGGCGAAAGCCCCCGGAAACACGGCGGTCGCCGCGCGGGCGGGGCGAAAGCCCCCGGAATCACGGCGGCCGCCGCGCGGGGGGGGCGAAAGCCCCCGGAATCACGGCGGCCGCCGCGCGGGGGGGGCGAAAGCCCCCGGAATCACGGCGGTCGCCGCGCGGGCGGGGCGAAAGCCCCCGGAATCACGGCGGTCGCCGCGCGGGTGGGGCGAAAACCCCCAGAAGCACGGCGGCCGCTGCGCGGGGGGGGCGAAAGCCCCCGGAATCACGGTGGCCGCCGCGCGGGGGTGGCGAAAACCCCCAGAAGCACGGCGGCCGCCATGCGGAGAGGGGGAAAACCGCCAGAATCGGAGCGGCTGCCACGCGGGGAGGGGGCAAGCAGCTGGAATCGGGGCAGCGGCGGCACGGGGCAAGCCTGCCGGCATTGGGTCACCCGGAGCGCCAGGGAACTCCCGGAACAGCGGGGCCCTGGGGATGCTGCACGGAGCGGCGGTGGGCATAGCCCGGCCCTGCCGGGTACAGGCAGGCCCGGGAGCCAATGGCTGCCGGATTGAGGCGGGGCCTCGGCCAGCAAGCGTGCGGGAGGAGCTGGGGGCGGAGCCTCGCTGCAAAAAAAAACCCGGTGCGCCTTATAGACCGGTGCGCCTTATCTGATCTACAAAGTTGCAAAATGTGCCGGCTCCCGGGGGGTGCGCCTTATAGTCCGGTGCGCCTTATGGTCGTGAAATTACTGTATATTATTACCAATAGTTGTAAAAAGTAAGTATCTCCCAGTGTGACATGAACAGAGAATTGCTCAATCTAAATCTAAAAAGTACCTGTTTTGAAATTGGACTCATATCTATTAACAAATTAAACTTTAAAAATGCTTAGGATTTGGATTTTATGTTTATTCTTGAAATTCAGCTGTGTGGAAACACATTGGACTCAGAAATACACTTACCCAGGTCTAGTTCAAGCTTGCCTTTGAAGTATGCAAACTTGCAGAACAGAATAATTACAGTGCAATTACCTCCCATTACAGCAGAGGCAAACAGCTGGCACGGTGCTGTTTGTTATGTGTGAGCAATGTGGTTGGGATCCCATAGAACACAGCTATAAATTATCTCTGTCTCTGAGAAATTACAGTAAAAAAAAAAACAAAACCAAAATGAGAAAACCATATGTAAACACATTTATAATAGGAGAATTATTTAAAATATCATTGTGAGAGAAGGAAAAAGGAAAACCTCTCATGCAAGAGTTACACTACATTTTAAAAATTTGATTTTTAATATATTTAATTTGGATGCTATGTGTCTGTCTCATTCAGAAATCCTACTGAGATATAGTTGAAACAATGATAAATCCTAGTCACCTACAGTCTTGCTGCTTGGGAAAATCTGCCCATTATCAACGCAAAATTATTCTGCGAGAGTCACTCTTTTGAATGTGCAGTATGTAATCAAAGACTTGTCAACAGAAACCTCCTCTCCTTTGGCAAAATGAAAAATAAATTTAATTGATGATGGTACACAGTCACCAACTTAGCATATTTTATGGCATAGCATTGTGTGGATAGTAAGTGTCTATTAAAGAGAGATCTTTTTCAGAAATAACACAGATTTGGTGTTAAATACAGGCTATTAAATATCATTAAGCGCTCATGGCTTTTATTAAAATGTGTTTGAATGCATAAGATACTTGTAATTGTCCTATCTGAAGGACTTGATTCCAACTTCAAAATGTAATTCAACCCCACAGAAAGACAGGTATTATTTTTTCTTGGGAAAGTGAAAAAAATATTGAAATTTGACAGCAGCATAATTTAAAAAGCTGCCTTAATTAAAGTTTCTGAAGGGGTGCTTTGAATTAGTATTGCCTTGACACATGGTCATTCTCTGGGTACAGTGTCTTTTGTCCAGTCCTAGCCAGTAAGGTTCATGGTCATCTTTGGTGAAAAGCCTGCGCAATTCCTACTTTAAGAAGCTATGTTCAGATCAGGGATGATTTTCTCTCAGGAGGACTCAGGTATACATTTTCAGTTTATGTGAAACAAGTATCTTCTCTAAATGTTTAGACTGCACTTAAAAAGAAAATAAAAATTTGTCAAGTTAGGATCAAGACCAAAGACTCCAGGGGGACGTGAGTGCTAGTAAAAGTCAGCAGAAAAATCACACGTGGCTAATCAGTGACTGGAAGTGTGGTGCTACGATTGATTCCCTAGATTGCCTTCCTGCTAGTCTGAATCTTCATGCACGATGGAAAAAAATCATGTCTATCTGCCTCATTCCAATTTATGATATCCTACAACTCTTCAGAAGTTTTGTTGAAAGAAATACTAGCTAGGATGGTATAGCATCTAGCATTAATGTTTAATTAAAAGAGGAAAGAAAAACATGATAATCATTCTGTGCAATTTTCCACTGAGTTAAAATTAGAGTATGTTGTTATTGCTGAGGAGATTTACTTGACATTGAGTTTTTGAGGTTTTATGATAAGGAAATTTTTATATCAATTTAAACCTGCTTAGTTTTATGGATTTAAAATTCTTTTATATTCTTACATGTACATGTACACATCTATATATATATACACCATTACTGAAAAAGACTTTAAAAGTCACCTTTTTTTAATAAGGTTTTGTGCAAAATTTTCTCTCTCTCTTTAAAAAAATTAATTTTAATACAGAGAGATTTGATTTATTTTGTGAAAGCTCTATGAAATACCTGTTTGAGTTTTTTCAGGTCAAATTTGCCCGTATGATTCATCATTCAACCCCTAAGACAAAGAAATCAGTAATTGCATGCTGTAATTTCCTAATTTCTTACTTGGAATAACCCAATAGGAATGATTTTTATCAGAATTCTCTACAAGTACTCTATAAGAAAAGATAAAATGGAAAAAGTACTGAATGAAACAGTCTATGCTGAAAATAGTTAATGGATACTAAAACGTTTTTTCAGTCAGAATTAATCAAATGTATAAAATGAAGGAAAGCAAAAAATGACCCTTCAGACTTTATAGGAGTAACAATTAAGCTTCTTGATTTTGCAAGAGCAGTGGGAATGATCCAGGGAGGAAAAAGTCTGAGGTATTTGGTGATATGACAAATGAGACCTAATGTTTTCTCAGCTGCAAATGCAGGTGTTTGCAGAAGCAGTGCAATTGTTCCTCCTTTTGGATGTACAATTCCCTTTAGTGACATATCTGAATAAAGATTCTTTTACCATGTGTTTATCCCTGATGGCCCCAGGGCTTTCTATACATTTCCATATTTCACATTTTCCCCTCTCCAACCCCCCATACCCCTCAATATACAAAGATATTTAAAAATAAAAGAAACCCCAGAAAACCCATTTTTTCAGTTGTCTACTAAATATACTCCAAAAGCAAGAAGGTTTTGTTTAAATTTCCCAATCATGATTGTGTATCTCTCTCTAACATCTTGTTCAGAATATGTGACCATGCTATAAAAAATGAGACTCACTTGTCTGCAGATGTGAATGAGATTTTAGTGCAGTTGTACATATGCATGTATATAAACAGGGAAAGATTTGGTAATATTCATGAAAGTATCCCTGGGGGAGCAGTTATTCCTATCTGCACTCTTATTTTCAAATGCTATTCCCTTTTGCCTCTCTGACAGAGTCAAACAATTGTGCTTACTGGCTACTTTCCTAGTTCTTATTTTTAATTGTCACCTGCTATTAAGAAAAAAAATTAAAATGAAAAAATCCCAAACAAAACCACCCTCACAAGAGACTGAAGAAGCATTGTATTGTCACAGTTGTATAGAAAATCTTGAAAACTGGACTAAAGGTAACTGAATGTTACCATTCATTTGGCAGTACTGCTTGAAGTCTGAAAATAATTGGTTTGACTCATCTAAATTGACCTATGCAGTTTGTTATCTACCAGCTTTGACACCAGCAATGATGCATTCAGCATCACTGTTTCTTTTTTTCTGAGCTACTACAACATGTAGGAAAACAGGAGCAGCATTTTCTTTTTCTTTTGTCTAAAAATTTTTATGTCAGTTCCTCCAGCACCTTGACTTGTAGGATTGTGAGAGTCCCTCTTCCTCAGTTTAAGGAATTAAGTGAAAAGAGCCAGATGATGCACCAAGGCTGCTGGAGGTCATACATGTGAATACTCTGTGTGGTGGTGTTTCAGAGAGTATGTAGAACTTTAGAATCAATAAAAGAGAAACAGCATAATTAATTCCTCAGATGAATATTTCAAACATGCTGAAAGTGTTACAGGTGGTTGACTCTTTGAGATGCAATTAGAGTAGCACACAAAAATTTGTTAGCACATTTTCAGGGAAAGAGAACACAATTGAAACACACTGCTCCAAAACAAGAACACTTTACAGGTCAATTGTTTTGGAGTAAACTCTTTTCCAGGACTGAAAAGAAGCTTTGGGCTCTATGGCATGGGAACTACTTGACTTTAGGACATTTGGATTGGTTTTTTTTGCCCATCATAATGGTAGAATAATAGAACAAATGGGATTGAAAAGTTGTAGGCATCTGCCATGGGGACTGTGTGTTCCCAGGAAGCAGAGGTACTTGCTAGCATCTCTCCACCACTACAGCAAACACCTTTGGAAACCTGCTCATTGTCATAATTTCCTAATATATTGTTCTGGATCCTGAAAGCTGAATACATTATCTCCAAGGACACTTTACTTCTGTACAAGTGCACTGCTTTTCATCTTTTTTTTTTTTTTTTTGAGACAGTCTTTAACTTTTTATTTCAAAAAATGGTACTCCACACAGACAGGCATTGTCCAAGGATTAACTTGCACTGGGGTTACATTTTATGAGTATGGACCCAATGTATTCTCTGTAACTGTTTAGCATGGATACCATTTGCTTGGATGGCAAGAAGAAATGTCTTAAAGGTGGGACAAAGATGGGACAAACTCCTAGAAAATGGAGTCATCTACAAAGACATCTACAAACCATTGGAAAAGCTGGTCCTGCTCTAAGCTCTTCTATTCACTCAGGGGCTGAGCACTCTGCTCGACTCTATTCAAAACATTTTCTATCCATCTGGTAAGCTGTGAGTGCTCAGTTAGTGCAAAGAAAATAATTGGATTAGACAGAAGAAACTGAGATAGAAATTGAATTTTTGGAGTATGATATGTCTCCTCCACCCCCAACCCCACCAGTGAACTGAAAGATTTTTCAACCCCTTTTTTAGAAACATTGCAGTTACACCTTAAGTTATAGCATGTGCCTTTTGCAGCACAGCACATTTAAGGCAGTTTAGGGCATGTTGTAATCCAGCATTTCAAAAAGATGGTGTTTCGTCTACCTGTTATTGCTAGCACTCCTCTGCCTTCTTTCCTTGTTCTTGCACAGGTGAAACACTAGAAATTCCCTTAAAAAAAACCTGGTTCAGTTTTAATCTATATAACACAAGTGAAACACAAGTATAACACAAGTGAAATGTGATGGGCACGTAGGGTAAGGAATGTATGTAAGAATGGGGTCTATGTGTTAGAGGTTGACTGAGCATCTTAAATGAAAGCTTTCTAGTTCAGTGGGGTTTAAATTTTTTCCATGGGGTCTGGCATCTACAAATGTCTCCAGTGGGAGCTGCCATATCTCAGCCATTTGGAAACTCATGTGCAAATGCTCTCATGTTTTTTAGTGATGCAACATTTTCGTCCTTGACACTTTCCAGGGACCAACTATCCTCTTTATTGTCCATACCCCACAGTAGGGTTTCAAACAAAGGAGCCTTACTGCAGATATGAATATGCAGAAAATTCCAGAGTACTATCTACTGTGCTTCTTGGAGTGAAATCTTGTACACTTCTTTTGTTTCTTCAAATTTTCTTGCTAACTAAGGGTCTTATTTGGGTATACAGTTTCATCACTTCTTTTACTTCTGTCTGCTTCATGACTTTGGTGCGGTAGAGACATTTCCTATAATATTTTTTTTTTTCTTATCTAAATAGTTTTAATCTCCCATGGGGCTCTTTGTCCCTTTATCTCTTTTTCTTTTTTTCTTTTTTCAGAAATTGTATTTTGACTTGTTGCTACTTACCACACTTTCTTCATGAATTTCTTTCCTTTTGTCTCTCTTTATCTTCTCTCATTGTCTGGTCCCTTAACAGATTTTTATTCTTCTCTACATTTACATTCAGAACAAAAATGTTCTGTAGTGTTCACAGTTGTATGATAAGCTCTGATTTTAATATTCTAGTCCTATGTACAAAGACCTGCTTACACAAGGGAATGACTCACTCTCCACTGCATTCTAATCTAGCAAGTTTAAATTACACTGATGGCTTGACTTGAGATTAGCTTCTTGTAAAGGAGTCAGAACTGGCTCCCTAGCAGTTTTTAAAAATTACTTTCAAAGATACTGTGCTTTCTACTTGAGATCAGATAGTAGAATCTTCACATAAAGGTGGTATATCTAGTCTTTTACTGTAATTGATGACTAAATCTCTGAAGTTAAATTATGCTTATCGTGCCTTGAAAACTGCAAGTGTTGATAAAACAAGCTGTATTGGTTCCAAGCCAGACATTGGGAGAAGCACAATTTATTCCCTAACTTCTTTGTTCACTACCACTCCTTCTTCCCACCCCAATTGTATTTCTATATATTTATAAGATGCCCCTGAGACTTCTGCAAGCTGAGTAGCTCTGGCTCTTCCAGTTTCTCCTCAAATGAAGCATGCTCTGAGCTCTTACGTACTCATCTTGTGGCCCTTCCCTGGACTTTCCAGTGAACTGGACTCTTCCCTCGTCTCTTGTTCTGGGGAGCCCATGACTAGATCCAGCACTACAGATGCGTCTTACCAGCTGTCCTGGGCCCACCAGCACCCTCTGGTCAGTGTCTGCAAAGGTGCTTTCTGTAAGAGCACTCTTATCCTAACACAGTGGTCCAGCTTGTCCAAAGGGAGCTTTTTGGACATGGACACAGCTTAGAGGTTGCCTAAACAAGGTAGGAGCAACTTACTAGAATGTTTTTATGATCCTTTTCTGGGATAAGGATTCCAGACCAAAACCTTCCAATAAATAGTTTTAATATTCTTTAGGCATGTCTGGACTCTGATAGTTGCAGCATTGTTACATCGCATGACCCAGTCTCTATAATGGTGCATATAAAGTAAATCTTTATCACGAGGGAAAGAAATTGGGTCTATTAGAGATCTGGTAATTTTTTTATTATAGTTTAAAATATTTTTTTTCAACTAACAAGCCTAGGAGTTTTATTTCTGAAAATTTTTGTTAGTAAGTTGTTATTTTTCATTTATTTAATTAGATAAACATCATGCTGCAAGTAGTCTATTATTTTATGGATTGCCTCTAGTTGCTCTTTTTTCCAGGTTCAAGAGGTTAAGAAAATGCTTTAAAAATTTTAATGGATAATTTTTCACTTATCATTATAATGTCTCATATTTGTTTTTAAGACAATGAGATGTCAGTTACATTTTTCTTGCTAAAACATAACTTTCTGCACATAATGTTTTAGTAACAACACTTAACTTACACAATTCTTGAAAAGTTGCTACAGGAGCCTCAGGAAGAAGCTATAAATTAGAATATTCTAATAAATATTTGTCATCGGGGGTTGGTGAGTAAATTCACTACTCATTTTGAGATTCAAGTTGAAAGGGATACGCTTAAAAATGTGTTGAAAAGGAAACCAGAATCTGCAAGATACGCCAAGCATGAAATGTCATGCCCTCTCTCTTCATTTGCAAGACATATCTTTCTTTTGGTGCTGCTCAGGACATAGACTCTTGAGCCTGGAAGTTCCAATCTGTCATGCAAATGAGTAAAGGACTGCTGGAGAAGCCCAGATGTCCCTTTGATGGTGAAGAATTGCTTGAGGGTCTGCTGGATTTTTGTGAGGAGGCAGCTGGCATCTGCTCAGCTGTCTTTCACAGAACTAGCTTTGATTCTACTTGTGTTTTCATAGTAACATCAGTCTCTATCAAATGAGCCTTAATCACTGAGTTAGGAGTTGACCTCTTCTTCACAGGAAATAACACGAGAGAAGACCAGGAATATTTTTTCCAAACAGAAAGGTTCAGGCAATTTTCTTGACCACTCCATGTCACTTTGCAAAACCTCCTTTATGTAGCTTGGACTTGTAATATAGCAAATGTATGTGTGTATGCAGGGGGAAAATATCAGAAGTGCATTTGCTATTGCTGTGGTTTAACCCCAGCCACGAACCAAGCCCTACACAGGCCCTCACTCACTCCCCCACCAGCGGGACTGGGAGAGAATTGGAAGAGCAATAGGTATAAAACTTGCGGGTTGAGATCAAGATTGTTTAATAGGGAAAACAGAAGCAAGCATGTGTGCAAGCAAAGCAAAACCCAGAATGATTTCACTGCTTTCCATGGGCAGGCAGGTGTTCAGCCATGTGCAGGAGAGTAGGGCCCCATCACATGTAATGGCTCCTTGGGACTCCATCACTCCAAATGTCCTCCCCTTCCCCCTTATTCCCCCACTTTCTATACTGAGCACGATGCCACGTGATCTGGATTATCCCTTGGGTCAGTTTGGGTCACCTGTCCTGACTCTGTCTCCTCCCAGCCTCCCAAGTACTCCTGGTTTCCTCACTGGGGCAGTACAAAAAGCAGCAAAGGCCCTGGCTCTGTGCAATCCCTGCTCAGCAATAACAAAAACATCTCTGTATTATCAACCCCGTGTTCAACACAGATCCACAGCACAGCCCCATACCAGACACTGTGAAGAGAATTACCACAGTTGACACCAGTACTGTTACATAGGAAAATGCGCTGCATTAAGCACATAAAATCTAATTCGACTGTGTAATTAATTCTGTTGCATATGGGTAGATGTTCTTCGGAGTGCAATACTTAGCAGATTTGTAATGGTTTTAAAATATTAAATAATTACATAGCAATTATAAACATGCTTTATTCTTTTGGATACAAAGAGGTTACAGGAGCATTTATGCTTAAAACCTGTTATGGCACAAAGGGCTAATGGGTTTTGTAAAGGTGATTCCATATCAACTTTTTTGTACACATAACTGCATGATTTTAAAAAGGAAACTTTTTATAGTCTGAAGCAACCTTGTCACAGCAGACTCAAATATCATCATGTTTTTTGACATCAACTTATGCTGGTTTCAGTTCTGACAAAATTACTTCTGATTTCTAAACCATTACATTTAAAGATAGTTCCTATATTCATTATAGCATTACAGAATTTGCATGTAAATATGCCTTCAAAGACGAGTCTCATAAACGAGAAAATATTTAGTAATGGCTGCAAAAAACTCAAAACATATATATTCATGAATAATTCTGAGTTATCTTTTTTCTTTAAAGATAGCATGGTTAAATGAATATGACAGCAGAATCACTTGATGTACATCTAGTTAATGAACAAAATTTGGGCATTATGGTGCTGAATTAGCTGATGTCAGTCAAATCTATGTCTGAAATAAATATATGGATATGCACAAGAAAGTGAGAGAGACATAATAACTCATATTTCAAAATGATGACTCCCTTATCTAAACCACTGAAGGAAGAGGGAAAAAGTAATCAGAGTTAGAGATCCTCCAAAAAGCAGCAGGCTTAGGCAGAAGAGACATGAAGAATCACAGATTCAGGGAGCAAAGTTTATGGTTTTTAAGGTAGAAATAAAACAAAAATCAAAGAAGATGTTAATAATAATAAAAAAAAATTAACAGGGTCTATCTTTGTCTACAAGCCAAGTGATTTTGTACACTGAAACAAGGGAGGGTCTTTCATGTATTCTTGGCGGAAAATTTACACAATAGTGGAGCAGAGGTATTTCGCAGTTTTTGAATTCTAGTTTTCTGTAATAAACAAGAATTCACCTTTGGCAGCTACAATACCACCTTTAATATATTTCAGCTGCCATATAACATCAAAGGCACTTCAGTCTCCTACTGAGTATGTTTGAATGGTGCATCATTGCAAGACTCTTTCCTTCTTTGGAAAAAATCCCCATGGCTTTTTCTGTCAGTTAATTCTTGGCTATAAAATAAAGAAGGAGGTAAAGTATGATAAATGAAATATTTACAAAAATTAATATGACAACTGTGAAATCAATATTTCCTTGGTGTGGCTACAGTTGCTGTCAATAAAATGCAATTAATTTAATTTGCATGTTTAATTAAAATCATGGATAATTAAAATGTTAATGAACCCTTTTTGACAGAAAATCCTTGAAAGTTTGTAGAATATATGTATGTGAAATTTATGTGTGAAAAGCTCTGCAATAACAGGATCTGGCCATGGATTCTTTCTTTTGTTTTTGTCATTACAATTTGAGGAGGAAGATTCTTACAAGAAAACCGCCAGAAATGGCTACAACACCCTTACTGCTTTATTTTTCAGTCTAAATCAGAAGAAGGGAAGTTCACAATCCTTTCTTATTTTTCTTCTCATTTTTTAATTTGGAAATTATCTAAATACAACTCAATGAGTGGGAAGTGAGCATTCCTCCTTAGAATATTTATTATTTTTAAAGTGATAGTGGGCTAAGGAGAAAGAGATATTCTCAGTCTTAAATAATTTCTATCCAATCGCAGCATCCAAATTACTAAAGAGTAAGAACAAAACTGTAAATTTCCTGACAATTATTGATTATTTATTGTGTTTATAATTTACTCTTTTTGACAAAGACGAGGATATTTCACAACATTTAATAATTTTAATCTCGGTTTCACAGGTTCCATTTTCCCCCCTGAAGTTCTCAGCATATTTTTATAGACTTTGACAATGTTACCTTCTCAGCAAACTTTCTCTCAGGTGAGAAGCTGAGTAACACTCAAGGCAATTTTGTTTTTTTACTAAGTATTTACAAATCGAAATGGAATCATTCTGTTTTGTAAATGTGTAGTAACTATATTGCCTCTTTGGCTCAAGGTTCTAGCACTGCAACTATTTTCTGCAGACTGATATTTCAGGACATGGGGATTTTTTTTTGGAAAAGCATGAAAATGTATTTTGTTTCCTTATTTTCTAGAGGCAACATTTAACATATTCTTAAATGAAACAAACAAATGGAATAGAAGAAGGGCAGGAAGGAAAAATTAAGTATGAAAAAATAAGCAATAATTTAGATTAGATAGGGGTCTGACTTAAAAAAAGGGAGCAACAAAAACCTTTATCTGTGCTGGGGGGAAAAAGGTAGCTTAGCACTGCTGTCATTGCTTCTGACAGTGAGGCTCCAAGGTCTCTGTGGCTGCAAGTGTACGCTTCAAAGAGCTGCTGAATATCACCAGTCAGTTTGCTTCCAGAAATACAATATTCATCTAGGAGTGTTCATTGTCAGAGCTGTTTTGTAGAAAAATAAGACACCTGTTCCATTTAAATGCTTTTGCTGTAAACCAGCTGGGGCCAGCACTGGTGCTCAGAAAGTGTTGTGATTTTGGGATTGTTGATTTGAGCTTTGGATACAGACTGTGCTGGCAGTGCTGGCTGAAGTTGGGAACGAACAGCCTTTGTCTTAGAAGAGCCTCAGTATTTAATTGCAGAAGAAACAAAGGCACTGAGGCAGCCTGGCTACAGTTTCAAGCAAAATATAATCCTTTGATGGCTGAGAATATGAAACGTGCAATCTGCAAAATATAACTCTTCTAGAAACTTAGTGTGAGCCTTGCAAAGAGTGATACAGGCACAGTGAAACTTTCTCTGTGTTCTCCAAAATATGGGAAACAGATACAATATACTCTTTTGGTAATGAATCTTATTAATGTCTGTGTTAACACTAATATAACCATAGGGATAAAAATGAAAAAGGTCAATTCTAATAATCCCCTTTGCAAGCAGTTTGTCCTTTGTTTTAATATATAACTCCAGGACTGAAATCACTTTGTAGGGCAAGAAAACACTATAATAACAACATAAAGGAAAGATCTTGACAGTTTCAATGATAATTTTTGTCCTTAAATCTTATTTAATTCCATAATTAAATATGGATTAAATACATGTATTAAATACATTCCAACATGTATTTAATATGGTTATGAATATGACTTGTTTATTTCACATATTACAATATGATTGCAGTCATGAATGAACTTTCAGGGTAGACTCTTGCTCCTGTCTGAAGTGGTTTGCTGAGGCATGGAGCCAGCCTAGCTGCTAGCTGGCCCAGCAAGATGAAGTTACAGCATTCCTCCTCCTCACTTTGCATTTCCGAGGCTCACCTTTCTCCCCAAACCAAGCTGATCCACTCACAGTGGGTTGCTAAGAAGGCAAGAAAAAAGGTGAATTTAATTGAATTAATATCATGTTATATACTTTATATATTATCTAATTTTTAATAGCTACGTATGTACTCTGTAGATCAATTTACATTACGTTATTTATATAATGTAATTTAGACTACGTTAAACTTGCATTAAAATTATTAAGTTTTGGCACAATGGCAACTGTCCAGAGCTCAGGAGAGCTTCATTATCAGCAGAATTTTAGCTTTAATTAATATTTATAAAGGAGTTTGGGCATAATGAACTGCAATGCAGTTGCAAATGCACTAAAGCACATCAAGTTTAAGGTGATTTTATTATGAGTTAAATCCTGATGTCTTTAGGAACTTTTAGTAGAACCTGGCTCAGTAACTAGCATGTTTATGGCATGGCCTAGAGATATTTCCAAAAGCGTCCAGCAACTGTGCTTAAGTGGACAATAATTACAGAATCTGTCTGTGAAATCACACATCATCTCATGCAGACAGACAGACAGGGATGCAGGCAGCTGGCTCCAAGAACTGGGTCTGTATAGGCATGCTTTGGCCCTGTGGTCCAGTTTAGGGTCTTGTCAAGAAAAAAATACAATTTGATGAAGTATGATGGTGACATGAAAGACAAGTTTTCTGAGTGCAGGAAAAGGATTTTGAACATGAATAATTTGTGTTGCAATTGTTTAGGATTCATTTCTGCTCTTTCTGTCCTGGTTTTCAGTAAAAAAAGTCTTTAAGACTAATGTTAAAAAGAACCAACATCTTTTTTTCCAGTATATCAGAAAGCTGCCCTAATAGTGTGAATCATGTACTTTAGTGTCAGCTTTCACTCACAGAAGCACTGAAAATTGTTCAAGTATCATTTATTGCACCTGGATCCTTAACAGAAGCATGAATATTCCCCAGAATATAATAAAATTAATTGGAATTGTAAACTCAAACTATATTACAAAAGGATGTATTGTAGAAGTGTTTCTACTTCAGAATTCAAAAAGTTCTTTTGGTCCTATTCCTAGAACCTATCCTCGGTTCAAGTATAGTACCTCTGGTAATATCACTATAAATTAACTTTGTAAGAGTGACACTTTCATTGTTGGTATTATTATAAACCTGAGTGCAAAGGGTCAGTGGCAAATTAATATAAATCAGTTGAAAGGAGATGAACCAATACAATTCACTAATTGTTTCTAAGTTTTTAAGAAGTTCATATTTCAGTGTATATTTTTCAGCTGGAAACTTCACGCAATCATGAGTAGAAGAGAGAACACTTTCCAGTGTGCTATGATATAGAATCCCTGCAAATGAGCTCTCCTGAGATTTGAGTCACCTTTCACCCTTTTTGTCATTTATTTATCATTAATTCATGGAAACTATGACACCAGTGTGGAAGTTGTACTGTCAAGGATGGGAGGTAGGAAGGATTCCAGTGGCACTTTTTAAAAACACTGTCTGAGGGATGGGAGCATTATACAATGTGATTTTGTGTCTTTAGAGCACTTAAGGAAAAATCATTTAAGCAGCTGATAATGATCAGAATTGGCAGCCCAGTAGTCAATTGGACAAAAACATATTCCTCTCCATCCCCCATCCTGCTGTAGCTTTCAGGAAGATGATAAGCATTGCTGTAGTTTTTTTCTCTTGGATAATGGGAACATGAATAAAAAGAGGCCATAAAGAAAAAACGTTAGAACCTTGCAGGTGTTAAAAGAGTGGTAATTACAGGACTTAAAATAGTGATAATTTTTAGTTGCATTAAAGAGTTTCTGTTTTTCTCTGCCAAATATTGTACCTCTCCTAAGAATAAAATAGTGATTTTTAAAATTTTTTTTTCCTGTAAGACCCTGACTATGCCCTCTCCCTCAGCTGCTCTGGGCCTAATTGACCATAATGATTACGCATGACATCCAGCAGGAAATCTGTCAGCTCTTCAGGAGCCTGAGGAGCTTCAGGTGCTGGAGGGGGAGGATGATGGGTCATGCTGCTCTTGAGAAGGCAACAAAAATAACAACCTCTCCTTCCAGCCTAGTCTAAAACTGTTTTGCCACTTGCTTTCTTGTCTGATTGAAAGAAATTGGAGAGGCAATTGAGTTACAAAGTCTAGTTCATGGCTAGAAAAGTCAGAGGTCTCTGAGTTAGGCAGCCTTTAGGAACAAAACAAATTCCTCTAAATAACATTTTTCATCCACTTCAGAAAACTCCCCTCCTGTCTATTCAGCTCACAGGAGTCTGGAACACATCATCACCAATACTGAAGAATTTAAGTCTCTGTACAGAGTAAGCCCATCTTTATCTTAAAAACTTCTTGTAGTGCCAGCCCCATGATGAGCCACCTTGCCCTCACCAGTCATCAATCTTTATCACAGCTGCAGTCCCCTGGACTACTGAAAATATCAGTCCTGACAGAAGAAATAGTTGGAAGGAGAGAGAAACTGCATGGTATGTTGAAAACTGATCTCAAAGGATTGGTAGCAACATTATCTTGAGGCTGGTGCTCATAAAACAAAATGTACTTCATTGAGACCACCCCTTAGATGAAGGTCCAAAACCTGATTTTGCTCAAAAATTTTAGCTTCATCAGGTGAAGGCTAGCAGAAAAGGGAGGAAATGCTTGTTTCTCTTTGGAGTGAGGGAGGAAAGTTGAGACTTAAGATATTATTAAATGATACTGTTACAAGATACACAAAGCTCAATAAAAACTTTCTTTGAGGACTTGAATTGCTTTTTTTTTATCTTTATCAAAGTAAACATTGTTATCACTTTCTCAAAAAACCCCAGTTTTGTAGGTTGACAAAAAATGATTGCAGATACTAGGGTTTTATTTTGCATTGCAGTGTTTCTCAGGATAGGCTTTCTGTCATGGGGTAAAAGTTTTTCCACCAGTTTCTCGATGTCATTAAATTTGTTCCATAAAGCATATGGAAATGTAAAAAAAAAAAACAACCAAAAAAATTGCAATAATATTTGGGTGGATTTGAAACACAGATTATTGATAGTGATCGTGCAAGTTGCTTCAGCAGGATTTAGTGAGGATGTGGTCTTAGCAGTGGTATTAGCAGGAGGTCTGCTGCTGGCAGACCAGAATCAGCCTTATGCTCATTATGCCAACGACCTAAAGAGCAGCATGTGGCTGAGTCCAGCCCCAAAACTGCTCTACCTCTAAGGATATGCATTTCTGCAGGCATACTGTGTCTCCAAAAAAGAAAAAAAACAAAAAATCACAACCCCCAAAAAAAAATCCTCCCAAAACAAACAAACAAGAAAAAATGGGAGCTAAAAAAAGACACTTTCTTTCCCATTCTTCTGTTCTGATATTAATCTCTTTGTATGCAGGCCAATGAAGTCTCTCTGTCAGGAAGTAGTAGCAAAAAGAATAGCAAAACCAAGTGAGATTGACAAGACTAGAAATGATGAGTTCTATTATAATATCCCCTGCAGAATGGTAACATTTCTATGACAGCCTTTGTCATAATTTATGTTATAAAAAAGCTATAAAAGACATTTCCACCATATAATTTTTTTTGGGGGGGGTAAAGACAATGTCCCAAAAGAATATGAATTATTTCCATGGAATATTTCTAACTTAAATGCAACTTTTGATTTCTTTTATTCTTGCAGGAAAAAAAAGTCACCACCTTGTTAACAGAAAATATGAATTTGTAAATGGAGAGCAGAGAGGGTGTCAGTTTTTAAAGACAGAAAAGTCTTAAGTGGAAATATCATGGGCTGACATTTTGAAAATAAAGACTATTTTCATGTAAAGTCCATAATGTGAACGAGAAAAATAGAGCCAGTTTCCTGAAAAGTATAAGCCATGCTGAAAAAAAAAAATATATTGTTTTTAAATCTGGTTTCAGTCAAAACTAGAGTGAAAGGAAGTTTTCCTGCGTTACACAAACATGGCACAAATTGCAGGAGGCAAATGTGTCACTAATGAAGAATATTTTCACGTTTCTCTTTTGAGGTAGATTTACAGACGACAAAAAGAAAATAATATTAGTGTAGCAGAATATTTAGTTGGGAAAAATTCTGTTCCCCAGAAATTGGTAGAAATATTATCAATGCAAGTGTGTTTACCCCCTTATTCTACATTTTTTCTGCCACTAATAAAATTTTTATTTATAGGAACAAACAGAAAAAAAGAAAAGAAAGAGAAAAATGAATGTATGACATTTTGGCATATTGCAGGTTTTTCTTTTGATTTAACTGGTGGAAGAAAAAAAGTAGTTTCATCTTTATGTTCTTAATAAATAAATCAAAATATTTCTCACCAACTGAAAGGGTAGCCAGTTTGTAATTCCTGTGGATCTATGATTTTTGCATACCAGCCAATGTATTTAGTTCACATTTTGGATAACTGTAATAATCTCTATTACACTTCTACAATTTAAGCTCTTGATGCCTCTATCAGCTGAAATATCTACACACAGAAATTACCAAATGATACTGAAAGTTGGCTCATGAGATCCTTATTTTTCTTCTTGTGCCTCAGTGTTTACCTTGGTCACATTGTCTTTCCAAGCTACCTGAGGAATAATTCCTGGCTAACCCAGCTTGTGCTACTTTGAATTCCCACTTTTGCACATAAATGGTGGATGTCTAAGTGCTTAGTTACAAAAAACCTGCCAGTCTCCATCAACAGTCCAAACATGGGGTACAGGTTTTCTGTGCATTTTGTCAGGGATGAAGACAGTTTGGAGGCTACCTCATCTTCAGAGCTCCACTTTCTCCCCAGACCCCTTCAGGAAAGAATAAAATTTCTTAATATTTTCCATGTTTGAAGTAATTTGGAGAATTTTTCAGTGAAGCATTTTCGTCATTTGAACTCATTCAGGCAAGTATTTTTAGGTTTGAAAGATTATATAATTTCCTGACGGTTGAAGTGCTCATTTAGCATTTTGGAGAGCTGAATGTTGTTCCTTGCTTTAGCTGCTTCATATTAATCCATGTCCATGTGCAATAGAAAAGGTCTTGGATGATGACCAAGGACAACTGCAAAAGCCATTTAGAATCTGATATTTGATGGGGAAGACCTTTTTCCAGGTTTTACCAGGCTTGCTTATCAGTCTTCTACAGCTTTCCTTGTAATCGTGGTATCTCTGCACAGCTTAATTAGTGGCTGGTCTGCATTTTCTTCTGTCTTCACTCAGAGTCAAGATTAAAAACATGAAGGAGATGAATTTTCTTGTGTTTGGGTTTGGTTGTTTATTAAATCTTATCTAAAGTACAGACAGCTCTGCAACACTCCTAGCTACCAGCTAAAAGTGAGCAAAATGGAGGTGAACCTAGCTAGCTACAAGGTCTCTTAAAGCTAAACAGTCCAATAGAGAACTAACACTTATATTATTTATACTTTTGACCCAATAACCAAACTCCTGTTACCCGCAGTGCAGCACAAACTGTCCAACCAGAAACTGCTACCTGAAACCATGAAGAAGAAGGAGGAAGACAAAAGAAACTCAAAAATCCCAGGTTTCTGGGATCCAACATTTCTAAGGTCAAAGTTCTGTGCTGATAGGAAACAGAAGCTTTTTTGACTTTGTGGGACAAGCAAACTCTTTTTCTACTTATCTATATTTGCTGTGTTCACAATAGCTGGATGTTATCATGTACATAACATGCTATAACAATGTCAGATTTGTTGAGAGCCTAATAGCCCCCTTTTTCTAAACTCGGCTGGCCTGATGATCCTCTGCCTCACAAATTATAGCACCTTTCATACCTACATGGTGAGGGTTTAGAATGGTGACCAGGGCTTTGTGAGAGAAGGAATTAGGCTTAATAGTGTACCTTAGATAAAATGTGGCCCTGGTAGAATGGCTGGAGAACATTCACTCCAAGAAATGTAGTTGGGACTGGCATGTCAAAAATATGTTTTCTAGAGTATACCATGTTTTGCCTTTCCAAAGTTTGCGCAGAAGAAATTAGAAGAGATTTTTGAAGAAAACCATGTAATTTCACAGAGACAACTGAAATCCTACATGACTTTAATGAACCTACAGCGCACATGAGTACCTGGTTCACAATTCAATATTGTATTTTTTGGCAATTTTTGCCTTTTTCTCAGAATTGTGGCACTGCAGCGGTTTATGTATGGAAAAAATAAAATTGTCATTACTTTAAGAAAGACTGCATCTTTTCTCCTACATATTCCTTTCACGTTTTTTGAACTTGGTTTTGCAGACAGAAGGGTTCAACTTCATCACAAATGCAGAGGCTGATGGACACAGTCATACATCAAATTCTCACTGCTCACCCTACAAATGAACTCTCAGGATTGCTGCAGTGCTGGGACTAACTCTGTCCTATGCTTTTCACGCTCAGCTCAAGCTGCCACATGACTGTCTCTGCGACTTAGAGATAAGGGAATCCTCACTAAGGACTGTGCACAGGCACTGTAATCTGCCTTTTCTGGTGTGTATTTACTGCTATATCATGGTGCTGGTCCTCATGATAGTGTGTGCATTTCCTATGTTTAGTCCAAGAGGAAGACAAGGATTAGAAAGATTTTACCAAGGGTTATTAAGTTCTGGTGCAGAGGGACAGGCACTATCCTCAAGGTAATAGCTGTTTCTGATTAAAAAGAAACCTCCTTTATATGGTAAGTATCAAAATGCCAAGGTGCTGAGCATCCTTTCCACATTTTGAAACTAATACTATTTTTTGATGAGGTTGCTCTAGCTCCCAGGTGAGATTTTAATTCTTATCCCTGTTGATGCTTTGTGACACTTTGATGAATATTTAACATCTATGGATTTTTACTGTGGTGTCTTCATAAAAGTAAGAACATTTTTAGAGTACAGTAAATTCACGAATACAAGCCGCACTGACTATAAGCCGCATCTCTGAGTGTTGGCAAACATTTCGGTTTTTGTCCATAGATAAGCCGCACCCGAATATAAGCCGCTTTGTCGTTCGCAGCGAGGACCCGCGTGCAATTAATAACAGAACCGCGGGAGGGCGGGGTTTGCTGGCTGAGCTAAGGCTGTGCAGGCTCGGCCCGCTAGGGGCCGCTGACGGGGCCAGGTGGCCCAGCCCGGTGCTGCAGCTCGGGGCCGGCCGCCGCTGCCACTGGGCTCGGTCACCCCGGGTCGGCGCTGCCCCGTGGTGGCAGGCAGGGACGGAGCTTCCCCTGCTCCTACGGCAGCGGCGGCGGGCGGGGACAGAGCTTTCCCGCGCCCGTGGCGCTGGCGGCGGGCAGGGATGGAGTTTCCCCGCTCCTGCCGCGGCGGCGGCGGGCGGGGACAAAGCACCCCGTCGGCTCCCCGAGCCGTGGCAATGGCTGCGCGGGGCTCCCGTCGGCTCCCCGGGCCACAGCAATGGCGGCGCGCGCTTCCCCCCCCTCCCTGGGCCGCAGCAATGGCAGCGCAGGGCTCCCGTCGGCTCCCCGGGCCGCAGCAATGGCGGCGCGCGCTTCCCCCCCCTCCCTGGGCCGCAGCAATGGCGGCGCGGGCTTCCACCCCCCTCCCCGGGCCGCGGCAATGGCGGCGCCGGCTTCCCCCCCCCTCCCAGAGCCGCGGTAGGGGCGGCCCGGGTCCCCCCTCTCCTCCCCGGGCCGCGGCAATGGCGGCGCCGGGCCCCCCCACCCCGTCTCTCCCCTGGGCTGTGGCAGAGGAGGGAAGGAGGGAGCTCTCCCGCCTCTCTCCCCGCCCCCCGTGCTGCCTGCAGGGAGCCAGGCTCCACCCGTGGTGCAACAGAGTAGCGATTTGTAACAATCGCAAAATGCCGACTTTGCAGCTGCTCGGCTCAGCACTCTGGCAGGCACTTCTGAGGTTGTATTAGCCGCTCCTGATTATTAGCCGCATTTCCGGTTTAGGAGCAAAATCTTAGTCAAATTGGTGCGGCTTGTATTCGTGAAATTACTGTAATTGAAAAATTTTTACCTGAAATATCTTCACAAAAGTTAAAATATTAAAAAAAAAGTGATGCACAGATATGTTGTCTCTAAACAGTTACAAAAATAAATATCTTTAAACTTATCTCACTTCCTTCACTGAAATTCCTGAAAACTTATTTGAGAGGAATGTGCAAAACATAATCAAGTACATGTTTAGAATATATGTAAACATTCAGTTTCTAGTAAGTGCAAGTTTTAAAGGTGAAAAAAGCCTGTATATTTTATTTTATTCAGTCCTTTTTAGTGCATCCATATCTCCTTTCTCTTTTTGCTGATTCATTCATTTGGAATAGTTACACAAAATTATTATAATGTACCTGTGCTACAAGTGCATATGTTCAGGCATATAAATATTCCTCTATAATTTGTCCTCTTCCATAAGTATAGATTTGCTCTGTTTACCTGAAAGACAAATAGAAGTGGAAATGCTGATTAGGAAATTATGTCCTAAAGAGCAAACACATCAGGGCTGTTTTATATTTAATATTTGTAGTTAATATGGCAAAAATCTTGATTTTAGTTGTATGGATTCATTACAAGGAGTGAAAATACACAGAATCATCTCCCATTCCAGCTTGTGAAACTTTTATTGGGCCTGTCTACTAACCAAAGAAATGATGGGGCTTGCAGTGTAATCCATTTTACTACCACAAATCCTGACATTTAGAGCACAGAAGAGAGAAGTTTTGGGGAATGGAAGAAATGAGAGTGTATCTACTTCCTTCAAGAACTCATCTTTGTTAGGAATATGATCTTTGAAACTTCCACCCACATCTTCCAACATGATATGCTGTACATTAGATTCACTGAGCTGGGATGGAAAAAAAAGCCTGCATGGATGTCTCAATTTAAAAATTAAAAACACCCAAATATGAGTGATAGAATAATGATGTACATTCAATAAATATATATATTTGTAATTAATGTAGTGTACAAGTAAGCCTGTAGAATAGATAGTCATAGAGATTTGATTCACAGATACATTCTACTTTATTTAAAGCTGTCTGATCCTAAAAAATTCTATTTTAGTAATGCAACTCTGCTTTCAGTCATTCTGACTAGATCTGATAATGGCTGCCCAAAAAGTATGGCTAAAATTTTTGGGTCCAAATGTTGAAGATCTGCTGGGTGTCTTCATCCAGAATATCAGGCAAGCAGTTCTATTGAAATTGGTGACTTACACCGACTTGGCAAATTCTACTTAATCTCTCTGCAACAAAAGTTAAATTACAAAAAACTTCTGGCTGCAGATGAAGATCCCAACAAACTCTGTCCTGGTCACCATGCAATGCATTCACTGGCAAATGTTTGTCAAGTAGTTCTTTGTTTGCAGCATGATCTCAAAAGCAGGAGACACAACACTTGTTGTATCCTCTGAACCTAAATGGAAAGATACTCTCAAGCCTTTTCTTTCTGTGATTTCTTTATGGGCTCTTCTGGTTCACTTTAGGAGTCTTTTTCTCCTCTTTAATAAAGTAGGAATTTAAATGAACTTTTGTTGTGGCCAAATCCCTGCTGTCTTAAGGACCTGGTGAAATATCTTTAGCATTATTTATCTTCTCTGATGCAAGACAAAAAGCAATAATGTCATGTGATGTAAACCTCTCTCATGATGGAGCTGTGCTTTTTGCTTTCTCCCTCAGGTGATTTATCCGAAGCTTCTTCTCTCTCCACTGCACAGTGTCCATTTCTTGGAGATAGTTTCAAAGTAACATTTTAAAACAGTAACTATATGAAGTTAGTTTTTAAAGCTTCCCTCTTAGTTCTAAAGCTTTCGCCCCCCCATTCCAGTACAATAATTTGCTCTGGTTTTTTTCCTCCTTTTATGCTGAAAATGTATTTTTTATGCACAAACATGAGAGTCTTGGTCTTGCTATTTTATACTTTTATAGATTATCTCATCAGCAGTGTTTTTCTCTTGTGCTTTTTTTATCCTCTGCAACATTTCTACACTACTGCTGCCTCCTTAAGAAAACCAGAAGTCAGTTGTGAATTCATTACTTTGATTCTAATGAATTCTAATGATTACTTTGATTCTTCTAACCAGAAGGTGACCTTGTATTTATTTAATCACCTTTGAATATGAGTCACAAGGTTCAGATGTCATTATGGAGGCATGTGGACATACATTGAAGTGTACTGTTGATATAATCTCCAAGCTCATGAAAATTTCACTTCTCTGATATTTATACATCAAAGTACAAACAGGACTGGTTTTGACTAGGTTTGGTTGGGGTGCTTTACAGTCATGGATAAAAGCTTTTGAAATAAATCAGACATGACTAACCTTTTTACATGTATCTATACTCCAGAGTGCATGGTGCAACTTTACTTATGAAATCTGTAATCTTCTTTCCATTCCTTCTTTCCCACTTCTTTTCCAAGAGTTACACTCACAGTGGCAACAGAATCTTAGGACATTGAACAAACCAGAAAAGAATAGGATCGATGTTGTCTAGCCCCATTCCTTTTAATGAAAATTTTGACTGGGATGGAATATCAAATGGAAACTCTGTCTTGATTACCTCATTATTGTAAAAAAAAAAAAATCATCATTTAAGGGTCTTCATGAGTAGTCAACTCCCAAGCAGGATATGCATTGCAATATAATAAAGTATTTTAGTAGAATAATCCAAAGGTCATTGTTTTCTTTAAAACATGGAGCTAAGATCACCTCATCCTAAGTCCCTAACTTTCTAAACTGTGAACTGCAAAAACTCATTAGTCTCTTTCAAAGGATAATTGACCAAGAACTTCTGGAGTCATGGAAGGACTGTCTCTGACTTGAGTATTCATGACCAAGGTCATCTTAACCAAATTCAAGACCAGTATTTTTGAAAATGGCACTACTAAAAAACCTAATTTAATTTCTAGCAATCCCTATAAATGTCAGGAGGCACTGAGAAGCAGCAACACATGAAACACTGTATACATGTCATTTTATTCATTTTATTTCATTATAATGAAAAGAAAAAAAATTGACTCTATTGTGGTTAAAATTGAACAGAAACTTCTATATTGCACTTTGGTGCATGAAGGACAAAGGAGCCTAAGAGAGCTGATTGCTCTTCAGAGGGTCAAATAAGTACAGCAGAAACCAGCATGGATAAAATCGAAACTACTTCAGAGCTCAGATGAAATATGAAGTGGACAGAAGATGGAAACAGGGAAGAATTTAGCGACTGTCCTTGAAGGTACAGGGAGGAAGTTAGGAAAGTGCAAGTTCATCTGGAATTGAAGCTATCAGGGATTGAAGTATAATAAAGAAATGTTTCTGCAAGCTCATTTCCAGCAAAGGAAAACCAAAGAAAATGAGACCATTGTGAGGTAGAGGGACCAAGGACATAAGTATTAAGGAAGACTGGGTTACTCAGTGGGTTTTTGCCTCAGTTTTTTCCTAATCTGATCTTCCCTCAGATATCTATATTGTTTGCAGAAAAACTTCTGGATGACATGGCAGTCAAGTTGACCATGAGTAAGAAGGGTACCTTTGTAGAAAAAAAAGATTAATTGCATCCTGGGATGTATTACCAAAATTGTGCATGAGACTGAGGGAGACTACAGTAATTTTACGATTATAAGGTGCACCTGATTATAAACCCCACTTCTGGGTGTCTGCAACTTTTCATTCTTTGTCCATATATAAGCCGCACCTGATTATAAGGTGCACATTACAATACAGAGTGTGATAAAAGGTATCTATTCTATCACCATCTGTTGAGGGTGGGGGCAGTGATCCTTATCTCAATGGCAGATATTCTGCTAATGGGCCATCCACTGAAACCAGGCGGGGCATTGTTCTTTATCTTTTCACAACCCATCCTTCCTCCAGCCAGTCATTTTCTGCTAATGGCCATTGAGTTCCACTGTGTGACTGATAAAATTACTGCATCCCATTGGAAGCTGCTCCAGCCAGGGGAAACAGCCCAACATTTCTTACCAAGATAAAAACAGAGGTTTTGGGACACTAAGGGAGCCCCTTTCTCCACTGGACTCCAGAGGAAAACCGGATTTCTCCACATCACCACTGAACTTCCAGAGGGAAACTGCACCTTCTACAGAACCACTGCTTCAACTGAACCACATCTGTCACTGCAGGAGGATGCAGCCACCATTTAATGGGACTGCTGCCAACACCCTGCCTGACAGGGTGTCAGGTTGTACTCTGACTTTGTCAGGGTTTGGAGTTTGTTTCTTTGTAGTACTGTATTTCTATTTTAATTTGCCTGGAAGAGAACTGTTGTTCCTAATTCCCATATCTTTGCCTGAAAGTCCCTTGATTTCAAAATTTTAATGATTTGAAGGGAGGGGTTTACATTCTCCACTTCAAAGAGAAGCTCCTGCCTTTCTCAGCAGACACCTGTCCTCCTAAAACAGCAACTTTTCGTTCTTTGTCCATATATAAACCGCACCTGATTATAAGCTGCACTTTGAGTTCAGACCAAAATTTTAGTCAAAATGGTGCGGCTTATAATCGTGAAATTACTGTAACTGACTTTTTCTTAGGTTACTGACTATGAGTTACCAAAAGCAGGGGAGTGTTGCAAAGCAGTCCTTGAGAAACCTCACCATGTTTCACAAAAGAAGACATCCTTTTAAAACACTCCAGAGGTCTGGAAAAGCTAGTTGTCAATAGCTGCTACATTCACGCCTTCTTAACAAGTAAACTGTAGAAGAGAAGTGATGTTTTTCTTTACAAAATAACCTTGTGTTTGCTGAAACTCAAGAGCAATGTTTTCAGGTGGAGCTTCCTCTGTTGATTTCACTCACCAATGACAAATAGTGGCAAAAGAGAGTAATAATTGGGTTTTCTCTACCTAGGGAAACTGCAACTTTAATTCTCTCTTTCTCTTCAGGGGGAAATCATAGAACCATTAAGACTGGAAAAGACCTCTGAGGTCATTGATTCCAGCCATTATGCTAACATGCTCTTGTGATTTAAGCTGAGCTGGCAACTAATCACCATGCAGCTGCTTGGTCAACTTCCCTCTCTCTCCATGCCTGTCCCCGTGGAATGGGGAAGAGAATCAAAAGTCAGACTTGTAGGTTGAGATAAAAGCCGTTTAAGAATTGAAAACAAATTAAAATACAATGATAGTAATAGCAAATAATAATAATAATAAAAAGGGAAATAAAAAACTCCACAAGACCCAAACAACAAAGTGAGGCATGATACAATTGCTCTACACCCCCTGACCAATGCCAGACTTTGTTTCCAAATTCAGATCTCACCCCTCTTATGACTAAGTCCCCCAGTTTATACACTGAGCATAAGGTGTGGAAAATCCCTGAGTTTGGGACACCTGTTCTGGCTGTGTGCCCTCTGTTTCTTTTATGTGCCTTCTCACAGACAGAGCATGAGATACACACACACAAAGTCCTTGAGTAGGGATAAACAAAAGTAGCAAAACCCAAAACATCACCATGTTATCAACACCATTCTCATTCCAAATCCAAAACATAGCCCTATAAGAACTACTGAGAAGAAATTAACTCTATCCCTGCTAAACCATCACACTTATTAAAAGCAAACAGAAATAGAAAAAATGCTCTTTACAGCTGCCATTGTTCAACTACCACTGAACATACAGTTTTGTAGGTGAACTGTCCAAAGATAGCACATCTCTGTCTACTGAGACCTTGATATCTGCTGTGAATGACAGTAATGCTGCCAATTAGTGACAGCACTGAAAACAGCTTGTCTGTCAGGAAGCTGCTTTGACACCATCCATCTGTATTTCACATAGGTCACTGAATAACTCCTTTATTTTAGGGAATTTCAGTCATTACTAATATTCAGAAACTTCAAACCCATACACGAATGTTGTTTCCAAAGTTACTGAAATCTCCAAAATTAAGTTTGAGAAGGATCATAGAGTAGTGAAATTGAAAACCTATGTTTCAGCCTATGTTTGAATGAAAGCTAGAAACATTTAAAATCAAAAGGAGGAGTACATCCTTTTTCTGTTAAAATACCAGGTGAGACATCTGTATTCAAAATGCTGTAAAAGAAAGTACAGAGTCTCTTAGTAAAAAAGTTATAGAGATAGGAACTGTTCTTCAAAAGCACCAGCCTGCCTTTGAAGCATAATATATGGAAATATATTCTTCTGAAAAAATGCCTTACTTTTCCCTGCTGGAGTAGCTGGCCAGAAAGAAGACAAAGGTTTTTACTGTGCTAACTGAATCTGAGTTTCACTCTTTTTTTTTTTTTTCTGGGTGTCAGAAACCAATAAACTTTAGAATATTTTCATGTGAACACCTTGGAAATAAAGCTGTTTACCCAAAGTTCTTTTACTGCACCGTTTAACATTTTGTTTGAAATGAAACCAAGCAGAAAGAGAATCACATCTCAGTCTTACATCTCACGGCATGTAGCATTTGCTCATCCGGAGGTAATTGCTGTCAGCATGACAAATCACTAGGTGTTAAGGTATCCCAATAGCCTTTTAAATCACTACAAACACAAGAATGTCATCCTGCAGTTCTGAGCACTTAAAAAGTCCAGTGCTGGTGACACGATTCTACACCCAAGGAAGTGGGTATGACTGATGCACCCTCAGTTCCTTTTTCCCTTTCCAGACAATGGGGGCAACCCTTTCTGGACATAGAGAGCAAATGCTTTAAAATAACACCCTGACAAGCATGCAATGACTTCAATAGCACTTTTGCTGTTTCTGTTGTTTTGGGGCTGTCTATCTGGCTCTTGCTACAGTCTTAATAATTAATACCTCCCATACTTGACATTGCATCTGGATGTGGACATACCCTTCATGCATCTTGTCCCAAATTCCCCAGAGTGCAAGTTCTCAACAGTGGGAAAGATCTAAGTTTGCAGTGAGAGTGTTTGCATGTGTTTATGCAGTACTTTGCAGTCAAGAAGTTAGTGTGGATGTACCTTAGATTAGGGGGAATACAAAATTTTTATGTCTTAATTGGCTCAAAGCAAAGCTTACCAAAACACTCTTTAAAATGAAAGCCAAGAGAATTTAAATATGAAGGACTGGAATCTTAGGGGGAGTTTCAATGAGATGACAATTGAAAAAAAGGACAAGATATTATCTTCCTACAAATACTAAAGGATCATGGAAATTGTATGGAAGAAGGAATACCTGAACATATTCCCTCCATTATTAACTTTGATTAAGATAATAAATATGATTTTTTACATTTCCACACGAATAACCTAGGTTCTGTGTTAAAAGGGTTGCTTCAAATATTTCCACTTCTGCCTTCTAGTAATTCATTCCTTTAAAATGATCTTACTTTCCCATGGGTTTCAAACTGCTGCATCATCCATAGCCATTCATAAAAACATATACAAATATATTTTTAGTGTTCCAAATACATTTTTGTCACACATTTCACCAATGTTTGTCAAAATTTTGTTTAAATTCACAGTGAGTTTTAACTACCTTTAGATAAATAATTCTCTAGTTGTAAAAAAGTGGCTTCCACATCTTCAGCATAGAAACATTCTGTTACCAGAATAAGAGATACAGAGAAACACAGGAGCAATTAATTAATAATTGCTTATTATTGATGTATAGTTTTACAAAAAAGTAAATTAATTACTGGTCTATTTAGTTTTAGATTATTGTAAGGAACTAATTTGTATGCCTTATTTTTCAAATATAATACCATTTCATTCCCTCAAGGGTGGCCCAGAAATGGTGCACTTATATATATATATATATAAAAAATTATATACATATATCCATTCAAAAGTAGGAATAATGTCCTTAAGACTCTAGGTGTAGAATGATCTAACTGTGCAGCCCTGAGAGGCTTTTGTGTTTGCAAGGAACCTGAATCATCTGGAGCATATAAAAATCTGAAATTGTATAAAAATTTCATTTCCTTCCTCCAAGATCCCTCCTACTCCTGTGACTCCTTCTTTTGTTGTAGGTCTAGTCACCTCTGTCTCCTTTTTTTTAATGTATCCTTTTTGTCTCTGTCTGCTTTACTCCCTTCTTAGTTAGTGACTTCCCTCTTCAAGGTATTTACTCAAGAATAAGTTCATATTGTAGCCAGGAATAATAATCACCTATGGATCCAAAAACTCCAATATTTTCCTGGCTTTGAAGAACAGTCACTGCTCTGACTGAGCAGTCAATCACTGACTGAACTGTGAAGAGTTTTTGCAAAACAGAAAAGCTGATATTTTACCACTTTCTACCTCAGGTAATATGCATTGCCTAAAGTGGTTACTCAACATTCAAATGAGAGGCAGGTCTTAAACAGTAATCTTAAAAGATATAAAGACTTTTTTTCCCCCCTGTGTTATAAGTGTGCTTCAGACTTCTAAAGCACTTCATTGTTGTGCTGAACTGTCTTAAGAAACTGTAGTATTCTTTTCTTCGGAGCTGCTTCAGAATTTTTTGTACACACTAAATATTCTGTAGGTTAGTTTTCTGCAGTTCTTGGAAATCTTGTGTTTTCCAGCTGGGTAGTGGAAAATTATTGCATGCAAGGTGGACTTACGATCTCCCAGTTTTTCACTCTAAGGCTCCTTCCTTCTGTTGATTTTCCTATTAAATGTTTTGTGAAAGATTAACAGCTGATAGAGTTTCATGAAACTTCTACAACTTGTCTGTCATTACCAGCAACTGATGATAACTTCTCAATGTTAAACAGTTGCTAAGGTTTCTTTCCAGGGCGCTATTCCCACTTCTGCAGTTCTTTTAAAGAATTACTTCCATGTCTCTATTTACTAAAGAACAGTGTCCTGCCATGTGATGGTTTCTCTTTCTTCAGAATGTGAAGGCTTATTTATTTGACGCTTTCTTCTATTATGTCCTCTTTAAAAACCCAAACTAACCCAAACAACTTCCCTATCCAACCTTAAGGCCAAAAAACTTAATGTCACTTATGCTAACTACAGATAAGCCTGTGGAAGTCAGCATCCAAAAGAAGTAAGTATTAAATTGTCCTGAAAATACTACAGTGCTATAGTCTGTGAAACACAGTACATGATGATTTTTGTTCACTATTTTATTTTTGTCTGTTTTTTGAAGATTATTTGAAAAACCAGTCTGATGATCCACTCTCAATACTTAGGATTCTGTAGACAATGACTTCTTAGAGTCCCTTGAGTATGGCAATCTTGACTTTCCTCCAAAAAAACACCCCTCATACAAAGCAAAGAAAACAAAACAAAACAAAACAAATCCCAATGTCCCAAAATGCAAACTGAAGAAAAAACTCAAATTGGTGGGAAGATCTGGAATGCACTGAGTTAGGGCCATAATACATTCATGAAAGTAGCTTGAACTTTCATAACCTGTTGATATTTGCCCAGGAAAATGACAGTAATTTCACGACTATAAGGCTCACCCTTTTGACTAAAATTTTGACCCGAACTCGGAAGTACGCCTTATAGTCCAGTGCACCTTATATAATGGACAAAGTTGAGAGATTTACTGACTCTCGGAGGTGCACCTTATAATCTGGTGCACCTTATAGTCATGAAATTACTGTAAATAAAAACCACATATTTGGAAAAATTGTAAATAAATATTACCTAATGAGATATATTTGTTAGTTTCTGAGGTTAGAGCTTCCAGGAATAATTTAAAACCAAATAAAAACCAAACCAACAAAAACCCCCAAACTACCATGAAAGCAGTTCCGAAGGCTGGAAGCCTAGCCTTGAGTGTAGGGGATGAAGGCAGAGAATAATAACTACCTGTACTCTCATTGTCAGAGGAATGATTGTTTGGCCTAGTGAATTAATTTCCAAAGATCTTATTTGCTACAGGTCTGAAGCATGACCAACTTTACAGTTTAAGCATAGAGGTCCAGTTAACAGTTTTCTTACATCGTGATTGAACACCAGGAATTAGAATCCCCCTACAAACCTGAAGTGTCCATGAAGCTACAGCTTGTTGTGTTATACTGAAGTAGCTGCTTATATTCTCAGGTAAGATTTGGAGAAACTTTTCCCTAAATTGTCACAAAATTTTTCCATATGGATTATGTTCTCCCTTCCCCCAGCCAAAAGAAAACTTGCATTTCTCATGAGGAAGTATTTGTAGTTTCACTGTAAATGATCTGTGGATTTGAACTCCACCAAAATTCTGCTATATAGGGACCAACATATGTATGTGAGGCGCATGTGACATTCAGAAAGCAGTAGAGCAGAATCTTCTTCTCTGTGCTAATTTTTTTGTTTTGCCAATTCATTAATTTTATTTTGCCAAATAGTTTTGCTGGGTCTGTTCATGTTGGACATTCTAGATATTGTTATATGCTTTTCATTTTTATAAAATTTTTATTTGGGAAAGATATCTCAGGAAAGGAATTATCATGATTTTTAGGACACTCATAGTGTCTTTTATGAAAGTGCCTAAAAAAATTAACAAGGCAGTTTGAAACCCCTGTGGAAGCAAAGATCTTCACAATTTGCTAGAAGGTGGCAGCAGGTTACTGTAGATAAGAAATTTGGTGTTCACATTGTCACAGACTCACAGAATCATCACAGAATCATCAGAGATCATTGGTGTTGGAAAAGACCTCTAAGATTGTGAACTCCAACCTTAAACCAAGCACCCTCTTGTCAGACAGCAGCATGAAGTGTCACATCCCTCTCCTGTGACATGGTGCAAGGAAGCAGTTTAACAAAACCCAGCTCCAGTGAGATTCCATCATGCCATGGTAGCATGTGGCCTCACTTCATCCTAAGACGAGAAATCAACTTGGGGGTTATTTGATTCATTGCATTTCCAAGCAATTGAGGATAATTCACATACATGACTTCCTCTTGCTGATGGGGACCTAATGTTTTTATCCCTTATTATGCACAATCACTCATTTGTTGTTTTTAACTTTAATGTAAGCCAATGCACAACCTGGTCCTTAAAATATGGGATCACTGAAGATAAAAGGGTCCAAGATGCAAGAGCTTTTGAATATTTAAGATTGTCTTCTTCCTGAAGTACTAAAGAAAAGAAATGATCATTCAAAGTCAGCATTAAAATTATTTTTATTGTTGAAAAAAGCAGTAAAATAATTATTTTATAGCTGTGCTGCATATCAACAGTAAGAGTGCTTGACTCGTGTAAAATTTCAAAGTCAAAATAATGATCAGGGGAGTATTGAAGATGATGGGTCAGTGCTCTGTGTGTGTTTGAAGACAGAGACAGGAAGAAAATTTACTGGGAAAGATTTTAGGAGAACAAAAGACTAATTAAAATTGTGCTGGTACCTAAAGAAAGAATCAAAATTTGTAGGATATATAGGAAAAAAAAAATACAGAGTCTCATTTGTTCAAGTCAGTAGGTGCTCTCTCTGAGCTTCAAAAGAGATTGGAATAGAAAAGCAGGGGATTATCAAAGGCTCAGAAAATATGCAGTGGTGAATAGCGGAACTTTGAAAAGGCCATCCCTTCCTCAGTAAATATTTAGATATTTCAACTTCCTTAGAAGAAGAATGCAGTAACACTTTTTTTTCCAAAAGAAAGTATTTTAATTAAAAAATATGAACACTTTGATAAAACAATGAAAAAGGTAAACAGTTTTGAATTGAGAAAGCATATTTGCTAGCAATAAACCTATAGAAAGTGCATCCTATTGGATATTCTATTACTTTTGCAGGTATAGCAATTCTATCAGTTGTGTATCATACTGTTATTCCAGGTACTTAATAGATTTTCATATAAATGACTTATTTGGAAAAAAATTGTGCCATCTGGGCTATTGAGGAGCATAGTTAGGTTTTAAACACTCAACAACATTTCTACAGTAAATTGTAATAGGTATCTGCATGTGAATATTCTAGGTGAAGCACTGGAGAAGAATACGGAATAATTTGCTAATATTTCTTGATTGATATAGTAACATTTTCCATTATTGCACTGTCAAAGGAAAGGATATTTAGGATAAAGGGAAAAAATATTCACCAATTCAAGAGAAAAGGAACTCCTTTCAAGAAATGGAGTTGAGGATAATGAACAATTGAACATATCTATTCATAGCCTTGTGGCTAAAGCTTTAGCTTTTTTGTGTGCATGCATGGAAATACGGAGAGCATTCCATATTTCATATTCCATACCATGGATCTTTCAGGACTGCCTGAGGGTGCTGACTCTGCTCTTCTACTGAGATCTTCTTCAGATCTTTTAATGGATCATTAATGGCCAAAAAATCTTTTCAGTAGATCCAAGGCAATATTTCAGGAGAAGAAGGAAAATACATTCAGAAAGTATATTATATAACCATAGAAGACAAAATTCCTACATACATGCATGTCCACTTCAGAAGTGGACTTCTGTTTTTCAGTCATCTGAGTGAAAAATAGAAAGACCTTCAGCTTTTTTCTCAGAGACAAGAAATTGTCAATCTGGCTGGTCTTCTTGGCAGCAAGCTTTTTGATCAGTAGCCTGAAAAGTGACACAGAATTTTAGGAATTTTCTGTTTTGTCTCAAAATAAAAGAAAAAATCATGTGTCTGTGTGATTCAAACCCAGCTGGCAACCAAGCCCCACACAATTACTCACTTACTGCCTCTGAAGCAGGATGGGAGAGAATCAGAGGAGGAGAAATGAGAAAACTCATGGAAAGAAGACTGTTTGATGGAGAAGGCAAAAGCCACGCACACAGGCAAAGCAAAACAAGGAATTATTTCACCTCTTCCTGTAGGCAGGCAGGTGTTCAGCCGTCCCAGGACAACAGGGCCCTGTCGTGCATCATGGTGATTTTGGGGGCATTATCACCCTGAGTGTTCTCCCTTCCTTCTTTCTCCCCTGCTATTCATATACCAGGCATGATTCTGTACGGTATGGAATGTCCCTTGGGTTGGTTGTCACAGTCCTTCCTGTGTCCTCTTCCAGCTTCTTGTGCATCCCAATCATGCTCACTGGTGGGGTGGTACAAGAGGCAAAAAAGACCTTGGCTCCGTGTTAGCCCTGCTCAGCAGTAACGAAAACATCCCTTAATTATCAACGCTGTTTTCATCCCAAATCCAAAGCACGGCCACATACCAGCTACTGTGAAGAAAATCAGCTCTCACCTAGCCAAAACCAGCACAATGCTTCTTTGTTACCATTGCATTATTTTAACAACAAGATCAGTACTGAGGAGAAAAAAAATTACATTGAAGCTATAAAATTGCATTGGAACAAGAGCAACTTTTTATTTGCTATAGAGCAGGAGTTCTGGGTCTGACCTAGAACACTTTTTGTAAGTGACATCTTTACCCTTCTGAGCAGTTAAACAGACTCACTTTTAGAGAAGGCTTATGTGGCAGGTTTTATTATTTTTCTTGTTCAGAACTGGGCAGTATCATTCACTCACTGTTTCAAGCAGAGGTCAGGAAAGAACAGCAGAATCGTGTTCTGGAAGTGAACACCTTTGCCTTGAAATTGGGCAGTGCTTTTTCGGGTGTTCAGTAGGGTCAAGCTCTTCACAGGGGAATGTGGAAAGAAAAAGACATGACAGTGATGCCTTCTGTCATCACCTGTCCTTCCACCACTGGAGAAATGTTCCTGCTGAAGGTGTGCAGTGCATCTGTGGCAAGGTGCCTGAGTATCGAACAATGGGATTACAAGACTGTGATTGTACAGGTGCCTACATCTGTGCCAACCTTAGGAGATACTTGGCACACACGTCAGCATATATGCATGTGGTACTTACTGAAACCCATAATGTGTGGCTTTGAAATTGTATGCTGCACACTTGCTGAGCCTACAGGAAATCCTGCAGGTTGGTATCAATGTTTGACTTTGAAAAGGAGGAAAAAAAAGGAGCGGTGGGGGGAAAGGAAAATACAGGGAAAAACATCTGTAAAACTCTTGTTTTTTTATTACAGCATTGCCAAGGTAGCCAAAATCAATAGTAGTCATCCACTCAGCCTTTCATCCATGAATTCTTATGTCACAAATGAATTTAGTCGGATGTATTCCAGCTGTCCATTTTATAAAACAAATGTTATTTCTGTGGAAAATCATTGGTACCAGGTAATGGAATATGAGACATGCTGAAGGGACCAATGGAAACAAGCACCACTGAGCTCTCTCTCATAGACAAGTGACCATATAATCATTTCCCCAATCTAATTGGAGGATCCTTTAAAACTTGCTAGGCCTCCTCTCCTTCCTACTGTTTGATGATTGAACAAGTTTTACTCCCTTGTAAAACACACTCAAAGCCTGTCCCAGGCAGGTTTCCTTCGTACACCTTCCCAAGTGCTTTGCAGAGGAGCTTGCAGCAGCCAGGCAGCTGAGTGAGGTGCTCTGTTGCTTCCTAAGACATTTTGAAGTTATTGTTTCTGAAATCCCATTTAAAATATTTATTTTCTGAGAAAGATCTTGGAAGTAATTCTGTAGAGCTCTTGCACTAGCAGCTACCTCACTGCAACAATGTGTTCTGAGAGATGAACCCAACCACCAGATATTGTCTTTATGTTCTCCTGTCCCTGGCTGCAGCTGGATTTGCACTGTCTTATTGTTATTGGTACAGCTGAAGGCATAGCTGGAGTGCATAGATAACCAGCAAATTTAAACAAACAATTGCTATTGCAGAAAGTAGCTGTATTTGAGGGTTTATTTGATAAGAGACAAACTTTTTCTCCCAACAGAACTTTTCTTTAAAGAAAAGATGTTACAGGCTTGCTGAATTTCATGCCATTCTTTTACTGAAGTTTTCTTTTGGGAAATATTCCATGGCTTATTAATATTTTCAAAAGCTTTAATTTTTGTCTAGAATTCCTTTTAATCAAACATTTTGAGCATGGAAATCTTAAGAGAGAAGAGTGACTGGATGTTATTTTATTTCTGCTACCCTGACCAAGCAGATGAAGGATGAGTCATTGACAGGCCAAAAACCTGTTCAAAGGGAATGCATCAAGCCAGAAGGGCTTCCTAGTGAGCAGGTACAGAAACATGATGCTTGTTAAGAAATACCAGACAAAAAAAATCCTTAAAAGAAAAGTAGAAACACTGATGCATTGCCTCCTCCTCGGGGGTACTGGCCATAGATGAAGGAAAATTTCAGTTCATTGCTAGGTGGTACACATGCTGGAAAGGCAGGAGGACAGAGCTAAAGTAATAAGTGGAGTGGATGGAAGTGATTTGATGTGGTACAACAGCCAGGCAGCCGGCAGGCCTGGGCAGAGGTGCTGTAGAGTAGTTGCTATTTTCTCTCTCTTGACAACTCTGCAACACAGCACAGTGCTCTTACACTGTTGAAAAGAACACTTAAAACTATTAACCATCCATCAAAACACCTGAAAACAGCAGAGACAACCCAAAATTTCATGTAAAATGTAGCAACATGAATGAGGTATCTGCAAAACATTTGCATCCAAGTAGGACACGTTCTCCAGAGAATGATAAAATTGTAGGAAAATTCAGGTTGGAAGGGCCCTCTGGGGGTCTCCAGTCCAAAGCACAAGGCTTTTTAAATTTAGATTCTGAAAATATCCATTTCAATCAACAACTTCAGTCTTCCCAGACAATGTGAACCAATGCCTGTCTGTCCTCACAGAGAAAGAAGTTTGTCTTATGTCCAGTCTAAACCTCATTTCTTTCAAGTTATTTCTGTTTTCTCCCATCCTCCTACCAAACACTACTGAGAGGAGCCTGACACCATCAATTGCATCCTGCAGATCTGTCCTTCTCTGACCTGTCTGCCTCCAGACTGTTTAATTTCAGAAACTCCTCCAGTCTTAGTTCTGGACTCATCACATATCCTTGTTCAGCTCCTCATGGTCCCTGCTGTCCCCTTCATCCAGCCTGCCTAGGTCTCTGAATGGCAGCTCTTTCCCTGAATATATTGACTGCTTCCCCCTGCCCCAATCCGGTTTTGTGTCACCTACAATGACAAGGGTAGTGTGCTCCATTACCTTCTTTAGGTCATTCATAAATATGTCATACAGGAAGGTCCCATAAAAGATTCCTGTGGTACTCCATAAGGTACTGAGCACTGCCCACAGATCTCTACTCTCAAATCAATTATCTATAAAGTTTTTTTTACCAATCTGCTTGTCCACCCATCCAGACCATAAGTTCCCAGCTTGTATTTGAGATGGTTATGGGAGACATTGCTAAAATCCATGTTAAATGCAAAGTAAATGCAATCCACTGCTCTTCTCCAGTTGGTCAGGTATCATAGAGTCAGAACTTTCTGAGTTGGAAGGGACCCACGAGGATTGAGTCCAAGTCTTAAGTGAATGGCCCATGACATGATTTACCTGTGCCAAGCTCCGCTGACTGTTCCCAGTCACTTTCTTCTCCATATGCATAGAAATGTACAGTAGGAGGACTCATTCCACAAACTGTGTGAAAATCCTGCATCAAGAAGCTATTCCCAACACCAACCAGAAATCTTTGATGGTTTGGGTCCCACTGTGTTGCTCTTTCAGGATCTGGCAGACCCCGGCAAGCATCAGGGTCGGTATTGCAGTGACTTTCATGAACTGTTTAAAGAGGATATCAACAACTTTGCCTTCCAGATCGGAGAGTTTGCAAAAAACTGACACCTTGAACACCTTTCCTGGCCTCTCTGCGGACCCCGACCTGCAAACTCTCATCCAGACTTCTCTCCATTATGAACAATAGCTGTGTATATCCTGCTGCTCCTGCTCCTAGGGGTCAGCATCCTCCCTTGTGCCCTTTCCCAGCTTGTCTTCCCTTCTGTACATACGTTGGAGGCTGATGTTCCTTCACCCTCTTTGACCACTCTTGCGCTCTCGCTTGTTCCCATTGTGATTAATCCTTCATTTTCTGCCTCTGTCTGTTGTTTTCTTTTTAATCGCGGTCTGCAATCTCCCCTTCCCATCATTCCTCATTTAAATGTCTTCTTACAGCTTGGCCAGCCTGTTGGCAAAGTTGTCTTAGCTCCACATTTTCAGGTGGATCCCATCTATTTCTAGCAGTCTACCATCTTCAGAGAGGATCCCATGGCTGTAAAAGTGACCTCTGAGGCTGGGACCTCCTGCCTGAGGAGGTGCTGACCTGCAGACCTGCATCCTCCCTCAGATCTTGCTCTGAGTTGAAGCCTCTGCTGTGTTGGGGGAGTTGGTCCTGTGGATAATGGACACTGTCCCCTGTGGCGCATCACCTCCATGGCCATGCAACCTTGCTGCCTTCATCCATTTCCAGGCCCCTTCTGTGCATCTGTTCACACACGCTGCTGTGTCTGCCTGCTGTGTTGTGATTTATCATCATTTGTGGAGCCATAATCATAGTGGCTTAAATGTACAACAGACCATGTGAGAACACAAATTCTATGTGATGTAAACATTCTGCAGCTATTTCCATAGACAAACACATTTGCTACACACTGAGTTTCAATAGGGATCTGAATTGTCTCGCTGTGAAGCTCAGCTTGAGGCTAGAGCTGGGATATTTAATTGGCAATGCCAAAAGAAAAAAAAGCAGTGTGGAAATGAATTTCTAACTCAGAAACAGAGGATAAAGTTAGTGCTTTTCAAGTAAAAAGGGAAAAAATAGCAATAAGGTAATGTATGAAGATTTTCAAATCTATGTAAATGATCAGTGTTATGACTGTTGTTTTTTCTTGCAAATGTTGAACAGAGGCATGAAGGAGGCAGTAGCAATTAATTAAACCCTTTGAGTCCAAGCACAGTTGTCATTCATAAGCTGGTTCATTTTGGTCTTAGAACACACATAGGAATATGAAGCAAAACATTAAGTAAATCTCTGCAGTATCTAAGCTGCCATTGCTTCTAATTACAATCGATTTTCCCCTATAGTCATTATTGATCCATGTGATGTATGCCACAATTCACATTTTAACATATTTTTAAAATTGCTAGTTTCCTTGCCAATCAGCCAATTGTTAGCTCATTCATCTCTTAATTTTCATTGTCTTCAAAACACCTTTTCTATTCATCAAGGTACTCAATATAACATAATCAAGTACAGTTATAATTGGTGTGAGTATCAAGGAACAAGAAATGAACATAAACTGCCATCTAGATGCATTTGGAAGACAATGCATATGAATTGGAATTTCTTGCCATTCAAGCTCAAAGGTTCTGTTTAGAAGCAGCTGGCCATCAGAGAGGTGAGGAATGTTTCACTGTGTTTGCTTTATAAATCAATTCTGCTAGCTTCACTTTTGACCAGCATACTGTTTCTTATTACTGATTCCCTTTCTTAACAACAGACTGTCTTTCTTAACAAGAGATACAAAATACAGTTTAGTGCTTATTAAGCACTTGATAACTACAGTGCTTGCACAGTGTAAGCATTTATGTATGTAGTACTTGGTTTTTGTCTGAGCTGTTTTGCATCATTGTGCTGTGGCAGCATTAGAGGCCTGAACACAGCCACCGGCCCTCTGGGATGTGTTTCTCAAAATGCATTTTAAGTGATTATTACTGGATCAAAGAACTTACTGCCATCTGTTATATTCTACAGATAATGCAACTTGCAGTGTCCCTCAGACCTCTGTAATAGAACCAGCTCCTGTAAATTGATAAATAAGATTCTACAGCATCTCATGTCCTGAACTTGCTGTGTGTGATTTTTTGTAAAAACCAATTGAATGTACTCATTACTTGTAAAATAACTTCTGTCATAAAATATAAAAAGATATGTGAAAAAATATGGAAACTTAATAAAGAGTGAAAGAATAGTGCTACATTTAAAATATTTTTAAGAGCAACAGAGAACATGGCACATATACGTATCCAAGTTTTTATTTTTAACTTATTTGAAGTACTAGTAATCAAATCAAAGGACAACAAATAGCTCGTACCAGTGAATATTAATGCTTTTACAATGTAAAAAATACAAAGCTTAATCAACAAAAACTTCAGAACTGTTGTGCTGGAAAGCTTACTGCTGTCTCACCCTTTACCCTGATGTGATGCTCACCCTTCCTGTGTGCCACTAGGATGAGAGAATGACAGTTTTAGTCCCTTCAAGAGGAAATGGGGACGATTACAAGTTGTTCACACTCCTTCCCAGTCTTGTGTCTATTTGGAGCTACTTTTGTTTTGTTTTGTTTTGTTGCTTTTTTCTTTTTGCATTTTTTTTTTCTTTTTCTGCCCCCTCACAGCAATTTTTTTCCTCTCAGGGGCTCCCAGCTGAAACCAGAGTGGCAGAGTTGCCTGGCCCAGCCCCAGCTGCCCTCAAGGGCTGCTGTTTGTCACCTGCTGAGTCCCAGCTGGTCCCAGTGCTGGGCTGGGGGTCACGGGGTGAGGCTATAACTGGAGAGAGCACAGGCACTGCTCCTCTTGACAACTGGCAAAGCAGGCTGAGGCCACGGTGAGCCAGCATGAGCTCTACTGCCGGGGTGGTACAAGGTCTGCAAAATCATGTACTGGGATATATAAAAAAAACCTCGGACTGATTATCATAATTCAGAACAGGTAAAGAGGGTATGTGAGGATAATGATTTCTTTATAAATTATAATGAAGTTAATAAATTGCGTATCATTTATTCATATAATGAAAATATAATAATGTATAATAATATTAGTACAATTCCTTTTTATCTTTCAAAGAACTCCTGAACTAATGCCTAATTTTGGTTATTTCCATGAAGAAACCTTTCGCCTAATGATGGCTTGCAGTTCTTACCCTTTCATTAGATGCTATTTAAATCCTTAACTGTACATACTACAGTTAAACATGATGACTCACAAAAACCTAGGGCACAGATAGTAGTCACAGCTTCAAGATTGGACCTCCAACTAAGAGCTGAATTTTCCCTCATAGCATTGAATTAGCAAATTGAGGTTCTCAGAAGTCCAAATATGTTCTTATATTCTCAGAAACTGGCAAATGAGAGGGTACATTAATGAGCAAGTGAGTTTTATACAGTTTTAATGAATTCTTCTGAGAGCTCTTTATGTCAGAGAAAGCAATTTTTCCCCCTGCTTTTTTATATACTGTGGCTGAAAAAGTCAATATTCCTCAAATCTCATAGTTTCTCATGCCTCTCATCTCTATGCATTGTTTACTCCCCTGGAGGGGGTCTGTTTCTTTAGATTACTATTCATGCAGTAGAAAACAAACACACAGATATTTGTTCTCCTCTTGACATTCTACTATTCTCCCTGTGTTGTAAACAAACCAGCTTCCAGCTTTAAAAAAGAGATTTAGTTGTGGAAAAAATATTTTCCTCCTGTAGTCTGCAACAGGAATTATGACATCTTCTGTGAGCTGTTTCTGTAAGGAAGTAAGTGAGGTGTGTATTATGGCCTACCACTGATCTAGAGATGGTTAAAGTCATCCAAAATTACCTGCAGAAGGGATTGATGACATTTTAGATGCACATAAAAATCTCAGAAACCTCAGGCTTAAGAAGAAAACAGAAGGAAGAAATATTTTTTGAACAATGATATAAACTAAAACCCTGAAGAAAAAAACCCTGGAAATTAAAATATTTCTCAGAACATTAGCTTGGTTAACTTCTTATATTCCCCATGTTTTCTTAAGCTGCAGCTGAATTTCAAAAGCGCTGTGATGCTCCTTTCTCTGTCTTTCAAGTGGATGATTTTCACGTGGTTAGGGCACAGCTCAATGGATTTCGCTGTACAAAACAGATTTGAAAGACAGAAGGGAGATTAATCCATTAAGTAGGGTGTTCTTTGCTTCTCCAAACCACTGGAAAGCAGGCAGTCTGTCAGGAATTTCTAAGGGTCATGAGTTAGATGGCCAGTGTTCGAAGCCTTTAATTTGTTTGTATACATATCCAAATCCCTGCTACAGACTGAAAATACAAGATGAATTAAAGTCATTCCTTGTTTTCAGGCACATAGAAATACATCCCTAGTCCCTAAAGCAGAATATAGTAAGGATAGGCAGCCTTAAAATGCTCTGAGGACTACCACTGACTCTAGGACCATTCCTCTGTGCTTTGGACAGTGATTCAGTATTTTCCAGGCCTTCTGGGCACCTAGAAAGGCAAGTTTCTTCTGCGGCCCTGGTAGTGTTTGGGGCAGGTAACTGTGCTCTTTAACTCCTTACATATATGTATGTGCTAGGAATAACTTCAAGCGATGTTAAAGTTGACTAGAAAGAGCTGAAATGCTATAATTTGATTTGTGGTTTACATATTTTCTTTTTTAGCAGCCCCAGCCCTTCTCAAGAGGCTGCCCTTGGTCAGCTCTTGATTCTTGCCTCAGTTGTTTTTTTTTACCCACGTGGCACTCACAGGGTTTACAATACACTAAATCAATGGGGCAACAGCCCCCTCACTAGTAAGCAAATATTTAATCAGGCAAAGGCATGTCCTGAGATCCTGGTCAGTAGAAAGCCGTGGCCTTTTACTTGTACTGCCTCCATCACAGATTTTATGCTTGGTAAATATCACTGTCTTATAAAAAAGAAAAAAAGAAATTTTTGCTCAAATAGAATGGATTAACATTCTGTTTACATACTTGTGAATGATTTCAGCTCTGATAATACTCCCCTGTGAGATATGGAATAGGTTGGGGCCAGCTAATCTAGAGATGAGAAATTGTGCTGGGCTTATTTCAAGTGTGTGGTAAAGATAAAATGAAGGAAAATTGTCTATTTTCTTAGTTAATATAAAAGCTACACCTACCAGGATTTTTCTAAAAAGAAAGAAGTACACTATACAAATGTACCAAATTCCTTGTCCTTGTTTTAATCACAAACAAGTGACATGAACAAGTTAGTACGGTCCCAAAAGAATCAAATTTTACAAGAGAAATATAAAATCCTAAAAGAAAATTTTTCATATGACAAGGCAGAAATGAGGATAAGAAGGTAAGAGGATAGGAAAAGTGTTATAACCCATATAGGATGAAAATAAAACACCAGAAAATTTCAGAGCTAAGAAGGGTACACATACAGATCTTATGTTTGTTCTCATGTTTTTCCCTAAACAAATCTTACTGCAGTCTATTTTGCAACTCGTAGGAACCAGTCTATTCCACAGAGGGTGGGCACACAAGGAAGTGCAGTTCTCTTAGTCATGATGATGACTTGAGATTTTAGCCTTTGTATTTTTCAAATCCTGTGCTGCATTAGTGCATAACTCTAAACTTCATATGAAGTGTTAACTGTTGTCTGCACCCTTTGGTCAGACAAAACAATTCCTCTGGGCCTGGCACTCAAGGACACTCTACAGCCACAAACCCTGAAAAGTATAAGTAAAAGTGAATTGGGGGAGAAACTGGGGGCTTCTAACTTCATTAACCTGAGACTGTAACTGGAGAATTAACTCCAATATGCGAATAAACCTAATTTATATCTGTCTGAAGAACTCTCGACTTGGCTGAAGTGCAGCCTCTGTTCTAGGTAGCCACTGCAAGGCATCAATGATAAGAATATTTTCTGGTTAATATATTTCAGTTTTCATCCTAATGTTTACACAAGTCTAGTTTACTCTAAAGAGTGCCATAAATCAGGATTTTCTGTGGAAAGCAGAAACTTTCCATAGATACTAAGAAAAAAACTGGCTAACATATAGAGGAAGGTGTCCTGGGGTGACGTTATGGTGGCCTGTATCCCCAATCATGTGTCCTGTTTAAGCAAAAGTTTGTTTAGTCTACTTATCAGTTGGTTCCCCTCCCCCATGTGTGTGCTTGGGAGGCTAGCTCTGCTGACTCGGGCTTGCTGCTTTGCTGCTTTGCTGCTGCCGCATGCCACTTGCTTCTGCTAGCTTTAGTTTGTTTTTGCTTATTAGTTAGGCAGTCCAATCTCTTTCTGTGGACTGTTCTTTGTTCTTTTTCCCTTTTTCTTTTCTGTATACTCTTTAAACCTGTTTGGACCGGACTTGGATCACCGAGGGACACCGGGAACCCTGCAAAGCTGAGAAGTGCAGCAGTCATCCTGCCCGGAGACTAACGCTACCTACAGGAGAGACTTTCCAGAGCTTGTCACCCTCCTACACCGGTGAAAAAGTTTTTGTTTGTCATCAGGGGTTGTTAATTTTCCTCTCTCGTGTTGGGAGTGTTTTGTTTAATTAATAAACAGGTTTTTTCCACTTTTATTCCTCTGAGGAAGTTCTTCCCGAACCCAGTGGTGGGGGAGGAGTCTTGGGGGATTGGTTTGTTTGCTTTTTTTTTTAAATTTGCCCTAAACTAGGACAGAAGGTTATTTCAAAGTTTTCCTCTAAAAGTGCTGCCCAGCACTGGAGGATGTATATGAGTCACATGTAACACAGTAATTTCCAAATGTTAATGTGAACTATTTATATCTCAAGCAGTGTAGTAGAAGTCAGAGCTCACAAGACGTCTGAGGAAAGGGAGTTTTTTATGTTTCTGAAATGCAGTGAATTGGGAGGTCATAATTCTCTTAGACTCCTGAGCTTAAAGATTTTAGTCTTCTCTGAAGAGGAACAAATTCTGTTCTCAGCCAACTTCATATTTTCAGGTTTTTTAGCCCAGTGAAAGGCTAGCAAATACCCAGTCGGCAAAATCTTTCTTTTCTCCCTGTAAATGTCTCAAACATTTCTCAAGACTTTCCTCGTCACTTCAACGTCCTCTTGCTGTCACAGCTTTTATTTCTTGTTTTTGACATGCAATTGCTCTCGGTGTCTCTTGTTTCATGTCCAATGTTTGGACTAAATTAGAGCAGTATGTTCCCCCTTTCTAATGATAAACTTCTGCTTACTGTTTCACTGTAAGAGTACCACATTGAGAGGATTTACCCTGCTGAAGTCTCTGGTGGCTTGCTTCTTATCTCTTTCAATAGGGATACCCCACTGCTACATGTCCTGCTCATCAGTGCCTTGCTTTGAATGCCTTTGAATTCCAGTCCTGTGCCATGAGTCATAAATGGGACACAGTTTTTGGAAATCAGGGTGAATCACCCCATGGGTACCTGGTGCCATTTGTGACACCACTTGCCTCCCAGCTTCCAGTCAAGGGGTGTTACTGTATGTGGTTCCAAGTGGTGAAAAGACACAGTAACATGGCACTCTCTTACAGGAGTAAGAAAGAGCATTTATTCAAGGAAGTAATGGATTTAAATAGTGTACATAGCGGAAAACTATTTAAAGAAAGTTCATTGGACAGAGAAGGAATATCCTTTTAAAAACACACTCTGTGAAACTAGTCACATACGCTGCAGGTGTTGTAACCTTTGTTTTGGGTTTCTGTCCTTGAGGAGCCTGAGAGCAAGGCTTGAGCAACCTGAGAAAAAATCCTGGCTGCTTTCTTGGTTCCCAGCAGACAAAAGGGGGCTATGGTCTTGGGTGAACCCATGATGTAAATCCAAGTGGATGTCTTGAACAGAAGAAATTATCTCAAATGTGTCTTGCTAGTGATGTGTCAGTATTGGGTCTATCCTGCAGTATCATAGGGCGTTTGTCTGGCCATTTACCTAAAAATGACCTTTCAGTCATACCTGGGCGTGTGGCAGGAGGAAGACAAATTGTATTCTCATTACAAGACAAGTGGGTGGCTTCCTGACATGAAGTCATGTTTGTTTAAAAAAAGACTCTCACAATCTATCTGTATAGAATCTTTAATAGAATAAGTTAGATTGCCTGAGTCCTTAAGAGGTGCCATCCCAGATAACAGTCAACATTCAAAGTTTCATGAAAACAACTGGTCAAAATCTGCATTTTTACTAACTCAAGTCCCTTATTAAGTGTGTCAAAATCGGTTCTTATCCTTTTGTATCCTGCACAAGGAGGTAGAGGTGACTGCAGTTTAGAAAATGAAGTAAAATTTTCCTCTTGCCTAAGCTGTAACTTCTGGATATTTTTCAAGATTGTGACCCACTGTCATTTACCTCCTGTCAGTGAGCCAAATTTTCTTTTATATTTCACAGACTTTCAGGCAGAGGTTCATAAACCTACTCAGATTGCCTTGCTCAAGAATAGCTGTCAGACACACAGCCAACACAGATTACTGTGTTTTTATTGGCTTGAACAGATCTATGGCACCAGAAGCACTCTTGTCAGCAGTCTTCATGCTTTTTAAAGCAGATTTAAGAGTGATGCCATGTCTCCACAGCTCAGTTTTATTATCTGTGAGGTGTCAATCATTCACCTTTAGTCTGTTCATTTATATTATGCAGAGGTGACATCTCCTGTGATGTCTAGAAGTTCAGCTCTTCAAATCTGTATCTTGTATCCTATGTGCAACCAAAATCCAACTCTTCCAGGTCAGACTCCTCCACAGAGTAAACACTTTTACCCAAAAGTCTATGTTTTACCTCATCATCAGTATTTTTAGATAAACCCCTTGCTTTTTCACATATGAATTATACTACACAACTCAACAAGGGAAACCCACAAATACTGCATGCTGAGTGTCCTGAAGCAGATGATCCATATCCCAGGAACTGTTTCCATCCCAGAGCCTTTCCTGACTTACTCACTAACTACCTCTTTTGTAGTTCTTCTTGGTGCTGGGATTATCTGATCCTATTTATCCAGAGTTCTTCTGGGTCTTTCAAAGATTTTGTAATACTCATGCGTATTGATGAAAGCCTTCCTCTTAACAACATTTATGCTTTTCTTGACAAACAAACTTTAAAATTTTCCTTATCTACAATGTATTTTCTTGCTCACCCTTTTTCTGGGACAGTCTTGTTTCTGTGCCCTCAGTTCACTCCTTTCTCCTTCATCCAATCACAGCATAGTGCCGGGGGCATTTTTGGTGTTACAGGTGATACAAAGTACTCAAAAAATTGTTTGCAAAGGAATTACACTCACTCTTTTTATATTTTTCATACTTCTCCTTCTGAAAATTACCAATCTGTTCTGACTCAGGAGGTTCAAGTGGTGTGCAGTCACTGTGGGAAAGGCACAGAACATACTCATCAGTGGTGAAGATGAAATTTACAGACTAGTGACCAAAGTAATGTTCCATTAGGGTTTAGTAGATTAAAATAATCTGATTTTAATCACCCAGGTTCTTACAGAGAAGTTGACTGGCCAACACCAATTCCCACAGAAAATGTTGTGTTCTTTCTGTACTGTGCACACTGATCCAGGTGCCAAGTGCCAGTGTGTTCCCATCTCCTGCTGAAGCACTTGACTGCTGGTGCTTTCAGAGGGAGTTCATGACGCTCATCATCCTCACACACGCCCCTGCTTTCTGTGGTGGGAGCCAGTTCTGCTCACTTTTAAACTCCTAAGTCCTTTATTGGATATGTTACTTAACAGCAGGTAACACTAAAATCTGGCGTTTTAAAATCTGGATGCTTCTTACAGAAAGAAGGAAATAGCAATAATTATGTGATTGGAAAAAAAAAAAAAAAAAAGCTTTTAATGTGATGTCACTGCTCAGGTCACCTGATCATATCTTATAATCATATCAGGTCTCACTGACTCCAGTTTCTATAACCTGGAATGAGCTCTGCTGGGGGAAGGATGTAAACTAGCAGATTTTAGCTCACTGTGGGTTATTTCCCTTACTAGTTGTGAATTAGTTGCTGTTGTTAATGATGCAAAAATGTTATTTCACAAGATTTTGACATTTTTGTTTCTAATTCCTTTCTTGTAAAGGTTTGTTTTTATTATGCTACTGTCTTTAGCATACTGTAAAGAATGGTCATGAAATTAAACCTCTAGGAAGTAAGCTAATTTTACTTTTGGGAAAACAAAAGATTTTGTCTTGCAAAACACTGCAATTTATATGTATATACTTACATTTTTTAAGACATAGATAAGTATTCTGCCTCTGAATAATAACCCTGTCCTTCTGCTTTAGCAGGCTCCTGTATCCAACCTGTAGGGTGTTGAATCAGACAGAAAATAATTACTTTTCTGACCCTTTGGGCTCTAATTGGCTTCCTTTAATGAGTTTAAGAATGCTGGCTTGCACATTTTCTGGGAATCCCTTCTGGCATAAAAGGTGTGTGTCTGCCTTTCAGAGGCAGATGCTTGAACAGTTAAAGTTCTGTCTGAACTGAACTTTACTGAGTTGCATAAAGATGATATTTCTTGGTTGAGTGTTGCAGTAAAATGGAATGTTAACCAAATTCTATTTTTGGGTTGTTCTTTTGCTTTTCTTCACTCTTCTGATCATGTTAATAGTTACAAACCACCTGTGTAAACTGGAATTTGCTGGATTCTGCAATTTAATGTGTGTGCAAACACACCATGGTTGAATAGCAATGTGATAAATTTTTACATTGGTTATTGTCCAAAATATAGCCATGAAAACCTCTAATTAATGAGATGACGGTGTCTAAAACAGAATGATTCACACTGTAAAACCGTAGATGTGCTTAATTGTATCTAATTGTATTCTCTTTCTCAGATTTACTAAGAAAGTCAAGATGATTCCCTCTGCTTTTAGGAGCTGGATGATGAAAGTATAATTGCTGATGTGCTGACAACCAGCAAAACTAAATGATACTCCAATTTGAGCAGAGATGCAGAATTTTCACTATAAACATGCCAATCAGGTTTTACTTAGATGTATCTGCTAGAATTTCACATAATTGGCATAAATAAGAACAGGGGAAAAGTTGTTTACAAGAGGTGAATATTTTCCTCAGATTTAAATACACCACACTGCTCCCTTAGGATTTGTAAAGAGGTTGAAATCTTGCTTTTTTATTTATATGAAAATGTAGCAAAAAGAAAAAAATGTTTAAAGAAAGTTGATCCTGCTCCCACATATATAATATGGCTAATAAATGATTGCACTCTCCCACATATTGTTTTCAGCACATTTGGCCATTTTTCTGTTTTTTATTGATTTCTTGGTTGTCTTTCAATTGGGAGATGTCTTTGATAATGGAACCAACTAGATGAGATTACTGTACTTTTGAATATGTTGTGATTGTCATACCTTACTGATCTTTCATCTATTTAGGACATGAATTACCAACCAACTTATGAGAAAGCACAGAAAATGGGAATTTTATTGGATAAGAGGCTTTGAAGTTTGGGCAAGTTTTAATGGAAACCAATAAAAACTTAGGTCTCTTTTTGTGTTTTCCCAAATGCTGATCTGAAGTCTGCCATATATAGGATTTTAAAAAGGCATTCACAAGAAAATCAGATTTTCTTTAATCAAGACTGCCCCTTGAAGATGCAATCTATCACCAGGAAGAGTAGCTCACTTAAAACACTGATTTAGAAAACTTTAGGATTAGTGTATTCATTAAGATTCACTGCCCTTTTAAACTAGTATATCTGTTTGCATTCTTTAAATATTACCTATCTTTAAAATATTTCTAATTGAATCTATTATCTAGATTTATGTTTTATTTACCATCAAATTGAGACAAGAAATAGACATAACATCATGAAAAGGGTTTTATCCAGTCAACTGAGCCTGCCTCTTTTTAAAAATTTTTATTTCTGGATGTGGAGCACTTGAATGCAGTGAAAAAGCTGAATTCAATGGACTTGCTCTTGACTTATATTATTGTGATGAAGGGACACAATTTATTGATGTGGAGAACAAAAATAAAGATAGCAATGGAAGGGATTTAAAAGGGTCTGAAACTATCCTTCTCTTCTTTGAATAGTAGATGTAGAATTAAAACCAAAAAACTTGCTCCATGAAGATACTAAGATTTGTAATTTCTTTTCTCAGCATTAGCCTTGTAATTTCTGTTTAATATTCTGTTTTCTTTGAGATGATTGCAGGTATTAAAAGTGAAAAGACAATCAAGTTTACTTCTATGAGTCTAGTCTTTGAAATCAAAAGAATTACATGTATTTACTGCAGATAAGTCTCTAGCTTGTGTTAATTTCCTGGATTGGTATTCAGATAATTTGGTATTTTTGAGTAGACTTTAAGATTCAGTTTGGTCTCCATACTAAAAAAAATGAAACTGCATTTAAAATAATCTGCATAATTTGGCTCATGTATTTTCTATCAATGAAACTAATATATTCCTCCAAACTAACAAATCATGAGACATTTGCTTGATAGAACTTGTAGTATGACCCACACTCTTCCAAAATCCCCATTTTCAGCTGTTTAGGATTTTTAAAAATGTTCTAGGTCACAGCAAATAAAATATATTACAAAAAACCCCCTTCTACTTTGGTGGTCATTATGTACATGCTTCAGAGCTTGAAATTAGGAAGGACTAGACTTTGCCTTGATAGTCCACTAGCATTTGCCCAAATTATCTTCCTGAAACACTGTGTTGAGCATCCTCTGTCCTCCCACAGCTGCATTTATACTGGTGAATTAAAATGCCCAGAAACCTTTCTGGGTAATCCTGTGTGATCGTGCACACTGTGGGTTGTGTCAATGGTCTATGTTTCTCTCATGGCCTATTCCAACCATTTTTGCATGCCAATATATCCCAGGCATGCTTAGCCTAGAAACCCTGTTTTACTCCCAATCATTGCCAGCTGGCTTCAGTGCCTGGAATGATGTTGAGCATATTTCATTTATGGCTAGATCCCTTTCCTGGTGGGTACTTGGAGTGGCTATAAGATAATATTCCCTGATACTCTGAATACTCACTGACTGTTCATTTGAATTCAGGCTCATTCAGCAAGAATAGAAAGAATCCTTCCTTTCAAAAGGTGGGATTGTAACTGCCATTACATTTAAAATATTATAATATTTTTCCTGTGACCATATTTTTTCATCATTTTGAAACGCAAGGTATTGATATTGAAAGTCCATTTTTGCTGACATTTATTTTTTAAATCTTCATTGTCTCATTTAGAGGTCTATGTACCTTGTATAGCCAGAGGAAAAGGAAGAAAATCCCCCATTTTTACATAGAGAACACATAACCCATGGTATTTTATTACATTTATATGCAAAAAACCCAGGTAATTTAAACTAGGCATTACATTCTTAAATGATCCACTCATGGTATAGTTTTTATCTAACTAGTTTCATAATTCCTTTCACTTCTAATTGCCATAATAATTCCCACTATCTCTAGATCAGTTGTTTTATCCACGCAGCTCAGGATTTTACCTGGCAGTACAAGATAGGGTTTCCAGGGACACTTGGCAGCGGACAGCTACAGAATGCAAGACAAGAAGATGTCGGGCTAGTGTCAGTCACCTGGGACATGTGGATCCATTTCGTTGCTATGGAAGGCAATCTTGGGGTTTTTTGGTGATCTCTGCAGCATTGTTTTAAAACTGCTCAGGTGTTTTCATCCTCTGTTTCAGCGCCTTTTTCAGCTGAAAAGTGGAAGACTGGATAAATTAAAGTGTACAATCACCACTCTATACTAGCTTGCTCCTATAATAGCATTATCTTGAATATAAACCACTCTTCATCATCTGATATCTTTTCAGAGAGTGACGGCTTCTTGCAGGTTCTTTTTGCTAGGTGGAAAAAGCTTCTTCTGCTCTCTGACCATTTTGGTTTCCATTTAATATTGTTTATCTGATGACTGATGTTTTCTCCTTAAATGTGAAAATAAGCAGTTGTTGCTGTTTCTACTAAACAGTTTATACTCATTAAGACACCCTAGTACAATAGTGTAGATGTAGTTTAACAGATAACATACTCATTTTCTATGCAACTCAGTGGCTGATTCTAGTGTAGCGACCTTTCTTCTGCCTGAAATCGTTAATTCTATCTTATGAAGTCCTCCAAGAGACAAACTGTTTCTCCAGTTCTGTATTGACCTTATCTATTCATCCTGTAGAAATTATGCACAGGTATGACAGTGTACAAACATGTTTGTCCTTTCTGACATATTTCACAAATATCTATTATATGACAATTTTTCGACTGCCAGAAATTGCAGATGACATATATGACCTTGCAGGTGCTCTGTATTAACTTTCTAAGTCTTTAGTTGTCATTGTTTTGTTGTTATTTTTCACTAAAATTCTTAGTGAAAATCTAGATCAGCTGTTTTGTAGTTCAGACGATATTTTTCTTCTAAATCTATTTTCACTCACAGGTGAAGAGTACAGTAATTTCACGATTACAAGCCGCACCTGATTATAAGCTGCAGGTCCAGGTGTCGGCAGCATTTAGGTCTTTGTCCATATATAAGCCGCACCGGATTATTAGCCGCACTTTCGTTCGCAACGAGGATCCACGTGTAACTTTCACAAAGTTACCAATTAGTAACAGAATTGCGTGATCATGGGGTTTACTGGCTTGGCCCTGCTTGAGGCGGTTGCCAGGGAACAGCCCCGGCCCCAACCCCGCTTGCTGCTGCCACCAGGAAGAGGGAGAGCAGTGTGCCCGGCTGCTGCCTCCGGGAAGCAGGAGAGGGGAGTACCCGGCTGATGCCACCTGGAAAAGGGAGGGGGGTTTGCCCTGGCGCTGCCACTGGGGAGAGAGGTGCGCCCGGCTGCTGGCGCCGGGATGAGGGAGAGCAGCATGCCCGGCTGCTGGTGCCACCATGCCCCCTAGGGCTGCGGAGTGCCGCCGCGCCCCCTGAGCCCTGGCTGCACCGCCGCTGTGCTGCCACTGCCTCACCGCCCGGGGCTGGGCGGGCTCTGGCTCGGGTCTGGGCTGCTGCTGGCTTGGACTTCCAGGTTGGGAAATTTCCAAAATTTGTTCATATATATGCCGCTCCTGAATGTAAGCCTCATTTCCAGTTTGGGAGCAAAATTTTAGTCAAAATGGTGCGGCTTATAATCGTGAAATTACTGTAAATTAAGGGAAGTGCAAAAATACAGTCAGCATAAGAAATAATTAATTTAAATGAAACTAGCCCAGCTTCAGTATCACCAGGATCAAATACAATGAAGAAGTGTCCTGGTTTAAAGGGACAGTATTACCAGGAAAAGGGAATTCAGGAACTCGCAGGCACAGAAAAGGTATAGGTTGGGAATAACAGCTCTTTACTGAAATATTTATAAGACAAACAAAAACAGCATCAGCTATACGAAAGAAAAAAAAACAGTGACAGAACAGAACGGAATTCAGTCCCAGTCCCTTTTTTTTCAGTCACCGATGACTCTCCGATGGACCAGGGCGGGCGGCTTCTTAGTCGCGGCTGCTGCAGGGGCAGGGGAGGGGGCCAGGTGGCCTCACGCCCCAGGTGGAAGAAAAGGGTGAGGAAGGAAACTCTGCTCACCGTGGGCGTCCCAGTTCCCAGTTGTTCAGAGGAAGCAGAAAGCTTTAGCAGTCCAAATCCAAGAAGCCTGATCCCAACCGGAGAAAAAGAACCTCTCTCCTCGAGTTCGGCCGGCGAGCTGTCGAGTTCTCCTACCCCCCGTGTCCTCTTACTTGCCGAAAACAAAAGCAGGACTCCACCTTTCCCTAATGGGCCATCATTGCTTCAGCTAGTCATTTGTCTCCAGCTCTTAACGGCTAATAGGAGAGCCATCCCGGCTAGCTTAACATAATAATGGGAAAAAATTTCTAAACCTCGCCAACCCACAACAAGAAGCTGCATAAATTCAAGTGTATGCATCCAAGAGCTATGTCAAATGTGACTATTTAGTCCAAGTTTTCTAATAGAAAATGGTACTTGTTTTGGGAAAATAATGCAAAAAAAAAAGACTTACAGTAATTTCATGATTATAAGCCGCACCATTTTAATTAAAATTTTGGTCCGAACCTGAAGTGCAGCTTATAATCAGGTGCGGTTTATATATGGACAAAAACGAAAAGTTGCTGTTTTAGTTTGGAGGACAGGTGTCTGCTGAGAGAGGCAGGATCTTCTCTTTGAAATGGACAATGTAAGCCCCCTCCCTCCAAATTATTATAATTTTCAAATCAAGGGGCTTTCAGGCAAAGATATGGGAATTAGGAATAACAGTTCCTCACTAGGGAAATTAAAATAGAAATACAGTACTACAAAGAAACAGACCCCAAACCCTGACAAAGTCAGAGTACAACCTGACACCCCGTCAGGCAGGGTGTTGGTAGCAGTCCCATTAAATGGTGGTTGCATCCTCCTGCAGTGACAGATGTGATTCAGTCGAAGCAGTGCTCCTGTAGAAGGTGTGGTTTCCCTCTGGAGGTCCAGTGGTAATGTGAAGAAATCCAGTTTTCCTCTGGAGTCCAGTGGAGAAAGGGGCTCCCTTAGTGTCTCAAAACCTCTGTTTTTATTTTGGTAAGAAATGTTGGGCTCTTGCCCCTGGCTGGAGCATCTTCCAATGGGATGAAGTAATTTTATCAGTCACACAGTGGGACTCAATGGGCCATGAGCAGAAAATGACTCTCTGGAGGAAGGATGGGTTGTGAAAAGATAAAGAACAATGCCCTGCCTGGTTTCAATGGATGGCCCATTAGCAGAGCATCTCCCACAGAGATAAGGATCACTGCCCCCACCCTCAACAGATGGTGATAGAATAGATACCTTTTATCACACTCCGTATTGCAACGTGCGTCTTGTAATCAGGTGCAGCTTATAATCGTGAAATACTCATCAATTAAAAAAAAAAAAACCACAAAAAAACCCCCAAAAATATAACCCCCAAAAAACCAACCATCTGAAGCTGAATAAAGCAACAGGAATTGGAGTAATTAAGAAAAAGAGAAAGAAATACACTATTTGAATGTACACTAGAGTAATGATCTTTATGAGAAATCTTCACACAAGAGACTGAATCTATTTTAATGCACTTTTAATCTAACTCAAGCTACTTATTTCACTTTTAATTCCCGCTGTATTAATATAGTCCCCTGAAGAGATTACAATCTGTTTCTTGTAAATGCATGCTTTGTTCTCTGTGTTACAACTGTTCAGACCTTAACTTCAACATAAAGTTTAATGCTATTTTAATAATGAAAATGTGTATAGAACATTCCATACAATGGATAGAGTTTAAAAAACTTAAAACTTTAATGGTTTTTCGCCCCTTTGTTGCTGCTTGAATATATACTTTTCTTCAGTTAGTGTTCCTTTGTGGAATACATCCCTTCCGTGATTTTTTTTTTAAATCACTGACACTGAACACATTTTATCATTTAAATGGAATATTTTTTAATTAAAATTGAAATACATTGATTCAAGATGCTGCTGTAGTGAACTGTAGAAACTGTACAGTAATTTCACGACCATAAGGCACACCAGACTATAAGGTGCACCCCCGGGAGCCGGCAAATTTCACAACTTTGTAGATCATATAAGGCACACCAGACTATAAGGCACACTTTTTTTTTGCAGGGAGGATCCGTGCGACGAGCAACAAAGTAATGAAGTAGTAACGCCTCCCTGCCCACGCTGCTCCCGGTGCTTGGGGCTGCCCCCCGCCACCCTGCCCACTCTGCTGTCAGTGCGTGGGGCCACCCAGGCTGACCCGCCTCTCTGCCAGTGCTGCTCCAGCCGCCCATGTCCCTGCTAGCGCTGCTCCAGCCCCCCGCCTCTCTGCTAGTGCTGCTCCAGCTACCATGCTATTCCCCCTCGTGGCTCTGTGGTGCCACCATGCTCTTCCCCCTTGCGACTCTGTGGAGCTGCCATGCTGTTCCGTCGCTCGGCTTGGTGCTCCTGCCTTGCCGTTCCCCATTGCAACTCCATTGTGCCGCCATGCTGTTCCCCCTTGCGGCTCTGCCCTACCACCTGTCCCTCGCTTGGCTTGGCGCTCCCGCCGTTCCGCCTGTCCCCCGCGGCAGGGGGCTCCCGTGGTTCTGGGGCTGTGGTGGGTGACGGGGGGGCCGCGGTTCACGGGGGCTCACGGTGGCTCAGAGTGCCCTCAACTCGTGGCGGCGTGGAGCGCCCGGGGTTGGCAGTGGCTCATGGTGGCTGAGAGCGCCCGGGTCTCATGGCTTCTGCTGCAGCCCGCTCCCTCCCTCCCCGCACTGCCCCAGCGCTCCGGGTACCCCGTACCGTGCCGGGAGCCCCATGCCCCCCTGGGCTTTTCCCCCGCGCCACCTCTGTCCCGATGCCGCCGGCTTTCCCCCCCCGCCCAGGCTGCGCTGCCGCCACCAGCTTTCCCCCTGCGCCGGCCCTGCTCCGATGCCGCTGGGCTCGCCCCGGCCCGGTACTGCCCTGATGCCGCCATCAGGTGGGCGCTGCTCAGCTCAGGACTGTTGCGGGCTTGCACTTCCTGGTTGGCAAATTTCCGCACTTTGTCCATTATATAAGGCACACCGGACTATAAGGCGCACTTCTGGGTTCGGGGGAAAATTTTAGTCAAAAGGGTGAGCCTTATAGTCATGAAATTACTGTATTTAAGTTAGTTTGTTCCCAAGTCTCCTCTCTAGCACAGGTGTTTTGACTAGGATCATCTTTCAATGTGAAGTGTTTTGGTAGGTAATTGTGTAATACTTTACTCTTTTTATCAGTGGAGAAGACTACGATCTTCTTGGGAGTATACTCTGAGAGACAGAATCAACCAAAAGAGGAATGGAGTATAAAGTACCTGAACGATACACAGGGATAAGTGCAGTGGTGTTTCCTGATAGTATTTTAACTTCTGGGTAATTTTCCATGGAATTACTTAATTTTTAGTTGGAGAAAGTGTCTGCTGTCCAGACAACTCCTGCAGCTAATTTTATGCACCAGCAAGGTCAATTTTGAATTTTGGTTAAAGGACATTCATCTTCCAAAAGTGTGGGGTTTTTTTTGTTTTTGGTTTTGGTTTTGTTTGTTTGTTTGTTTGTTTGTGTTTTGTTTTTGTTTTGGGTTTTTTTGTGTGGGTTGTTTTGTGGGTTTTTTTTTTAGTCAGCATGATGTTTAGTTTTTACTTTTTTACTTATTCTGAGATGCTTATAAACTCCCTCATTACTTTGTTGGTTCATATAATGATTTACATAGATGCTGCAAAAGTCCAAATAAATTCAACTTGCCTGACCATTTACTCTGAGTGCCATAGTCATACTATTGCTTGTTTCTTTCATGTCATGAAAGCAGAGCCCTAAAATGAAGTAAGAGACATCTTGCTCTAAGGCTGGCTTTTTTATATGACTATACTACATCAAATATTTTCTCTTCATGGCTAAATTGAAATGCTTTGTCTTTGCAACATGTTTCTCTTGTTTCTATTGATTTTCTACACTCTGTTCATAAGTAATCTAAAAGTCTTTGTCCTCTAATGTCAAATGTCAGTCACCTTGGCTCATCTCTCTCCTCTCTCACAAGCTCTGAAGTTGAATGACTCATGACTATATTCTCCTGACAGCATGTAGTGCTAGCAAGATATCTGAAGGGGAGCTGAAGGACCTACAAGAGGGTCATGTCAGAATCCCTCTTAATGGGACCCCATACTTGAATGTCTTGCTTCCTTTCCTCTGCATTGGGCTCAGAGCTGCTCACTTCTGCTGCTGCACTCTTCAAGGGCTTTAACTCTTCCAGAGGTCACCAAGACCTCCCAAGCTTCATCTCTTCAATTTTTTTTGTCCTCTACTGCATAAGTCCCTTCATACTTCTGAGATACTCAGAAGTACTCAGACCTTTTATTTTCTCATCTCCTCCCCCACCCCCTAAAATTTGCAGCCCTTGTTACATGACTATAGCCTTCATACTAGAATGGGACTGATTTTTATTCTGATGTGTTTGAGAGAAGGGTTCGGCAATCCAAGCCTGCAAAGACCTTAAATCTCAGAAAAACCATCTTGGGCAAGACACTTTCTACCTATAAATGTTGTCCTATGTTTAGTGGCTGTTCACATGCAACTTTGGATGTAGTAAGAAAATGCATTCAAATGTTTCAACTTAGACTTCAGTGACTGATTCAGGGGCTGAGGTTTTTGGTCTAGGGTTAGTTCCTTGCCCTTCCATGCAATGGAGAACTGAGTTCTGTTGGGAGAGGGCAGAACTGAGATATACTGCAGATGTTGGAACAAGTCCTGTACATGTATTTTTAAGGCTAAACCACTCTCGTTAATCCAGGTGTTTCCAGGTACAATTCATTTCACCAAAACACATACAAGATTTTTTATGCAAACTAGCTTTGAAAGACACAGCAGAGAAAAGTTCTGTCTTCAAGACTGACATTGTAATCCATTCTGAGAATTGTCTTAACTGTTTTCTTAACTACACAAAATTCAGGAATGATTTGTTGACGATTTGTCAGGTGAACAAACAGTACTCCACTTTGCAATTGTTTTTTCTCATATCAAGTGTGCCAATAGAAATAAAGAATTTTGCTGTGATTAAGGATACATCATATTCAGATGTTACTCAGGCAAATTCCATTGGCATAAAACTTTCAGCAACTCAGTTGCAGAGCTATTCCAAAAACTCCTTTCAAATATTCAAATATTTCTAGATTGATGAACACAGAAATGATGTTCTTACTCTGGGAAATTATGTTGCTCATTTTGTGTGGGCAAGAACTGGAAACTGAAGCTGTGTTTTTCCCTTTATTGCTGTTAATCACAAATAAAATGCAGCAGCAAACACAGCAATATTGTTGTGGGTGGCCAAAGTTTCTAACATTTTTGGAACTGAAAATTTTACTCTTCTGTGATAAAAATTAAGTAAAGCATTAAAACAACAGGTTTCTAATGCACAGAAATAAAATTCCTGGTGGGATACACCATGGGAAAAAAGAAAAAAAAAAAAAAGAGAATGTTACGATTTAATATTTCACAGAATCTTCTTATTATTTTTCTTGGAAAGAAATACACAAGTATTTCCTCTCAAGTCAGTTGTTCGAGACATGTATTAGAACCATAAATACATATATAGTAAATACAAGAAAAAAAAAATTAGAGGAAGACTATTGAAATTTAAATAGAAAATACCTGCATGGAACAAATTAAAATCTTGCTTAGGATAAAGAAAAATCTAAACAAGACAATTAAGTAATGGTGAACATAAAACAACAAAATCTTAATATCTAGCACAGCATAAATTATGACAAAAGTCCTCAGATGATAGTCATTGATTAGTCATTGGTCTAATTCTAATTTTCAGCATCTTAGGATGAAACACACTGCATTTTTTTCCTTTTTATGGAAAAAAAATCCCTACTTTCTTTGTGGAAGATTTTAATATAGGCATAGATTTTATTTTAATTTCAGTAAGTGGTTCTGTGTTATAGTAGTGTGACATTTGTTTTTTTCTAAAGAAAAACAATGTTACTCGCTTCTCAACACTCTTGAATGAAAGAAAAAATATATTTGTAGTTCACTATTGCCCTCTTGTGGAAAGAAATAAAAGTAAAGATGTGCATCATAAACATAAAATTCAAACCAAGAACTGAATACTTAAATTCCAGTTCAGAAACCTTTATTCATCTTCTTCCCCTAGTTTGGATTCTGATTTGGTCCTATATTATAACTTTTTTTACTCTTGGTGCATTATTAACTGTTCTTGTCTTTAAACAATCCCTAGGATATTGACTCCAGTTAACACTCCAGATTATCAAGGATGGCTCCAACTCTGTACCAGAAAGTCTTTTCAAGTAAGAATGACATACTGCCACAAGTAGATCTTTAAAAAGCAAGTTCTGCTTCCGCTGCTGCTCTGATGTGTTCAGCAGCTCTAACATGAGGCTACAAATGACATTAAGAAAGTGATTGACAAGGTTATTAGAAAAAAAAAAAGCAGAACAAGTGATTACTTACCACAGAATTTAACATAGAAATACATACAAACATCACTTATGCATTAAATATATGTGAAAGACCATAGTTTGGAAATTTCACAAAATTGTCCAGACTTACTTTACTATACCACTTTTTAAGATTGTGCAGTCATATTTAAAATGCACTTATGAAACTGCTGAACTTACTCCTACTTGCTCATCTACCCCTCCAGGTGATGTGTCAAGGTCTTTCTAATTAGGACAAAGAGGGTTGCATCTCTAGGACTCAGTCTGTTGTGGTGCCTTTTTCCATGACATTGAATGCCTGTCTTGGGTTACAATACAGAATATGATCAAAATTATCTATTCTATCACCATCTGATGAGACCAGGTGGGGCAGTGATCCTTATCTCCATGGGAGATGTTCTACTAATGGGCCACCCATTGAAACCAGGCCGGGCATTGTTCTTTATCTTTTCACAACTCATCCTTCCTCCAGCGAGTCATTTTCTGCAAATGGCCCATTGAGTCCCACTGTGTGACTGATAAAATTACCTCATCCCATTGGGAGATGCTCCAGCCAGGGAGAAGAGCCCAACATTTCTTACCAAGATAAAAACAGAGGTTTTGGGTCACTAAGGGAGCCCCTTTCTCCACTGGACTCCAGAGGAAAACCGGATTTCTTCACATCACCACTGGACCTCTGGAGGGAAAACTGCACCTTGTACAGGAGCACTGCTCCAACTGAGCCACATCTGTCACTGCAAGGGGACTGCAGCCACCATTTAATGGGACTGCTACCAACACCCTGCCTGACGGGGTGTCAGGTTGTACTCTGACTTTGTCAGGGTTTGGAGTTTGGTCTTTGTAGTACTGCATTTCTATTTTAATTTTCTTAGTAAAGAACTGTTATTCCTAATTCCCATATCTTTGCTGGAGAGTCCCTTGATTTCAAAATTCTAATAATTTGGTGGGGCAGGGGTTTACATTCTCCATTCTAAAGAGAGGCTCCTGCCTTTCTCAGCAGACACCTGTCCTCCAAACTAGGACACTGCCATAGAAAGCCTCTCTAGGTGGCTGAAGATATGTGATGTGCTTTTCTTGATGTCTCTTACTCTGTAAGTTTGGCTATTGCATATGAAGATGTCACAATACACCTAAGTTTTTTCTGCTTTCTTTTTTAATACTGGATTCTTAATGTCTGGAACCACTTCTCTGAGAAAAGAGTGCTTCCTCATAAAGGTGACACAAACGCAAGATTTATAATGGGAGGACTATTTTGTGTACCATCTTCTCTAGGACTTCCATACACTCTGGTGAATCATTTAGAGTGGCTAAAAAAATGGTAGAAAGGGAGGTTTGTGAATTACTTTAGTCCCAGTTTCAACCTGTGAGACAGACTTGAATGGTATGTGATTTTTTAGTTTTCCTTTTGCATGAGATAAATGTATTCTATCATTTCATTTCCATTTTCTGTTATCAAAAGAGGTAATGAAGGCTCAGAAGTTTGGCACTTGGACGTCAGATATCTTCTCTATTCCACAGGAATCTCCCCTGGATGTAATATTACAAACAGGATTTTGGAGTTTATGCCAGATCCCTTTTAACCACCTGGTTTAACCCTGCTAGAAATACTTCTCTCCCTTTATGTTCCATCAGCTCCAGTGATCCAATGCTCTAATAGTCAGACCTTCATATTATAACAGTTCAGCTTGGAGAAGAAACTCATTTGTAACTCCACACTATTCTTTTAGACATAGGTAAGGACTAGTAGCATACTAAAACTGGTCAGATAATCCACCATTTCAAAGGAAAATAAGCTGTCCTTTTGCTTTTTGTATACACTTTCACAATCATTCTGACATCCTAGCAGTGGAGGCTTCCTGAAAGTCTGGACTAGGATAAAAAACAGAACAAAAACACCAAAACAAAACCTGTGAAATTTGTTTTTAGTATTTACCCTTTACTGAAACTAAATGTGGTATGTTCTTTTTCAAAAGATGATTATAGATGGAGTTGTCTAGAACTGTAGCTGATTTCAAGCCTGATTATGCAGAGCAGCATGAATTCCCAAGCGTTAGATAGGGAAGGTTGTGATTTTCTTTGACATTTTACAGGGAAAAAAGCCAGATATGCCATGTCACTACAAGGGTAGGGCCCAAGGGACAGAACTATTGAGAGGATGCAGAGGGGCACAGAATTACATCTGCTTTGTAAGAAAAAGGGTGTACAGGTCATCTGACTCCTGAAAGCCTAGGCTATGCAATCACTATATTCCTGTGTTTGCAGGCTTTGGTTGCTATTTCTTTCTGTGCCCTACAACACTGATCGCATCCAATTTGCTACTTAGAGTACTGAAACACCTGAAAAATATTTTGCTTGTTTCAATGTGGTGACTTTCTGGTAACAGAGTTATCATTTACTGATAAGAGCTAGGAAGACCAATGAAAACAGTCCTTGATGTAGTTCCTAAAATGGAAAGACTCAAGGCAAGCATTTGGTATTGGATCAAATTAAAAAGAAACAGGTTGTCCTTAGTGCTTGCTGAGGTATACTGCTGGAGTCTGCAGAAATATAAAGACTGCTTGTCCTTCAGGGTTCATATTTAATTCAGATCCTTAATGGAGAGACTTCCACATACTAGAAGTGAAATATGTAGCTGAATGCCAATTTTCAGTTTATTAGTATTTAGCTAGCATTTAGTATTCGTATTTCTCTGGCATAGTATTGATGACCTCAGCAAACCCTAACCTGTGATCTTTGGAGACATATGCAGCCATCCTTCAGGCTGGATGGTATTTGGTGTTTTCCACAGGATAATGCAGAACTGAAAATAAAAAGCATGGCAGATAAAGCAGAAATTAAGAAAAGAAAAAAAAGGAAAAAAAGAAAAAATGTTAGGAATGCCCCTCTGCCAGTTCTTGACAGCAAACCTGCGATTGTTCTCAAACACAGTTAAAATGTAAATCACCACTTGATGTCACCATTGGTCTGAACCTGTGCTGTGCAGCTCTTCAAGAAATCTTGCTGAACATCACAAAGAAATTATAAATTCAGTTAAAAATATTTAGAAACCTATTATGATGTTAAGTAATCACTATCTTTTTTTTGATCCCATTTAAAATATGGGAAGTACAGTGCACTGGATTTGGAGCACCATAAAGACACCATGATAAGTAATTTGAAAGATGTTGTTTATGATTAAAATCTCTTTTGATAAGGAAATTTGCAATAACCAGCAGACCAAGTCTGATCATTGCAGTATGTCCTATAAAAATTACTACTATCCTACTGCAGAATAAAAAGGAAAGAGTACCTGAACAGAAGAGTCAATGTTTCTAACAAGATGAAATTAAGAATGATAAGGGTTAGTGAACGTACAAGAAAGATATTTGAAGTCACTTTTAAAAACGTTGAGGTCCTGTTTCCCTGTTCAAACATAAAGGAAAACTGACTTGCAGTGTGTTAGTTCTGAACATCTGTTCATTTATTTAGGGGTCTGAAGAGGAATTTGGCAGCTCAGGTTGAGGTGTAATTTAAAAGGAATATTACCATATATAAAATGCTACTTGCTATTAACAAGTTGTCTTTTCTCAGTAGTTGACACACTGTAAAACTACAATTGTGTCTAAACTGAGTGTAAGTGGTCACAACACCAAGCCTGAGGGAGACAAAGTGTTTGGACAATGCTCTCAAGGCACAGGCTGTGATTCTTGGGGCTCTCCTGTACAGGGCCAGGAGCTGGACTTGATGATCCTGGGGGGTGCCTTCCAACTCAGCATTCTGTGAACTGTGAAACCTTTAATTAAGACAATACTGGAGGTGACACAACATTGTGTACAGGACTGCAAGTAGGACAGAAGGTGGAATTTCCCAGCAGCTTGAAACACCAGGATGCATGGTACAGCTATCCCCTGGCATGAGCTTTATCAGCTCTTCACATATATAACATGAATCCTCTTATTGATATTTTACCCAAACTTTTAGACTGCTCTAACTTTTTCCTCCCTCCAGGCATACTCTGAGGCACCAAGCACTAGCTGAACCTCGTGTTCATTTAGTATGATGCATTCTTATGGCCCTGTTTGGACACTCAGCATCCTGCAGGTTCTCTACAACAGCACTGCCCACAGCTTGTATAGGCCTGCACACCAAGAGGTCTATACAAACATAGTTCTAATGGATAATTATGTTAGAATATATAAGAAAACATAGTAATTCTATACTTCCTGTCTATTTTCTATCTGCTCATGAGTCATCGGCTAGTGCTGTCCTTTTCTTCATTTGTGTGGTTGCAATCACCGGAGTAATTATTTTTCAGGTCTGGAGAGCAATGACTATACCCACAGACCAAGAAAATGTTTACCAGGGAAGTTCCCAAACACCTCTAGCACTGGGTACATGGTGAATATGTGAAATTTTCTCTGAAGTAAGTGGAAACTGGAAGAGCTCAGGAATTGCTAGTATTTCTCCTTTCACCATGCTGAATGAATAAGCTAATTCTATCCAATTTTAAGCTCCTTTCAGCATAATAGTTTCAAAATTGAAGCTCAGAGTTTATCACTTGACTCTCATTTCAATAAAGAGAGGCTAAAAAATCAAAATGGTCAATGGGAAGTAGGAATAAATTTAGTTAGCAAGTGAAAATAGAAATAGTGAAGTAGAGAGTAAAAAGCAAATTCAGAGTTTGAAATAGGGCTGAGATAAAAATGGAATAATAGAGTATAATACATACACATAGGACACCTAAACTATTCCCTCGGTAAAAAAGTTAAGTGAACTTGTGTAGTCATAAATAAATACTCTATGTCAATACCTTGGTTTGTACTTGATAAAATAAATGAATGACACTTAAAAAAATACTATTATAATATAACCCTTTATAATTTTTGAATTAATTAATAACATTACCGCATTCTAAATATCTTTCTAATCTCAGCAAAATTAAACATTCAAAACCCATCAGACTCTGTATCTTTACATATTATTTTTTCCTGTATTATGTCATAATATAGAAGAATGGTCCTAGGAATTCAGATAAATAAATCTGGAGTTTGGGAGGCAGTGTCACAGACGTCATATAATATATTTATATTTTTTTTTACTTTACCCCTCAAAATGTTTACAAAGATACCTAGTTCTTAGACCTTATTTACTCAGTGTAAATGTATATATGTAGATAAATGTACAGCTTTATATGGACATAAATATGTATGTTTATATATATGATACATATACCCATCCACATCTAAAGTGCTTGGTTAGTCACTGGGGAAAAATGTAGTTCTTGTTTTTTATTTTTTTAAATGGATTTTTCATTTACTCATTATTCTTTTAGCAGGGTGAGCCAGAGGGATATTCATGATTTTTTGTCTGTCTAACTAAAATGTGATGTGGGGAATCTGATAATCTATGTCCCTTAGGGAGAATAATCCAACTATGAGTAGAAAACACAAAGAACAACATGAAGTTTAATTTAGGATTCCCCCATTTTCAGCTACTTCAGAAAATGTGTTATCAGGAAATGGAGAGGTATTGACAAGGATGAGCATTTCCAGGATTGGTGCTTTTTGTTCATGGATGAATGCTGTACATCAGAGCAACTTCCAAAGGGCTTGTGTCCCAAGTTTAGGACGTATTTAGCTTTAAAACTGTCACCCAGAACACCTCAGCATGTCCGTTTGCACTGTAGAAATAAATAACATACACAAGGTGAATTCAATATCCCTTTCTTTGCACTCCAAATTGTGGGAAATCTTCTTGACCTCTTTCTGGTGGCAACAAGGCCACACAAATATTAGTTCACCTAGTATGTCCTTCCTCTCACAGATGAGCTAATGGGTTGATGGAAGAGGAAGTGGGGAGGTCATTCAAATCTTTCAGTGTCCTGTTACAATGCAAAGGCATGTCAGTGAGTGGTAGATTTTGTTTGCTGATGATGCTTCCAAATGGATTCAATATTTCACACTTCCACAGGTATCCCTGACTTCAGTTTCTGCTACAGGACAAGACTCTCAACCATAACAAAGACATCATAGTAGGGGTGAACTGCGACACATATTTCTTTTATTTTTTTATTCTTTTTTTAAAATTATTCTTTTATTCTCTTTCTCATTATTATCATCGTACTTGCTTTTCAGACGAAAATTCTGTTGGGATCATTAAAAGAGGAGTGAAGCCAAGTAAACTGCACTATTTTGTAAACAATCATGTGAAGTTAACACAGAATCTGCTTTGTCCTGGTACATGACATACATGCTTTCTGTAAAAAGACAGAAAATCATATTTTAATTATATAAAGGTTTGGAAAAATAACAGTGTTAGTTCCTAATAACAGTGTTATTTCCTACCAAAAAAGAAAAAAGCTGTTTGCTGCTGGAGGATTTACAACATTTGGAATTTAGTTTCATTCAGTCTAGATGACACCAAGGAATGACCCAGTTGTTCTGATTCACAGACAGTCTGTATGAGCCTTCAATGCACAGCAGACCAGTAGGTGCTACTGGAAATAAATCATACCCCAGAACTGTTTGAATTCACCTCGGTCAGAGGCTGCCAAGACAGCAACAAGTTACAGAACAGTAAGGACAGGCACACAGTGTGCTAAAGACAGAGAACTCAAGTGCTTAAATGCCATCCCTCAGTCTCGTGAAGAAAGGATTGTGCTGACCCAGAAAAGCTGAGGCCACACACCAACATGAGTGGATTGACTGTGTTAAATATTACATGTTTTTCTTCAGGGTCCCATTGATTATGTGCATGCTGTGGGAATAGAATCAGTTACTGGAAATTTAGATAATTTTGTGAAATACCAAGTGAGACAGACAAAGCAAAAAGGGTACAGATGTTTGCTGTAGGCTCAGATCCCTTAATGGAATCCCATGGCAGGCAGTGTGTTGATGCAGGACTGACTGGCACACTTCAGCTTATCATGAATTAAAAGAACAACAGAACTGGGTAGGCAACATATCTGACATAAATGGAAATGCCAGAGGGCTGGGATGTCAAAAGTATTCTGGATTCTGCTTTCTAGTGAGAAAAGGCTTAGCATTTTATCCTGAAAATCTGTGAATGAACATGCAAAGGTGCAAATCAAGGATTGTCAGTCCATTCCTTCATTTTCAGAACAAATATTCTTAGGTCTTCAGGACATATTAGAAAGATGATTATTAGTAGCCACCACAATTATCTTGTTCAGAACATTTTACCAACTCTACATCATAATACTTAATGAAGAGAGGTAAGAGAAAGGATAATTGACAGAAGTTGGCTGAAAAGAAGAAAAGACACATGATTACCTTACAGGTTGCCTGTAAGTGCACTAATGATAAGTGAAAACAGATAACTCAGCTTCCATGGAACCTTGAGCAACAAACCATTTTCTATATTCTTCAAAACACAAGGGGAGGCTTTAAATGTTTTGGACAGACTTGATCAATAAATCCAGTCTAAGAGGAATCTGACATCCAGCAGTCACGTACCCTGTCAGGTATGCCAAGAGCAAAATGGAAACCATTGATTTGTTTGTCACCAAGATTCCCTAGGTAGGAAATTTTTCTGAGTCTTAGATGTGCACAGATGACATTATACAGGGACCAAATAACTGAAAAGTGGAATTCAACTGGTGGCAAGTTCTGTGAACAGGATATGTCAGAGAATTCTCCATGTACCAGTTTACTCTCCATGGGACATGATGCTATGTGCCTTTTTTTTTCCTCTGTGGAACATCCTTCAAAAATAAAGAGGAAGAAGATACTCTAAATCACTTACGGCGAGATATGGGACTTTCTGAAGTGAGGCAAATATTTTCACTGAGTTCAAGAAGAGTTACGTTTCACCTTTAATAGAGATTTTAATTACTGACAAAGAGCATTCTGTCTTATCAGAACAACTAAAGACATACCTTTGCATGAGCATCCCCAAGTGAACATGCTGAGTACTTGAAACAATTTTTCTGACAGGAGGAGAGAGATCTTAAAGTGTTAGTGCTTCAATAGAAAGGACTCTGTGGGATATGAAATATCCAGCATTTTTAATAAACCTCAGTGCATTATTATTAGAGGAGGTAGTTAATTTAGATCTCAAGTTCTGTGTTTGCAGTGCTTTACATAGTTTTACATTTACCCATGATATTTTGTTTTTTTCTCTGCCAGACAACAGCCAAATCTAAATGTTTCATAAAGGAGTAACCTGTGAGAAGTAGTTCTTTTGTGTCTGATAATCTGAAAGCAGGGTTCCCAGCATGTAGCATTAGATTTCTTGATATGAGTTTGGTCAGTCATAATCATACAGGGTTTCCAGTATGTAGCATTAGATTTCTTTATGTGAGTTTGGTCAGTTATAATCACACAGTATATTTATCCTGGCAGAAAACTTTCACAAGTACACCTAAGATATCACTATTTCCTTTACTTTGGTCCTTTGGTCATCCACACGTCTTGCAACACATGATCTGCCTTGAATCCAATCTCTGCAAAGCAACCTAGCAGCAGAGATAGTACTTAGTGAGGGAAAAAATACTTAACAGAGATTTTGGGAGCTAGGAAGGACTTTTTGAAGACAAAATTAAAAGGGGAGAGTTTTTTAGAGGCATAAATACGATAACTGTTGAAGGAAAGGGAGGTGATATTGGCTGACATAGAAGAGGACAATATGGAGTGTTTTCTCCTCTATTAAGGTGATGACATTTGTTGATGCTATTTTTGCACTTATTGGACTCTAGTTTTTCCCAGGAGGTCTTTTAGTTTTGGACTAGTCATGGACTGTGTAGGAATAAAGTGTATTTTCCTTTGGATGAGAATGCTATGGCAGTGGAAAGCAAATGCAAAAGAGAGTGGAGAGGTGAAATTTCCATTGCAAAAACAATTGCCTTTCAGAAGAAAAATCTTTGTGGGCAACAAATGGGGAAGATGTAAGTTATAACAGGAAAGTCAATAATGTTGCAAATAGCAGAACAATCTGGAAAAAGCATGCTTAAGGAGCTAAGGCTGTAACTAATAAGATGCTGATGGAGAAGGTCAGTCTAACCCTATGTGGAATAAGGTAGGGAAGGTTTCCTGCATCTTTTACTTCTGTTTTTCCTTTTATTAAGTCCAGAAACACAATCCCAAATGGCAACCATACTTTCAAATAAAATTTAATTACTGTCTTATAAGTAAATTCAGAAAAACTGTTTCAAACTAAAATGTCAATTTTAATGCAACATGAAACAGACAGTCTGGGTACTTGATTTCCCTCTTGCTTTGTTATATCCAGCCACATCTTAAAGACGGTTCTATAGTGTTCTCTTGTCTGAATATTAACAATGTTTGATTATAAATCTCAGTGAGTATATATTATGGAATAATGTAGATTATGATGATTTTTATGACCAACAGGTGTGCCTGTGTGCCTGTTAAATTGAACTTCTGTATAAAATAGTGTGAGATCTGAAAACATAAATATTTTTATCATTTCCATTCTCCCTGTCGAGCTAGAATACTAACTTTGGTGCAGCATGAAAGATTTGAATCCCACAGATTTGGAGTCCTATATTAACTGTTTCAGTCATTAACTACATTTCACAGGAATATTTCTTCTGACCCTCATTTCATGCTTAATGTAATTTTCACACATTTTACTCTCCTTTGTTCTTGGTTTGCAAGATTCTTCCTATCATAAACCTATTCCCTGACTTGACTTTTAAGGACCATGATCAAGTCCCCTCTATTACTGCTGCTGTTATGAGCAATATGCTTGGCATATAAATATCCAAAGGCAAGTCCCCAAAGATCTAAATGAATATTTCAACTTCTTTCTATGCCTTCATGATTTTGTTGAGTTTATTAAAATGAGAACAGAAAACTGTGACATGAAGTGTCTGTACATCCTGTGCAGACAAGACTTTGAGTTTTGCTTGAATGTTAGCACTACAAAACATTCACGTTAAATCTGCATTTAATATGATTATGAAAGCTAGATCCTCAGTTTCCAGTGGTTTCTACTAAATGCCTTTAAAACTAACCATGAATTTAAAACTTGTTTGTGTCTGTGGTTACGAAAACTCACAATTGGTCCTGAGTTTCCAATGGAGTACTTTTCTGCTTTGGTTTTAGTTCAGTTACATTTAAGTCTGGTGTGTGGTTATAACTGTTGAAAGGTCCAAAACTTTAACTCCTTTTTAAAGCCAAATTTGTTTTAATAATGACATTGAAAAGGACAAAACTGAGCAACAAATATTATCCTTCCTCATTGTGTGAGATTCTGAAATAAATATAATAATGGCATGTATTTTAAAATGCTTGCAAGAAAAGGTATAGGAGCAAGACCAGTAATTAGAATGATGTGAGGTAGAAGTCATGTCAAGATGAGTGGACCATATAAATTTGAAAGAATGAAATATGTTATAGTAAAAAGGAGTCTGGCAAAGCACTATAGGAAGTTATTAAGGGAAAATTGCTAGAGGGGCCTAAATAATGAGGAGAAGTAAAATCCAATACTAGTAGAGTGCATGGTCTTGTTACACTTTGTCTTTTAGATTCTTTGGAAAGCAATGATTATCTTTCTGGAAATGGATCAATCACCCCCAAGGCAACCTATTGTACATGAAGAAAACCATTCAGTGAGCAAGCAGCTGCAGTAGGAATATAGACTACCCTTTTCTATGCTAATAATTTTAATTGGACTATATATTTTCCTCAATATTGCATTTTTCCTCTGACTTTCCATTGCATTTGCATTTTATTCATTATTTCTCAAGCGTCATTAGCAAGGAAAGAATTTTTTGTAAGATGTGATTAGGCATAACTGCAGAGATAAAATGACCATTTTGTTTTCATAAGGTTTGTAAGTAGGTCAGCTCTGCAAAGCAGCAAGCTTGGCAAAGCAAACTTTGCTATGGCAAGGCTATGGCTTCATTAGTCCCTGAAATATCAGGATCCCATCTGCACAGATAGGAATACAGTACTGGAGCTGATGAATTGGGAGTGCTCCATGGTGCTTGCTAGTATCTTTGGTATTTCATCAAGGAACCCATGAGCAGTGGGATCAGAAGTGGATACTGTAATGCATAAAGCCCTAATAATTACTTAGCCAAGGTCACCTTAAAGTAATCAATTACATCTCTTAGCTAATAAAGACTGAATAATTTCAACACATTTTCTGTGGGAGTTGGGGAAACCCTTTGCACTTTTGAGTTTGCAAATGATCAGATTTAGCATCTGGGCTTCTAGCTTGTAATGTGTTGCAGTTACACAACTAATTTTTCAGTTTAATAAACTATGGCAAATTCCTTTATCGTTTCATTGCATGGGGGTTTTCATTAGGAAATGGTGGTATATTTGGCTTAACGGAAGATAATGTTTTAATGTGCCTGTGGTGAGAGCAGTAATGGTGTAAAATTGGTCCTTTTTGTTTAATGGCTTTCTGTTTGTGGTTCTCTGCTGTATCATGTTATGCCAAAACACTTTTATTTGAAGTCACAGTATTGACAGTTTTCTTGCTCAGCCTACTTTATATCTTTATACTGAAAAGATAAAGAAAGAAAAACTGTATCTAAATTTTAAGCAGATTATACATTTCTTCAGATCTTTGAAATTCAGATGGAGCCTTCTAATTCACATTAATTGTATCGATTAAAACACTTAGAAGGATAACAAATCATTAGCTACATGTACCAGACTACTCAAAACATTTCTAAGTAATGTAGATCAGCACGTCTTTAGTCATAATGTCGAGAAAAGTACCAAAGCTGATGTACTGAAAATAATTCTTACAAAAAATTCTTACATGATAAATCGCATCTAGTCTACAATAAAATCATTAACCACTGTTCTCTTCTTCTGCTCTGAAGTGTAAATCACCTGTAATGTTGACTTATTTTAAGTCAGTTTGCATATAAATTGGAAAAAAGATTTAGTGAAAGTCTAATGAGAATGAAAATAAACTCCTATCTATATCGTTACTCACTTGATAGACTGTATATATGTTGCAAGACTACATTAAAAAAATCCCCAAGAAGACAGATTTATCTCAGAATGACTTCTTATGATCTGCTTCTTATTTTATGCACATACTAAAATGTAAGCTTTGCAAAACTCCTTGAGTTAAGATACCATTGAAAGAGTAATTTCTTTAGTAAAATAAAACATAGCTTTCATTTAGCCTGACAATGTTGGCTCAGGAATATGGAATATTAGTTTCCGTAAGAATGCATTGGTTTCACTGTAAAATAGGGTTTCTTTGGTATCAGCCCTGGAGAAATGTATTGGTTTCAGCTAAAATGTATTGCAATGCTTTCACTAAAACATACAGACATTATAAAACTGTATATTGGTTTCAGTAAAAAATGTATTCTTTCCAATGGATTCATGAGGCTTTCAGCAAGAATGTATTGATTTCATTAAAATGTGCAGCTTGAAATAAACAAAAATTCAGTTAAAATGCATTGGTTTCTGTTAAAGCTCATTGACTGAAGTGAAGAACATTCTACATTGGTTTTGGGCAGCCTTAGGGTTTTTTAAACAGTGTGTGGAGAAATACATATAAGTAATTGCAAAGGTAATTGTAAACAAACTCTATTCTGTAACATCTAAAGATGTAGACATGTTAAATAAATTAGATTTTTATATTTCCATCCCATTTGCATCTGCTGCTCAGTACAGGCATAAATATTGATACAGAAAATGCATGACACTCTTAATTCTGATGAATAGTTTTTTAATCAGGTGTGGGTGTGGGCTGTAAGATTTTTTAAACTTGTTTAGTAATAATTTGTCTTCCTGTGACCAGTTTTTGACCAGTTTGCTTTAAATCAAGTTTGAAATTTCCCTGCTTTATTGACAACAGTTTCTTTTTGCCTTTTCAGCAATGCCAGACATTCAATAACAAAGACATTTATAAATATCATAAAGCTCTCCTATTTTCAGTCAGCTACATTAGGGACAATATATTTGGTTGTTGTGACATTGTCTTTTAGAGTTTTCCTGAGAAAGTTTTTATTTTAAAATATTTTTCAATAACTTTACATTTTACTTTTATACAGAAGTGGTGCCACTGCCTTAGAAAAACATGCATGGATATAACTGAACAATCCTTGCTACATTACTGTCCCACTTTGGAGCATTATCCTTTCCCTACGCTGATGTAGAATTCCCAGGCAAAATGTATTTAAGTACACTTGAAGCGTATGTAGTATGAATGAAGTTTCAGCTACCTAAATTTACTTCTATAATCAAACAGAAGAAAGTAGGAATGATCATACTGGACTGAAGAACCAGTCTATCTTGCTGTAGTCACATGTCCTATAGTTCCAAACATGAAAAATGCTGGACACTGTCAGAAGAAGCTCCAATGAATCATACATAACAGATTTCCTGCACATTTCTTGAGAGGATAACCATGCGTCTAAAATAATTTTAAAAAATATTTTTATTTTTGTTTTTATTTTTATTTTTTATTTTTATTTTTTAAAATTTCTTAATTTTTTTTGGTCTATTTTCCTTGTAGCTCTGTACAACCTTTGCTGCAAAAACTGCATTCACAGCACCCATGGCAAAGAGTTCTGCAGCTGATCTCCCCTGACACGAAGTTTCTTCTTTTTGGATGTTCATTTGAATGTTCAGCTTGTTGCTTGTTGCTTTTGCTTTTTCCTTGAATCATGAAATCACAGAATGGTTTGTGTTGCAAGGAACCTTAAAGATCACTTAGTTCAATCCCTCTGCCAGGGGTGGACAGGAACACCGCTAGTTATGCCCTGATCTGGAAAACATAATGAATTATCTTTTTTTCTCTGCAACTCACAGTTTTGCAGATTCCTGCCACATATGGCTTCAGCTATCCTTCTTCTAATTAGAAACCTGTTTTATTCAGCCGCTCCTTGTATGAAAATTGTTTCATAGCTCTGGTTTTACTTGTTGCCCTGCTTTTTGTTTGTTCTGCTAGATCATTTTTAGTGATGTGAGGACAAGAACTGCACATTGCACTCAGAAAGCTTTGGCACCATAGGTTTGTCTAGCAACATAGCAAATTGTCTTTCATATATTTCTTTTGTAAATCCAGTCTTATGCCTCTTGAAAATGAGGCAACTTATCTCTCTGTTTTTCAAATGTGTTTTATTTTCGAAAGCTTTCTTTCACACTGTTTCATAATACTGTAATACCACTGTAAACATTTAGATTTTAGATCTCTTTTCATCTCTCTTGGCAGATGTAGAAAAACAAGATATCAAGCTGTGGTAGAAGAGTTAAGATTGCCTATCTGAAAGGTAATGGTTCTTGCTCTATTCAAATCCACAGCAGCAAGAGGATGGACCTGATTGTTTCACAAATCAATGTAGTTTGTCAGCACTTTTATGCATTGTTCTGATGTCAAGGGTCAGCAACTCACTCTGTAAGGAAGAGGGGTTTTTCCAGCCTTCCCAAAATAATGAGTCAATAGTTGCTTGTCTTAATTCCCAGGATCCTGGCTTGGTACAAAGCTTTGAAAGTGCAATATATAATTTGTGAGAGGAAAGAACTGCACAGGTAGATGATGCCAGAAGACACTTCCCATGTATTGAATTACATAGGATCCATGAAGTAAAACTGAATTGACTAAATTGACTCAATATGAACATTGTTATTAGTGGTGCAAAAGCAGTGCCTAGAAAGAGCAGTGCTGAAGGTTGCAATTTCAAGCTCAGTTTCTGACTGTCTCTGGAACTGCTGCTTGCTGTGCCATCAGCTATGCAGGGACTATCCCAGTGGTAAGCCATTCACACAGCAAGATTCACAGCAACTGAACTGCTGTCAGTGCTGACCTGCACAAATCTCTGCTCCAGTTCCCTCCTGACTGTACTGATCAAACGTATTTATTATATTTAGTAATAGATTGTTTATATCTAATCTCTTGTGATCTAAAAACTCATGGCTGAGAAACAGGCATTTTGGCTTAATACCAAGGCATTTATCTCTTTTTGTTTAAGAAATTTAAAGCTTTCACAAGAATCTGGAATTTTCCCCATTGCAGTGCTGCACAGACTGATCAGCTGAGCTGGAATCAAAGTACTAAGGTACAGAAATACAACCAAGACATTTTACCTGTAGAATATATCCTCATAGAAGCTGCTTTTGCTAAATTCCCAAATCTTTATTAAAGTAATAGTTAGTCCATCTTACTGATTAACCCAGAATGAAAATTTTCTAGGCCATTGGATTCACTGAATTTTTGATAATGTTGCAGGTAACCGCTTTCAAGTATAATTCTACAGTGAATGAGAATACCTTTAGATCAGAACTTTGCTGTTTTACTAAGAACTTTACTCTGCCTCTGTTTCTTTCTACTTTTCTGATGCAAACTTATTAGCAACTGTAAAACATGCTCTCTAAAATTGCTGGAAGAAGTGGTTTCCAGAATAAGTTCAGATAAAGCAAGTTGTAATCAAATTCACTTTCACTTTGAGATCCTATTTGTATGTTGTTTACTTAGAAAGTTCATGGTTTTTTGGAAAATTATAGCTTTAATAGGATCTGACAAATATACAACATTGAATAAGGGTTTGGAAATAGAAAATACAATTTAACAACCAAAGTGATATATCTTCCAAATTATTTTATGAAAGTCTTTCAGCAAATAGACAAAGTTTCTGGACAAGTTGAATAATAGGGGCTACTCAATATATCGCTTTCAGTCAAACCTACAATTGGTTTTAAACACAAACTACTGTCATTTCACAACTATAAGGCACACCGGATTACAAGGCGCAATGTCAGTTAATGGTAAATTTCCAAACTTTTTCCACATTTAAGCCGCACTGGATTATAAGGCGCCTTTTTTTTTGCAATGTTGATCCGCGCGTAACTTTTGCAAACAAACAAATTACTAACTGAATCGCGTGATAGCTGGGTTTACTGGCAAGTGCTCAACTTGCAAACATTTTACACGGATCGGCGTAGCCTTTAAATGCAGCCTAAAAAGAATCAAAACACTAAAAAAAAAAAATTACAAGCAAGAACAATATCAGCTATGAAAAATCAGTGACAAAACAGAACAAAACTCAGTCTCAGTCTCTTTTTCAGTCACAGACACTCTTCTCCGCACAGTCCTGGTGGAGAGCAGGGCGGGGAGGGCCCCTCTCAGCGGTGGCAGCAGGGAGGAGAGGCAGCAGTGGCAGGGCTGCCTGTGTCTCGGTTCTGTTCTCAGAAGCAAGAGGCTGCAGCAGCGCCAGGCTGCAGGGCAGATCTCACCGCAGAGAGACCTCTCTCCTCCGCGTTCGGGCCGGCAAGTGTCTCCCTCCTCCCTCGGAAGGACAAAACAACAAACAACCATCCACCCCGACCTCTCAAACCAACCCCTCCCCCCTCCCCCCCCCCAGCAATTGAGCCACAGCCCCTCCACCCATCCCTTTTGTCTTGAGCAATTAAAAACTAAGGGATCCGCCCAGCCAACTTTCTTAGCATGATAATGGGAAAAATTCTCTACCTCCACTAAGGGAAAGAGTAAAAACCCCCCAACCCCCAACACCACTACAACCCGTTTTTGCTTGGGAACGGTGCGGTGCAGTATCAGTTAACGGTAAATTTCAAACCTTTTTCCATATATAAGGCGAACCAGATTATAAGACACCCTTCAGGGTTTTGATCAAATTTTAGGATTTTAAGTGTGCCTTATAGTCGTGAAATTACTGTACTTTGACAGTTTTTTACTAGATGTGCAATCTCCTAAAAGGAAAAAAAAACCCCAGATCTAAGCAGTTGTGCATCACAGTTGGATGTAGAGTTTTTAAATCACGACATACAAATATGTTCAACCAAATCAGGGGGAAATATTTTTTCCCCACAGGTCATTCTGGAAAACACACTTAATGAGTCAGAGTTCATCTCATCAAATTCTGTGCTCTGAGACATGGAGACAATTGCATTGTGTGATTCAAAACACAGTTATCAATAGAGCAACCATGAAGGCAAATTTCTCTTTTACCAGTTTTGCAAGGCTATAAAGAAGAAGATCTTTCTGTCCTGTGGTTCAGGACCAACTACATCACCTGCTTAAGAAGAGTGTTTCTTCTTGTGTCATAATATCTTGGCAGTGGATCAACTGTACACCATATATGCCTCAATCTTGGTCCCCCTCCAACATGAAACTTTTGTGTGACCGTGGCTGTGTGTACAGACACTGCAGCAGATGCCTACAGAACAAGACTGGTGCTTGCTAATTATTATTAATATAGGGTAAGAGCACACACATGTAAAAAAGCTTTATTATTAATTGTTAAAATATTCCCCAGAGGGGCAAATTCTCTGTGAGAAGCCCCACAGCATAGAATTAAAAAACAAACTGAAACTTCACAGGCGCATTAGGCATCTTCCACCTCACAGGAAACATGAAGTCCCGTTGCTGGGGACTGAGAGAAAAACTAAGCAAGAACCACATTGTGCAACACTGCCAGTGATGTGTGGGAAAAATTACTTTGAGCCAGAAGAGTTTTTAATTTTAATGGCAGATACTGAGAAAAAAAAAAGTACGATAGAAAAGAGAATACCAATATTATTGATAATAATCATAATGATGATGATAATGATGATAATGCTTAGAAGTTCTTAAAATTAAAACCAAACCTCCTTCTGTTAAGTGCAGAGCTGTAAAAAAAAGAGATTTTATTTCTTCATGGAATTACGACAGATTCTTTCTATTTGCTGTAAAGTACTCTACTTATATTTCTCCCTAGCTCCATTTAAACTCTTCCCTCTCTGAAGTCTTTGGACAGGTTTTATCTGAAGAAATAAAACAGAATAACCTTTTTCCTGCGGAGGAGATTCCTATACTGCAGTGACACCATTAACCATAAAACACTCTTGCACATTTCACACCTGGATGTCTTAAATAGAGGATGAATTAAATCATGTTTCCAAATCAATTTCTCCTGATATTTACATTTCACTGCTGCAGTAATAGGAGGACTGAATCCATTTAAAGTCTCTCTTATCCACTGACTGAATGACATATATTTGCCTGAGAAAAAAAATGGTCTGGATTACTGCACTCCTTAAAAGAGCTCTCCCACAAACCCCTAGACAGTGTTTCAAACTCTAGAAATTCATCTGAAAGAACAATTACTTGGATAAACTATGGTCTCTGTAGTATTCAGGTGAAAAGGGCATAAACAGGCCAATGCTTCATAATATTGTAAAGAATATTGCTTCCTTTATTTTCTCCCACACTGAAAAAGATGTACTATTTTATATTTAAAACTTTATTTATCCATTGGTGTTTCTCATGAAATAGTAAATCATATTATTATAGTGGTTTTTCACTCAAAACACTACAGATACTCTCATATAAAAAGCAACACATTTTAACAAAGCTTTTTCTCTCAGTATTCTCCTGATCTAAATGTCCAACATGCAACTAGACATGTGCACAAGGTGGTGGTGATTCAATTCCATGAGTTAACACCTGACTGGAGTCCAGTCACTCATAGTGCTCATTCACCAGGGCTCAGTTTGAGAGCTGGTTCCCTTCAATGTTTTTATCAGTGACCTGGACAGAGGACTTGAGTGTATACTAAGCACATTTTCTGGTTATACTACATTAGGAGGACCTGTTTATTCTCTAGAGGCTAGAGAGGCCTTACAGATAGATCTTGACAGATTAGAGAGGCTTTACAGTTAGGTCTTGATAGATTAGAGCACTGGGCAATCACCAACAATGTGAAATTTAACAAGGACAAATGCTTGATTCTGTACCTGAAGCACAGTAATCTGGTGGGTGTACATGCAGGCTGGGGGACATGAGGGTGCAATGCAGCCCTGCTGACAGGGATCATGGCAAGTTTAATCTGTGTCAGCAATTTGACCTGGCAACCAAAAGAGCCTACCCTTGTGTTGGGTACTGTAAGCACAGACCAAAATGAATCATTGGCCTTCTGTGCTCATTGTTGGTGCAACCTCACCTGGGCACTGTTTAGGATTCCACAATAAAACAAAGATGCTGAAAAATTAGAACAGGTCCAAAAGAAAGCATGAAAAATTTTGAAACAATTAGAGGACAGGACTTATTAGGAGTGGCTGAGGATGCTTGGTTTGTTCAGCTTAGGAAAGAGGAGATGAGAGGGAATCTCATTGCTGTCTTCAGCTTGAGGGGGAGAGCAAAGGGAGATGCTGGAGCTACTGGTGGATGAAAGATTGACCATGAGTTGGCAATGCATGCTCTCAGTCCAGAAAACCAACAGTATCCTGGGCTGTAAAGAAAAAAGTATGACCAGCAGGCTGGGGAGGTCATTCTTCTCTACTCCTTCTCTCTCAGGAGACCCCACCTGGAGTGCTGCATCCAACTCTGGGCTCCCAACATAAGAAAGATCTGGAATGAGTGGTGAGTCCAGAGGAGGGCCTCAAAGATGATCAGAGAGCTGGAGCATCCCTCCTATGACTATGAGAGTTGGGGTTGTTCAGGCTGAAGAAGAAAAAGCTCCAGTGTGACCTTATTGTGGCCTTTCAATACTTAAATGGCACTTAGGGCACTTAGGAGACAGATGGGCTCAGACATTTTAATAAGGCCTGCCACAATAGTGCAAAGGGTAATAGTTTTAAACTAAAACAGAGTGGATTTTTTTTATGATGAGAATTAGAATTGGAATATGTTGCCCAGAGATGTGGAAGATACCCCATCCCTGGAAACATTTGAGGCCAGGTTGGATGAGGCTCTGAACAACCTGATCTGACTGAAGATGTCCCTGCTCATTGCAGGGGGATTGGACCAGATGACCTTTAATGGCCCCTTCAATCACAAAGCTTTCTACAATCCCATGATTTTATGATCTCTTCTTTGTGATATCTGCTGATATCACGGAATACATAAGAGTTATGTCAGGGTTTCAGACTGGATATTAGGAAAAAGTTCTTCACTGGAAGGATGTTTAAGCACTGGAACAAGTGGTCCTAACCCTCAAACTTGCTGGTGTTCAGTAAGTGTTTGGAAAATGCTTTTAGGCATGTAATTTAATCTCTAGGTTGCCCTTTGTGGAGTCAGGCGTTGAACTTGGTGATCCTCGTGGGTCCCTTGCAGCTCAGGATATCCCATGGTTATATGATTCTAATTTACCAGGAAATCAAGAATTCACTGCATATGGATCTTCTTTCTTCAAACATTAAAAAATATAATTCAGATTTACAAAAATCTCTGAAATAATTTGCAGCCTCGTTTATCTTTCTGCAGACACTCATTTGTCTTTGGAAGTTTTGCAGAGAGCTCAGAGTTGTGAGATGCTGCTTAATGTCTTAAAAGAATTGATTTTCTGAAATATTGAATATCTGCTCTTAGAATATCTACCTTATCTTGGGAAGACTGTCATGCTGGGTAGGCAAAATATTCATTCTTCTTTTTAATGTCAAAGAGCAACCTTTTTCTGTTGCACTGAAAAGCATGATTATTTGAGAACAAACAAAATATGAAAGAAAAAATAATATAATGAAATATTATTTCTCTTACAATTTTTAAAAAATAATAGGTACTCCATTTCATATGTATTTAATTTTTTAAGACAGACATTTTACATAAAAATTATATGTAGTCATGGTACAACTATAACAGTCTTTTTCTGCCAAAAATATGTTGCTAACATTTTTTTGATCAGACCTAAACAGATCTTTCATTTTACACCAAATAATGGCTGGTAGACTTAATGAAATGAATTCTTCATGCAAGTTAGAAGGGCAGAACAGGGGTATTTATCCTTCTGGATGTTATATGGCTGCCTAAAACTGAGCCTGTGCTCAAGAGCTGTTTTTATAGTTAGAGCGGACATAAAGAAGGGCAACAAAGGCCCTTAAAAGCACAGTTGTGCCCTGTGCTCTCCACCGGCCTATGTTGACTCCTGGCGTACAGCATGCAGCTCTAGAGCCATCTTGCCTTAAGTTTTGGTCTCATGGTCTCCCTGTTGGGCTTGGGAAACAGAGAATCACTATCTTAATACATTCTGCACCTTGCAACATCTGTTCTAATCCATGTAGAGCTCTGCAGACCTGAACCATGGGGAAATCTTCAGCAGCAGTCACCTCAGAATGACAGGTTGGGGTCCCTGGTCAATAAAGTCAGCTGCATCAGGCAATTCTGAACTAAAGTATTATGGAAGAATGTGTCCAGCATTTTGAAAATAAGGATTATTTTTCAAATAGGAAATAAAAGCACAGCAATAAAGGGGAAAAATCCCATAAACCCCTGGATCGGATCCTGCTGCTGACTTTACACTAACATGCTGACTTTACACTAACATACAAAGTGTATTAAAATATTAATGTGGGATTAGGTGATACAAATAATAGGTCAAGTAGAAAAAAGATCAGAGAATTTCCAGGACATGTCTATTGAATTGTTTGACTTAATAGCTATGGTTGTAATTTAAAAGCCCTAGCTGTGAGGTACAGACATATGTGGAAGATGTTTTTTTGATGTTTTTATCTTAGGCACAATAATGATTCCTGCTGAAATCCTTGTAATACATATGAGTGCTTTTTAAGATTTATCAGTATATTTCTTATGATACAAAAATAAAATATCCATGTATTTTAAATGAAACCATATTTTTAATTTTAAATGTAGTTTTTTCTGAGTAAGTAAAGAAATTATGGTGATGCCAATCTTTTTCTCTTTCAAAAAACTTGATGATTCTTACTAATTCCACATGCATTTCACTAATAGGAGAAATATCAATGCCTCAGAAATCCAAGGAATAATTTTCTTTGTTGTGCCAAAGTATCAATGTCAAGACACTGACAGCTGGATATGTAAAAGAAAGATAATCAACAAATATTCTTATTTTATAAGTTGCACTAAGGTATTATGTGTAGGTGAATTTCTACTTCATTTTTAAAATACCTATTTCTAATAACTGCCTCAAACCTATTCAATTACCCACACCTTTCAAAAATCAGTCCAGCAGCTGTTTCTTTTCTCAAGTTTTCCCTCTTTTTCAGCCTAAGTAAAAGAAACCAAACACTGCACTAAACATTTCTCCCTGTCACTCAGAGGAGGAACATGTGGAGAGGAAAAGCAGAGATGCTGAAAAGCAGTGGCAATCAGCTTTATGTTCCTGCCTCAGCAGCCTAGCATGCAGTTGTGTTCATCAGCTTGGTGCTGCAATTTTTATTCTCCTTTGCCTGCCCACAGCATCACCAGCTGGAACTGACACAGCCAGCTGCTTTGTGCAGTTCTGCTTTTGAATACATGGGGCACTAAGAAAATAAACAAAGCGACACTCTAAACTTCTTGGTCTATATAACACAGAATGTGAAACCCCAGCCATATTGATACACTCACTGGTTATAACATTTAAACTTTGCTGCCCCTCATCAGTCTCTGAACAGTCTATCTCCATGGTCATTCAAAAGGTTAAGAGCAGGGATGGATTCAGCTGTTTAAAATACCTATTAGGATCTAGGAACTCTGTGGAAAGGGCAGTGGTGCCTAACTGCTACAAACTATCACAGCATGCTCTACAAATATTTCTTGTCTTTCCATGTTAACTAGGTTTAACTATTTGTTTACAAACTATTACCACCCTTGCAATTCTGTCAGAACTTTGGGAGTCTTTAACTCCCAAAACAATATCCCTGTGTTTATAATGACATTAAGGAATAAACTGTGTGGATTTGGCAAATGTAGAATTAAGCTTGCATGGATGAGTTTATTTTAGCCTGTTAACAAATACATAAGAAATATTTTCACAGATTTTTATGCTGCTTGTTGTATAAGACCTCATTACAGCAGGGAATAAATGGGTGAGGTAATAAGTTGGTAAAATTTTAAGTTGGTAACCTGATTGCATTCAATGCATGGGCTACTCTCTTCAGAATGTCCCAAGGGCTTGGTATCTTCTTTACTGTAATCACTACTTTTTATCATTCTGCCACTGTCTAGTTTTATATGTGTGTGTTTTTCTTTCCTTCTGTCTTTCTAAAGCTCCTTGTCCATTACCCTTATAACAGCCTCATGATCTTATTCTGCTGCCTTTCGCCAAGGCTGGTATTTAGAGAACAAGGGAGTCAGCCATCTTCACGAATTTTTGTTACTCCTGGAAGCTGCAGAGACTCACAAATCAGAACATCCTCTGATCAGCTCTCCTTGTCTTCAGACAGGAAACACTAAAGGAAAAACTTAGTCATGTTATCCTCCTAGAGACATAACATGTAACTTACGTAGTAAACAAAATCTTACAAAAATGTAACTCCTGGGCTGCTGATTTTGTGGAACCTTTCCAGATAATATTTTGCAGAAAAAAATGAATCTTTGAGTAGATTCCATTGCAAGGCTTTCTGAGTCAGCAGCTCAAATGCAGAGGTGTTGGCACTTCAGGCGTCTTAATGCAAGCAAAATATATTTTGCTTGTGATTCATTCTGAGAAATAGCCAAGTTTTTTAAGCCAAAAACCTGCTTTAATCTACTTTCAAGATCAATTAAAAGTGTGTCCTCAGGCAAACACATGGCATGGAAAATGTCTGCCTTTAGGAATTAAAACTTAGCAGTTATAAGTAATGAGAAAGAGGATTAAAAAATGGCATATCTGAAGGCAGCTGTACAAATATGTAAGAAACCCATGGCGTTGCACAGCTCTTTCAGTGAGAAAAAGTTGGTATTGATACAAAAGACCTGATTGCACTGTGTCCTGTGCTGAATTCATGTCTTTCTCCTGTTTGCAAGTGTTTGCAAGTTCAGTTAGGTTTGGGAGCTCACACTAAACCCACTGCTCACTGTGAAGTTTGCTTGTGTAAACCACATGTAATGGCCATGGGGAAAAAAAAGGTGCAATACGACCTTTAAATGTCAAGCTTTTGTCTCTCAGGTTCCTGATTTCACCCTGTTTGCACGTAAAAGTTGAGAAAAATTCTTGGCCAGAACTCTCTTCTTGACATGCTAATGTTGGATAGCCAGTCATTGCCACTGATCAAAGTGTGCTGTCTTTGACGTTTTGCCTATGGCTTGTCTTGGAGGTCATTGACCTGTCCGTGTAATGCATACATGGTGACATATCCCTCCTCCACTGACTGACACAACAAACAACTTTGGTTGTTTTAAAATCTGAAGCAAGATTTAAATGCCTCAGTAATTCACAGATGTGAAGAAAGCAAATATTGGAAAGGAATAGAAATACTTATTCTTTTTCAGATGAAAAATCACCAACACCTTGAACTATGTAGTTTTTCACTTTTGAGTGGTCTTCTCAAGCAGCTTCCATGAGGTTTAATCTTTTCAGTACTCAAAAAGAAATTTTTATGGACAGAAATTGACAGAAGTTTGAGGATCCTTTGCCATTTTGAGTGACAGAAACATAGCCACAGACAGCAAAAACTACTAGGACATAGGTTTGTGGGAGTGAGAGGATTAGAATGTGTCTTCTATGAGGAAAGACTGAGAGAAATGGGACTGTTCAACCTGGAGAAAAGAAAGATCTGGGATGAACTTATTGCAGTCTTTCAGTACCTACAACAGAGCTGCAGAGGGACTTTTGACAAAGGGTTGCATTGATAGAACGAGGGGAAATGGCTTTGAATTGAGACAGGGTAAGTCTGGATTGAATAGAAGAAAAAATTCTTTACTGTGAGAGTGGTGAGACACTGAACAGATTGTCCAGAGAAGCCATGGATGCCTCATCACTGGAAGTATTAAAATCCAGGTTGGATGGAGCTTCGAGTTATCTGGTCTAGTGAAAGATGTACCTGTCCAATGCAGGAGGGCTGGAATGCGAGGACCTTTAAGGTTGCTTGTAACCAAACCATTCTGTGATTTTGTGATTCTGTGATTCTGTGACTCTGTGATTCTGTGATACTACTATAAAATGCAACAGCTACAGGAGCAGCTTTTGACTTGAGAGAAAAAATGGAGCAATCCAAGGGCATATTACTGTCTTCATATTATCTACGTAAGTTATTGTTAATATTCAGTGAAAGCTATGGAGAAGGCACACAGCCTCTATGGTTTTGTACATGTGATGTTATTTCCATGTACTTCCTTAACAAACCAGCCTAATTTTCACTGCATATAAAATATGTTTCTCTAGATGATGAAACCTTTAGGCTTCTGTTTGCTGGAGCTGCTGGTGTACATCTATATCAGTAAGCTGAACATCACCAAAGCACAGCTTTAATATAGGTCAACAACAGTCCAATTTTGGCTTATCCCTGTTAACACCTTCCCTGGCAGTGCAAAATTTACCCTGGGGATAGCCAAACCTAGATATCATTCACAATTGTATGAATAAGGTCAAACTATTTTGAGGGGGGCAAGAGAATCTAGCTTCCTGAAGAACAACTATTTGCAGTCAAAGCCAGGGATCAGGAATCACTTTGGCTTGCTGTCATAGACACGGCTAGGTAAGAAACTGAAGGCCAGCAGGAAATATTTTGTTAACTGGATGTTGGGGGGGTTTTACTCTTCCCCTCTGTGGAGAACTTTTCCCATTATCATGCTAAGGAATTCTGCCGGGCGGCTCCCTCAACTTTTAATTCTCAAGACAAAGGGATGGGTGGGGTCTGTCTCCCTCTCTCAATCGCTGGCGGGGTTTGGGGGTTCGGGGTGGCTGGTCGTTTTTTCTTCCTTGACTCACTTGCCAGTCCGAACACTGAGGAGAGAGGTTTCTCTGAGGTCGGATTGGCCCTGTAACCTGCCCTGCTACAGCCTCCTGCCTCTGAGAACAGCGCTGAGCACCGGGACCCAAGTGGTGAGCGGAGCCTTCCTTCACCCTTCTCCCACCTGGGACACGGCCCTGCTGCCTCCATCTCTGCCTCCCTGCTCCTGCTGCTGCTGCCGTGGCTGTGAGGGGCCTGTCCCGCTCTCCACCGGGACTGTGCGGAGGAGAAGAGTGTCTACAAAGGGACTGGAACTAAGCTTTGTTCTGTCTTTTCACTGATTTTCATAGCTGATGTTGTTCTTGTTTGTCTTGTAGATATATCAGTTAAGAACTGTTATTCCTAAACCCATACCTTTGCCTGAGAACCCCTTAATTTCCAAATTATAGTAAACTGGGAGGGAGGGAATTTTCACTCTTCATTTTAGGAAAAGCTCCTGCCTTTTTCTTGGCAGTACCCATCCCCTAAACCAGGACACTGGATTATGAAGAGAAACACCAAAACATCTGTCAGAACATGGCAAATTCATAAGCGAGAATTCTCTGTGCATGTAATAATTTATTATTCGTTTCAAATCTTGAGAAATGCAAAACTGAAACATGATGGTATTGCTTTAGGCTAACAGTGCAGCTGGCCCTGTGCCATGCCTCAGACAGAAACTGACAGTGGAAATATGGGAAAGAGTGGAGGAATAGGGAAAGCAATGCATGACAGAGGAGCTGTCTGAGGCAGAACTGAGTGTTCAACCATGACAATCCTTCCGCCACAGATCCCCGGTCACTTGTGTGATTATTTTAGCAAGGTCACCACTTGATGTCATATAGAATGTCCTACAAAAATAAAATCACAGAAAAATTCTCCAAAACTTCTTCAAAAGAAAACTTGCCAAGAATTAATAATGCTCTCCTTATTTATCTTAATATACTTACTTCTAGACCCCTTTATAAGGCTCAGACCACAGGTATTCCCCCAGTAATTTCTATAACTCCTTTTGCTACCCTTCAAAACTGGACATCTACTTTTGTACCACTTGCATTTTTATTGCACTCTGGATAACCTAGTTCATGCATAAACAACTTCATTCAAAGGTAAGCAGGTTTAGAGGCATAACATTTTCTTTTAATAATACTAACACAAACTACAGATACTCAGGTCTCCTTTTTTTCTGCTGGATTCAAGCCATTTTCTATTGTTTAGGCTATGTGATCTGTGGAGCAAATGAGAGGTGACTTCTTATCTACAAGAAAAAGCTGTCTGATAAATCAAAAAGATGAATAATTTATAGCACAGGAGCAGAGAAAACAGCATTTCACACTATTTTTCATGCAAAATGTCACATGAATTCCAAATGGACCAAGGAATTTGTGTGCTTGAGACTAAATTCATTGGCAGAAATGAAAAGAGGAGGGAGGAGAACTCTCAGTATTGTTGTGATTGTAGTTTACTCAAGGAAAGAGGTTATGATCCAGCTGTTCTTTTTTTCTATATTGACTTAAATAGAGAAATAAATTGAAGCTACAAAAATCAATGCAAAGAAATACTTATAAGACACATTCAAACAGCATTGGTACTGCAGATGAGGCAGAGCTTGTGCTGTGTTGGTTTTCATCCCCATACTGAATTTCAGTCTGGTTAACCAAAGACTGAGGTTCTTATTATGTTGTTTCATAATCAGACATTAAAAGCACTGGCAACTGGAGAAATGTGATTGAATATTATTGCTACCTCTGTGGCCTCATGTTGCCAATTGCTATAACCTCACTGAAGATCTCTTAAAGGCTCTCAGAAAACGACTAGGCAAGTTTAGTATGCAATGGGCAGGCAAGCAATATCTTTCTGGCATAAAAGCAACAAAAACCTGCAACAATAACATCCCCATATGCCCTGCATGCCATTAATGCAACAGCGAGAATGCAGACAAAATCAGAGGGACCACCAGTACTCTGTGGAGCACTGGACAGGCCATCCCATTTCCCTCACTCCTTACTTCCTTCCTTCCCTTCCTCCCAGTAATAGCTACCAGCTTAGGCTTGGTGTTGCCTCTGTCTCTTTCTTTCTGTTCATAGAGTCATAGAAAATTTGGATTGAAAGGGGCCTCTAAACATCATCTAGCCCCTCTTTCTCTAGAGCTAGTGATTTTTCACTAGAGGCCACTTCTCTCAAAGGCCCACCCAACCTGACCAGTGATGGGGAATCCATAACTTCCCTGAGCAATCTGTTCCACTGTCACACCACCTTTACTGTGACAAAAATTCTTCCTTGTGGGCAATCTAAATGTGATATCTTACAGTTTAAGACCATCACTCCTTTTCCTGTCACTACAGGTCTTGGTTAAGTCTTTCTACAATTTCTTACAACATTATTTTATGTAATAAAAGGCCCAAACAATATTTAATGGTAGTTCTCCGTAAAATTTGACTTCATAATAAATTAATGAGACTACTTAAAACCAAATGCTGTGCCTAATCTTGAAGACTTCACATATTTGAAATACACTAAGGATTTGGAAAACTAAAGGAGTCACTTCCACAGCTTTCAGCAGATGTAATTTTTGTGTATGATGTGGTATATTTCTCTGCAAATTGCGCATGCTCTCTCATATTTGATTTATCTCTGCTGTAAACTTTTAAGTGATGGGAAAATATTGCCTAAAAAGCTACAAGCATTTAGGAAAAACAGACTGTGGATATTCTGTTCTTCCCAAATACCCAGGTCCTACTTGGAAATATCTAAATATTTTGATATATTACTGTGACTATTGCAAAAGTGTAAGATACACAGAAACCAGAAATACATACAGTAATTTCACGAATACAAGCCGCACCAATTTGACCAAAATTTTGGTGGAAACCCGCAAGTGCGGCCAATATTCCGGGGCGGCTAATACATTAACAAAATTCTAAAAGCTGCCAACACGGAAGTGAGAGCCCGCGGCAGCCCCAAGCCAAGCTGGAGCCCGGCCGGCCCCGGTTGAGGTGGGAAAGCCTGGCAGAGGCGGGGCCAGCAGTGTGGGGGGCGGGCGGCAGAGCCTGAGCCAGCAGGGCGGGGCAGGGGGGGCGGCAGAGCCTGAGCCAGCAGGGCGGGGGAGCCCGGGAGAACTGGGGCTAGCAGTGCAGGGGAGCATGGCAGAAGCAGGAAGGCCGACGGGTGGGGCTGCCTGGCAGCGGGGGAAGCCCAGCAGAATCGGGGCCAGCAGCGTGGGGGAGCCCGGCGGTGCGGGGGCCTGCAGTGCCGGTCAGGGCGAGGAAACGCGGCGGTGGTGCAGACGGGAGGGGGCAGCCGGCGAGCCCGGCGGCGGGGCTAGGGAACGCGGCGCGCCGCGGCCGGCGAGCCCGCCGACGGGGCTAGGGAACGCGGCGCGCCGCGGCCGGCGAGCCCGGCGGCGGGGCTAGGGAACGCGGCGCGCCGCGGCCGGCGAGCCCGGCGGCGGGGCTAGCGAACGCGGCAGCGGGGCGGTGCTGACGGGAGAGGGGGGCCAGCGAGCCCGGCGGCGGCGGCAGTACCACCCGGCCAGCCCCGCCGAGCCGTGGCGCTGAGCTGGGCCACCCGGCCCCGTCGGCCACCATGAGCGGGCCGAGCCTTCCTGGCCTCGCCCCGAGCCAGTAAAGCCCGCTATGCTGCGATCCTGTTACTAATTGGCCAATTTGTGAAAGCTGTGCACGGATTCTCGCTACGAACGAAAGTGCGGCTAATATTCGGGGTGCGGCTTATCTATTGACAAAGACAGCAACATTGTCGAGGCACCGGGGGTGCGGCTTATAATCCGTGCGGCTTGTATTCGTGAAACTACTGTAATTAAATGAAAGAAAATAAAAAAGTAGAATGGATCAGCTTGAAATTGTTACCTTGTCACAATATTTTAAATATTTATTTCAGTTTAATTTCATGATTTGTGAAAAAAATTAAGAGCATGTGAAAAGCCCAAAAATAAAACGTTTTTTCTGCTCTTCATCAGTAGAGAGCACTGTTAGACAGCAACAGTTCTCTAAACCCTCTCAAGCCATGCAGGCACTGAATCACTGTCTGAAGCCAGTGGTACAGCACCCTGAGCAGCTAAGTCAAATTCAAAATGAGAGAAAAGAGCAAGAGTAGACTTGGCATCATATTTTAAAGAAGTATGACGGCATTTTTTCACAATCTAGTATTATAGATGTGACATTAGTAATTGTGAACTCAGACAACTAAAAATCTATTTGCATAAACTTCCAGGGAGGGAAAAGACAAAAACTCTTCGCAAAGAGGCACTGAGAACAAATCCAACGAACATGATGAAGCTGTACTCTAATCCATATCAAGATGTTATCTGAAGATTAATAAGACTGGGTGAAATTCATTAAATTACAGTGGCAAAGGGAATTGAATGAAAATATGAAATGAATGGCACACAGTAGTCATTACTGGCCATGTCGTATGCTGGGTGGTGCACTATGCTGCCTAATTGATTCTCTGGGAGATGAGGGAAAATCTGACACCATTTATCCTACAGATTTCATATGAAGAAGGGTAAGACTATGTTAGAGAGAGGCTATGAGTAGAGAAGTTGAAGAGTAAAACCAATTCTTATGGACATGAATACCCAAACCCATCATCAGGATCTGGCAATTGAACTACATCAGTCACCTTCAAGAAACAATTTGGTCCTCATACCTTATAAAATTTCCTATTGCATATAAAAGTGCAAATTCGTATCAGACTTATACTAAACTGCACTTTAAACCAAAAGAAAATTATGAGACACCACATAACAGCTTCCTTTCTTCCTTAGTATATCACTAATAACATGTTTGTGTATTCGTATGGGGTACATAGGCTCAAGACAGTGTTCTCTCTATTTAGTGAGCTTTCTTATTGTAAAAAACATAACTGACATCACAAATCAGACTGAAACTTTTGGATGCCACCTATATGTCAATTAAATTCCAGAACAATAAAATGTAGAACTGCTGTTTGAGTGATAGCCACTTTCTGGAGTCCAGGTCAACTTGGATTGTCCCTAAGAGCACACTAAAAATACCACATGCAAAAACCTACCTTATGAGAAATAGTTTCACAACAGTTGAATGTAATTAAGTACACAATCAACATATCCAGCCTTTCCTTCCCTCTGTTTTCCATGCTCTTAAGCATTTTGTGCAATATGATTAGACAGATGTGCAAACAAGAGTATCTCAAAATGTGACAAAAATGATTAATCACTTGCTCCAACCCTTGTTTAAATCAAGGGGAAAGCTTGAAGCATCTGGAGTGTTGTAGGCACTTCCTCCAACAAATCAAGAGTTTCAGATGCACAAAAAAGTACCAAAGTAAAAAGGAATTTAGGAAGACATTTTTCATCCTGGTGACATATTTCCCAGCTACTTAACTGCAAAGTGCATTTTCTGAACCATCTATTAGGCAGTGTCAGATAAAGAGGACAGTAACCTACTAACATAGTGGTTATAGTATAATTATATAGTTATAACTCTAACTAGTATAGCACTGACTGCATTCTGATGTTAATTTTTGAACACTTTGAGGCTTTAGCACTTTAGGCTAAGTCTCAGTCCTAGTTCTTGCCAGGAGAGGAAGGATTCATCTGCTCGCACGCATCCCTACCTGACATCTGCCTCACAGGGCTTACGGCACAGGACAGAACCTCATCACATTTGTGGGCTTGGCATTTGACCAGAACACTCAGAGCTTCTTTATTTCAGCTCATAATGGTGTTGTTTGTATGTGCTGGGTGCCCAGATACAGATTCACAGCTTCTCAAGTCAGTGGTGGTGGAATGAAGATCCCAGCAGAACTTGACCCCAGATTCCATTGAAAGGTCTCTGGTGCTATTCTGGCAAGACCCATGAGTGAAGCAGTCAGAGAGTGAAGATCAATCTATGCTAAACTGTGCTGCTGACAATGAGCTATCATCATAAAATCCTCTACAGGCATTTCAAAGAGATTTTTTCCAGAGTTTGTGCACAATATACCACTTGTTTAATTCACATAAGGAAACTTCTTGCATGCATGTTTGAAAAGCCTTTTACACTTGCCTGAGCTATAGAAGAGCAACAAAAAAGGGCTTTCTTTTAAAGTAAAGACATGGTATTTTTGCAGCATCCAAGAGGAAATGACCTTACCAGAGGGCATGGTCCCATCACCTGTGTAACACAATGGCGTTCTTGTGGAAATGGTTTATATGAGGGTAAATTTCAAAACTGAAAAGGCAATTGCTGTCTTCAAAAATCTTAGTAAGCCTCTTAAATCTAGATATTTTGTTCCATTCCACTCACAAACAAGGAGCAGATCCTTCCCTCAAGAACCTTCTCCGGCTGCATGTCTGAAGTCTGAATGACTGCTGCCCTGCTCATCATTGCAGCAGTGATGGGTGCAATGATGACCAGTGCAGGGTGCCTGCTATAGTGGCAGTCACCATTTCACATAGTTCTGCAGAGATGTATGTCAACTGCACAAGATTCAGTGACAGAGTACCATCAGCCTGGGTTTTATAATTTTCCATTCAGCTAAACCAGACTGCTTCCCTGACCTTGTATTTCTCTCTCCCTCCTCTCTCTGCAGAGCGCCTGGTTCTTCACTGTCCCTGCCCTCAATCTTCCCACTGTTGGTGCCAGAGCCTTCCCAACTGCTGCTTCTGCCATCTGGAACAGCCTTCTTATATATCACTGCTTCATTGCCCCTCTGTCTCTGTTCAAATCTCTATTCTTTCTTCCTCATCTATTGCTACATAATTTTTCTGTTTTCCACTGCTCTGACTTGCTTTTTAACTCTGTAATGTCCCTTAGGCTTCAGCTTACTTAAAATATACTAAAAGAAGAAACAATTTACTAAATTACGCTTGATATTTACTCTGAATTTACGAGTGGTGGGAGGGCATGGGAGAGGAAAAAAAAAAAGAAACAAATAGAGGCTAAGTTGCAGATAGAAACTAGAAAAATTCTGTGTCTGTAGTAGTACTGATTTTAGAAGGATTTCTCCTTTTGGAGGGGTGACTCATGATAGTGCAGGCAGGAGTAGGAAATTCCAATCTTTCTGAAAGGCTGTATTATGTTAAATCCAACTCACTCCCTGTTCTATTGGTTTGAGTAGAACTTTGGTTTGAATTTTTGATACCTCAGTGTTCTTGCTCATCCCAGACCAATGCTTGGAGCAGCAGGCTTCTAAGCAGCTACCTGGCATTTATATGGCATGGTTGCTTTTCCTTGTCAGGGTACAGGATTCTGGAACCTGACTGCCATGATGGAGAACCAGAGCTCCTGAGAACATTGTTCCTTGCACTCCCAGGAGCACTAAAAGAATGCAGAGAGCATTCTGGAAGAGTTCTGCTCCTGCGTTAGAATTTTGATTATACAGAAACCTCTCTGCAACAAATATACAGATATGATGATGAGGTGCTGGGGTTTTTTCTCGCAAAGTCAATTTGTGAATGTGTTAAATCCATGTATTGATCACATGGTTCATTTAATAGCTCATTTTATTGAGAGCATCTAAGTGAATTCCTATAATTATGTAGGTAACTGCAGAATTTACAGCTCAAGGGCCATACTAACCACCTCAGAATTTTCCACAAAGAAAGGCTTGGAAACTGTTTGCAAAACTGTATATGGCACAGGATATATAAGATTTTACTGCTTCCACAACATAAATATGTAGGATAACATCAAACAGAAAGGTACCTCATATGGTTCTCTGTATATAGTGGGACAGAAACACTTTACAGTATGAGTTGTTGTCCTTGTCACTCCCTGATTGTCTGGATAAAGTGCCCTGCCTTGTTATACTCTGACCGACAGACCTGTGTATTCTCACAAACTTTTGGGTGAAAATCCAGAGGTCTCACAGAGTAATGGAATTTATCTCCCAGATCCCAGTCTGAAATCTAATTTTTGCATCCAATATTCATAATGAGAAAGTTCAGTTTTTAAAAACATATTTGTGCATTCACATTCAGAACAAATATGCAACATATTTCATTAGCGTAGATATATATAAAAAATTTGCCATCTACGGTGTTCCAGTTTGGGTTCTGTTGCAGTAAATTTTTTTTGGTGTTTTTTGAGCAATGGATCTCAATAAAGTTCTCATAATTAAAGAGTAAATGTCGACTTATGCCTATTTTTTTTTTCTGATAAAATTTGCAAGCTGTCTAGGCCACTATCACAGTTACAAACACAAATCCAGTGTTAGCTCCTAATATTTGCTCTTTAAATGATTAACATCATTGGTAATTTGCACTAATCTTTAGAAAATGCATGCACATGCAGTTCTACAAATTGCACAGATAAGTTAAACTTCTTTCCTTAAAATGTCACCATGTGTATCCTAAAACAGATATTTTCTAGCTTTGGGACAAGTTATACTGAAAGTATCCCATGGATCAGCTAATCAAAAAGAAGTGAAGAAACTCATTAATGCGGAAAATAAAAATTAAAAGTTACACTGCTATTCACATAAATGAAACATAGCTTTTTATTTGTTGTCACTGTACCATTACAAATTTGATCATATGAAGAAAAACAGAATCAGTTTCTAGCAGAACATAGTTGACACCATGACAACCAATGATGATATAAAAGCAAAAACTATGGTGTAAGAAAGGAATCTCCAACCAAACATGTTGTGTCTAAGCAGGAGCTGGATGAGCCATGGTGGCAGGCTCAGGGTTAACTCTTGCAGCACCCTGAGCTGTTGTGCAGGACCCAAGCAGGGAAGAAGCAGGGAGGCCATCTCTGAGATGCTACAGGACACGTGGGAGGAAGCCAAGAAGGAAGCTGCAGGCTGCTCAAACAAGACTTGCAGAGGACACATAGTGAGGAAAACAAACAAGGAAAAAAAGATCATTATTCACAGTAGTTCTGAATGGATAAGACATAATAACATCTCCCAGGTGGTTAGATACTACACACTAGCGCAGGTCACATCCAATCTGACGGTGTGAGGAGTGGAGCACGTGTTTCTGCCTTGGCCTTCACTACCTTAACTCTGTGTATATGTTTCAATGGGCAGTTCCAGTTTCTTAAACCTGCACGTACATATCACTCTTCCACACATTTAAGATGTGAGACAAGTGGCTGAGAATCATTCCTCACAGTGCCACATTCTCTGCCTCACTGCAGCTTGGTGACATCTGCAAATATATGACACTCTCGCAAAAAAACTTAGCAATGCACTACAAAAGAACAGATTGTCGAAAAAAATGAGCTTGTTTAATACTGTCTTGATCAATGTCAATGCCTAGGAAATAAAAGGATTTTTCAGAGAATCAAGCCTCAGTCTTTTAAAGTGCCTGTGTTCCATCAAAGAAGCATGCAGTAATCTTTGCAGTTTTTTTCCTCCCAAATGTTGATGAGTGTTCGGTTGCAGCATGCTCTACATATTTGCACTTGTTCCCGAAGTCTACTTTTCAGCTGATTGCACTTACCTTGTTGAAAAAGTCCCAGAATTAATTATTTTATCTCTATCAGTAGCATAACTCTAGAGTTTTCTAGACTTCAAGAGAGTACAGTAATTTCACAAATACAAGCCGCACCAATTTGACCAAAATTTTGGTGGAAACCCGCAAGTGCGGCCAATATTCCGGGGCGGCTAATACATTAACAAAATTCTAAAAGCTGCCAACACGGAAGTGAGAGCCCGCAGCAGCCCCAAGCCAAGCTGGAGCCCGGCCGGCCCCGGCAGAGGTGGGAAAGCCTGGCAGAGGCGGGGCCAGCAGTGTGGGGGGCGGGCGGCAGAGCCTGAGCCAGCAGGGCGGGGCAGGGGGGCGGCAGAGCCCGGGCCAGCAGGGTGGGGGAGCCTGGGAGAACTGGGGCTAGCAGTGCAGGGGAGCATGGCAGAAGCAGGAAGGCCGGCGGGTGGGGCTGCCTGGCAGCGGGGGAAGCCCAGCAGAATCGGGGCCAGCAGCGTGGGGGAGCCTGGCGGTGCGGGGGCCTGCAGTGCCGGTCAGGGCGAGGAAACGCGGCGGCGGTGCAGACGGGAGAGGGCGGCCGGCGAGCCTGGCAGCGGCGGCAGCAGCCCTGCCGGCGGCGCGAGCGAAACCGGCGCGAGCGAACGCGGCGTGAGCGAACGCGGCGCGGGGCGAGCGAGGTGCGGCGCAGGGCGAGCGAAAGCGGGCGAGCGAAAGCGGCGCGAGCGAAAGCGGGCGAGCGAAAGCGGCGCGAGCGAAAGCGGCGCGGGGCGAGCGGCGAGCCCGGTGGCGGCGGCGGCGGCAGCCCGCCGGCCGGGCGAGCGAACGCGGTAGCGGGGCGGTGCTGACGGGAGAGGGGGGCCAGCGAGCCCGGCGGCGGCGGCAGCACCACCCGGCCAGCCCCGCCGAGCCGTGGCGCTGAGCTGGGCCACCCGGCCCCGTCGGCAACCATGAGCGGGCCAAGCCTGCCTGGCCCCGCCCCGAGCCAGTAAAGCCCGCTATGCCGCGATCCTGTTACTAATTGGCCAATTTGTGAAAGCTGCGCACGGATTCTCGCGACGAACGAAAGTGCGGCTAATATTCGGGGTGCGGCTTATCTATTGACAAAGACAGCAACATTGTCGAGGCACCGGGGGTGCGGCTTATAATCCGTGCGGCTTGTATTCGTGAAACTACTGTAGTTAGCTTAAAAAAGATAACCATGCCTAGACACACCTATCAGACATAGAAATAAAAGAACATGAATATTCAGGAGGCAATTTAATGTCAAGCTCTGTAATGGGATATGGACCAACATACACATAGATATTTGCTATAAAATGAATCCCCTTCCTTAAAAAAAAATTATAATTTCAAACCGAAATATTTTCAGTCATCTTCATAGCCCAAGTTAGACTACAAAGACCAGAGTGGAAAATTCTATAGCTCATTTGCTTGATACTCCCAGTACCAACTTAATGTCACTTTCAAGTCACTAATTGTAGGAAACATTGCACAAGTAATTTCGTCCTGAATTTTCAAATAAAAGTGTTTTGAGAGGGTTATTTTTTTGTTTTTTTTTTTTTTTTTTTTCTGGTTGGGATTGGTTTTGGTTTTGTTTTTTTAAGTGTTTCAATTCAGGAGTCTGTCTCATGAATGACGGGATATAGCACAAACAAATTAGCACAAAGGAGTTTTATCTGTATATTTTTTGTTAAGTGCTATGTGATATATATACATCTGCATGCTTTTATCTCACAGTACACAAAGCAGTTCATCTCTTGCTGAATGTGGAGTATTCTACTTTACAATTTAGTTTTCATAAAGATCATGAAACAGCAGTTGTTTTCAGTTGATGACTCTGTGAAAACATATACCCACAATTTTTGTTAAAGGACCACTCTGCAGCACTGATCTCAGTGATTGTTAACAAATTTTGCTGTCACTTTATTGAGCTGCACATTTCTTAAAATTTTTTCTTGTTCTATTTTAAAAGGTAATTGACCTGGCTTTTTGTTGCCTTAAAAGAAAATATTTTGCTTCTGCTAGTTAAATATGAAGTTGTATTCTATTTTTATTTTTATTTTTATTAGGTTGAATGTTCTCAGTTCAGATTTTTCTTACAATTCAGTACGTAAAAAATCCTTTTTTCTTCTTTTATATTTTCAAAATCCTTCAGTCTAATTAGATAGCTCCAGAATCAATATGAAGAATGAAATGGAGGGTAGCCTGAAATCTGATTTTGTTTCATCACAGAGAGATGTAATTTACCAACATGAAACAGAGATTTAAGAAAAGACCAAAAGTTTTTTCACTACAAGCATTCTCTATCAATGAGCGTTATCTACATGGAATTCAAACTCTACAGACAAGCTGGCCTCACACAGTAATTGTGACCTTTAACACCATCCATCTGCTACAGTGTAAATTAGAAACTACAAACCAAAAGATCCAGCTTTCCACTGATGAGATCATTTTGGTATCTTCAGTTCTAAACATTTCTTCTTCACTCTCTGGTTCTGTCTAATTAATCAGTATCAAGGAAAGAAAAACAAACCACAGTCATGATAGATGCTTTTTTCCCCATTTCTATTTCTGCACTGTAACTGCTCTTTACAAATGGGGGAATTGTAACACCTCTGTGAATGGGAATAAGTCAATAAAACTGCGTAAAACAAGTGCCATGGAGGTAGAAATGTAGGTTCTCAGCATACACAGAAAGTGCAAGGCATGACTTCTAGGACTCAAACATTTAGAAATTTTGAAGAGTCTCACGAAAACTCTTGCATTTCTTTGGGAAAGGTTTAACAGATGTACATTACCTGTTCTAGATACTTTATGGGAGTCAGTGAGAGCACAGATCAATTCTGTATTGGTGTTTTTTATGGACAGCAATGGAACCGTGCAAATTTAGGCATTGTAAATATTCCTATGTCTCTTCTGTGTTTCATTTCTTCTCAACAAAAGGTTCTGACCACAAAATAATAGTGTAGTGAGGCAAATACCTTGAGTTACTAAAAAGGGGATGTTTTGTCGCCACACAAGCCCTGCTGAGAAGAACAGTTAAACTGCAATTGCCTTTTCATATTTACTTTCTAGAAGTTCAGAAATTTAGCAAAAGAAAGTTGGGACAAAAGTACTCAGCTTCTTTGACTCAACATCATGTACACACAGATTACTGGTACAATGTTTTAAAAAACATTTACTTACATTACTATGGTGTCCTCAGATACTCTGAGGGCCCCAGACAGAAAATTTCAAAATAAATATCCAGATGGTACACCTGATCTAACAGGCCATAAAGCCTTTTTGGAAGCATTTTGCCCTTTAAGTAAAGAAAACAAACAGACCCTCACTTGATTCTGCTTTTAAGAGGCTCAGTCTCAGAAAGTAAAGAACCATTACTACACTGACAGTGACAGTAATCACAGCACTGCAAAAGAAGCATCCAGAATTACAGAAACATACTGAAAAGGAAAAGTAAACATATTGGGAGAGGACGATGTAACAGAACACACACCCATTTGTTCAATAAATTGCCTTGGTTTGTATGCTTGTTTTGAAAGAGGATCTAAATTTCAGAGATATAGTCACATTTGAAAAACCACTCACATAAATGATAAAGGAAATATTCCCTTTGCACAGTTTTAGAGTAATGATGGATTTCCATACATAGAATTCATTATGTAGTAAAGTTAATGTGGGCTTTAAATGGATGGTTTTGAGTGCTGAGACAGTGTTGAGGAGTTCTGTCTTGTTGTACATTTGTTTGGATGTAGGTAATTAGCTGCTCCACTAATTCCCTAGTCATGTATAAAGAATCTCTTCTCCTTAAATGTGTGAGACCAGCTATTCACTTACTGACAAACTGTGATAGAGAGACAGTTCAGTTGGTTTGGAATCTCAGTCAAAACAATGCTATTATTTCAGTGTGTGTTTTATTTGAGTAAAAGTATCTGATACTTGATATTCTGTAGGGAAATGTTGGCAAGGAAAGACAATAGAGCTTGAAGACTCAATTGCAACATTGATGTTATTGCAATGTCTGTTGTTCTCGGCAACATATGGTGGAGTTTTCCTTCAATAAAAAAGTATATAAAACTATCAATTTCTGTGATTTAGTTATTATACCTGATTATAAATCAGAATTAATGTGAATGACATACTTAATATCTCTTCGTATAAATTTAAAGTGGCAATTTAGAATTAAAACATTGCTTGGTAGACTAGATATGTGAATGGCTCTTTAGCTCACATTTAGTAATTTGGATTACAGAACCTAATCAGCACTTTAATAATTTATTGGAATTACTCAATAATGAAAAAGGCATGAAGAGGCAAGGGGTGCATTATCGACCTATATTAAGCAAAAGCATTAGTAATAGCCCTGACCCACTAACTTTTTATTTTCTGCCATGATAAATACATTTTCTTTCATTAGTATTCTATGCCAAAACTTATCAGTATGACTTTCATTCTCACTGTTTGAAGTCATTTCTTGTTAAAGACATGCACAATGACATTTTTCATATAGCAGTGAGCTATCTGACTGACTTTGCCACCATTTTATGTTCCCTATTCCAGACGATCCACTTTGTTGGCATCAATGTAAAATATCACAGTTGAAGGTTATCACTAGAATCATACCTAATTCATCATAACTATTTAGAAATAAAGTATCAAAGTCACACTTGGTACATGTCTTGTTTTTCACAGTAGTATACTGACACATAAATCTTTCAAGATTACTGCTAACAACCAACTCCATCTTCTCTTGTATCCTAGATTTCAGTACTTCCAGGTCTGCAAGTATCACCAAAAGACAAAGGAGTAAATGGAAAGTAAACCACTGGAAATTAAATCATTGGAATAAAAAATGAATTTGGATTTTGGGACGACAGAGGGTTGGAATATTTGGGATCTTCGTAACTATTGGCCCACTATAAAAATTTAGCTTACAGAATTCAGAATGTCTTGGAATAACTGGGGTGCTTAGTGTCAAATTTACAAATATTCCTGTCTCAGTCAACACCGATGTGCATAAACTCATGTGCTTAATACAAAAGTCTTATTTTTGAAACTGCCAATGAATGAAAATATTATAGTAGCACTGAATAAGATAGAAGTCTGTGAAAAAAAAATTTACTCAAAATACAGTAACTCCTTCACCATTTCAGATAGCAATCTAATTAGACACTTTCATGTGCAGTAATATAAATTTAACCTGAACCTGAAAACTAAACTCATGCGACATCTGTGTTAATTATACTCTGACAATTATTCTGTTAGTAAACAGAAGCAAGCAAATTAGTTAAGGAAAAGCATGACAAGAATTGCACTCAGCGAAAATCACTGCAAATAAAACATTTAAAATCAGATGTAGGTTTATAACATATATTGCTAATATGGCTGATATGCCATGTGATATAGACAAGAAAATAATTTAAATTTCATAATTGGATACTTATATCAAACATCTCATGAAGTGGAAAACATTGTTTAAGAACATTGTAGCTGTTTTATGTAGATTACATAACTGATATCATAGTGTTTTTATTTCTTGGTTTCTTATGAATATGTTTTAATCATAGTATACAAAGTAAATCTAATAGATGGTAGAGTTCCCATGTTTTTGCTAATATGAATTTAATGCTCAATAAGAAACATAACTGAACCTATGAACCCTTGTCACCAAATTTCACAAGGCTGGGCCATGCTGTATATTTAAATTTAAAAAAACAAACAAATCCCATCACCCAGTCAATCAGCTATTCAGCCCACTTGATATGTTTCCTATCGTACATTTTAAGCTTTGTCAAAACATAAATGGAAATCAACACTAGAAGATAATTTTATTGGAACTTTCCCAACATACTGAAAAAACTAGATATGTTAGCAGGGAAGAGTTATGCCAACATGAGAAAAAGTTTATCTGTTCACGGTTTCAGAATTTGATAACACTTGATTTCCAAAACTAGAAAGGAGTTTAAGAAAAAATCTTAGCACAAATGCTACCTAAAATATATTTATGTTCATTACAGAGATTTTATAAACATTAAACAGATATTTTAGTCATTATAAAAGTGGCTTGTAGGAGACAGGGAAGGACAGAGAATGGGCCATGAAAGAGAAACCTTAAGAGAATTCAGCTGCCAAAATTGGTCATTTTGTACTATACTAAAGCAGATATTAATCTGCAGGCTTGTAAACTGTCCAAATCTACGTGAATTTTTCTGCAATGAATTCCTTGCCAAACATGAAGTCTTTCAAATCACAAAAGTCCTGGAGTTCTTCAAAATAAATTGTTGTAACCAGTCATTTAAAAAATTGATCAAAATGTGATGTTTCATTTGTATATTTACAGCAGTAGGTCCATGGTTTCAGTTCAAAAGCAAAACAAACATTAAAACCAAGCAGAAATCAGTCTGAAGCTGACTCCTATCCCTGAAAAATTCACCCAATACAACTAAAACCATTCTAAAGTTTTAGACTTTAAGTGGTGCTCTAAATGTTACCTATAATACCGATTTGTTTATGAGTTAACAGAGCAGCAGTTGGATCTGGGACATCTGTGACTTCCCCAGGTCTCTTTCATGGAGTTTTAATCCACATTATCATTGTGGTCATCAGCCCCATGTTGCATTCAGGGAGTGCCTTTGAATTACCCTTACTGTAATGGCCATTATTAAGCCTGCAGGAGACTGTTTTGGAAAGAGTCAGTGACAGAATCTGGCTCCTGCTAAGGGGAGACAGGTAAGCTTTAGAGACTTTTATAAAGTCTGAATGGTACAAGTATGAGTAACCAATAACTTCTTGCAGACCATTTACTTATTACAGTAGTTTCACGAATACAAGCCGCACGGATTATAAGCCGCACCCCCGGTGCCTCGACAATGTTGCTGTCTTTGTCAATAGATAAGCCGCACCCCGAATATTAGCCGCACTTTCGTTCGTCGCGAGAATCCGTGCGCAGCTTTCACAAATTGGCCAATTAGTAACAGGATTGCGGCATAGCGGGCTTTACTGGCTCGGGGCGGGGCCAGGCAGGCTCGGCCCGCTCATGGTTGCCGACGGGGCCGGGTGGCCCAGCTCAGCGCCACGGCTCGGCGGGGCTGGCCGGGTGGTGCTGCCGCCGCCGCCGGGCTTGCTGGCCCCCCTCTCCCGTCAGCACCGCCCCGCTGCCGCGTTCGCTCGCCCGGCTGGCAGGGCTGCCGCCGCCAGGCTCGCCGCCCGCCCCGCTGCCGCTTTCGCTCGCCCTGTGCCGCGCCTCGCGAGCGCCGCGCCTCGCGAGTGCCGCGCCCGCCCCGCGGCGCCGGCGCTTCGCTCGCGGCGGCGGCGCTTCACTCGCGGCGGCGGCGCTTCCGCGAGCGGCGGCGGCGCTTCGCGAGCGCCGCTTTCGCTCGCCCCACCGGCAGGGCTGCCGCCGCCGCCACCAGGCTCGCCGGCCGCCCCCTCCCGTCTGCACCGCCGCCGCGTTTCCTCGCCCTGGCCGGCACTGCAGGCCCCCGCACCGCCGGGCTCCCCCACGCTGCTGGCCCCGATTCTGCTGGGCTTCCCCCGCTGCCAGGCAGCCCCACCCGCCGGCCTTCCTGCTTCTGCCATGCTCCCCTGCACTGCTAGCCCCAGTTCTCCCGGGCTCCCCCGCCATGCTGGCTCAGGCTCTGCCGCCCTCCCTGCCCCGCCCTGCTGGCTCAGGCTCTGCCGCCCGCCCCCACACTGCTGGCCCCGCCTCTGCCAGGCTTTCCCACCTCTGCCGGGGCCGGCCGGGCTCCAGCTTGGCTTGGGGCTGCCGCGGGCTCTCACTTCCGTGTTGGCAACTTTTAGAATTTTGTTAATAGATTAGCCGCCCCGGAATATTAGCCGCACTTGCGGGTTTCCACCAAAATTTTGGTCAAATTGGTGCGGCTTGTATTTGTGAAATTACTGTACATTATCCTGATGCCAAAAAAATCCAGGTAAAGTCTTCACTGATAGCCCTGGGCATCCTTATGCAGCTGGGAGAGCAATTAGGAAACCTTAAGAAGGTAAACACAACAACTTTCCAATACACAGTTTGGGAAGCTTGGGCAGAAGCTGATGCATGAAAGTGAGAAAGGAAACAGAGGGACTCTGTCCATCTCCAAAATGACGATTTCAAACTGGGTGGAGATGTAGGCTTTCCTTGTCACTGCCCATGTACACACTGAGATGGAGCACACGTTTCAGAGCAACTGGAAATCTGGAATGCCTCATCACAAGGGACCTGACTGGAGCATTTCAGTTTCCCTCTGGTCAGCAAATGTGCATCCTACCTTTGAAGTCAAAGCAAGGCAGAGGTAGGTGCCTAACAAGGTCTTGCTTTGATACAGAAACTGGAAGCACCTACTGATGTGCCCAGAGAGGCTCTGGTGCAGCTATGTTGGGTTGAACAGAGAGTGGGAAAAACATGGTTTAGAACAGCTATGGGACACATTGGTAAATTATTGTTTCACTCAGCCTGAGAACATGACGAGAAATTTGGAGTTGTGTGTATTTCCAAGTGAAATCTAATTTTCTTTGAATGAGTGCGCTCTTTGAGAAATGAGCCCTTATTTATGCAAATTGGTTTTAAATGAGAATATTTAACGAAAGGATTTGATCCTTACATAATGAAAGCGCTTATAAATGTGCACCTAGACAGCACAGGCAGCCTTGCTGTCTATTCAGGCCCTTATTCTAAGGGTTTTTTTTCCCTCTTTAACAAAGTTTAGACTACATACTTTTAATTAGAATGAAATACAGTCAAATGAAGGATATTTTTAACTCAACTATTCTTTGGGTGTCCTTATAAATCTAAGAAGGGGTTACTAGACTGACAGGTGGCAGCATGGCCCGGTGGATGCTAAAATGCTTAGAAACATTTGGGCTTTTCATGTTTTAAAAGAAAGAAAAGGTTCCAACCTTTCTTTGTTTATATGTCACTCAGAAATGTTTAGATGTAAAAGTTCTGACCTTGTTCTACACCTAATACTCCAAGGGGGCTAGTGCATAGGGCACATTTGAATAGATTTGGTTAAGAAAATATAAAAATTAAATTTTGATCTCTTAATATTCAATTATGCTCAAACTATGCTGAAGGAAATTTCAAGGAGGTTGTAAGTTCTTTTGGCATGCTAATGTAACAGATGCGAAAGCATGAATTAACAGCTACAATGGAGCGCTACCGGCAGGTACTGATTTGTATCCTGATCCGAACTCTTGAAGGTAATTGAGGAATGACTTAGAAATGACTTCACAGTGAAAGTAGAAAGATATTTTTCTGCCCTTAATCCTGTAGTAAAATTTCTCAGAACTCTTATTTTCTGTTGGAAACTACTGCTGCCAAAAGAATAATTTTTCTGAAAGTATTTCCAAACCCTTCCTGTCTGCAGAATGCTTTATGGTGATACAAGGCAGAGAAGGTGCAAAGATGGGAACAAGTGTCTGAAGATGGAGATGCTTCTTTTGTTCACAGTTTAGGCTGGCTTCTGGCATCTTTACAGTTATTGTGAAACTCCACTGTGTATAGGGATTTTGCCAATAGTTCTCCATTTAGGACTACTGAACATCTTGCCACAATAATTTTAGGCTACGTTTCAAACCTAACGCAAAACAACTCATTATTTTGTTACAGAATCACAGAATTACAGAACAGCTGAAATTGAAAGGGACTTCTGGAGGTCATCATGTTCAAAGCCTGTTCATTCTGGGCACTCATAACTGGTTGACCAGTAGCATGTTCAGATAGCTTTTGAATATATTTGACCTAGGGACTCTACAATATCCCCAGACAACCTATACCGCTGCTGAACCACCTTAAAAAATTGTGTCCTCATATTCAGAGGCAGCCTTCTATCTTTCAGGTTGTGCCCATTCCATCTTTCCTGCCATTGGGCATCATGAAAAAAAACCTGTCTCCATCTTTTGTCTCCATCTTTGCATCTCCCTTCAGGTATTTATGCATTTTTATTTGTCCCGCTGAACAATCTTATCAGGCATTTTTCTTGTTGAGCCATCTTTTTTGGCATAGCTAAAGCTGAACCCTGTGATCGTCTCTGCTCTTCTGGTCTTAGTGTGCCCTTAAGGCATGATGTGAGACTTCTCACAGCCTTGTTCTTTTCACCACAAAGCTGTTTTATCATGAATATAGACAGCTCTCTTGATACTTGCTACGCTGCAATTGAAGACTTGTGATTGACAGCGATGGAACTGAGTTAATATGTGACTAAAGAGGTCAGATATCCCTGGATGATGTGAGACATTGATCCTGACAAAGTGCCAGCTATGGCCCAAGTCCTAAAAGGAGAATAAAGAGAGAGATAGTATGCCTCAATTTGGTTGGACATCCTGCATTTTCTGAGCCAAAGAGTTATTCATAGGCAAATAAAAAAAGTTGGAATCTGTTTAATCTGTGTGATAGAAATGAGGGGAGGTAGTGATGTCTAGAAACTACTGGAGAAACCATTCCACACAATCTCAGATATAAAATCCTTCAGTTTATTAGACCAATCTGTTTTTCAAAAGTGCTTATTATTTTCCTGGTCTTTCAAATTCTATTCAAGTCAACAGTGAAAATCTCCTTTATTTACCTAGTAGGATAGTATGGCCTTCACAGCACCCTTTCTAAAATTTCTTGTCCTCAAACTCACCTTTTTTTTTAGGGCTGCAGTGTGAAGAAAAGAATAAAAATAGCCTTGTTTCAGTGATGATAAAAACTACTTTACTTATCCCGACTTTCTTTCATTGATTCCAAAACGTTCCTTGCCTCTAACTTGTGTCCCTAAGGAAAACGTCCCACTATCATGGCCAAAAATGAAATTCTGGTAACATATTTCACTATCGTCTTTTAGCCACATTATCTGTCATTGTTGACAATATCCTTTTTTCCTTCTCACTGGTAACCATCCTCATCTATATTTTCTTCCCTCTGGTTCAGCTCTTCTGCCTTTCTATCTTTCTACCTAACATAACCTTCTTCTACTTCATTCATTTCCCACTTCCATCTTAGTCCATCACCTGTTACTTTGATTGCCTCTCTCATTCGCCAGTGTTCACAGCTTTCTACATTTTAGAAGTGCAATTTTTATCTACTGCCACAGCATCAGATAAAAGCAAGAATGAGGTCAGCAGCTGAACTGCTGTATCCTGTCACTAAATCACTTGTGTACTTAATTTTATCTTCTTGAGATATCAGAAGGGTAGGAACTGGAGCTGAAGTGCCATTCAGACTTCCATGGCAACCTCTAATAATTTTAATTGTTTTTGCTTTGCTTTGCATTGAATGTTGGAGGACTTTGCTATTTACTTTTAGCAGTTGAAAAGAGAAAGATCCAGATCTTTTATTTTTCTGGTACAATAACAATTTATGCCAATACCTAAACTCTTGAAGACATGAGTTTACAGTGAAAACACTAACAGATGCTTAGTGGTAGAAAGCAGAGGAGTGGTTGCCATGGAATCAGATGGCAGGGAAGGTAGCTCACTTTTTAAACACTCTGGCAGCGAACACGTAGAACCAACAAGTGGGCAGCAGGGCTGGCAGACATTTATCTCTGCACAGCACCTTGAGGGCTGCATGGAGGCTACTGCTGTCACCCAGCACTGGAAACTGGGTTAGCCAGGTATTCAACAGCAAGGGGGGGGGGCAGGGTGGAGCAGGGAGATGGATGATGAACAGATGTCTGGATTTCATGTAGTTAATGTATTTGTGGTTTAAAGGGACCAAGTCTGGCCTTTCCTTGCTCCACAGAACAAGTGCTAAAGAAAGCAGGAGGATGGTTTATATTTTCTGACAGATGAACTGAATCATATACTCTCTATCCAGCAGAAGCATAATGTCGTTGCTATCAGCAAGAAAACAGATGAGTGAGGGGACAGAAGTCTCCTGCACATAAAGTTCTCCTTATAAAATATCTCTGTAATAATAATTTTCCACTATCATTAAAACAATCGTATGTTATTTTGAAAGCAAACTACATGCAACATAGCTGGAAGCCTGGTGGGTAAGATAATTCTATGAGATATGTGAAACAGTGGGTCTAGTTCCTGTCTGGGAGAAGGCAGAGCAGGAACCTGAAATTTATATTTCACATGTCAGCAGTGTTCTGAGGCCCAGGGGCTTGAGGATCAGCCTCTCCCATCACTGCTGTTATGGAAGGTAGGACACCCAAAATAATTCATGTGGGAGATACAGATGAAATTTCACTCAAGTGAAAGCCGCTTTGTTGAAACTGAGCACGGCAAAAACTTTTAATAAAACAAGACATAGAAATTCCGTTAGTTCCAGATAATAAAAAAGGTCATTTGTTCCTAAGACTACAAACAAAAAACTTTTGAGAACAGCCTTTTTCATGACATTTCCTTGTTTCTCCTTTTGGAGGAGTAGATAAATGGAGATGTTAAGAAAACACTAGGAGCCTCAAAAACCCTTTGATCCAAGAGAAGATTCTTATCAAATCTGGTCACCACCAATACAGTCCAGACCTTATCTATTATAAAGTTAGAATTCATGAGTGAACATTAAACAGAAAATATGTGTTCATACTCCATTTTTTTTTCATCAACTCAGGACAATTCTGCCATTTCTGACTAGAATATGGAATGCACTGCAAGAATTACAAAGAAATTCTAAAAAATTACATTTTTTTCTACAGATACCAATTCATATTTGTTTATCAATTCTTTAAAAATATAATGAAATGCCATAGATTTTTTTCTTTTTCATAAAATCCAACTAATTTAATTTGATTTTATAAAGGAGAGTTAAACAACATTAACAGTTATGAAATGAAAAATAGATTCAACTTTTGTTAGATCCAATATTCAACACAGGTATTGGCCTCTGATATAAAGTATTCAAAAGTAATCTTATTTTCTCATATTAACTTTCTTTTCAGGTTCATTCCACTGTTAGCCTGCAATTTCTATTTTAATTAATTTCTTGGCATATTTAAATGTAAAACTTCCTTAATTTTATACTGGATTTTTCTGCACACTTTTCTCCAAAAGTCTTTTGTTTACTGTGCTTGGATTTAAATTATAATTCTCAACCATGACTAGTTCTTCTAGCTAGTAGCTGGCAAACTCTTTGTTTATGTTCATAATATTTCAATTTATCTTCATGTTTAGTAGTTTTTTATCCACATAAGCAGTATAAAGCTGTCAGACCTGCTCACATTCTGTAGAGATCTGGATGGAAGTACTTTAGACTTACATATAATATCAGGGCCAAATAAGAGAGAATTAAAAATCATGGAGAGGAGAAGCCAGCATGTGGCAGACAAACCACTACAGCCTTGTTCCAACTCATCAGCAAGACCCTTAGTATTGGCAGAGCCAACTGAGTGGCAGCAGAATAACATCTTTCAACAGTCAGCAGCCAGAGCATTTGTGCCAAAACTCAACAAAATACTTGTATTCACACGCCATCCTTTTTAACGTCCTCCCTGTGTGTCGATCAAATAACAAGCAACAACGAATATTTACTATCTTTTATCTCCCAATTTGCAGTAGTTTCGTCTCACCAATACTCCCACAAAAATCCAACCATGTCAATGGAAAATGTGGCTCTCTAAGCCGAGGGAGCATGTCAGGGCTTACGAGAAAGAAAACAAAATAAAATAGTGAAATGGTATGATGCATGCAAAAACTGAACTCATGATTTTTTTTTAATCATGTTTTCCATCTTTCATTATATTACTGTATCTCTTCTAGAATTGCAGTAGATCATCTTCAGTTCAGTTCTTTAGGGTCATAGTTCACTTGTGTGCATAAGGTTTCTGCATAAATGTCCGTAAGATTTCTTGATTGGACTGTCAGACTGGTCTTTGGGAGGTAAATTGTGCCACTTCTTACACGTGAAGAAAGCTTTTTTAATTTACCTTTTCAGATAACTTAGTGGGTTTACAATAGATTGGGGTGACAAGCACTTTATTCACCATGCCTAATTTTGCCCTTCACTCTCACCTCATGCCCAGTGTTAAATGTACATTTACAGACTTCTACCAACAGCTGCTCAAATGCTCCTACATAACTCATGCCTTCCAGGGAACCTGTGAATCTACAGCAGGAGAGCAAATTATCACAATGCAGAGCTGCTGCTTGGGGGAAAAATCAGGGCTTCTTTAGCAAATCCCAGACTCCTAAAATCAGAGAGAAATTTACTCTGGTCTGGGCTTTCCTTGACTGGTCCTGAAGGCTCTACCTAAACTAAATATATGGTATCTAGGTTCTCCTTGAAGAGGCTATTTAATGTGTTGTATCCTTGAGGCTACTCCAGGGCTTCTTGGCCCTGCCCAGCTGTGAGACTCCCTCACCTCAGGGCTCAGGACCCCCTCTCAGCCCCACTGACCACCAGCATCTCTCCCAGGATGGGACATGTACAGCTCCCACAGGTTGCTCCTGTCCTGAGGGAGATGCTAGCACCCAGGGCTGGGGCTGCCCCAGTGCCCCCTGTCTTCCCTGCCTCTTCCTGGGAAGGTGGGATGGGCCCCTTCCTTGATGGACCCATGGGTAGTGGCCGTGGACCCTGGCCCCATAGACCCACTGGACTTCATAGACCTGGGTGTGGTGCTCTCTTTTACTTTCTTTAAAGACTGGCATTTATTTAACAGCTCTCAGATTCCCTGGGCTAGTCCTAAAAACCATAGTAATGGTTTTGAGACTACCTCAGGCACATTTTTTAAGTACTTGGGAGTAAATTTTAACAGACACAGTTGATTGGAAAACATATAACATATTGTTCCCTAACATTTTATTTTTCAAATTATTGTTATTACATTTTATCCTTTGCTGGTAGTTGACTATGTTCAAGAGAAAATTTTTAACAAAGATGACCATTAAAAGGCATTAAACATTTAGACTTCTGTCATCTTTTTTTATCTTTGTTTTATGTGTCAAAGGATTTCCATCTCTTCTGAGTAACAGTGGATCAACATCAACCAGAGGGAAAGGAGAAAAGTCTTTTAGAACTAAGTAGAGGATCTCATGACAGGGCATTATTGAATGAGGGCGTGCATCTGAACTGCTGCTTCATAAAAGGATAGAGATAATAACTGACTTTGGGTGCCTTCCTGAACATTTTTTTGTCTTCCACTCACACACAAGAGATTCCAATATCTAGTTTTTATTTTCAAATTCTTTTTGAATTGTTCACTATTTGCTGATTCACACATAAAATGTCATGCTCAATTCTTAGTATACGCAAATCTGTCTATAAACTCATTCAGCACTCGGCTATGTTGGATATTTCAGCAGAAGAATAATCTGGAATCAAGTGAAATTTTGATGCAAAGTGTCTTTTTAATAGTTAATTGTATGAAGAGTTCCATGAGGGTCTGACCATCAAACAGAGGAAGATGGTACTAAGAAAACAAAAAAGTAGCATTATTGAGATGAATTATATGAATTGTCCAAGGAAAGAGCACTATAGTCTCTGAGTGTGTATTATTTAAAAAGAATATAATGCAGTTGAAATAATATTCACATTTTGAAGTGAAATTGAGTATTTCTCAATGATCTGAGATTCAGGTGTAATTCTTGAATTTGAAAGTGGGTATTTTTATCTTTATAAGGAGTTGTCTAGAATTTCAGATAAATAAGACAAGTAAAAGGAGCAACTTTGAATTATCTTGAAATTTTAGAGATAATTTCTCTCCAAATGCAGCCAAATCACATAGACTTCATAAGATGCTGTGGCCAAATATTAAGAAGTCTCATTAATATTCTGTATTTCAAGGCCTTATGTGTTTGCAATGCAATCAATTAAAATGTTTAAATAACTTTAATATTAGGACAGAAACTGGTGAAATCAAAGGATTGAAAAGTCAAAGATGACCCTCTCTTTCATCTTTATTTTTTTTTCTTTCTGCTTTTAAGTACAACCTTAGCTCATTAAAGGGATTAATGCACTCCAGGCATATGGCATTATTTGTGACTCATACCCTTCCCATGTCAATGAAGAGAGGAGCATTGACTTCATTAGACATAAGGTCGGAGTCTGCATACCATATAAACTGTTTGAAGACATTTCTCCAAGCTATTCTCAGAGCTTTCCTGTCACTTAGAGGGTGTGGATTTGCAAGGATAATTTTAAAGCAATATATAGGTGTTTCCATTAGCTCAGGCTAGTCCTGTGTGCAGTACCATGTTCCGTGGTGGAGTGTAGCCTTCTACATTTAGTTTGGGGCTGTATTGACTGCAGGTTCCCCATGTCTGTTATCTCTTGTTACACTCATCAAAACGTTCAAGATACTCAAAATATGGGGGGGATGTGTTGTATAACACTTTAAACTATGTTTTTTCTTCATTTTTCATTAGGCCTTTTAACAGTCACTGTTCATTGTTCATTTGGCCTTCCACAGAGAAGCTGTTTTAATTCCTGAGAAGTAAGTTCAGGTGTGTCTATCAATAGGAAAGATGTGGCAACATGTGGTTTTGCGTGAGACAATGTGATTAGAAGACACGCTAAAAAGGTTTTAGAGCAGAAATGTGACAAATGGAAAAGAAATGGTCCACAGTTGGTTCATAAGTCCCTCTTCTCCATGATAAGTCCTGTTCTTTTTTTCTGTTTTTCCACCATCTTTTCAAAGACATGAAACAGAGAGAAACATTCTAAATTCAATATTTCTATTTTATTTTTGAGGACTTGACAAGTTTTCATTGTCCAAAACTCAGCTGTCTGACATGTTCCCTGCCTGCATTCTGCCCAATTTGCCATCCCTATTCCCTTTGGTCTGAAAACTATCTGTTAATTAATCTTTATTTTTTAAAATCTTGTGTTAAGAAAACAGACTCTTTTCACTTAAATATGAGGTTTCTTTACATTAAAAAGCTACCTGCTTTGAGATACAATGTTCTTCTGATCGTCTGCTGTGTACTTGCTGTCTTGTTTCTCTAAATTAAAATTTCTTTGCTTAAATGTTGCTACAATAAAACTTTCACCTCTCTGTCCCTTAAAAAAAAGAAGACAAGAAAATTAAAAAACTGAGCCAATGACACTAAAATATGCTTTCCAGTAACTTTTAAAATTAATGTTTTCAGATAGACATTTCATTTGCTTAAGATTTAGAGGGGAATTATAAAACCATAATTGTGCAATGATTAGACAGCACTATAAACTAAATAAATATCAACTTATTATTAAAAACATTCCTTGTAATACCAGCGGTTAATCCTCTTTAATGTGTTTTTAATAATAGTTTTATATTTAATGTAGGATGAATGACTTATTAAAAGTAAATTTTATGTGTTTTATATTCTCCACATATGGCATTAAGCCATTAGCACTAATGGGATTTGAATGGTATTGAGTTCAGGATAGCCCCCAAGTACCAGTGTGAGAACCTTAATTAAGTTTTTATTAAAATATTCAATTAAATGCAATGCTAGATTATTAAGATATTTTTACATATTGTTTAATGTCAGTTAGTTATTAAACATTTTCACAGGCTTCTGAAAATGGTCCTAGAGCATGCTGATAGCTAAAATTTATTTGAAAAATGTTGATGATCAATTTTCTAATCTTGTGGGCAAAATTGGGTTTTAATGGAAATTTTCTAGCTAGCTGTGATGCTGAACTGGAAGAGAACCTAATGAATAGGTTAGTGAGTAAGAAGCTTAACTTTCAGAGGGAAAGTTTCATGTGGAGAATAATGAGAAACTTTCTGGCTCCAAGTGCAATGAGGTACTGAAATGGCATAGATGGTGGAAGTTTTGCAGCAAAAAAGCTACTTTGTTCTGTGTATTCATACTAGCTGGCTGAGGAACAGGGGGACAATGAACTACTGGTAAACAAGATTGATTTCTGCTAATGCCACTAAGCTACCACCCTACTGTTTTTACCTTATTTTTATTCAATGTGGGCCATAATGTTATAGTTTAAGTTTATAGTTTGTTATAGTTTAAGCAGGTGAACTACTACTATTAAACTCATTAAAAGATTGAACTTAGACTGTGCAACTCACAGATGAGGAAGAATTCTTTTTAGAGTTGTGTGTGAGATACCCAAACTAATGTAAATTATCTGTGCAGAGGATAAAGGATTAAGGATAAATTCCCCTCTATTACAAACTTCAACAGGGATATTAGAACAGAAAATAAACTCAAATATTAAATGTTACTCAGACCAATAAAGCTAGAATAACAGATACCATATTATAATGCTAATAAACTAAAAAAGAAACAACTACTTACATGAATTAAGAGAAAGGAGAGTAGATGATGGATTACAATATTATTTCTCTGAGGTACAAGTATTCCGTTTTTATCAAGGCTCTACTGGGAAGTTTATTTTAGCTTTATATAAATATGCCAAGGTAAAGGAGTTAAACCCTTCAAATGCTTTCCCCCACTGAGCTCAGAAAATGTCCATATGGTTTACCTTTCATATCTTTCCTGGACAAATGTGTTTTGAAATAAAACTTGATACTAATATGAGCTACCTTCTTCAATGATATGTTAAGCATACACTATTTATTTTCATTAACCTCAAAAGCTTCAGAACACCATTACTTTTCACAAATTACAATGATGTTCAGCAGCCAAATCTATTTATCTATTTATACCACACTCATTAACATGTTATTTGATTTACTTAGCTTCTCCAAAGCAGTTTGCAAGCAGTAACCCCCACTGAGAATGAGTTCAGCAAGCGCTGTATAATGAATGACTCAACTCTGAAAAGCCAATAGTCCCCATAGTTACAATGGCAAAAGATGTTGCAGCAGTAATTCCTCTCTTCCCGGTGTCACTCACCAAGCAAAGGATGTGTTTCATCTGCTGTGTGCAGCACAACTTTTAGCTGTTTAGGTTTCTACTCTATTCCAGTTTCCAGGATGATTGCAAGCAACCAGAGGAGAATCCAGTTTCACCTCTGATCTGTATATGCCCTTAAAATTTCACAGTGAATGGGTGGAAGGGTTTCTTGCTGCAGCATTTTAAATCCTCCTTTTACAGATTCAAATTATTTGCAAGCACAACGTGTTACAGCCTAGGGACAAGTGTGCCTTGCAGCCTAGATGTCAGAGTACAGCTGTGGTCTGGTGTTGAGGGGGCAGAATGTAGGCACTCTTTCAGTTGCAGGTGAAGTTTGCAAATAGACTGTGTAAAAACAAGAAAGTCAAGCTAGACTCCATCTTAAAGACCAAGGTGCTCTTCTATTTTAGAGTAAAAAAAAAATCACAGAAAAAAAGAAGGAGTCTCAATTATACTGAGTCCCTAACAAGATGGAAGACTGTGTTGACAGATTGTGACCATAAAATATGAGATGGCACTGTGGTTCAAATAACAACATAAAGGAAGTCCATATTATATTCCAGACAAATGCAATGATTTGATGAACAGATTTCTTAAGGCATGGTCTTTTTGATATGTTTTTTCAATTTTAGCAAGTCTTAGGCAAGAATTTGCAATAAAATGTCTGTAAAAGGGTGTAATGTATAAATTAGTTGCATTTAAGTGGAATATACAGTGATACACACATAGTCCCACCTGTGGTGTTTTGTCAGGCACAATGCTTTCTCAGGAACAGTCACTTTGTCCTGTTACAGATAAGACAGGACATCAAAAGATTCAGGAAAGAAGTTTTAGAAAATGTGTCTGGCAAATGGAGAAGTCAAGAGATCAGCTTGGCCATAAATCTGTCCTCCAAAGTGTTAATCTGTGACAGACACTTGTCTATAGTTGAACTCAAAGGCTCCACAATAATCTGGTATTCATTGTCCTTTTTATTACGAGTCTTTTTCTAATGACTAACCTCTATCTTTCTTGATGAAATATAAATCCACTGGTTCTTATTCTATTCAGTAGCGACATGGAGAAAAGATTAATGCACCCTTTTCTCAATGTACTGTCCTATATTCTTCCATTAGCCTTTTCTTCTCTAATCTAAACAATCCTCATAGCTTCTCTCACAGATAATTATTTTTAAATTTTTTTTAAAAGAAATTATAAGATTATTCCAATTCTCTGGACTGTTTCTTGCCAGGGCACAAGAATAAAGAGAGTACAAGAAGAAAAAAGAGGTCTGGGGCTTGTGTCAGACAACTTGCAAACCGAATGTCCTTCTAATACAGAGGGAAATTCGTTTTTTTGTAAAAAAAGCCATGACGTTGTTCAATCACATTCTGCTGATCTTCCGTACTAACTCATTTGGTAGACGGAAAAGTGTGACACAAAGTTCAAATGATACCACATCACATAAGAAACCCATGTCAAATATGGAAATGAAACAATTACCCCTTTTATTTTTCCATCTCTTAAACCCTAGACCCCTTCAACAGATTTGAAACACAGTAGCATAACTGTTCCAATAGCTATTCTACATTAAAAGTCTACATAATAAATAGAATTAAACAACCATACTGAGACAAAGGGAGGGAGTTTGACTAATTGCAACATTTTTCATTCCCTTAGGATTTGAAATAATCCTCAGTAGTGTTGTACCGCTTGGGGAAAAGTGGACCCATGCACTTTAAATGAGAAGAATAAATTAAAGGCAGTTATCAATCCAATTTTAAGTTAAATATCCCAATGGGGTAAAAAAAAAGATGAAGAAAATTAAACACAAGAGGGAAATTATAGTAGAATGTTAAAGTAGGCAAGGGGAGAATTAATAATGAGAAGAAAATTAACTGAGATATTTCTTCTGTGGTATTCACTTATGTTTTTCCCTATTGATTATATCTTACAGGTACTTTTAGGTCTACCATGCCATGAATTAGGTGAAAGCATGGCTTGGGATGTGTTATTGCTATTTGCAACATCTGGTCCTTAACATGTTCTCCTTTGATCAACGGTATGTCATGTGTTATAGCGAAGCAGATTGCACAGTTCATCCTTACTGAACCTTCACCCCCAGGACGTCATGTGAAAGGCAAACTCCATCTGCCTCAGAGAAACCAAAAATAATCTGAAACATAAAATTCACTGTGGTTATGTCAGGAATCAGTAGTACAAGCAGGTGTAGGAATAAAGTCTTGTTGCTTTTGTAAAAGCAGATTAAGCTCTTTTTGTTGATGATGATTTGAAAAATTTCATCTCTTTTGTATGAATTTTTCTCCTTAATTTCACAAGTTTTCGATGAAGTGTGTGAGTTATTGCATGAGCCTGGAGCCAAGCATAGCATGCAGCAGGTGCTGCAGAGTCTTGTGCCTGTGATTAGATTGAACCTTAATTACACGTAACTCAATGAACACTTTTCTCACAGCTTCCAGAACTTGAAGATCCACATCCTCTCTTTCTTTTTTCCATTCAGAATTAATTCAGAGGAAAATCCAGAGATAGGTGCAGTCTTTTCTCACAGCTTCCAGAACTTGAAGACCCACATCCTCTCTTTCTTTTTTCCATTCAGAATTAATTCAGAGGAAAATCCAGAGATAGGTGCAGTCCTGGGCTGAACAGAAGTCCTGATGTCTCTCTGTGTCCTGTGCCAGGCCATATGGCAGGGTGTGTGTGCCCCTTCACAAGTCATATGGTGCCTCACTGGTCCAGGCACAAGCCAGGGAGAAAGCCTGGGGTTACCCCTCCTTTCCTTGACGTCCTGGAGCTGACACCACTCACATGCCTAGTGTGGCAGAGCAGCTCCTCCTGTTCCTCTGTGCCTGGTGTGCTGGGTCAGAGTGCCAGAGAAGAGTAACACTGAGAAAGGGAAACAGATGGGAGCTAATACTTTGCTTCCCTGCAAAATATCCAGCTAAAGTGATCTGGCTTATTTTGAGTGCTGGTATGTTAAGAGCACTGTGAAGCAGCCAGAAATACAAAACCAAATCACAATGGCATTGAAAGTTTATCAGGTGAGCTGTAGCGCTTGCTAGTTTGAAGGTGCTCAACCCATGTCCATTCTTGGCAATTTGACTTAGATTAGTTTTTAATAAAATAGGAAAACCTGGAAATCTGCTGACATATGATGACTGTGTATCTGAGCTCATCTGTGCAATAAAGTGCAGCGCTAAGATCTGTTTTGTACTGAGTTTGTATTCTGTTATATACTGAACTTGGACTCAGTGGAATCCAGTGAATTTTCCACATTAAATGGATGAGATGTAGTGCAAAGTTATTTGCTTTCCCCACACATTCTTGAATTGGAACCTGTAGGATTTCCTACACTTTTCATCAGGGTCCCAAAATGACATGCTTAAATGCAATTGGTTGTTTCCACCATTTGTTTTAGGTCTAATTTGTCCTCAGAGGAGTGTACAATTTGTCAGCAAGTATGCAGGAACTTTTGTTAGGGAAAACGAGGCATTTTCAGGATTACCCATTGCGTGCATTTCTGATATCTAAACTCCCCATAAATGATGTCCCTACTCAAGTGAACAAAAGCCTCAGCAGAATGAGAGGTTTCCTTTAGATGTGGGCTCCTGTGAAGGGCTTATGTTAAAACTGTTCTTTTCTAGTAGGAGGAACCAATTTTTTCCCAGTTATGAACTATTTCCATAACAGAAAAGTGATTAAAAAACTTTGAGAGATTAGTTATAAATTTAATGCTTTCCAAAATACTCCCATTAGAGGAAAAAAAAAGTGGTAAAATAAGGTCCATACAAGGTCCATTTCAGAGGGTTTTAATGTAAGACTAATGCAAACTTTTTCACTCGAGATTTACTAATCAATAGCTACATTAACAATTGTTATGTTTCATGTAAAGTTTATAAATATTTACACAACTGAAGCAGAGTTATAATTTAATCTCATATTTTATATGGTTTTCTTTTAATATGCTAAGGGCAATAATATGGTGCTTCCATGCTTCAAAAAAATTGCTGTGGGTAGAATAGATTAAAAAAAACACCGTACTTCAGATTTTTATAAATATCCTTAGAACTGTAAGTTAGATGAAATGGTAACTTTAGCACAGGTCTGGGTTCTGTGATGTTGCATTCATTTCCACAGAATCATGAGAGAAATAGAAAGAAAATATTTCATCCTTAACTCAAATAGTTACAGTGGTAACAAAGTTGAAAAAGAACTATTCACTTCAAACATGTTTAAGATTTTCTTACTTGCTTCCTGTGTACAAAGTGGTGATAGCAGAAGTAGCTGAAAAGTAGTAATTTTTATGATCAAATTCAGAATTAAAAATAATTCCTGCCAGACTAAAATCATAAGCTCATACACTAGGCTGAAATGGAGTTGCTAAAAATTTCAATCAATTTCTCATTACTTTATTTGTCAATGGACCAGTAATGAGAACACTGTTTTTTCCTGTACACAGGTCTAGTAAATTAAGTTAAACAACAGATGTTGAACAGATGTTCTCATTATTTTAGTGACTTGATTTCTGGTTAGTTCCCAAGTTGTAGTACATGGCTAAGTGTTGCATCGCTCGTTCTGTGACAGATGAAGTATCTGAAAGCATCAACACTCAAAATCTCATTATCAGAAACAGTTTTATGACATTTTATATGGTAAATGGACACAACTCTGTTTAAAAAAGGCACAATCTATGAAATAGTAGCATTATGTGTTTTCACTTAAATGTAATATTCCAAGACCAAAGTTTCCAATTATCATTTTATGAGTTACAATCTAATAAATACTGAACAATTTTCTTTAAATTTTCCTTTTCATCAAGGTCATAGAAAAATTCTGAAGTCATAATCATGGGGATAATATTATTCTGTGAATCATAGCACAAGCTAGACAATCGCTAGGGCTGCACAGGCTTCAGTGGTCAATACTCAGAACAACTATTTAGTGTCACCCTGTGATGAACATTACTTCACTGTCTGCAGTTTTGGGCACCACAATACAAAAAAGGTATTAAACTGTTGGAGAGCGTCCACAAGAGGGCCATGAGGTGAGGATGGTGGAGAGCCTTGACGGGAAGCCACATGAGAAGTGTCTGAGGTCCCTTGGTCTGTTCAGCCTGGAGGAGACTGAGGACAGACCTCATTGCAGTCACAGCTTCCTCATAAGGGGAAGAGGAGGGGCAGGCACTGATCTCTGCTCTGTGGTGACCAGTGACAGGACCTGAGGGAATGGTATGAAGTTGAGTCAGGGGAGGTTTAGGTTGGATATTATAAATTGTTTTATCACTGAGAAGGTGTTTGGGCACTGGAACAGGCTCCCCAGGGAAGTGGTCACAGCACCAAGCCTGACAGAGTTCAAGAAGCGTTTGGACAATGCTCTCAGGGACATGGTGTGACTCTTGGGGTGTCCTGTGCAGGGCCAGGAGTTGGACTCGATGATCCTGATGGGTTCCTTCCAACTCAGGATATTCTGTGATTCTGTGAAAATAATTTAATAAAGGGCCTACAGTCTTATTAGCACCTCATCCTCATCTCCCCAAAGGTAAATCTGCATTTTTCATTTAAGATGGCTTTTATTGCAGTCCTTCTACCTGCTCAGTACCAGCAATATCTGGTGTGGCTCCCTTTGCCTGGTCCTTGCCAGGATGACAGCTCCTGCATCTGGGGACCTGTTAGTCTCCTGGAAAGTGGTTTGGCTCAGCCCCTGCTGCTGTTATACCAGTACTGGGCAGAACATTTATATCTGGTTGAGCACCTTGGAGAAGTGGTGGTATCTAATAGCATATTTTCCAACAGCAGTTGCCTCTAATCACACCCTCATTGTTAGTGTAGCTCAGAAAATACGATTTTGTCATGAGTTGTAATAGGTCACAGTGTAGTACTGCTCCAACAGTGCAGGGACTCAAGGCTTATCCAGGCTTGCCACGTCCAAAGCTGTGCTCAGCCTTGTTTGGGAGTTGGTAAAAGAGGCAGTGGCTGTGACCTCTTCTGTTTTATCTTCACCCTGAGATCCCTGATGTGGCACCATTCTGACAAAGAGATCAAGTCAGTGGATGAAACAGCAACCCTTGAGGGCACCTAGGGCTGGGGCAGACAATTTTACCATTCTCTGGCCTCAGAGGGAAGCTGGAACTACAAGTTAAAAAGTAATTTAAAATAAACCCAAGGAATCCCAAGACTGGAGAGGAAGAAAGTCTCATCACAGACACTGTCAACCTCCAGCAAAAACTGTAGGATGCTGACAAACTTGCAGCAAATCCCTCCTCTTAGTCTTTTTGGGAAAGCCTGAATCATCAACCTTGTGACCCAAAAGAACGCTGGAAGGGTGACTATTACAGCTGAGAAAAGGAGGAGGGACTGGTGAATGTTTTTTTAATAACCATTTAAAATTTATTACTAATGAGGGTTTTTTAAAAAATTAATTTGGACATGGCTATGTTGACATTGTAACTGAACTAATAATTGTTTATCCCTTCTTAATTAGGTTGTTCATATTTAATTTAGGGCAATAATAAATTCTTGTCTTCATAAAGTAGGATTTACTGCCAATTATCCATAACAAGATTTTGGGTATGGAGGTACTCAAGGATACTCTATCCAAAATCTTTACCTTGTCTAAGAGGTGTGAATACATGTGTGTTCATGTCATGACCATATACACTAGTGCACATCCATTTTTTCCAGCAATTGGGATTGACTTTTGGGTCTTGCATGTCATAATTACAGCAACTTGGGAGATTCACTTATGTGGACAGAGAAACACCTCACTTTCCAATATGTATATTAAATACCTATAATAGCCTTGGGGTCCTTGATACACATCCAAAGATTTTTGTCATATGAAAATTCCTATTAAGGCAACTCTATCCTACGCACTTTTTTCCCTAAACATCTGATTTTTTTTAGAATGTTCTGCAAACATTTAGCGACAATTGTATCTTCTCCAACTTTTGAGCATACTGTGCAATGACTTATATATTCAGTTTTCTCTATTTTGCTTGCCAAAAATCACCATTTCTGAAAACTCTCTGGACATTGTTCAGGAATTAATATGGCAGTGTACAATTATCCTTTGCTAGAAAAAAGTAAAAATGCCTGAAAAAGATATTCAGCACTTCAAGTTCAAAATTTAGTTGTGATAATGCAGCTGAAAATAACGAGTTGCAATTAATAATTCCAAGGATTAAATACTGTAAAGGTAAATCTGCTCTTAACACACACAGTTCCAAAACAAGCTGCAGTTTTCAGAGTCAGCTGTGCTTAACTGCCCAGAGCCAAGCAAAGACAGAACATAAATGATAGTGTTTCAATTTCTGAAGAGTTTCCTCACCTTTACCTCTCAGCCTCAGACCATCTGTGCCTATAATTTTCCATTTCTCCCTCTGGCCTATTACTGCTTTACGAGCCTTAAAAGCAAATGGAAGGTTAGCAACCACTATTTCTGACTGGGGGTTAAGTGGTCCCTTGGTTTCTTTTTCTACTTTCCTTGCTGAATTATTATGATATTTCCTGTTCAAAATGTACATTCTTATGTTATATGAACCAGAGAATAGAGAAAAAAATAATCATGCTCCTATTACAAATATAATGCAAAATATCACAGAAATTAAACTTAGTCCCAAGCACTAATGCACACTTAGGAATGAACTTTTGTTTCCCTCTAATTCTGATTAAAGTAAGTATATCTTGCATAATCACAGAAATGTTCTGGATCTGTTTCATGATTCAAGCTGTTTTGAACAAACAGCTAAAAGAAAGGCCTACCACATAGAAGGATCAAGTGAGTGAACAGCCTTTCTTGCCGCAGCACTGTTAAGCCAGTTTCTCAATTATGTGAAATTCAGGAAAGCACAGTGAGTGTAACCATGGTTGCAGAGCATTAAAATCCAACTCTGCCATGGGGTTCCAGAGAGACAGATACTTTTTTTGATACCAAATTGCTGTGTCAGGCACAGAAAATTGAAGTATGGCTTAAGAAACAAAATTCATTAACTTCAAGAGAGAAAAAGGCAACAACTGAATTCAACGGATGTTAACATTCAGTAGATGATCAAAACGTTTAAGGACACAAACCAGAGACACATGCAGGTCCCACACATGTTATTTGTCAGAAGCTATCACCACAATAACAGATGAAGTGACGTCAAAAAGTTTGGCAAATATCAGTGCATGGTAAATTGCTGTTTCAACACACGGTGTTCTTTTGTCTGAGCTGGACGAAATGTGCATTACCAGGGTGTCCTTCAATGTTAAAGCAAAGACAATTCCAGCAGAAACAAGAGACACATGCTCTTTCTTTCTTTTTTTCCTTTTTGTTTTTTTTGAAAAGAATACTCCAGAATAAGGCGAAACCTGACAATGTCCTTAGTTGAATTTACCAATTAATTTTCTGCCATTTTTATGCTGTCACTGATTTAATTTTGCTTATTTGCTGAGGCTATTAGTAGAGAAAATACAGGAAGTAATGGCTTGTGGAAGCAGAGCTTTGGAAGCCCTGATGTCAACCAGAGGATATGTGGTAATGACCATATAGAGCTGTCATTAAACTGACCTCCTCTGAGAAAGCAGGTGTCAGAGAGCAATTTACTGTGCCTTAGGTATCATTTTGGGGAAGGGAATTCCTGTGGGAATACTGCTCCCCTGCTCAACCTAAGACTTTTAAAATGGTCAATATTTTTCAGTCACTTTCCTTCTTGTGGACTATTCATAATTTTGTGCTTACCCTTCGACCGAGGGCATGAAAAGGCTAAAGGTGTTTGATTAAATCAGGCAGAAACAGGTGAACTGAGACCAATGAAACCTTTCCTACTCACAGTCACATCTGTTTACATTAGTTGAGTATCAGATGATGTCTGTGTAAGAAACAGAAAGAGCAGAAAGGCTTATCTCCTCTTGTACATTTACAGTGTATGTATTTTCAAAAACAAGATCCAAACCTAGCTGCAGGCCAGATAGACTTCTCAAATAAAACCCAGCCCATTCCAGGATTCTGAGGATGGGTTATGGTTCCCCTTTGAGAAAGGAATGTCCCAAAGAAGTGGGGAGACAAATGCACAGGTTTATGCATGCTCATGTAGCCTAAATCTCTGGTGCTGTATCATCTTTTTCTTGGCGCCTGAAGCTTGGCGTGATGACTCCACAGAGGCTGCAGCATCCCGCTGTGTTGTTTTTAGCTATCCTACAAACTGTGGCAGAGCAAGCAGAAGACTCATGCTGTTTTAGAGACTGCATAAACTAATTTTAGAAACAGCTTGGAAGGGGAGGATGAGGTTTACAGCAACAACATTGTGTTGTTACACTACTCCATCACCAACATGTGATAAATATATTTCAACATTTTTAAATGAAGTAGAACCTTATTTGGTACTGGCCAGCAATACAGTAGAAAAGAATATTGCAACAATAATTTTCAGTGAAGCCTGGTGATTATGAACCAGAAGAGGCTGCTTTTAAGGATGAAATAAATACAAATTGCAAAAAGCATATGTCATGTTGGCAGTAAGTAAATATTGGCATGATGGTAAATATACTGACATTTCCTTTGGTCCTCCTCACTTTCCTCTTGCCATGAGCTTTGTTTCTAAGCAGTCAATCTGGGAGAAATATGTTGCCCTTTAGATACACCTAGATCCTTCCCTTCCTTCAACCTCTTCCATCAAGTGCCTCTTACATGACAAATGGGTGCTCACAGACCCCTTTAAGCTCAAATGAAAATGCTTCACAGGTACTTGAATAGCACAGAGGATACAAGGGCTCCCATCCCCACCCCACTCCCCCAAGTTTAATATTCCAAATTATCTACAGCTGATGGACTGACTGCTGAAAAATAATCCCATATTCATTTATGTATCTTGCATGGCTATTTATTTTTTTCAAAACAGTAATTTATGAAAATGTCCAGAACGCATTTTAGAAAAGATGAAGAAAACACTACTCCCCCTTTTTTGTTGTTGCTGTTGTCTGCTTCAATATTTCTGCTTATATTTATTTGAAATATGTTATTTTGGTTTAAGTAAAAAAGTTGTTTGGGACTTGACTAACAACTATTTTAATTCTACAGAGACATATGAGAAAAATGACATTTCCATGCTTGCCACATATCTGATCTCAAATGCATAACATCTATTATTAATTTTATAATGACTTGTGACAGTACATGTCACACAAGAGCTGCGTGTCAGATATCCTAAGCTCCTAGACTGCCCAGAAAATTGTGAAATAATGGTCACTCAGTTCTAAAAAGAACTAAAAAGATAGTTTAAATTTTAGAGCTTATGTTGCACAAACAGCATAGTTCTGCATCCCCATCTCATGCTGTGGGCAGGGGTTACTTCCACAATCCATGGTTACCATGGCGTAAAATTGCCTCTCTACAAACTGAATCTTTTCGGGCTACTGTGTTGACAGTGAAAGCAGAAAGATTTTGAAGACAATAAAATACTGAATCTCCATTCATGTTTTCCCTTGGTCCTGACTCCTCTAAAAGCACATAATATATTGTACAACCTAACTAACTGCTCTTGTATTGCTTTCAGTATTTTATGCCCTGTTACTTCATTTATTCTTTGAAAATATTTTTATAAATTAATCATTATTGAAATCAGATGATGGGTTCTCCCACATCTGGAAAAGAGGCAAGTTGAACACAATTTTTAAATTGAACACAATTTTTAAATTAACAATAATTAGTTGACCCTTGTATAGTGCTGTGCTGAAAGCATAAATGTGGTGATTATTTTATTCATATTATCATATTACCTGTGGACTAATATTGAGATTTTCTTCTGGAGAGTGTTGAGAATTCTGACTCCAGATTATTTTTTCAAAAGATTAACTGTATTAAAAAAGAGTTAATTGGCAAAAGAGCCTTATAAAATTGCCCAAACTAGCTACTGATATAAATACAGATCAGGATTGAGGACTAGAGACAGGACATGTGCTTGCTTTTGAACAGAGGTAAGTGCACAAGCATCTAAATTAATCTGTGTTGGTTGCAGGTCTCCAACAGAAAAACCTGGTGTTTTCAGTGCCTTTGGATGCTGCAGCTTTGCCTGCTAATCCCTGTCTTCTGACAAAAAGGGACTTTCAGAATATAAGCTAAAGCTATTGACAGGCCAGCAGGGATCTTCTGAATTATAGCTCTTGGGATTTAGTCTGGAGCTCGTTTTTCATCTTTATAAATTTTTTTAATTGGATGGCGTACGTGCCCAAAGAGGCAATTATAACAGTGAAGGCTCTTTTATTAGCTGGTATACCAACTATTTACATTACTCAAATAGAATATGGAAAATTGATACTCCTTATTTGCCTGAGGACAGTCAAACCCACAAATCCTTGGGAAGGGTACAGCTTCTATTCTGGCAGCTGTTTTGGATGCGGATAAGACCAGCTTCTCCTCATGGAATTATGTTTTGGCACACTAATAATTCAGAGTCCTCTGAAAGAGAAAGGGGAGCAATTGAGGTAAGTATATCAACAAACCTAAACCTAAACCTATATAACTAGCTTTTAAGAATTCACCAGGGAGGGAAGATAGATTTGGAAAAAAAAGAGAATTTTACCAACCCATTCCTCACTATGGCACAAAGCACTAGCTTGTGGTGAAGAACTGAAGTGCCACCTGTGCCTGTTTTCTGTGCTGTATATGATGCTCACTCGATAAACTGTGGTAAATATTTTCAGAGCAGGCTCATCACGTCAAGCAGATTCCTGAGCAGAAGAGGAGTTCATTGCTACTTCATCTGTGAATCCCGAAATATGGAGTGTGAGACTTGCTCTGAGCTCCCCAGCAGAGCTGCTGCTGAGGGGTGGCAGAGTCAGGGGAGTGTCGGGGTGCCCGGGCTCCCTGCAGGGGTGTCTGCAGCAGCTCCGTGGCATCGCTGCAGCGAGTCTGCTCCGGCTGCGACCCTGATGTACAGCGAGGTCCTGGTCCTGATCCAGGTTCATCCTAGTCTGCTCTGCATATGTTTAACAAGTCTAGCTCTTTGGAGCTCCTCTGTGGTGCGTTTGCAGTAGCTCTGACGTGGCTAGCAGAGATCTACTGCATCTTGGCTGCCAGCCACTTCCAGGACTGGGAGCCCTTGATTTATGGTTGCAGTGACTCGAAACACTCCTGGGCACAACTCTAGGTGGCTCTAGGTAGCCTGATAACTTTTAATGGTGAGTATCTATCAGGCGTAAGTGTCTCTAGAGCAGGCAGTAGCTGAGCAGGGTGTTTTGAGCAAGGTTGCAAATTTTGCTTGGAGCCTCAGAATTTATTTCTTGGCTCTGTCTTTTACTTCTCAGCTAAGTTGGCATTTTATATTTTAAGATGCTCTAAGGGAATCTTAGATTTTCTTTTGGGTAACAGATGAATCTCCTGCTATTATTCTAGTAAAGCCATTGAAATGACAGTAGAACTGTGGGTGGCTAAATCATGAGTTAAAAGGTATATTTGAAACTGAACCTGATATAATCATTGGACACTTTACCCAGAAAACTCCTGTTTTTAAAATTATTTTCCACATTGCTTCATTTAATGCAATTGAGGTTTTAATGGAACTGAATTGGCTGATGAAATTCAAAAAGCAGTTGAAAATTAAATACTTTCTATCAAGGCAGTGATCAGTTTAGGCTTTAAAGATAAAAAGTTTAATGTTCTAATCAAAGGAAAATGCTATAAAGGTTCATATGCAATGCTATATAGGCAAAGATCTGGATTGTTTTACACAAAATAATCTCTATCCTAGTTAAACTGATTATGGGCTGTATTTTTCAAATAGTAGCCTAATTTTCCAAGTTTCTTACCTTTTAGGAATCTTCCATTGAAATGGGTAGCATTCTTGATCCTTAGTAAAACTCTGGAGGTTTTTATATCTTTTGTCTGTTGTCATGCCAGCTGAGGTCTCATAATTAGATGTTACTATGTTGCTTAAATTTATGCGTATATGTTTCACGAATAATTTACCTTGCAAAATATGTATACAAATGCACTTTATGCTAATGAATGTTAATTCAGTCTGTAAGTAAAGCAGAAATGAATTATTGTATTTTTTATACAATATACTGAAGTGAGACGAAAAGAGAGAAAAGAACTTTCTAAGACTTAGAATTGGTTTTTAGGCCAGCCTAATGCCTTTGCTAAGCAAAATCCTTCCTCTCTGATATTTTCCTGAGCCATTAAAGTAGGAGTTGGATTGAACCACATATACATCTAATTTCTTGCCTTTCTGGAATGCAAGCTTTGCCAATATATTATGAACAAAAGGAACTATCTCTAAAATGTGAATTGTGTGCACGGCACTAAATTGTGCCATGTTCTCTAGGCACAAAAGGCTTCAACATCTGATCCTTACTTTCTTAGGAGTTTGACTCAACACTGATATTTTCATTGAGTTGTTGCTCACAGTGTCTAGGAAGAATCAGCAACTGAACCTTCATTGCTTTTGTAGGAAAATAAGTTGGAAGAGGATGGTCCAATAAAGTATTCATTACTAGAAATGAGTTGGTTATGATGTTTTATGCCTACGACAGTTATCTGCATGAATATTTCATTAACACATTTTTACAGCTATCACAGAGATTATAGGTAGCTGTTGATTAGACTTCCTGCAACATAGTGATGCTTTCCTAAAGCAGCCAGATATCTCATGCCTGTGGTGGGCAATCACTATTTCTGATTTTTATCAGCTTTCAAGAGTAATCAAGTGACAGCTACCAAGTAGTGTAGCTGCCTTGCTGACTCAGAGTTGCCTTCCATGTATTTTCATTATATTATGATCCCACTCACGTCCAGGGGTGCCAAAAACCTCTTTACTGAGTTTTCAATGCCTGTCTTATTAGGTATGTCAGTTCATTTTCGTCAGACACAAAAACATTTCACTTACAGGCACACCAACAGGTAGTAAAGACCTTAATGATCACAGATTTTAAGCTGTAGTTGGTAATGAGTGTAGAGTGCAAAGAGGGCATAAAACTTTGTAGTAGTTAAGATTATTTTTACTTTGGGAATGTTTTAATTTCAGAAGTTAAAAAAAAATGCTTTCAAATTGACTTTTTAAATGTCAATTTAACTTTAATGTAGTGCTACGTTTTTAAGTGGGAATAGAGGGGGTGGGCAGAAATGACATCTGAAGATGAAAATAAAAAGTAAATACCAATTATATCAGTTTTATACCCATCATAAAAATATAACATAGCAGATGCTTCTATGACATCTTCTAAAAATTGGGTGTTTATTGTGCGCATATGTTCAACATTGAACATAATTAATTTTCCTCTGTTCATCTCAAATTAAGGGAAAAGTCAAGTGTCAGCAACTCTACAGACAATGACAACAGCAAGACCTAAAAAATGCAGAATAAGATGAAGCAAGAAAGCCAAAAGGGGTGAGGGTGAGTATGAAAGAGATATGGCAAGTTCAAACCAAATGGAGATAAGAATAAAAATCTATGCAAAATAAGGGGATGCAAATATTTGATATTGACTGAGAAAAAAAATCTAAAATGCAAGAAATTTTTAAATGTGGCTCACTGAGCTCCGTTTTGATGATAAGTGCTAAATAGTGACTGCCTATGACAGATAACTGATACTCACTTCTTTTCTCCGTATGCTGTCAGGAGGGAGCTGCTCATGAGTTGTTTTCACGTGCTATTAGAAGGGTTTTATCCGGAAATGATGGGATTTGCATGAGAGAGAAGAAACAGCCTGATGAAGCCTGTCTGTGTGCAGAGGAGGAAAATGTTTGAGAACTGCTACACAATTTGAAATATCAATCATCTCTGGATTCAGGAGGATCATTCTCTCCCTGTAAAAGAGACCATGCAAGTGTTGCTGCTTCCTTGAAATTTATCACCAAAAGCTGACCTGTGACAAAGGCAGACAGCCACAGAAACTGGTCTCATACCAGCTTCTAATTGTGTCTAAGGCAAGTGGATCACCGCCATGTTAAAAATCTTGTTATAAAGCTGGGAAGGGTGTTTCAGTGCTGGCTCACAGACTGTGCCCAGCACTGCACTGGTGAGGTGGTTATGCTACAGATGATGTCTGGGTCCAGTCTAACATCTCCACCCTAGTGCTGTGTGCTGTGTGATGTCCCTGTTTTTTCAGCTATTGGGAAAAAAACTGGTTCTGCAATGTGTTTCATGGCCACAGTTACCCCCATATACAGAATTATTTCTGTGATCTAGCACTTCTCAGTAGATATAAATCTTCTACAAGGACATTAGGAGCTTGCACATGTAACTGGACATTGCTTCAGTACCCAGTTTATTTTGGCTCTCAGAAACATGAGTTCAGATATCTTTGGTATAACTTAGAATTTTGTCTGAATGTAGAATTTCACTACTCTTACTTTTAGATCCTTGCAAGAAAGAATGTCTCAGTTAGCCATAAAAAGAGAATGGAACATATGGAACCAGTTTTTTCAAGTGATTTTGATGGACACTTCACAACAGTCTATATTACTATTTACTCCCCAACAGGAGGAAGGCAAAGATGTGTGGGTGGATGGCAGTCAAGACTGTGGGCTCATCAGCTTGGCAGACTGCAGTATGGTGCAGTGTTACTGCGGATCACCTCAGACAGGCTCATTCACATACCCAGGTTTTAGCCATGGCAGTGTGGAGCAGAGCGTCAACCCCTTTTCCTCACAGGGAAGTTCAATGGAACATTTTTGTTGACTGAACTGGTGCAGGTGGTGCATTGTGGCTGGACTGTGCTTGCCTCCAAACTGGTGTGGGAATCTTACGCTGCACTGCCAAGCAAACACACATTATAAAAGGTAGAATATTGGTAATAAGACTCACTCAGTAAAGAGCAGCAGGAGCACTCAGGCAAAAAAGATGAATTTCACCTGAGCCAAGATTTTACCTGTGTGTTCTCTTTGATTCCCAGGTAACAAGCCTCAACAAAAACAAGTGGCATGACTGGCATACCGTTCAGTAGCCTAGCAAGGGCTAATGACTGAATGCGTTTTGAACATAGGATTACCCACAATCCATTTTGCACTTTAGGTTCACCCTTCTGAAATAAGGTTGATGGAGCTTGGGAGATGCAGACAGCGATGCTGACAGACTTGGGACTTACTCCAGGAAGGACTAAATGGGCTTTTGTCTGCTCTGGGATGTTAGTCTTTGACCTTATGTAGCGATTAATGAAAAGAAGGTCAACAGAAAGGAAAGAGGGACTAATTCATGGTATTCAGCAGAGACATTGAACAAATACTGTGATACTGAAGCTGCACTACTGCATTCACCCTTATTGAGAATTCTGTATTCAAAAGATAAATATATACAAGACTTCTGGGTCTGAATGTATTACAATCAATTTATTTCATTCCCTTGCTAAATGTTTTAAAATAAGATTAAAGACTCTTTTAAAGATGGCTTTTTACTGAGCTGATGTATAATTCCTTTCAGGGTATGAAGTGCCTTGATAAGCTTCTGTGACAAGGGACTTTACAAATTAGATTGTATTATATACAAACACAATGCAATTTGTAATGGAGAGGTAGTTTTGTCTCTTTACTTTGCTTATACTTTACACTTCTTTTAAGTTCAAATGCTTTATTCAAGCCAACTCCAATATCAGAATTAGGAATTGTGACACAGTCTTTTAAGAACATAAAGCTGTGCTTTTTTATTCTGTTAGTTTAAAACAATTGTCTCAAAGGAAATTTTAGAAGATTTTGACAACTAAAATTGACATGAAAAAGCAGTTAATTTTGAGACCTGCATATGATTATGACATTTGAGTTTGTGGAACATATTTTGCTTCTTATCTGCTACCACATCTATTCTTCTAATATGGGATCGGCAGAATCAGTATGGCCAGTATATCAGTAACGCTGAGCTCTATATTTACAATTTTTATGCATTTTTTGTATATTCACAAGGTAACCACATCTGATCTGATGGGATTTTTTACTTGTTCCATTTTTGGAAGGTGCTTAGGTTAGTTTTTTAAGTTTAATATCTTTACTGTCCTTGGAGACATGGAATTTCATTTTTCAGTGGAAACTGGTCTCCAAAAGAGAGATTTTAAAATTAGCTCTGTCAATAACATTTTGAGAAAAAAAAAAAGCCTAAAATTTTTCCCTTTCCTTGCATAGCTACAAGATTCCAAATTGCTTTTCCATGAATTCTGGGGTCAGCATTCATCTGACTTATAGCTTTTGCAATGTCCAAATTTTCTGTCCAATTCTCCTTTGAAAATGAGTTTTAGTGGTACCTGTGAGTAATGTTGAGAAAGTGATTGAATGTGTAGCTGATGACACTGCTGAACTAACTTTCCCTCTGTTGAAATAACTTGTACTGGTAATGTAGACAAGTGGGGGAAAAGAGTACTTTCAGTTTACAGACCAAGGCCCAAGGTCTTAAAAGCACCATGTTGTGGGAGTGCTATGAATTCTCATTTATCTACTTTTCCATCACAGTAAAAAGCTGGTATCAAGTACTTAAGCAATAGCTCCTAAAATTACAAGTCTAAAAAGAGGACTAACTGCTTTTTGACTCATTTTAAGGCAATGGATAGGTAGAGGATCTATCAGCATTTATGAAAAGAACTGCCAATGTTTCAGCATTTGATGAGTATTGAAACAGAAACTGTAGACACTGGCATTTCTGAGGGGAAATTTCTCTTTTCAAGATCTTCCTACGTATTATTTGTCCCATGTGAGTCATACAATAGAATTCTTAACCAGCAAGTGTGATGTGTGACATCCATCATCATCATCTGGGCATTTCTGGACTTAAGTCTGTTCAGTCAAAACATAACAATTTGTGGTGGTAGTGAGTCTTGGCTTTGCAGTCTGTATCCTGACCCTTCATGTCCTCAGTCAACACTGTAGAGAGATGCCACAGCATCATGAGTGCTCAGTCATCTCTGCCTACAGCTGCTCTCCCTCTGCATACATGCATGAGAATCACACGCTTAGGTTTTTCTTCTGCGTAAGGTTGCAAAAGCGAAAACGGCATGCTGAAATTTCAGAAGAGCTGAATTGGTGGTGTTACAGCAGCTACAGGACTTCTGAATCTTGCAGTTGAGATTTGTGTCTGTGATGAATCTACCATTTCTACTTGGTGAAACAAGGTAATAATTTGAGGAAGCATTTGATTATTCTTTGCTCTTTTAAATAATTAGTTCTGATAGCAAAACCTTTGCAGCTGGTCCGTTTAGTTTTGGGTGGCAGAACTTCAGTATAGGAAAAGTGTTATAAGCTCTTTAGGAATATTGAAGAATTTTCTACTTCCTCAGACTACTGAAGAATGTGTCCATGTTTGATTTTGGTAAGCCATAAGTGGGAAAGGTTTTCCTGGCTTACTTGAAATGGAGCTTTATTCTGTGTTTGGATCTTGAAGCTTTGGACAATCAGTTTAAAGCAATACTCTTCTTTCAGATCCTACCAAGCAGATCTCACCTTTGATAGTCTACTCTGTATATCTTTCATGCTCAGAGATCTGTGCAGAAAAGGTGAGCAGGGTAATGGAGTTAAGATCAGCCATGTAGATCTGAAAGAATAATGTTGGCTTTAACAAATGCTCCAGCCTGTTTCCATTTTTTATTTCCTGAGGAAAATGCATACATTTAGAAGGCTTTTTTTCTAAGATGATGTATTTTCCTAAAGGCTTAGCTTGTAGATGTTGAGCCCTTGTTTGTGTAATTTAAAATACAATAATGACAGAAACAGAAGCAAAGAGAATTAGCATAAATTGATTATGCATAGTCAATAATGAACTTTAGGCACTTTGTGAATAAATGTGAGATAAATGTCATACACACAGCACTTAGTAACAGAATGAAACAATAAAGTAAGAAAAATCACTAAATAGGCATAAATAGAAGCAATGAAGGACGTAAGGTTATAATTTAAATAATTGAATAGGGAATTCAAGGTATTCCATTTAACATACAGAGACTCAGGTTTAATTGAGTGTCTCTTTCATGGGAAGGCTGGGAATTTAAAATGTTTCCAGTGTCTTGCATTAGTAGCCTTAAATGAAACCTTAAACAAAATAGCTTTTAAAGAAGTAGTTGGGAAAATGTAAAATAATTTTCAGGAGAACTTCCAAAATCATATACTTAAGATCAACTGTGATAAAGACAGCCATGGTAAATGACTTAGAATATTGTTCAAACTGAATTCAAGTTACACAGACCAGAGAGACTTCTGAAGATTTCACATGCTACAAACCCCTGCGGTTGTAGAACAGTGAAAAAACTGAATGGACATACAGGAAGGCTGCTGTCTATAAAGTGACCTCTGCTTTCCAATTGTAGTTATCACACAATTCTGCCTTAGTAGAGTTGTAGGAATATTGTAGGTGGATATGAGACAGGGAGTCTGCAAAGATTATTTTAAAAGATTAAAAGAGAGCATTTAGTCCCTCTCTGCCCATAGGTAGGAATAAGTGACCATTGCCCTTTTTTTTGTACTAACTTATAAAAGGTCAAAAAGTTAAAGAACTATTACACCATGACACTTTTCTGGGATCTACTGTAGAGCTATGTACTTTTTTTTCATATGTCTGTAGTCTTTTGCCATTTATTTGATTTCCCCTTTACTGGTCACATTTGCTTGTTACCACTTCCATCAAAGTCCGTCAGACACCAGTTCATTCTTTCTTTCATGAAGCCTTATTTCAATTTCTGACTTTGTCATTCAAAATACAGGTACTTCAGACTTGATCTCATTTACAAGTTTTATAAACACAAAATACTTTAAATTGATTGAATAATTCAGAAATGTTTATTACCACATTGTAGTAATTTAATTTTGCATATGCTTATGGAATGAACAGAAGTCAGAAATTTTTGTGGAATTTTATGGGAGTTAAGATTAGTACCATATCCATTTGTTCCAAGAGTACCAATTACTTAAAATTATAAGAGCTTTACATCGACCAGTGCAAGAAATAAAAGAAACACATTATATAATATAATTGATTATTTAATTTTTCCTTTATATATTAAAAAGAATTCAAGAATAGATTTTAGTTAGTTTTTGAAATGGTAGCTGAGTAAAATTGTTAGTAATTTACAGAAAGAATTTTTATCTGAAATTCAAAATGTCCTAAGTAGTTTTTCATTAAACTGGACATGAGGAATATGATCCATGACTGGTAGAAGTATCATAAACTTTATTTACAAGTGTGATCCCACTTGTACACACAAAACTGAATAAGTCTCTAGTGAGGCAGTTTCATTATTGTCTTTAATTTAATTTTAATATCAGTAGTTTAATGGAAAGTGGATTGTGAACAAAGTGTTGAGTCATTGTTAAGACATATTGAAAGTATATCAAAATGGAAATACAATGAAATTTTAAAGTTGAAAGCAAAGGTTTAATTTTTTTGATGCTAAATAATATAAGACAGAGCAAAAAAATACTAAAATACAAACCCACTAAAAATACTAAAACTCATCTTTTTAAATTCATCATAATAAAATTGGTAAATGCATATTGCCACCAGTCAAATTAAAGAAAACTTCTAGGAGTCATCAGTGAAAGATGTGAAAGGCAGAAAAGCAAGGCTGTATTAACTCTGGAGAAAACTATGGAATGCATTTTTTTTTGTCTGTTTAAAAATTATGGGACCTCTATAACTTTAAAGTTGAATCAAACTTTTGAAATGCATATCTCTTTTAATATTTATCCCTGCTTTGAGTTGGGAACTGAACCAGAGAACCTCCAGATGAACTTTGCAATCTTATTTAATGTACTAGGTCTGTGGTAGGTCAGAGGCTGCAGGTTGTTCCATTCTTCACCAGCCATGTTGTTGCATTTCTAGGGTGAAATTCCTGTAAAATCATGGGAACTCTCCCTGTACTTAATCCAAGATGAGAGGGAATTATTGATGAGATTTTTTCTCTTGACAGGCAATGTCTGGTCAATTTCCTGAAAAACAAAACAAAACAAACAAAAAAAAACAAAACAAAAAACCAAACAAAACAAAACAAAAAACAACACCAAAAAAGGCTATTTTTCACTTTGAATACCAGATAAATTTGGGGGGGAAGGGTGGGGGGAACTACAATGATAGGAAAATGTAATATGAGGTCAATAAATTTTAGTAGTAAATGGTTGCTTTATTGTAAATTAGAGGAGAAAAAGCTTTCCTGAACTATCACCTCATATATATAATTTTTGAGGGGAGCAGTAATTTGGGAGCTCTCTATTTCTGAGTCTCCCAAGCTTTTTTGCTTAAAATCTCTTCTATGACAAAATTTGCTGTGAAGTCTATACCCAGTGATGCCTTTCTTAGATACACTAACAGGTGATCTCTATTGCCGAAAGCACCTCAAAAAAGATACCTTAGGGCAACAGAAATTGGCAAAAGTAGATAATTTGTTGCAAGGAGATTTATTTTAATTGTCTCTATTTATGGTATCTCTATCTTCAAAGCAAAACAGTTGCATAGAAAAATTATTCGTTTTGACAAAGTTAAGTAGTTTTTAATCTACTAGTTCTATGGTTCAGTGGAAGTTTAAAATTAAGCAGGAATTTTTGATTTAAAATCTTTCAAGTAAAACAGTCCCTGTGGGTTTATTAAACTTAAGGGAGAGAAATATTTGAAGGCTGCAATTCCGAATTCAATTCTACCTGAGTATTAGTTTTCCAAGTTGCAGGAAGTTTGTCAATATACAAATCCCTCTATCTACAACAGAAATAAATTGAGGAAAAGAAATATGCTTCTGAGTACCAGAGCAGCCCTTTTTCTTCTATGAATTTTTTATACACTTATTTCTAACTAAAGAAATTATGGATAGTTTTGTCACTCAAATTTTGCCTTCCACTCTGTCCCAATTGGTATTTCCAAGGTAGCTTGACAAAAAGGAAGGCTATACAATTTTGTAGACATAAAATAACAACAACGATACCATCACCACTAATCATCACAAAAAGATTTACAGATCTAATGATTATGGAATCTAATTTCTAGAATGCTCAGGATTAATAGTCAGTTTTTAAAATGAGGCATAGAAAACATGTAGAATGTGTTCTTATAGCAGTAAAAATATGGCTTTATATGGCTTTTATATCTTTTTAGAGTATTGGGGAAAAAACCCCAAAACCAACGTAGAAAGATGAGCAATTGTATCCAGAGAAGATAACTGTAAATTCCAGTTATTTTGAAAAAGAACATGGTAAAAAAAGAGACAGTGCCATGAAGAATGCTCTTATTTTGTTATTATGAGTTTACTGAAAGCTCTCTTTTTTTGCACTTTCACACTCTGGTGCATCAGTGAAAAAAGTGTCTGTGTTCTAATCTCGGGTGTTACATTCTTTTGTTACAGTGGCCAACACAAGATCCCTTACTTGGACTATATGACTGTACCTTGATACATAATTTGAAATCGAATTAATGTATGCAGACACTTTAATTGCTCAAATTTACAGTTCATCTCTTCTGAAATTTCTGGTTCAGGAGAACGTTCAGAAGAATCACAGCACTCTCTCTTTATGCAGGGTGAAGCACCAGTTCTTCTCATTGCCTAATTTGTTCTGGATCACAGCAAGTGATGGTTTTGTGTCCTGAAATTACAATTTATTTAACTTCCAAATGTTTATTTGGTCTGAAACATATATAGAGATATCCATGAATGAATGTTCTGAAATATCTGGACATAAAAACAATTTTTTTTTGCCTGCTCCAAAAAAAAAAAAACGCCAAGCAACCCAACAAGGAGCATGTGTGCAAAGTTTACTTGAGTAAACTGAGCCAACACTGAAAAAATATTTATGTGTTTCTTATCTGAATTCACTGTAAAACACTTGGCTCAATCTATTGCCTGAGGGTCAGTTTTTAATATTCTCTTTTGTAGGCTTTGCTTATGTTTAGGAAAAAATAACAAAAAATAACATCTGCTGACTGCTACTGTTTCACCAAGGGTCATCCTCAAAAACTTTTCATTGAGTGATATCTAACTATAGTCAATTCTGCATTTGCACAAATCTCTAAAGTGCACTGCAAATTCAGAGAGAACATTGTTTTCTTATCTAAAGCAACCATAAAGCTCTTAAAGGTGACCATTATAGATTGCAGACCAAAATGCTTTCAGTTCCTATTTGTGTCCTTGTTCTCAGCAAGATGTTTTCAGAAAAATAATCAATATTAGGCCCTCTAGTCCCCACCTTCTAATTATCTAATTAGGCACAGAAATGTAACACAAACCACCAGGCTTTATTTTTCTTTTCACAGTTACTTATTTCAGCTCTTCTCCCTAAGTAGAGTTATCTTGCTCCCTAAATTTTAATTTATTAAGTGTTTCACCTGAAAGCAATCACCCTTGCAGTCAATTCCCAGAATAAAACATCTGCCTTTTCAATTCAGACAGCTTATAAATGAAGAAATACACCAGGGATGCAGAATCATGTTCTTTTTCAGAATGTAGAGGTGTTTTACTCAAGTGGTATTCCAGCATCAGTGAACTTGTTCTGAATTATGAATAAGATTATTATTGAACTGGGCTATGGAAAACACAATTAGCATACATTTCTTCAGCTCACTTCCTAAGTTTCTCATGTTTTAGATCTTCTTTATTAATTCTTTTTCCTATACTAATTGACCTTCACAGGGGCTACTTGAGACTTATAAGTCCATTGACTGAAAGTATTACCAGACCTAAAAGTTTCTTGAAGCATATTTAATCTTGAACATTACAGTTGGGGTTTTAGTGCTATCTGAAAAATTATATCTTAAAATTTTGTGAATATGAATTCTTAATAAATTATTTCTATTGACACCAGAAGGTTCTAGCTTGCATTTGAATGACTTCTTCATGTTTTAAGGTAAAATTGATACACAGGACAAATTGTATAAAAGCAAAATAATCCAAGGAATTAATTTTCATAATGTAATATTCGTGAAAAAATGACATTTACATGTTAGACACTACACTGCAATTTTCTCTGATTTAAATTAATTTACCTTTACAATCTTTTTTTTCTCCTTTATGCATGTATTGAGAAAAAACAGGCAAACACCTTACAAATACAGAAAAATATGTTTGAAGAAGAAACAATATCCAAAACACAGAACGATTTCTAGTAATTCTTAATTAAAACTGCTTCCAGCATTTTCATTCAAATACACAGGGAATGCTTTACTTAAACAGTACATTTACAATTTTGCCTTCTCCCGAATGGAAGGCAAACCTGAATCTTGCAAACAGGAGATAACAATCTGTATATTGAGGCCACCCGATACCAAAACATGCTGTGCTGTTAGGATGAAACTTGTTGTTTCTCTTCTTCTGGGGAGGCAAATTCCTAAAATCAATGTCTTTTATCTATATGGCAGACTTTTACAGTTACTTTCTGTCATCTTTGTGAAGTGATAGGAGCTTTGAGGACTAATTTCTTTCACCATTATTGTCCTTCACACACTTAGTGATCCAGAAAGATTTATGAAAGAAAGTAGATGCCAATAAATATTTTTTGGACTAATATAACTTGTAAAATATGATGTGAAAGATTAAAAAAATAATTTTATGTTATCAATATTATCTGCAGCTACATATTTTCTGGGATAGATATTATTTGTTAAGGTTTTAAAAAATAAATGACAGAAACATTTAGATGAGTCATTTACCCAAGCAAGACATTCAAATTATAAAATCATGCAGGTACTGCTAATCTCACCCAAAACCATTTTTATTTGGTATTTCTTACCCACAGTGAAAAGCGGTATGAAATAAAATTATAATTATATAATTGCTTTTACAGGTATCTAATTTTGTAGGGTAGATTAATTCTTTCCCTTCAGATGATTTTAGATTAGTTTTCCAGAGAAAAGTGAACAAATTAAACTAAGTAACCTGATTTTTCTCTCACTCTTACCAAAGGAAATGTGGAATCAATGCACAGCCATTAACAGTTTATTAGAGACTTTTCATTCATTTTGCGGTGGTTTCTGAATATATTGCTTATACAGAAGCTCTCATCAGACAGTTTTGTCTCTGGGATGATTAGAGGATGAATTCCAGAATTGTTTTGCCACTCTTGTGCATATGACTGAAATATCATGTGTATGTGAGCATGTACCTTTCTCTCCTTCACACTTCCTTACTTCCACACCTCCCTCCTCACACCCTCAGATGCACATAAACACCACCTAAAACCTCTTGAAAAAGAAATGAAATGGTCAGTTGCAAATGTCTTCTATGCATTAACTTGGTAGGATATTTTCCTCCAGTACCATTTGTGAGCAAAACATACTGCGGAGTTATGGAGAGAAAGGGAGAATGATACTTGCTCTTCATGTCAAAGGGACAACCATTGGAGTTTTGGTCTTTTCTGAGCCTCTCATAATCAAAAAGTAAGATTGCTCAGTTCTGATGCAATTGCTTCTAGAAACAGCACTGCAGAAGTTCAGACATATCCCTTCAACCACTTATAAGTCACCTAGAAGTGTTTTCCACATATTTTAATTTTAGAATCCAGCCAAATTATATTTGGTATTTCCTATGATTAAATATTGACAAAAATTAGCCAGGTTGGTGTAGAATCTCTGTGTGCCAACATATTTCCTGTACAGTGCTGTTTCATAAAGCCAGATGCAACTGAGACAATGTCACTGAGGTCCCACGCAATTTGACACTGAAACATTGCAAAACATGATTTCACCCTATTGGAACATGAAAAAGAAATTCGCTGGATAGCTATGCTACCCCTCCAAAAGCTACTGCTATACTGAAAATTCTGAACTTTGGGTTTCAGGGCATGTAGCATGGTGTCAAACCTTACTATTACCTAATATTGAGCACCACAATGCCTTAACATACACAGAAGAGTGATTCTGCATGATAAATGTAAACCTGAGCTTCTGCAGATCTCAACATTATGACTTAGCTAGTACTAAACTGTAATAATATTTTGAATTGCTGGTGTTCATCAACAAGCATTACCTAAACCTCACTAACAATTTTATTTTACACAGATTTTGAGGATTGGAAATCTGTTATATTGCAATGAGAGTGAGTCTTTTACAAGTGTACAAGGGAAAAATCTCTCAGGCATACAGCACAAGATGGATCACCTAGAATAGCTCATAACATTTATGACAGTCTTACAGAACTTGGATCATGGTTTCTGAGTTGTAGCTGTCCTCTGAACTCACCCATGGTGCTTTGACTGCCAGACACCTAATCTCTATTTGCTAATTAATTGAACTCAATCACGTATGATTAAAACATTTAAAGTCTTATGATAAGTGAGTGTGTATATAAAAATACATTTCTGCAATATATGAGTGAGAAAAATATGATTTGTTATTTGGTAAAGTCCCATACTGAAGTTGGCATGCATCCCCCCAGATCTGAAAAGATATTATATCACTTAGTAATCCAGTGATCAAGTACAGGAGCTAATCTTTTCCATACCAAAAGAACATTAACATTTTTAGAATGGAGAGGACAGTGAACAGTCTAAGAGAAGCAAAAAAACCCAAAACCCTGCTTACTGAATAAGGTCTGGATCAATAACACCTGGGGTTTTCTTCAGGGAAGACAGATTAACAATATATAGCATTTGTAGTGCTTTGGTTATATGGCTCAGATAAGCATCTATAGCTTGCATCTAATGCTTGAGAAGAAGGGGAAACAGAGTTTGATCTTGGATTAAAAGTGATTTTCTTTCTTTTCTGATATTTGCAACTGTATTTTTGACCTAGGATTTTATAAATAAGTAAGCATATTTCCTTTTAGTCTAGTAGGGTTGCAGGCTGACCTTGGCTGAACGCCAGGCACCCCCAAAACTTCTCTATAATTCTGCTCCATTAGAGGATACAGGAGATAAAATGTAACAAAAGGTTCGTGGACTGAGATAGGGACTGGGAGAGATGTCTCACCAGATACTGCTGCTGGCGAAACGCACTCAACTTAGGGATAGTAATTGAATTTATTACTAACAAAATCAGGATGATGGGAAGAAAACTAAATCTAAAAACACTTCTCCCTCCCACCTCTCCCTCTTTTCCAACTCTGCCTCCTCCTCCAGTGGCACAGGGAGACAGGCAAGGAGGGTTATGACCAGATCATCACAGATTGTTCCTGTCACTGCTCAGGGAGAAGACAGGACAGGGTCTCTCCCATGGGAGACCGTTCTCCATGAACTTCTCCAGCATGAGTCCATCCCATGAGATCCTCTCTCCATGGATCTGCAGGTCCCTACCAGGAGGCTGATCTAGCCCAGGCCTTCCATAGGTCACAGCCCCCTCTCACCTGCTCCAGGTGAGTCTGCTCCACAGGCTGCAGGTGGATCTCTGCATCCCTGTGGTGCTTCATGGTCTGGAGGGGCACAGCTGCCTCACCAAGGACTGCAGAGGACTGACCCTGGTGTCTGCAGGGCTGTTCCTCTCACGCACTCACCCAGCCCTTCTGTGGCGGCAAGTACATCTGTGCAATTATCACTTGTTCTTAAATATATAATCACAGAGGTGTTACCACTATTTCTAATTGTCCCAGCCTTGGCCAGCCCATCAGTCTTGGAGCTGCCTGACACTGGCTGTGCTGGATATGGAGGAAGTTTCTGGTAGCTTGTAGAGTAGTCACCCCTGTAGTACCCCCTCACTAATGCAAATCCAATACAATGGCATCTTTAGTGATAAAATAATAATAATAGGATAAGACCTAAGAAATGGAGATAATCTTTATTAGAGTTCTGGACATTTCAGGCAGAGTTGAATACTAAAGTTCAGTGATCCAGGATTTCCAGAGGAAAAGGGAGTATAACTCTGCATCTGTGCAGGTTCTTGAGAATCATCATTGCAGTGTTCTGGGGAGCCTTAATCTAAGATACCATGCTTAAAATTAATTTGTGAAAGTAAACAACCATTTTCAAGGTTAGGCATAGCCTCTGTCCCGAGAGTGTGTAGCAGCAATTAAAGCAGCAGTTTGAGAAGACTTTCCTGAAAGAGTACTTAGCTGCTGGTTTGAGCAGGAGTAACTTGGGAGAAAAAGACTTCACTGGAGGTATATCTAGAACTAAAATGCCAACTTTATTTAACAGTAGAGTGAATCTAGGCTGTGACATGACCGTGGAGTATCTGCAAGTCTGAAGGTCCTTTTTATTGTGAGGCACTAAGTTTAGTCTGTCTCGACTATTCTATTCTATTCTATTCTATTCTATTCTATTCTATTCTATTCTATTCTATTCTATTCTATTCTATTCTATTCTATTCTATTCTATTCTATTCTATTTCTATTCTATTCTACATTCCATTCTAGTGGTTTAAAACAAATGCTAGGCTCATTTATCCCGAGCTGTTGCATACATCCCAATTTTGTTATGTCGTCATGAGACTCGCAGAGAGCTTGGACCTGTATAGGAAATGTCTTTGATAGTCAGAACCAGGAAAGATACAAAGAATTTTCATTAAATAATGCAATGTATTTCTGTGAGACTGAAGGCACTGGAAAGAAGAATTTCAAGCCTACTATTCAATAGTACCTGTTGACAGCACTGAAGATTTTACAGACCTGTGGAATTCCTTACTTTAACATGTCTGACATATATTCAGTATTAGAAAAATGATTAGAGATATATCAGATGTGTAGAGAGAAAAGGTGAAGTTTGAGGTCAGAACATCTTCCCCTTCACTTTTGTTTTAATATTATTTTCAGGTTTGGGTTTTCCTGTAATAACAGATCAAAACTTCTGTTTCTCTAAATGCTTTCAGAGCTGTCTTTTCTGATTCATGAGTTGTCCTTTCTTCCTCCATTCCTGTCTCCTTCCCTGGAAATTAACTCCTGTAGTAAGAGCAGCATGTGGTCTTTGTAGGGTAGAAGGGATGGACTGTGGAGACAGAGCAGGGAATCCTCTTGGTGTGTAGATCCAGTCTGCTGCAGAAGCAAGGCACCTTTTTTTCTCTTAGATAGGTGTTTCATTCCCTTACCTGTTCCATTTGCTTAATTTCACTCCTTTACTGATTCTCAGTATACGTTGTAAAAAATAACCATCGCACCTCCTGAAGTCAGTGCAATTTCATGTTGGGTGAAAAGAAGCCTGAGATTCAATTCCTCTGAGATCGTTGTTTAAAGTGATGCAAACATCTAAGATGTCATATTGGCATGAAATTTAAACTCTCAGTATTGTAACTAAAATAGTGTTGGCGCTGTGTCTCTTATCTTGGTTACACAGCTTGACATTAGAATAAATTTTTTTCCTGTTCAACCTACAGACAATATCTTTGAGCACCACAGGAACAAAATTTGAAGTAGATATTCATACTGTCCTGGATGAAAATGGTTATACAGGCAAGATGCACTGCAGCAAACACAGTAACTTACATTGAGCTCCTGACCTCTTTGTTTTATTGTCAATAGTAACAATAACTGCAGTGCTTGTAGTACTATGGCACTTAGCACCCTGGCTGAACAGAACCATAGTGTTGGGTTTTGGGAAGACAGTAGAAAGCCAAACTCTGTCTAACTTCTCTCCTCCCACAAAAAGTTAATGTGTTAATTCTTCTCTCTCATTACTCTCCTTAACAGAGTGGGGGATTTTTTGCATTTAATATTTGAGAACTTCTGGCTTATGGTGATGTATCTAACTTATGGACTCCCATGCCAGTCAAAATAACCAATCTATTTATTCCAATATTCCTCTATATCCATGTCAGGTGATTCGGGACATTTTCAACAGATAATTGTAGAGCAATGGAGTCACATATATAACCATTTACCATAATTTACAAATTAGCTATAAATTCAGCTGAATGACTTCTGTTATCCTAAAATCCTTCAAATTAGAAGATAATTTATTGGCCAAATACTGAATCTGAGTTTAAATGTCTTGTTTTTCATGTACATAATTATGGAGTGCAACAATCACAATATTCATAAAGTTTCTAATTCTAAATAGGTTGGGCTTTTCTTGGGGGGTTTGGTTTTGGATTTTTTTTCCCCCTCCTTCAAAATATCACATAGTTTGTATGATTTTTCTTTTCATGTTTTGGAGATAATTGTCAGCATTTGCAATGTGTGCGAGCATAACATCTGCCTCAGAGTGAGCTCCTGTGTTCACTACTCAATGAAGCAGTGAAGCATTTGAAATGCAGGAACATCCCTCAGACATCGTTGCTAGTTAATGATTCTTCATGCTCTGAATGTTGCATCTCATGCGTCCTGTGCCTATTAATCTTAAAATGACACACCTCACCTTATCAGTAGTCTCTCTAAGAAACATACCCAACAAAACAGACAAAACCTGAGAGAAGCATTTTGAGAAAAATAATGTATCTTTATCATTCAATAAAGAAAAAAAAGGTTGAGAATATTGGTCTCTCTCTGTTCCTCTGTAAATAACCAACATTTAACTTGGAGCTAGTCATGGCTAATCAGGCTTCATACGCAGAACTCAAAATTAACAAACATCCTGCTGCTCTTTTCTGACAATCTTTTTTGGGGTTTTTTTCCATATCCATCCTGTTTCTGGAAATGAGGCAAACATTAGGTTAGTAGACTGAACAGCTAAGCAGATGTGAATAAAAATCAATGATAAATGCAGTGCTCAGGAGCATGGAATGAATCCAAAATGGTAGATTAACAAATTTAGATCAAATTAAGAAAGAATTTGCAACCTGTCCAAAATGAGGGTGCACATCAAAGAGGAACTTGCACTTTTGGAAAACAACGATATATTCTTAAAAGATGGTTGGGGAACATTTTAAAGACAAGATGTTTTAATCCAAATTTTAAATAATATTATATTTGCGTTTGTTTTGGCATTTACTTGGAACTTTAGCTAAAACATTGCCTCTCGTAACTGATGCAGTCTTTCTACAGTGAAGGTTCTTAAATAACAAGATATGTTTTAGTGATTAAGCTCTTTGTGTGAAATGCTGTATGGTAGTCTCAAAAAGGAAAAGTGGGTAGATTTGCAGCAACCTGATGTACTATAGAGCTTTCTAGTAGGATTTGACAAGCTTTTCTTTCTTACATCCTGAATGCAAACTAGAGTGGCTTGCATTAAATATCACCTTAAAAAAGAAATCATCTTGAAGACTACCATCAAGGAAAAAGGAAAAAAGTGAAGCCAGCAGGGAAACTCTTGCACAGTGAGCTATAATCTTGGTACAAATGACTCCAACAGCTAAAGAAAACTCTGGGTGTCAGTGCTTTTTGAGTCTTGAAACAGTCTATTACAATATTTGTTTGAATTACAGTTTTTCTCTCGAATAATATGCAACACTTTATAACAACGCATTTTAGAGTAATATTAAACCTTAAAAAGAGATTAAATAATGCAGAAAATTGAAATATTAGGATTTTAAAAACCCACTTATCTGTATCAGAGAGGATCATAATGAATTTCAAGTGGGACTCAGAAAGTTCTTGCTAAGCCAAAACCTGAATTATATTGTTTAATAAAAATAATAATTTAAATTATTTTTTCTCAAGGTCATACAATACAAAGGAACTTAAGATTTGTGTGTCAGAGTCCTGAAGAATATTAAGGAGTGCTAAGGATTAGATCTTAAGTATTTGCAAGACTTTTCCTCAATCTTCAGGCTTTTGAACTGGTTTAAAAGCCAAAATGACCACTAAATATTATTCTGTTTTCTAGTTTGCAACCAGGCTGTCCCTAAAAAACCATTGTGGTGGAAAAAGAATATTTAAAGAAGGCAGAATTTTTGTAAACTTAATGATAACACATAATTTACAGAAATATTCTTCTCAAACTAACAGAAATTTGAAATCTTTTGAGGTTCTTCTGGACTTATTTAGATTTCAGTTTTTTAAGGACTGAATTGATGATGACACATTACATGACAAGTAGTTCAGAAATTCCTAAAATAAAATTTCCTTAAAATACATAACTGAAAAGTAAAAGAAAACAGCTTATCTGTCTTCAAAGTAGTGGATTGAGTTTCCCATTTAAAAGACAGGTTTTTATTATGTATTAGGAGACTATTGTTTAACAATGCTTATTTCAGCTAAAACAAAAGAAAAATCATTTACATCTAATCCATTATGGATCTAATCTAGAGCTTGTGGAAATCAGCTGTTTAGTAAACTGGCATGGGTCAGGCCACATATGAAGGAAGAAAATGCTTCTAGCTCCAAGAAATATTTTTGTTGTTTATGTTGTTGTTGTTATTGTTTCTTGTTGGGTTTTTTTTGCTTGGTTTTTGTTGTTGTTGAAGTTGTTTTTTAAACATCCTGTAAATCTTGCAGAACTGAAATATCAGCAATATGATATACTGACAGAATTTAATTTACGTGTTGAGAATGTGAAGCTGACTTATCAGATGCTGAACCACAAAATAAATAAAAAGGTGAGACTTACAAATAACATCATAAAGCTTTATCTTAAGTCCTCATATTAATGAAGTGTAAGATAGTGGCCAATACCAGATTTATGATGATTACATATTTCTATTTCTGCTTATTCAAAAGTTCTTTGATGTAAATGTGGTTATAAATGAGTTTGCTTGGTGGGTTGAATACAATGGAGTGCATTCTACTTTCAGATACCTATAATTGTTTTAAACATATATCTATTTATAAGGAATTCAGCATTATTCAATTAGACTCTTCATTATTCTCTGTCCACAGCTTTAATCAGCAGCCTGGAAAAAAGTACTAAATGTTTTTGAACACAGCAGACATTCACCCTACTGAAGAGGCAGGGAAGGATAAGCCTAATTTTCATTCAGTTTAAGCAGGAATGATTTACCATTTAACAATGATAAAACTGTATCAGGAAATAATTTTGAGCAATATGCTACTCTTTATTCATTCTTATTAATTGTATGTGAATTAAATCAAGCAATTATTATTCAAGTGTTGACATTAGCATCCAGGTTTTCAGAAATCTTTCCAAACTGTCCAGAAGAGAACATACCACTTGCTATTTTGGAGTTAAAAGCAGAGTAGGAAAAAACCTCCAGCATGCTGCTAACGAAACATAGTGGGATTGAAAGTGTTGTAATAAAATTGCCAAAGGGACTGAGTTCTCAAGGCAAATCAGGCACCATTCAAATACTAAATCTTGTTTTGCATTCCAGCAAGCAGAAAAAAAGGGAGATGCAACAAAGAAAACAGACATCATCTTAGATTAGTCCAACGTAAATGAAAGAAAGAAAGCAAGCTGAAATTTGTGGAAGAGTTGATTTCACTACATGTTTATGTTAATAGGGTATTTGACTTTTGAATGCTTCATAAACCTTGTTATGTTCAGTGCTATTTGAGGTAGTAAAACAGCTGGAACTCTGCCAGAAGCTTTAATTGGAATCAGCTTAGCAGGCACTGACAAGGTTTCCTAGTGTTTAGTTTCAACCTTATAATAAAAATGCAAAATTATGTGCTATGCATTTTCTGTTCCTCTTTGGTGTACACCCATAAAGGTGAGACATAGCTGTGCTAGAAAATAGAATAATTTTTTTCTTTCGTGCCTCAGGCCAGTGTTTTAAGAGGGCAGTGTGAGTAGCGCCACTTATAATTAGATGTTTCCTCACAGAGGAGGCTGCAGAGACTCACCATCGAGCTCTCCTTTTTTGTACATCTTGGTTATTGATTAGGCCAGTGTGTCAGATGGCCACAATAACATCAGAGGTGTTAGCAGTATGGCTAGGGAATGGGATCAGAGGGCATCACCAGAGAAACATCAGAGGAGCAGTCTGATTACACTCTTCATCTAACAAGAAATTAGAGGGCTGCAGACCAGGGCATCTTGCCATACAGAAGGAAGGGATTATTGTTTTGTGGAGCCAGCCCTGCAGGCTTGTCCATACGGAGGAACCTGAAAGACAAAATTTTGTCCCAGGAAACAACTGCACTGCTTGAGCCTTTGAAACTGATTAAAATCTTTGATTCAGGACTATTAAAAAAAGATTATTCATTCATTATCTATAGCTACAAATTAATAGATTAAAAAGTCTTTCTCCCTTCAGATTGTCTGCATGATCTCTTGGAATTCTGTACTTGATAAATGTAGGTCATACAGATATGTAACAAATATAGATAAATGACTTTCACCAAGGTTGTTAAGACAGGAATGAATCCCAGGATAATGTTACATTGTCAAGAGGCCAAAAGTAGTCAAGAAAGGCATGTCTGGAAAACAGAGTTTTAATAGAAAATCTTCACCTTGGGAAACTTCTAGTTCACAGAAAATACCACCTGCCCTGTCCATCTCCATACCATGAAGCCATTTCTTGTAGACTATTCAGTGTCACTACCAAACCTTGCCACAAATGCTACTGCTGCATTCAATGCAGCTCCTCATCAGCTTCAATATTTAAATACATAAAGTGAAAGCAAGAATAAGAAATAGCAAAAACCATCTTTGTTTGCCATTTGCAATTACTTTGAAATATCATGGCTGAGTAGCACAAAGGTACTGACTGAGACAGAAATAATTTTTCCAGGCCAACAGAAGTTTTATAAACTTGCTCCCAGCCACAGGTTCAGGTTTTGCAAGGATCTGTAATCTCAGACACATAAAGGCTTTTGAGTTCTCTGGCCTGGGGGTTTAAGGGAAAGGCAGATGATTTGACAATTTGTCACTAGCTCAGTGCTGCAGCCCAACAAATACACTTGTGACATTATCTGTAAGAGGACACAGGTTTTGTACTGACCTAATAGCGCAGTGCTTCAGGACTTGTAGGGGCTTGCTTTCACCTGAGCTTATTTTCAGCTAGCTTTAGGTATCATAGCAATTGTCTACAGGTCAGTTGCCTACTGCCTAAATTTGCCTTAGCTTAGTTTTTCACTTTTGCACAGCACAGTGTGTAATGCTAATTAATAGAAAGTAGTAATAACTAGCAATTCCATGTAGACTGAATTCTTTATGACTCTGGAATAAAAATGGAATGCAAGACAGGATAGGCACAGGAGGATACAGAGGCTTTAGACTGAAAACCCATAAATCTTCATGGTCAGCCACTGCTTATTAAAGGGATGCAACCCTTAGAGACAGGCAAATCAGTCCTAGAGTTAGCAAAAAGGACAAGAGAACAAGTATAAGGGGGAATTTAGAACCAAGGAAAAAAGTGAGAGAGAGCACATTCTAGTAGATAATGTAAAGAACCTAGTGACAAGTGGATGGAAAATTGAGAACAGAGGTAACTCCAATCCATAATGGTGGATTGTTTCCACAATCATCCTGTCAGACTTTGGCATGCTGAGGAAGCATTTTGCCTCTCTCACTGATTCTTTTTGAGAAAGTCAGTGGGACATTGGAAAGTGAACACAGAGGAAAGATACTTATATGTTCAAAATGTGTGGCAGCATGATGAAGAATTTTTTTCCAGTAATAATGAGGTCATTCAGACTATGACTTTTCATTTAATTTCAACTGTAATAATAACTGTTTATTGTGTTTTATTAAGCTGTTAAGACTTCAATTAAACTATCAATACATTTTGACTCTGCATATAAGTTATGGCTCTTTTTTTTGGCCAGAACAACACTTTGAAAGTATGAGTGAATACCACATCTAGGCAGCTTGACTTCTTTGAAGGAGTACACAAGTCTGTGGAAAAAGGAAAATAAAGGCCGTATTTGAAAATTGGTAAGAACATATGGCTATGTATTTATCATACCTTTGACATTAAAGATCATCCACAGACTATCCCAGCTGCTGTTCAGTTCAATCTCATACTTGTTATGATTGATAATTTTACATGTTTAGTTGTTTCTCAGGAATCTCACTCTGGAGGAAAATAAAGTAAAAGTAAAGAGGTAAAGTACTCCCATCTCCTCCAAAGTTAGAAAACAATTTGTCCCAGTAGCCTGTCTTTTACCAAAATTCTATTCTGAGTGATTAGTGACTCTCCACAAAATAAAACAAAAAAGGTTTAATTTTCTCTTTGCAGTTTCCAACAGATGTCCTGACTGACTCTCATGGTAAAAAATGATTGCAAAAAGTCAAGTCTCACCAGCCCTTGTGATCCTTGCACGAGATTGGTAAGAAAGCAGCAACCAGAAGCTAGGATTTGTTTATGTTGTTTGCCTTGTTTGGTGCAGACCTTTTACTTCCCTTTCCAAAAGGGCAGTTAAAAGTAACTGATATAACTGAGCCCACTGGGTTTTTTTCTAGAATGCTCTGCAGAGCACATGGAAGCAGTCTTGTGGGTTCAGCATCTGTCCGATGGAATTCAGTATTTTTCCATGGTTATAGTCACACTTAATTCAGGAACGCCTTCCTTAATATCAAGTAGAAAAAAGAAAGAGGAAGCAACACTGTTCTCATCAGTGTCTAATTCCATATTATATGACTTCATTTTCAGACTCTCCAAAGATAAATGGTAGTCATACACTTTTATCTGCAATGCTATAACTGCATTACCATGGGAAAGAAATTTCCCTTCTTTAGGTGGCAGAAAGGGTAATGATTTTAAAGACAGGAAAGAGTTTAAATTAATGACCTAAAATCATCTTCCTGCTTCAGAGAAACAAAGCTGAAGAGTGCTGTCCAGATGAGAAGCTGACAAGAGATAAGCAAAAGTCAAACATCTAGCAACTCTAAGATTATCAAAAGCTGAACATCTAGTACCTGCCAGTAGATAGCAGACAACGCTGAACAATGGGAACTGAATGAAGGGGAAGAAAGCAGAAAAGAAATTAGCGAGCAAGTGTAGCACAAGTGCAGAGGAATGCATTGAAAGGTGCTGCAGAACTAGATGAAATACAGTTTGAACTCTGCATAGTTTGTATTTGCTTATTCTCTTTTTTTAAGGAAAGGTACTGCAACTCATAAATATTTCCCCTCCTTTGATATTCTCAGAGCTTCAGATGCACTAAATGAAGCATATTTGATTGGTGTTAAATCATCAGGAAGCACTATATCCTTGTTCTGACCAGGACAGGGTTGATTTTTTCAGCAGCTGGGAGGGGCATGGCTAGGACCCTGTGGTTATTCTACACTACTTCATGCCATGAGGAATGGGCAGAGAGAGGGTGTGTCCCTTCCAGTGGGGGCAGGTGGTAGAGTGTGTGGTTGTGTGGTGACAGGTTCCACATGGGGAACATTCGTGCCTGAATTGTTTTCTTGCCTTTTACACTCTGTTATTAATACTGTTGTTACTGTTCATTTTCTTATTTCATTCCTGCTTTTAGTAAATTGTTCTTATTGCACTCCATGGTCTATTTTGTGCCTCCAGTTCTCCTCTCCATCTCACTGCAGGAAAAGGAGTGTGAGGAGGAAATAAGAGAACAGCACACAGCCTGGTGTGTTCCAGTGGGAACAGTAAATTGAGGAATGCCATTCCTTAACCATGGCACACTATAATGCCATGAGGGAAGCAAAATTTGTGAAAATGGAAAGAAATAGGATTGCTTCATTTATTTCAGATTTGAGCACTATTTGTAGTTAACTTTCTTCATGGAAATAGTTTTGAAAGTTTGCTGGGTACATCTATTTTAAGTTCACCTATTAAGAACCTTATTTTTGCCCCTGTCCAGACAGGTAGGTTACACAATGCACACGCATGGTCTGTTGGGCCCATCATATAAAGCAATTGCATCAAGTTGCCCATCTGATGATCAAGATTAACTTCTCGTATGAGCTTTGCTGATCTGTGTCTCTGCCACTGCAAGTGCTTTTGTGACATTTACTGTGTTTACTCTGTTGCTGTTGATTACATATGACTCTGTTGAGGCCTGAGTATCAGGACCATAATTTTGACATATCTTTGACTCCAGCTGAAGGTTTTTGCTTGCTCCAACTCACAAAATGCTCAAAGGAAGGCTATATTGTTAGGTCAACCAAGCTGCAGCTATTTCAGCATGTGCTAGGCTAGACTGTCTCATACAAGAATGGCCTTTGTTACCAATTTGGATAATGAGCATGGTGGAGCATCTTCATACAACCCTGCATCAGCCACTTTGTATGTACTATGCACAGGAAAAGCCAACTCATTCTTTCTTCTTAAATCAATCCCATTATGTCTAGGCTGATCACTTTGTAATGCAAATAAAAAAGGAGTTGTAACATTTCTAATGGTACTAAATATTTGAGTAGGTGATATCTTTTGCAAATATTAAAATATGGTAAATTGGTCACGGAGCCCATGTATGAGCATTTGATCTTTCTGCCATGCCCTGCAAAGTACAATGCTCTAAATTGCACCTCAGCTTCTGAGAAATGTCATAGGGAATTTTTCATAGACTCGAGGTTTTCCTTACCAAACCCTACTTCCTGTAAGGAAAGCTGACTGTTAACAAGGTATTCCTTACTTCTAATCAAAGCATGCCTTTAAAATATTGTGACTATACAAATAGTTATACATATGAATAGGAAGGGAACTGTGTGGGTGACCATGTGTATGACAGAAATCTGATTGCTACCAGCATCCAGCATGTGTCGGGTATTTATATTTTAAGCTATGAGGCTATTTCATACTGAAAAAACAAAATCAGAAATGTAGAAACTGTAACTTACCACAGGATTTATTTTGCTAAACAATCACATTTAAAATGACTCAAGGTGTATTCAGAGGCATTTCTCTATTTAAAGTAAGTTCATGTTCTCAAGTGTGTATGTGTATGGGTGGTATAGTTTAGAGACTGAATACGTTTTGGGACATGCAAGTTACAGGAAGGGGATTCTATGTACCATTTCGTGTATCACCTAGTACTGTACATCATTTATGAGGTGGACAATCTAATTGCTTGTTCATCACTTCCAACAGGATGAGGCAGGAAACTGCTGCCAGCTGTTGATATTCTGCCTTTGCTTTGAAACTGTGTAGAGGAAACAGCAAGAAGAAAACTGCTTGCAGTGGGAATTTTGGGGACTGAAATGTGATTTCTAGTCCTAAATTTTGTGCAAAATTAGGAATTGATGTTGTCTGAGTGAACATGTTACTGCAGGACGGTTAAATAAAGGAGTGTAAGTTACTGAGGTAAATGCCACAATAGCGATTTTTGTGTCTGTGCTTTACAGATCAATTTTGTGACAGCATTGCTGTGCCAGAGCACACACCTCAAACATTAAACAAATTCTTGAGGAGTTTAATCCCCATACCATAGAAATTTTTCATTCTGTGGTGTGATATACACTAAACCTGAAGTCATCCCCTGAATTACCACAAGCTGCAAATAGGTAGACAAGGTAACATATTACCTTCTTTTTACACAAGAAATAATCTTAGTTAAGTAGGGAATTGTAATGCTGCTCTTTCAGAAGAATGAGGAAAGTAAAGCAGACAGGACAACTCTGTTCAAAAACGAGCAGATATGAACTGCTCGCCCTGATTCTGTTTAATCAAGTAGACACAAGGTTCTGATAGACAGGAACAAGTCTAAAGCAAAGACTTTTCAGGATAGAAATATTATTGCTATTTCTTTGTCTGGACATATAATGCAATGAAACCAGAAAACAAAGTTGACTCTGTGTAGCAGCAGGGGTTTCCTATATTATAAGGGAACCATGAAAAAGGATTTAAAAGCCAATCTTTCTTTCTCCCTCTTATCACAGGCGTTGCAGAGGCACTCTATTTTTCTTTCTTGTCCAGTTCTACAGGGACTTGATGGCCCATTGCATTCTGGATGGCAGAGGTGTAAATACAAGTCACTTAAACCTGTGTCATCTTTCAAAGTTGCCAGGCACTGTTCTTTTCATTATGGTTACACATTACTCACGAACATTTTTGTTTGGTGTCTTCTTAATTTTCTTTAATTTACCAAAAGACAGTAAAAATAATTAATATTTCAACAGAACTGAGCTATTTAAAAATATTGCATATTTACCAGTAGTATGAATAAAAAATTTTAGTACAGTCACCTGATGCTAGGATTTTCAAAAAAGTTTGATGCATAATTCCTTTGGGCTGCCTAGAAAATCCCAGTCTGTGATCTTAGCAGCATACAGAATATATTAAGAATACAGCTATGTCAGGAGCTTCTCATAATTATATACAGGTTTTATAAAGCATTTTGCTTAATCTTAGGAATTGTTTTAAGTTGTTCACAGACTTTGCAAGGCATAAATTGCACTCAGAAAGTAAAGGTATTTTTTTCCACAAAAATTTTCCTTCTTGGGAAATGTCTTTAGTGCAGAATGAAACTTACTGCATAAGTCTCCCTTTTGAGTATCTTCCATAAACTTCAGAAAACCCTCTCCTGAAATAATCTTATCTCTTCAAAAAGTAATTGTTACAGCCCTCTGCTGGGGTAGAATTATCTAACTTTTCTCATCAAATCTCATTATTTTAACAGATAAAGCTGTGTCGAACGGTCTCCACACTAAGAACCCTTGCTAATCAAACATTTTAAAAACACTTGGCTGATTCTTTGATAAAGACTGAAAGAATCAGCAAATCGTTGGGAGAAGTCAGCAGGTATAACCAGTATGCCTATCTTTCAGGTTTTATTGAGACTTTTCCTTATCCTTCCTGTGCATCGATTTTATGAACATCCGTGTGTGTGCTAAGTTATTTTGATCAACATTTGTCAGGTTGAGAACAAAGATATAAAACTACATGAAAATTTACGAAAAGGTTATGTTGTAGAATACCTGTTACTTGAACTCAAGATGTTCTTGACATTTAGATTCAGTGCTCTTTCAAGATATTAGAGGCAGGATTCCCAGGGAGTCCTATGTTCTACAGTGGAGGTGCAAAATTACAAAGCTACAGCTGTGGGGAAGGAGTTAGCTGGCACCCAGGGACTCACCACACTGACAGAGGGGTCTGGTCTGGGTGCCAGGGATTTTCCATGATTTGTGGCAGTTTTGCCAATCATTAGCCCCCAATCCACTTGCCATACAACTGACATAAAACTCAACTTAAACCTTGTATCCTTGTATAGCCTCTGTCCCAGAGGCTAAAGACTTTCAGGATCCTTTCACAAACAAAGTCAGAAACATGTTGTTTTTGATTAGGACGGATTTTCTAGCTCCAGGCAATGCTGTGGTCTACTTCAGAGAAGTAGGTAGGTGACTCTGGCAACAGCTGCAGGAAACTCATGCTCTGTGTGAATAAAAAAAGGTCAAATATCTAGGTCCAGTTTCCTCTACTGTAAAACAGAAATCTTATTACCAACTTACATGCTTCTATTAAAGCTCTGTGCTCCTCGGATGAAAATCTCTGCATATTATTACATTATCTTTGTTTCATGCACTATGTCAAGGCCTGGGCTCAGCCCAGCAGCATGCTTCCTTAAACACTGCCATTTGCACAGTGTCTGGCACTCCTGAATTAGCTCAGAATTTCTATTTTTAAAATAAATTCCTCTCCACAGTCATTAAAAAAATCCAAATAACAAAACAAACAAAACCCCCCTCACCAGGCAGGCAAAAGCCTTAGTACCAAAAATGACAAATACATTTGGAAGCAGTGGTAATCAAATTTTGCCTTTTGGATTTTATGTCTGAAGAACTTAATCTAAGAAAGAAACCCTGAGGACACATGTGGGTGACTATTGCACTGGGTTTTTCATCCAACCACGTAAGTTTAAGGAAAGATTCATTTTTTGTATGCTCCTTGTTTAAACTGCAAAATAGAAACAGTCTGCAAAGGGAATAAATCTAAGAAAATTATAATATGTTACCAGGAGTTTTTCTAAAGATGTATTTTTTCCTTTTAGCAAGCTTATCCTGGAGTTCTTTTGTCAACCAGTATTGTCATGGTTCAGCTTCACAACCTCATTCTGTAGGGCTTGTCCAATACCTTCTCTTCTTAATTTTAAATTGATGAAAGTTATTAGTTCAGCCTTAAAATCATAGTCATCCAGTGCTTCACTATTACCAGTATACCTCATCCTCATGACGGTCCTGTGAAACAGATAAATAATCTGGATCTATATTAAGGATGGGAAAGGGCACACACACAATACATATGGAACATGTTCCAAGACTCCTAAATTAGAACTGATTTAATTGTACGGATGTTTTGGGTTTTAGCTTTCATATTTTTCAGATTCTCTGCTGCTGTAACTCTGAAACTTGAAATATTAGGTGTTAGTGAGTTCTCTTCACGAGGTAGTTAGACAAAACAATTGACCCCAATATGTAGATGAACCAAAACTTATAAAAGTGTAAAAACTTGTGACCAGGATCCATCTCGGATCCATCCTGAATGTAGCTCCGGCCAGGCTCTTGCACTGCCCAAGGTGTATCCTTTAAAGGCCTTTCAACAAATACCTCTTTTGTCCATTTAATTCTGTTTGGTCTCTTTCCAGATCAAACTTTCTAGGCATCTAACAAGAAATACCATGTAGAGCTAATTGGCTGGTCCCAGTGCAGGTACTTTGAGTTGCAGAACCAGAAAGTAATTTCGTGACTATAAGGCGCACCCTTTTGACTAAAATTTTCACCCGAACCCGGAAGTGCACCTTATAGTCCGGTGCGCCTTATATATGGGCAAAAGTTCGGAAATTTGCCAACCGGGATGTGCGAGCTGCGAGCCTCAGGCGGGGCCGTGGGGCCGCGGCTGCCAGGTGCAGGGGGGCCCGGGGGCCTGCGGTGCCCTGGCATGCATGTCCAAGCCCCATGGAGGCAGTGCTGAGTGACGGCAAGCATGCCCCGGCCCCGGGGAGGTGGGGCCGAGCAGCAGCGGGCATAGCCTGGCCCCGGGGAGGCGGCACGGAGCAGCGGCAGGCATGCCTCAGCTCCGCCGGGTGCAGGGAGCCCCAGGGGCCCATGGCTACCGGGTTGAGGCGGGGCCTTGGCCAGCAACCATGTGGGAGGAACTGGGGGCGGAGCCTCACTGCAAAAAAAAAGTGTGCCTTGTAGTCCAGGGCGCCTTATATAATGTACAAAGTAGTGAAATTTGCCGACTCCCGGAGGTGTGCCTTATAGTCAGTCCTTATGGTCGTGAAACTACGTATTCTCTTACCCACCATATGGTTATCTGGTATGAAGGGTCTAGGCTTCTTATAGGCTTTAGCTCCTGAATTTGATTGGAGTGGTCTTAATTCTGTGATGGGAAGAAGAAAGACTTGGTTCCAAAAATGAGTGTAAGACATACAATTATTGAAGTGGAAGTTAGGCACTCACAATCCTGTGAGGGTCAGGGTCTTTCTGATCTAATCACGGTCCTAAAGGCCAAGCAGAGAACTGGTTTTCACCACTTATTCCTGAAGTTATTGCTGTTGTCACCAGAACACCAGATGAAGTTTTCCTTCCAAACTGTTTTGGCAGAGGAATCTATCAATGAAATAGCTTACATGCTTTTGAAACTCTCTGATTTGAGTTTTCCTGCTTCAGCTGAAACCATCCTGAGGAATGTCTCATACCATGACCACTTGTTGAAGAAAACCTGCACATTTCCTGACATCAGACATGGGCTGGTTTGATAGCCCTGCATTGAGAGAAGTGTTTAATCTGAACATTTCTGCAAATAGGTACAAACCAGCCAGTAGGAACCATAAAAAACCTGAACACACAGTTTTTCTGGGTCCACCCTCAAAATTTACTTTTGTGGAAGAGCAGCAGAGCAAATAACAGAGCCTAAAATAATAATACATCCTCTTACCCCCCTATCCCAAAGCATATTAGCTTTGATTTTTTTTGTTAGATTCAGACCCATTATTTTCTGAAGTCTTTTTCCTTCTTCAAAGCAACGGTGCCCTTATTGCAGTGAATCAAATGAAAGATTACTGAGAAAAGAATGCCAAAAAAATTCCTTTTAAAAAAATTGTTTTCTACTTCTTGATATAATAATTTCTCCACATGATCTGGATTTGGCAAGACTGCCAGAGGAATGACCTTGTTCAGTACTTCAGTTTGCGTTTTCATCTTCAAGAATTTGAGGTGGCTTATGAGCCAGGAAATGTAAAATATGAGAACACATCTTAAAGCAAATACATTTATTTTATGGAATAAATAGAAAATTGCAGCTTCGTATAAGGAGCCCTAAGTTATAAGAGTATAATGAAATCAAACCTGAAATTTCCAGTTTTATGTTATATTTATGTTATATTATTATGTTATATTTTTCTCATGTCAGAGGGAAGCCTAATAAGAACTGCTTTTGGTAGAAGGCATCTAAAAGAAAAGCAAATGAGACGGAGAAATAAGTGAGGGGTTTCAATTATTTATTTATTTATTTAGTTGTGAAGACTTTTATTATTGACATTGCTTTATTGAGGGCAAAAATGTTTTTCCATACCGCTAGAGAAAAATGCCTTTCATACCTGCTCTTTAAGTTCAATTCAGTGCATTCAAAGCCAGAGCACAGGAAGCCATGCAGAATATAACAGACCCTTTTCCACAAAACTTGTATTCAGAAGTATTTTTTTAAGGCTTTAGAGGAATCTTGAAGTGGATGTAGTGAGTTAGCTCTCAGTATTCCTTTGTTGACTATTTTCCCAAAAAAATTATTTCTTGGGAAAAATCTCTGATTTAGAGTGCAAACCTTTTAAAATTACTATTCAGAAAATCAATACTTGGGCTCAAGTCAAGATGTGGCTGACCATCATAGATATATATCTAACTTTAAGCAAGGTAAAGAGGTCCTTGACAATGTAAGCTTATGCACCTTTCTGTATGGGGACATACCTATCCCAGCCAAATTTCTACTTTTAGATAGATACCTGATGTGCAATAAATATTTGGAGTAATGTGATAAAAAACATTCATATGGCATAAGACAGATTGTACCTATAGAAAAATGGATTGTCTGTGACCATTTTTAAAAGGAGAAAAATATTTCTGTTTCCTCTACGTATTGTTTTATGGAAATGCTAAGAATAAAACCCATTCTAATTTTATAGATGCTCCTGCCTTGGTGTCTGTCCCCAGTCTACCATATATTAGCCAAAATATTGAATATTTTCTGGTTTTGTTTTTTATAAATGTAAGATGTAATTTTTTGGTCTTAAAGCCAGTATTTACCTTTTGGTTTATGCTACTTTCAGCAGAAATTCAGGATGATTAGCATACATCCAGAGTAACAGATCTTTTTGTCACTAATGATCATTTTTTTCCTAGCAATTCTGTTACAGAAACATAAACAATAGGATCATTTTAGTATATGGTGTGGGTTTTAAAATTTTTGAAGCTAAACTGTGATTGAATTCTAGATAAATATAATATATTGGCAAACAGTGGGCCTTGACAAATGAAATTCTGATTTATATAATTCTACATAGAAGGTTACAGTAATTTCACGAATACAAGCCGCAGCAATTTGACAAAAATTTTGGCGGAAACCCAGAAGTGCGGCTAATAGTTGGGGGCGGCTAATCTGTGAATAATTTTCTGACATTTACAACCCCAGACGTGCCAGCCAGGGCGCCGAGCGAAGCACCTGCCAGTAAAAGCCGGCATTCCACGATTGTTACAGTGTTACTGTGTTGCCCTGGCTCCCTGCAGGCAGCACGGGGGGTGGGGAGAGAGGCAGGAGAGCTTTCTTCTTCCCTCCTCTGCCGCAGCCCAGGGGAGGACGGGGGGGGGGCGCGCCGCCATTTCTGCGGCCCGGGGAGGAGGGGGGTGCTCTGCCCCCACCCTCCGCCGCCGCGGCGGGAGCGGGCCGCTCTCTCCACGCCCGGCCAGCGCCGCGCTGCGAGCGGGGCCGGGGCGAGCGAACCCAGAGGCGGTGGCCAGCCCCGAGTGGCAGCGCCGGGCTGGGCCACCTGGCCCCGTCAGTAGCCCCTAGTGGGCCGAGCCTGCACAGCCTTAGTTGAGCCAGTAAACCCCCACCATGCCACGGTTCTGTTAGTATTTGGCAACTTTGTTGCACGCAGGTCCTCGCTGCGAACGACAGAGCGGCTTATATTCAGGTGCGGCTTATTTATGGACAAAAACTGAAATATTTGCCAACACCCAGAGATGTGGCTTATACTCAGTGCGGCTTGTATTCGTGAATTTACTGTAGTTAAATTACCGGAAAAGAAAAAACACAGGACAGCAGAAGTGAAGTCTTATTAACCTGCTAAAGCCATGCTACAGAGTATCTCTTTTCCAAGCTTTATGGAAAATTGAAATCTGACTGGTCAGGAACCTACAAGAAGGACTATTTAGTGCAAATCACAATGTTAGTAAGTAAGGCAGTGTTCAAAAAGAAGCCACATGCATTTGAAGGAGCTGCAAGCTATTAAGTGATTTGATAACCCTGCCTGGTATAGACAGAGAGGAGATGGGCTGGGCTTTATGCTTCAATGTGAAGCAGTATAAGACATGAGTGCTTTGACAGGCATCACGCTTCCTTTGACCAGCAATATTTCACTGTTGCTTAAGCAATGTCTTTCCACTGAGAGGCAAAGCTTGAGTCCTGACTCCCTTTCAGTTAATGCCATCAGTTCTCGGGAAGAGAGGCCTTCACATGCTGCCAGCCCCAGTGTGGGCATTCATCTTCCACTCATCTAAGTGTTTTCGTCTCTGTCAGATGTGCAAGGTATTCTTAAGATGCCAAGAGATATAATGTTGCAGAAATGCTCAGTGCACTGTCAAGACTGCAGTTAATTTGTGTTTCAACAGCATCTCACCGAGGTGATAGTTCTGAGGAAAAATTATAGACCAGCCTCTCTTTCCATTTCCTTGCTTTGTTTTGTACCAGTAATGACTATGCTTCCTGGGGTGGATCTGACAAAAGAGCTAAGGGAGCTAGAGAGGTGGGATGAAGCAATAAGCACACTCTGTTGTGCAGTGAGGGGGGGAACATCTGTCCCATGGCGGCTGACCCTGGCCCTGTATCACCCACTGGATGAAACTATCTTTGTGAATATTTTATCAGATTTATAAGGGATATGACAAACTAAGCATGATGTCAAATCAGGATGCTTTTTTTTGTCCCCACAAGAATATGTAAAACAGAGATATGGAAAAAAAGTAATTTCTTAGCAGTGTTTGAATCTTGTTTTAAATGTGAAAAAACCCTCCAAATTGAGAAAAAAGAAAGAGAAATAATTGATGCAATGTTTTAATCTCTATGAAAACCCATCACATCTTCTATGTCAATGAAATTCTTGATGCAATCCAATTTAAGCAGAAGTTTTTCAGTGTATTGATATGCAAAAGATTTCTAAACCTGCACATATATGATCATATTCAATGAAACTCTCCCTCCTTTTCTCAGAATCACAGAATCAATTAAGTTGGAAAAGACCTCCAAGATCATAGAGTCAATCTTTGATCAATCACCACGTCAACTAAACCAGAGCACTGTGCCACATCCAATCTTTCTTCCTTTAAACACCTCCAGGAATGGTAACTTCACCATTTCCCTGGGCAGGCCCTTCCAGTGCTTTCTTGACAACCCCTTCTATGAAGGAATTTATCCTAATGTCCAGTCTGAACCTTTCCTGGCATGGCTGGAGGCCCTGTCCTTTTTCCTTTTACTTGTTACCTAGGACAAGAGGTCCTACCTTGCTAAAACTCATTTCGGGCAGTTGTAGAGAGTGAAAAGGTCACTCCTGAGCCTCCTCTTCCCCAGGCTAATCAACCCCAGATCCCTCAGTTGTTCCTCACAGGACTTACCCTCTAGATACCTTCCCACCAGACCAATTTGAGATTAGAAATCTGAAATTTCTTTCCCAAAATAGTTTTGCCATACTGGAAAGTAACTTCTGAAAGTCGCAGAGGTGATAGAAAGTGTATCTTACACTTTTCTGACATGCATACTAGAGCTCTGGAAAAGTAGAAGACTGACACAGTAGGAAATTAATTCCTTGATATGACCTTGTTGTAAAGTTTAGACAGCTTTTAAACTCATTTCCTTTATCTTTTAGTCATCCCACCTTACTTTGTGCTACAGGATCTGGCTACATTTTCAGAGTAGTTTATAGATGGACTTTTAGGTGCAAATGATTTGATGCTGGAACTGTATGTTTGTCATTTCTGGTAAAGTGGATGATCTAAGATTTCAATTTAAAGGTGATACAGCAATAGAGGGCTGTACAAATAATAAATGATAATAATTAATCAGAACAGTCTGAGCATGAAAAGTAGCACTACACAGCTCCCCCAGGTGCCTCTTCCTGACTTGAAGAGTTCACCTTGAGGATGAATTGCCAGTTCATTCTCCATGAAATTTCCAGTCTCTCTGAGAGGCTCTATTAGCAGCAATTGTGTTTGTAATTTGTAGATGTGTCAATCAACTAATTTCATATGGACCACTGAACAATTATTAGAATGCAACAATTTGGATTTTTACTGACCCAGGCTGAATTTCAGCTGGTAATTTACATCTGAAAGACTCCATATGGTATTGCAAAATCCCCGAGCCTGCAGTTTCCAACTGTTTATTTAATTCAGGTATGCTTATTAGTTTTAACACATTCACACCGTCTACACAACTTAGTTTGTAGATCTGCATGGATAAATGCCATTGACTTGCTAATGCACATGGAAAGCATATTTTGCTAAATTAATTTGTGTGGGCCTAGGACATTTATCAAAAATGGCAGTAATTTCAGAGCATTCAATTTCTTTCGTCATTTTGTTGTTCCTTGTTTTCAGAGTGGGGGCTTCAGTTCTCCACCTCTGGAAGTGTTGTACAGAATCACAGAATGCTTGGGCTTGGGAGGGACCTCTGGATATAATCTAGTCCACCCGCTTTCTAAAGCAGGTTCACCAGGGTGCACAGGTTCACATCTAGGTGCGTTATGAATATATCCAGAGCAGGAGACTCTACAAACCTCAACAGTGTTGCCTGTTCCCATCCTCTGTCACCCTCAAAGTGTTCACCCTTCATGTGATTCAGTTTGTGCCCGTTGCCATTTATCCTGTTGCTGGTCTGAACTGAAAAGAGCCCATCCCCATCCTTTTGACACCTTTCTCAAGAGGTTTGTATGCACTGATAATATCCTACTTATGTATTGATGAGCTATCTCTTCAGGCTTAACAGCCCCAGCTCCCTCAGTTTCTCTTCATAGGAGAGTTGACCCAACATCCTGATCATCTTTGTAGCCCTCGACTGCGCTTACTGCATGTGTTTATTGTACCGAGGAGCCCAGAACTGGACACAGCACTCCAGATTTGACTTCACCAGGGCTGAGTGAAGGGGCCAGATCACCTCCTGTGACATGCTAGCAGTACTCTTCTCTATGCAGCCCAGGATCCCACTGGCCTTCTTGGGTGACTGCTGGCTCAGGGACAGCTTGTTGTCCACTGGGACCTCCAGGTCCTTCTCTGCAGAGCTGCTTCTCAGCAGACCAGCCCCAGGCTGCAATGGTGTGTTGGGTTATTTCTCCCCAGGACCCTGAAACTTCCCTTTGTTGAACTTGATCAGGTGCCTCTCTGCCCAAATCTCTATCCTTACATGGATTCTTTTGCCCTAATTTTTTGCTGTACTGTCCAGCCTGACTCACTGCCCAGCCAAATAAAGTTTGAGACTCCAGCTTGTTCCTGAGAACTCTGGTATGCCTTGGGAGAGGGCTTTGCCAGCAACATGGAAACTGTGTGAATTTACTCTTCCTTTGGCCTGGACTGTGGATTCAGGATACAGGATCTTCCCCTGAATCACAGGGAAGTTTGTCCCTGGACACAGAAAATGTGAGAAGGTTCAGAGGTTCCATTTTGCTTGAGCAGATGCTGTGAAGCTTAGATAACTCACTTAGCCATTTGTTCAAGGTTTTTAATCCTTGGAGAACTGCTAAAATATTTGTACATCTGGGAGCATGTGGATACTACTGTCTTTCCTAATGCATTTATCATCAGTGTTTTTTCTGGGAATAACAATTGGAAATAAGAATGTGCATAATATCAGATTTTATGAGAAGTTCTCATGCTTGCCTAGCTAGAAAAACCACAAGGGAGCAGCCTTTCTTAAGGTTTCTCAGGCCTTTTGGTTATCAACCAGTAAGTATACAGAGGCACAAAGAGATGAAGTTCAGGTAGAACTTTCCATGCATGTCAGATATTTCAACACTTGTCAGTGGGAAATTCACTTGGTTTTATTTTATTTACAGGCAGTGCTCAGTCTTGCATAAGACAGAGTGTGTTTGGCCCAGATCTAAGAGCTAATCAGCATACCAGGAATTAGCTGGGAGAGTAAGTGCTATGCTGCATTAGCCTGGGGGCTTAGGGGCTGCGCTTTACAGAAGTGAGCCCCACAGGGACTTAAGAGCAGCTTGCCTTCATCAAGCTGCAAGGAGTCCAGATAGCCAGGTCTAGTTCCTAAGTGTTATTCTCATTCTGGGAACTCTGCACTTCACTGACTGCAGGAACAAGACATGAACTTCCTCCTCCCTGACCTCTTTGACTATCCAGAAACTTTGCTACTATTGAAAAAGACACAAGCATTGCCAGAAGTCCTGTCCAAGCAGCCTGAACCAAATCTGTACAATGATAGTCAGAGTCAGCAAAATGCTGGAAAGAAGGATTTCATTCTCATGCAAATGTCTTGAGAAAGAGAGAATAAGAGAAGTGAAATATATAGAAAATGTGATATATTACAATGGTTTCTAAAAAGAACATTTTTCAAAGTTTTCTTGAGCTGTCAGCAGCTGTTTAAATTTATTCAGAAGCAATGGGGCAAAATGAAAACTTTTTCATATATGATTATTTTTATATTTTCAGAGCCTTTTTTTCCCCCCAGGTGTTATCTAGTGACACACAAGATAATGCACTGGGTCCAGGCAGAAACATTGCAAAAAAGATCAAACATTTCACTTCATCATCTTCAAATACTTTCATACTACCATGGGCAAGAAGAATAGAGGAAAAGAAGTGAAAGGACACTTTAAAAAAGATCGAGGAAAGAAAGAGTTTATACACTGAGCTGCTACAAATTACTGCTAGTAAAGCTGAAAAATCCCCAAATGCTGGAGATGTAGCAGTCTGGGAATGCAAGTAGAGATTTAAACTTCAACAAACAGCCCTACCTCCCCTCATGCTTACTTGGAGAAACACAGGGACTGCTGTTCATCTGTTCATCTTGGGAGGAAGAGAAACATGCAGTTAGACTATGTATAAAATATACATGATTATCCAAGTATGGGCTATCTATGTGTGAATGCAGTAATCAAAGTGTTGAAGCCAAGACTCATCTGCTTAATTAAAAAAGAAAAATAAATAATTAAAATCCTGAACCTCACAACTCAAAATTAAGGTGTGATACAGACAACCACAGATGGCCTTTTTATTTGTGTATGTTCTGTGCCATGAATTAAGGATGTCACTTTTTAAAATCAGGTGAATAATAGGCTTTCCTTATAATGTCCTTAATATTTTATCAAAATGGTAAATGCTTATTTCTGTCATGCTGAGCGCTTTCTTCAGGATAAAGCAGCACTACTTTTCCATCTTTACCTCTGCAATATATAATTACTCTCTTCTCTATATTTAAATAATCTGTATTTAATTTTATTTAAGCATCTCAGAACTCCTTTATATAAAGAAGTGGGCATGTATACAATAAACCAATGAGGACTTCACACCACATTCCAGTTAGGCTTAGTCAAGAAATGTAAGGAACTTCAGGAGCAAATAATTTTTTTCAAAATTGCTTGACCATTTGGAACATTAAAGAAATTCAATATTTTGGGCAGCCACCTCAATTTTTACATGCTTATTGTGTCATTGAAACTGTTCCTTGTCATTAAGAGACAGTGGCAGTGAGGGTGCGATGATTTCAGCATCATATGGCAGCACAGAAACTGTATCAAACCTAATTCTCAGTTGCATGTAGGAAAGGTAAGAAGATCTGCATGTAAATGAGAGTTGTATCAAATACTGTCTTAATAAACCATAAAATTCTCAGGCTGTAATCCAGCAGCTATTCTGCTTTTTATAACACAACCATTTTCATAGCTGTCTGCTATTTCTTCAAAATGAATTAAGATTGTACAAAAAAGCTTCTTATAGATAGAGAAAACAGGCTTTTGGTCCCCTTATTCCAATGATTTTTGAATCAAAATCAATACAATATTTCTTGAAGTTTTTTTAAGATAAAAAGATACTGTGGAGTAAGTTTGAAAATGCCCAGAGAGGAGTGAACTGCAGAGACAGGTTCCTGCAGTATTTAGCTTCTCCATCTCCCATGGGACAGTGATCAGAGAGAAGGCAGAATGGTATCAAAGGAGCACAGTTGCTCTTTTTTCATTTTTTAAAGGCAAAAAAAAATTTATTTCCTTGTAGTGGGCTTAAGGAAGTTTGACCCATTAAGCTCTTTATCTGTCAATTTGTTTTTTCAAACATGACATATCTCTAAAAAAACAAGGAAAGGCAGGAAAGTGTGTCTTGTTCTCACAGCCTGCTACTGCTATTGCACCAGGGAAGGTGGGCATTAATGACATTAATTAATGGTAGGAAAGAAAGATGCTGTGTGGACTTTTTCACTAGGAAAAGTCCACAACCTGAAGTACTTAAATGTGTGACAGTGGCCCTGTCAGTGGGTTGTTAGTACCCTTCTATATACATTTTTTTCTCCTTAAATTCAAATCCAGAGTTATGAGGAATTTCAAAAATTATACAGAAATAACAATGATAGGAGGGCCATATGTTGAACCTCTATGTTTTGGGTTTTTTTTTTAAATATGAAAAAGAAATCAATAGTTTGATGATAGAAAACTGCAATCCCAGCTGGATTTTGTATTTGATAGCCACAAGCTGCAGGACAGTGTTTATGACAAACCTGCATTTTGAGAAACCTTTCAAAGACATGACAAAAATACAGCCTGCTTTTCATAGCCTGCAGCAATACCATCTCATGCTCTGATCTCTCTAGATTGTACATGCTCTGGTAAGCAGGCTGAGTGCTTGACTGGCAAACTCCAAGGAAACCCAAAATACTGCTAGTGACTGTGCTGGCTGCTGAGCAGTTACCACTGTCTTTGTTCAACACTGAGCCTGTCACCTGACCTATCTATAACAAGCACTGACTTCTGGAATAAAGCTTTCAAGTCAAGTTGCTTCATCACCCGAGGTCTCATAAGGACCCTACATCAGGGAAAATACAAGTTTTAGTGTACTGTTGATTTACATTCTTCCTGCAGCTGTATTCAGAGGCAGAATTCTTTAGTCCCTGTTTGAAACTCTTCTCATGTAGCTTCTGCTACATCATATTGGTTTTCTGTATGGAGTTTGGAAGACAGAATTGCTCATAAATTTTCTTCAGTTTCTTCAAGTGTCTGGAATTAGCTTATGATTTAGTATTTACAAAATATTTTGGAATCTCTGAGAAAGGTGCTATAGAATGCACTTCTGTGGGCTGTTTTGGATATGGCAAGATAAGGCCAGGGCAGAAAAGAGGTAAGAGAAAGCACATATCATTTCAATGGATATATCGCAATTAAAAATCTTTGTCAAAGGGAATCCCGGCACAACCTGCAGATGAGAAAGATACCTCAACAGAGCCTATAAGAAATTAAAGAGATTTACAAAAGCACATCTCCCTGATGCATGTGTGAAGGGTTATGACCCTACAAACACGATACAAATTTTTGCGGCTAAACCCCAGCCAGCAGCCAAGTCCCACACAGCCACTTGTCTACTACTCCACCAGGGGGATTGGAGATAGAACTGGGAGGGTAAAAGCTGCAAAGCCATGGCTTGAGATAGAGACAGTTTAATAGGGAAAGCAAAAGCTGAGCACACAAGCAAAGCAAAACAAGGAATTAATTCACTGCTTCCCATGGGCAGACAGGTGTTCAACCATCCCCTGGAGAGCAGGGCCCCATCACAGGTAATGGTGACTTGGAAAGATGAACCCTTTCACACAAAACATCCTCAAATTTCTCATTCTTTCCCTGCTTTTGGTACTGACCATGATGTCATAGGGTCTGGAATATCCCTTTGGTCAGTTTGGGTCACCTGTCCTCCAGGTGAGGAGGCTGTCTCCTCCAGACCTCCCACACAGCCCCAACTTCCTCATCAGAGTGGTAGTTTTAAAAAACAAAAAAGGCCTTGGTTCTGTGTAACCCCTGCTCAGCAATAAAAAAAACCATCTCTATATTAGCAACCCTATATTCAGCACAAATCCAAAACATAACCCCACACTAGCTACTCTGAAGAAAATTAGTTCCACTCCAGCCAAAATCAGCAGATTAATTTTGGAATTATCTGTTGATAGTGAAGTGATTGAGTTGTTCAGTTTGTTTAATTCTTTTTTAGAAAAATACAAAATGAAAATTAGGAAAATTAACTTAATTTTAATATCATATAGTCATCAATAGAAGGAAGCCATGCCAACTTGTTAAATGAAATTGATATTTTAAAACAAAATGGCCAGTAATTACAGTAATTTTCTATTCCCCAAATCTCTGGTTGACAATAGCTTCAGATGGCTTCCTATGTCATGTTGTAGCTCTAGTTATAGATTAGTGTTGCTGCTGAACATTACAAGAAATATGACTATTTATCTTTAAATGGCTGATAGCAATTTCTCTTTCAAACAGGAGGCTTTGCTTTTTGCAATGCTTTCTTAATGGAGATCAATATAGCATACAAATATATTATTATTATAAGAGTAGAGAGATTATTGAGCCCATCATGGAGTCCAGGCCTATTTGTCTCACTTATCAGAAAATGGTCCCCACAAACCCAAAAGTTATTAAGCATTAGAGAAGCATTAATAATTTTTAAAGAAGCAGAAAAAAAATACCTGAGGTACAAGAAGAAAACAAGTGAAAACACAAAATAAAATGGAGAGGCAAAGGCAGAAGACTGGAACTGCCACTGCAAAGGCACTGTATTTTTGAGTGATCTCAGCACATTAGTACAGTATGGGGAGTCCTATCCCGACCTGAACTCAGAACAAGTACATATTACTGATGGAAGTTGTGGTGTTTCCTCTTTGGATGTTGTTAGTGTTTTTCCTTTTTCTATCCAGGCTTGAAGGCTTCTCTGCTTAACAACTCTGCATGTAAAAGCCCACAAAAAGCAGAAAACTTCACTTACAAGGTGTAGGACAATGCTCTTAAGACCCCAAATTTAAAATCTCTTTGCTGTAATTATCTTCTCCCTGAGATTTCTCACACCAGTTTTAGGCAGCAGAATTGTGCTACTAATCTTAAGCCGATACTGAGTGCTTAATATTGTGTTGTTTGGGACTGTGCCTGTATGAGCTGGCCAGTTCTGACGGTCAGAATTGGATGTCTTGGGAGCATTGTCAAGCCCAAGTGGAAACAGAAATTCAAGGAATGACCCAGTGGAACAGCCACTGGTCATACAGTGGTAGTTGCGCAGTTCTGGTCCTCTCCATCTCAGAGAGCATGTAGTTGAAGACAGTCTGAGGAAAGGCAACAAGGATTATCAAAGATCAACATCCATGTGAGAAACAAGTAATTAAAAAGGAGAAGCCTTCTGTTTGAAAAAAGGAATGAGTAGGCATGCTAGAAGCAGATTTGGGTAGTTAGGGATTGCAAATGATTGTTTTCTGCATCTTTCTTTACTGGAGACCAGGAGAAGGGGCCAAAAATAGCAAGGATATAGGTGAATTGAACAGTCTGCAATAGTTTAGTTGCGGTAGTCCTCTCCAGATTTTGCTGCAAATATTTAAGCTTGCAAAGATCCTAGGAAATGCTGGTGAAAGACATGAAAAATAAATCCTTGTGAGATTCCTAAATATCTGTATGACCAGGACATACCTGAGCTGCTAAAAAGTTTGGAGGCAAAAGGGATACTTCAAGGGAAAGTATATGGTAACTCTGTTCTTACACTCTTGTCAAAAATTTTCTTTTGTTCTCTCTGAGAGATGGACACAGGGCTTAGGGGACCTGGTCAGACCAAAGATGACTCTTATAGTTTTGACATGCAGTTGGAAAGAAACCACAACTTAGGCTCTGCCTGGGCTGTCCAGGCTTACCAAGCTGCTTTGAACACAGGCAGTAAGAAGCACCTATGGTGCCAAACAGCACTGAAGCATTGAATGATCAATAGATATTGCATGGTAACAGAGGAAAAGGAGCAACAAAGAAAGGACCTGCAGTGGAAAAACAGGCAGTTAAAAGCTGCATGAGAGTTGAAACTCCCTGGGAATAGAAGAGCTTTAAACAGCACTTCACTCTGCCTTTGCTAGCAAGGGATGTCAGGAAAAGGCACAGTTTCAGAAAGCTGGTCTTCTTTCTAACAATAGGTAGCTCTGAAGCTCTTGATGTGTTTAATAGCTTCCACTTAACTCACGTACAATAGATTGACTGTAAAACTGCTAGGAATATTTGAAGTTTCTTGTGTTCTATGGGAACATTAAATGGATGAGAAGGTGTGGTGCTTTTTTTTTTTTTACCGATACAAACCTTGAGTGTGGAACTGAGGATGAAAAACCAGCTTTGCAATCTGGAACAGTGGGAGGAAGTGCTAAGATATGGCAAAAGGAATATTTAAGCAATGACAACTGAGTGCAGTGTACTCAAAGATCTAGTGGAATGAGGTGAGTTCACATAGCAGAATAGGCAATGTTTCCACAAAAGATAAAAAGGTTACAATGAGGCATTCATTCATTCTAAGCTGAATGTTGGCAGGCAGTAAAAAAAGACAGTCAGTGCTGCTGGACTCATCCAATCAGGCAGGAGAAAAACACAGGTATGATTAACAAATTAATCTTTCTGTTTATTGTATGTGTCTATTTCTATTAAATGCATGTGAAAATTAGACACACATTCAAATAACATACTACAAAACAAAATTTGAATAGTATCAGGAGAAATTACTATGCTCTTATATTAAAAGCATACCCACCCAAAGTCTCCAAGATATGAGGCAACAGACACTGAGTCAAAATAATCTGAAAGATCTGTTAGAAGAGAGCTGAAACTGAATAAAATAATAACAAAATGTAGTTGAGAATCTCTCCGGAGTGTGTACTGGTTTGCACTAATACATCATAGTGAAAACTGTTGCCTATTTGTTAGGAAATATAAAATGCCACTGTGCTCCAATATCTTGGAAGACTTTGGCCTCTTTCAAGACAATATCTGAATTTATTTCAAATATATTGTAAGCTTTGTACTCTAAGGATTATCAGCATTGGGTGAACATGCTTTCCAAAGAAGCAGAGGTCTTTCATACAGCATTTGACAAAAATTTAATAGATCAAGAGACTAGAAGCACCTATTGTCTGTGATCTGATAAAAATGCCTTATCTGATCTGAGACCAATATGTGTACACTGAGGTCCAAAATTAACCACAAACGGGTAACCTTAAAGGAAATAATGAGGGCTATTATCAAGGTGTGCCTCAAACAATGTTATATTCACATCTCAGAATGCAGAATGCTGTATTGAACCAGCTATTTTGCTGTTAAGTATCTGCCAAGGATAACAATCACCTTTGCCTCTCTGGCATGCATTAAACAACAAAACCAACTGAATTTCTTGTAATTTTGCTAGTGTGTTAATGGAGTTGCATTGACCCAAAATGAAAGAACAGGTCGTCTTGAAAATGAATACTTTCAGAAAATGCATTTCATATAACCAGAATGTTTTCTAACTGTAAATAATATTGCAGTTCTTTTCAGGAGTCACTCAAATTTATCTTTGACAGGAAATTTTTTTTTTCTTCAGAATTGACAGTGCAGGTAGTGCTCATAATACCAGAGATAGGCAGTAGTTGCTTCCTGAGAACATGACAGGATAAAGCCATTTGCAGCAATATGTAGGTCTGTCAGCCCTACAAAAGCAGGGCTTGAACCTAGAAAAGTGTGGAAATCACTGCTTCTAGGGAAGAGTAGTTTTTACATTGTTTCTGGCCAAGAACTGTAAGTGAGAGCAGGATTGGTCCCTTATTTCTTGCATTGGTGTAGATAAAATTAAAGTTTTCATTTTCAAAGTAAATCCTTTTCTTAGAATTTCAGAATCCAGTCATTTATGTTTCCATTGAGAGGAACTTTGTCATGGGATAAAGGTTTAATCCCCAATACACTGTGCATTTTAATCAGTTTAAATCTTTGCCTGAGAACAGACATTTCACAATCAATGGATTTTAATAACCTTTGGGGGGAAATTGCATTAAAGGCAAGCAGTAAGACTTTTCTGGTTTTTTTTATTACTGTTCATTTTCTATTTTTTTTATTAAGAATCTTAGCATGAGACCCAAATCTTAATTTTTTTCTCAGGCATTCATCTGTTCTTGATGATTTTTTCTCATATGAAGTTCTAATCCTCTGTTTGTGACAACATAATCACTTCCACAGCTGCTAATTGCAATATTTGTAACCACTGATTAGAACTACAGGTGAAGATATGTAGTCAGGATCTACTGAATTAAAAACAAAACAAATCCCAGACATGCAAAAATTAGAGAACAGAAGTGTTTTCATAACTGGGTTTCCAAAGCAACTCTTTTTATTTTTGTTTACAAAAACCAGCAGATGTAGGCACCATTGCAAGTGGAGGACTTCCTCTACACATAGTCTTTTGATAACTCTGCTTCCCTTATCATGGTTTCTTTACAAGAATAGAATATAAGTGATTGGAATTATAAGTGGTGTTTTGGTTTTTTTTCTGGTTTTTTTTTTTTTTTTCCTGGAGCTACAGAAAAGGAAATCACCTGCAAAACAAAGTTTCTGTCACTCTGAGGTCTCTTCCTGAATGATTAGAAACTAGAGAGAAGCAGAGAATTTTGCTTTTATCAGCCACTGTATGTTTGCTTAGAGACACAGTGGAAGAAGGATATATCAAATAGTTTTACTGGATCACTGAAATAGGAGTTACTAATTTATAATTTGCCCTTCAAGGAATGTGAACTGTGGAAGTGTCCCATCACCAGTGCAGGAGGCAGCTGTATCTCACCTGTATTTCCTGCCTCCTTGTCCTCCATGCTGATACATTTTAAGTATCCTTCCATCCCTAGCCAAACAACCCAGAGGTGGATCAAGAAGAAATGAAAACAGAGCTCACCCTGTTATTCAGTTTTCTAGTTCAGCAGAGAGGAGCTGCTTTTCACATTTGTCCTAGATCTGCAGTTGCAACATTTTTTAATGCATTGTATGCATTGTGACCTGGATTTTTAAAATCAGAAATAGGTGGGATAATTACAGGAAAAAATGTTTCAGAGGCAACAGATCAGTAACTGACATTTTAGCCCTGAGCCTGAGGGTGGAATTTCCAGTGCATCTGGGAAACTCTTCCTTTCTGCAGTGCATTTTCTTCTTTCAGATTGCATACAGGCAGTTATCCCCAGCAGGAGTGAATAAAAAGGGCTGTGACAATCTATCCCCAAGTGAAAAATAGAGTGCAGGCATCAGAACAGCTAGACCTGGCTCAGATAAAGCAAAACCATGCTTTTACTCATTATTTGTCTTGAACCTAATTCAGTCTATATTTTCTTTGAGGACTGAAAATGCTTATTCAGAACTTTATTGCAGATATCAGAGAGAGAGGAGTTTTAATACAGGTTGTGCACTATGGAAGAGCAGAAAATTTATTATTAACTAGTATGTTTTTCTGGCCTATTTCTTTCAACCAGCAAATAATGGTCTGTGTTAGGAATTTTTTATTAGATTTAAGCTAGAAAATATTAACAGGTTCATAGCAAAACAAACTGGAAAATCACAAACATTTTTTTCCCCTCCAAGTTTTATTTAACTGGCCCTTACACCTATGAAAATTACCTCCAAATCAATATTATTGACTATATTTCAAAACCCATTAGGAGGAAAGTTTGAAGCAAAGTGGCAGGTTATCAGACTTTGCTTTAGATTATGTTTGTCAGTACTGTATTTTAAGACATATTTTTAACAGCATGGTTTTGAAGCTTCATTTGACCCAACTTTGAACACTCCAATCATTGAGATATGTGTTCCATGCAAGGGCATTTTATTTGTTGTGGTGCAAATAAATCTGTTCTTCTCCGGACCCACAAATACAGAAAACTGTATATGTAATGTAAATATTTTTAATGCCAATATTTATCTACCTGTATGTGAATCAATTCAGAAAAGTCCATGACCCTTTTTAGGTGCACTAAGAGTAAATGGAAATATCGATCAAAACTTTTCTTATTAAACAGAATTTTAATTTCAATTACAGAATATTTTGAAATTGCTTGGCTTTATTTTTCAACTTATATGGAAAAGAATTTTGCTTTAATAGGATTTGGGAACTCCTCTGATGGAAGAAATGTTCTTGAGGGGAAGAAAGTGAATATTGGGTATATAAAAGGAAGTAATTTGAAACTGTAATTGTGAAGCAACTGAAATTGCCTTTGCCCCATAATAGATTAAATCAACTGTGAGTAACCAAGTGTAATGGGGAAAAGAAAAAATCAAACCACTCAAAAATGCTGCATGGACTAAGTGCCTTTTTTTTTTTTCTCCTTTCTGCTTTTTGAAGAACAATGACAAGTATTACTGAGACTACTGTTTTCCAAGCCTGTGATAGACTTCACAGAAGGATACAGCAAATGAAATTAAATGAAATAATTTGGTAAGGAAGATGGTAGCATATTTTTTATTGAAAATGGTCACTTTTCTAGCCTGGGCACAGTGGGATGCCCACCTGCCTGCAGACACAGTGCGCATGCCTTGTTCCTGCCTGGACTAGCTCTGCCTTTCCTTAGGTGTTCCAGAGGGTCTCCCAAGGGTCTCTCCAGTTCCACTGCCACAATTCCACCCCTTTTATCCTGCCAGGAGATTGTTGGCTTTTAGGCTCCAGCCTGTCACTCCTGTTACCCAATTACTGTTCCCTCATTTAGACCCTCTCTGAAAGAAAACCTGTTTATTTCTGGAGATACACACTCTCACATCTTCACAGCTCCAAAATGACCAGAATCTGTTAGTTAATACTGTGTTAATCATCTGAAAATAAAGGTGATTCCATATCATAGCTGAGTCCTCAGCAGAAACTGCTCCACCTCGAATCCTTGGGGGATATCTCCTTTACGATCTCCTGGTGACTTTTAAAACTTGCCAAGGACACTCCGAGCATCTGCTGGTTGGCCTAGCATCATAGTGTTGTGTTTGTGGCCTTTATTTCTTCACTCCACTGAACTGCAGCAGCCAGTTGCCGAAGTAAGTGCATGAAATTGTTTGTCTTTCAGCCCGAGCAGAGTACTTAGGACAGACAGCAGTGAGAGGAACTCGTGCTTGCTGCTACAAGGATGAGATTCGTGTAAAACGCCGGTGCTGTCAAGGATGAGCAGTGCTGAATTTGTTCATCCAGTTTGGGAAAAGTGAGAGTGCCATTCCCAGAATCCTTCTGGCTACTTCTCTCCCAGCAGTTCAACCTCTTCCCAGAGACAGAACTGAAATCTCTCCCTTCTTCACACTCAGCTACTGACAGAGAGAGTAGGGGGAAGGGACATACTTTTCTCAGGTAGCAAAATGCTGCATGCTGCAATAACTGGAGTTCATGACCACAACAGACAGCTCAACCTGAGAGCAATCCATATGCTGAGCTGCTCCTGCCTGAAAGCTTCTAAGGCAACGTTTCAGTGTGATATTACAATTCTCACAAACACTTTAAAGGCAAAAGTCAGCTTTCAAATTCCTTCCAGTGAAAAGTTTGACCAGCTAAGTCCTCAAAGGTAGATGATAAATGTATGAAAATCTATGAAAATACAAGTTAGGCCATATTTAATTCTGAGTTCTTATCTCCATTTGACTTATGTGATTTCACCAGACTGAACAGGGATTGGGTAATTGTTGCAATGTCAGATTGCTATTAAATGATATTTTCTATGCTCTGGAATACTGTGCTGGGACACGTACTGTTTGCTATCAGCCTAAATAACAATGTTGGGCTACACACCTAACTTACATCAGGTTGCTTTTAGGGATTGGAAGTATGTTTTGGGAAAAAAAAGTAAAATATATATGAATATGTATGAATGTACATGTCTGGCTATATTTTATATTTTAAAAAGTGCATTCTCCCATTTCTCCAAATAATCTACGAGTAGAAAGATTTAATTCATTGGACAGATTATTGAGTAGATTATATTACTGGACAGATTCAGTTTGTTTGACTACAGGTAGATCAACGCAGGAAAGAAAATGGGCAGATACAAAAGCATTTAGACTAGAGATTATTCAGTTGTTTAGAATGTTTTTGAGGTACTTCATCATATTAGACAATTCATTCAATTCATAAAAGATGTGCTGTCACTCTGATGAGAGCTGAGCAGATTATTGTCAATGAATTTAACCTCTTTGGATCAACAATTTTCTGTGGAAAGATTATTGAATTTATCTGCTTAATTTTACACAGAGATGGGTGTTTTTTGGTCTTTTATTTTTTTACCCTCTTTTACTGGAACTATGCTATGAGGAAAACATTATGAATATTTTACACCTGTGTAAAATTAGACCTGTATTAGTTGCAGTTTTTCCATGTATGAAATCTGGGTTTGATTATTTTTTGTTTTAGTTTCTTTTGTGAACAGATGTGTGACTGAGAAGAGCAAAGAACAGAAATTGTAATTCAAATAGTTAGCATCTGCCTGGACAGCAAGGATTTTACATGGCATGTCATTTCTAAAACCAGTAAGTCAGTGCTGGTTTTTATGGCTGGGTTTTAGACTTCAGACTTATTTTCTTTTCAACACCTGCACAATCTAAACCTTTAGGGGAAGTCAAAGCTCTATGTTTCTCTCAACCCCATTTTAGGCTTCCAGACTGCGGTGGTGTGGAAAGAGGATGCCCCAAATGTGGAAAATAGCATGTGCAGTTTATGACCACTCTGATATATTTGAATATACAACGTAAAAAATGATGCTCAGTTTAAGCAGAGACATGCAGATTTTCTTGGCAACCACAAAAGGAATAAAAAAAAGTGCAAGAAAGTGTTTAGTTGTTTTTTTTTTTAATTTGAGCCAATATTAGAACATATCATATGGCATTCATTCTCTTGCGCTTGAGACATCAAGTAAGAAACTAAAGATCAAAATGGATTTTTAAAAGGTATCATTTTCAGTCAAAGGGACAGTGCTATTCCTTTTCATTTCTTCCCCAAAAAATCTTGCTAATAGGAAATTAGCTCATTTTTTCTCTCTCTTCTCATTTCAAGTTTTTTAATTAGCATTCTGCATACTTGTTAGATTTTCTTCTGGAACTGCTTGTTAGAGAGTGTTTCTTTCTGCCCTATCTCAAAAACTGTGCTTTCTGCTGTTTCTAATGTGTCTAATATCACTTTAGACACATTTCTAATGTGTCTAATATCACTTCAAGTTTGTGTTCTGTTCGTCTTTCCTTCAGCATATTTGCCATGTGCTTTGGTTTTCTGTATTGGCTTTTAAGTATGTTTGTCCAAGTGATTATGTGATAGACCTTTACCTTTCCTCTTAATTATTGTAATTTTTTTGTGTGTGTATGAAATGGTGCTTTACAACAGTTTTATATTTGTTCATTTAGAGCACTGGAGAGAGCTTACATGTGCCATATGAGGCAATCTACAAAAGAGAGAAATACAACTAAACAGGTGGGGATGAATGAATGTGAAAGATTTCTTAAACTCAGAATTTTGAGAACCAAAACTTCATCTGGAACTGAATTGCTACTATGTGCATGCATATATCTGGGGCAGATTTTCTTCTTTAGCCTAGCTCATTTGAATACCTGAGGGCAAGATAAGAAAAAAGAAAATACCAAGTATTTGTTGTCAAGATTGCAGCAAAGAGAGACAGAAAGAGGACAGCTGCAGGGAAGAAACCAGGAAGAAGATGGATTTGTATAGGAGTGTCTACTTTACAGCTGAAAGTGTTATGCCAGGACCATATAAAAAATAAAAATCATGAATTAGAAACATAGTAGGGAACAAAGATTGGGAAGTATTACAAAATGAAGAACCTACTCCTTTTGCTTTTATTTAACTGAAAAGGAAGAGTAATAATTTCACCAAGTCAACTTTTTCATTTCTCTAGAAGATTGCTATGCTGTTTTATCTGGGATTGTGATAGAAGGCACATTTTATATTCCCTTTATATTTTGGCAGGGAGCTGACACTTTGTTATTTACATGCATTATGTGGTTATGTTTCATTACACTGTATAATAATATGACACAGCTAAATGACCAAGTCCCCAGTGAACATTTTAAGCAGTACACATCCCAGGACTGCAGTAAACATGCTAAATTACAAATTCATGGACTGGTGAATACGGCCATTCAGCAATATAGGAATAGCTCATCTTAATAGACAGTGTGTTCTGTTGAAAGGGCATGGGCAATAGGATAGTGGTTTATTTATTTATTTACTTAAGGACTGAGATTAGAAGCCTTCAAGGAAAGAGTATGCAAATTTATTTATAGCACAACCAGAGGAAGTTTGGAGCTGTAAAAAGTTATTCAGAGTGGGAAAAAAATCTACAGACTTTAATGATATTTTCACCACTATTTTCTACAGTTACTGAAGAAAGGGCAAAGGTACTCACAGATTAATTGCAAATTAAAGGCAAGATTTAGTGATGAAATGTTAGATTTTATTAGCAACTGATTACTCCAAAAGCTCAGTCAATTAAAAATAACAGCCTCAGGAGGCTACACATGAGTTGTGAACTTGGTCCCTCTCTCTCTACCTATTATCTTCTTTGTCATCTTCTCATGCCCTAATGCCTGCATGATGTCACAGCATTTTATTTTTTGATGTAAGAAATGTCACTTTTATTCCTGACTTTTGCTAAGAACTGTAAAAAGAAATGTGGCTGATGAAAAAATGAGATAAAAACAAAAGGCAAAATCTACTATTTTTTCCCTTTCAGTTCTTTTGTCTGAAAGAAGAGCTAAGGCTAAGAGAGAAGGTTAAAGGAATGAGGATAGTGTGGGGTTTGAGAGGGGGGGTAGGATACAATCATCAGCTAGAGAACAAAATAAGAATAACAAATAATTCCCAACATTTTACTTAAAATACACTTTGTTTTAAGATTTCTGATTATTATTCCCCATGCTGGAAGGGGAAAACAAAGCTAGGTTAGATGGGACTCAGGGCAACCTGGTCTAATGGTCCATGTTAGTGGATATGGATCTGGTTGATCTTCAAGGTCCCTTCCAACTCAAACCATTCAATGATTCTATTCTATGAATCTGTTTATCTAAAGCTACTATTGATTCTGGATGATTATTCTATAAAAAGATTTAATATCCATCTTTCCCACAAGAGTATGTTTTGCTTTTCTATATAGGCTGTGCTCCTTGAATTCTCTCCCAGATACTGAATGCCTCCTCTGTAGTCAAGGATCACACTAATCATCTGTCAATCTCTCGCTCTGTAAGATTTTCTAGCTGCTGAGTCCCTTGAAGCTAAAATGATCCCAGCCTATACATGCACATCCTCGAGCTAACAACTTCATGCCTCACAGTTATAATGAAAGGAGAACAAATTATTCTAGAAGCCCATAATGAAGGTAATATAGTGCAGACTGTTGAAAATAGTGAAGTGAAAGTGATAAGATTTTCTTCAGAAAAGTGAACCAAGAAAATCTTTGTTTTGCATGAATTCTTTGGGATTATATAAAGACAGAAGATTGCAGAGTTAAAACCATATGTATTTAGGCAAAAATAACTTAATTACTGTAGGTTAACTGAGAGCTGGCTCAGAAATCTAAGAAGTTATGAAAACACCATAGTAACAGGAAAGTATATGCAGTAAAGGACAATATATCTTTAAGATCAGAGAAGTTATATTCTGCATGCAGAATGGCTTAGCAGAATGGGAGCAGTCTGGATGGAAATGTATGATAGAGAAGGTACAAACTATTCTATAAGGAAATAGATAAAAACGTGCAAACCGGTGTGGAAAGAGACAGGTCAGGAAAAGTTTGTATCCATAACAGTTTCTCTTAAAGAGGCACATCATTAATCATGAAGACTTCAATTAGCTTGGCACAGACTGGAATAGAAATTGTGAAATGACCATGGAAAGTTATTTCTGGAAGTAAAATGGAGCTATTTCTTTTCAAATCTGCTGAGCGATCAAGCAGGCCAGACATATATTTGGATGCATCCCCAAGAAAATAAATATATGTGATTAATGACACAAAAGTTGGTAAGATTTGGTTCATGTGATTGTAGAGCAACAGTAACAAATTTTAGAGAGTTAAGAGAATATTCATAAGGCTAGGAGAACAAAAATATTGAACTTTAAAATGGTACCATTTGAAGAATATGAAATATATTGAGAATAAGGTACAAAATATTAAAAAAATTGCTAAATCCATGTAACAGAAAAGGAAACTACTTATGATAAAAAGAGAAAAGATAAAAATCTATTCACAATTGTACAACAATAAAAAACAATACCTGGGGAGATTCCCAGGTGGTATAAATATAACTTCATTTTTTTGGCCTTTTTACACCAGCTAGAGATGGTAGAATGTTTAAAGTAAGATTAAGGTATGAAAAAAAATCAAACATAAAGGAGATTTGTAAGTCAAATGATGCACAGAGAAGATTATACTAGGAAAAAAAAAGTGATAGAAGAAAGAAATTAGACTAGCTACAATGAAATACACATACCTCTAAAGCAATTTCACTATGAGGAAAAGCTTTTATTTTCACAAATACACAAAACAGACATTTCTTTCTGTTTATGATTCCTGCTGGTTTTATTTGTAATTCCACCATGAATTAGAAAGCTCAGATCATAATAAGGTACATGTAGACAATTTAAAGCAATGTCTTCATGTAAAGCATATTAGACAGAAAAAATTGCTATTAGTTTTTATGCCCTGTGTGTCTGTTGACTAAAACAACAACATAAATTTGGTCGAAATGAACGTGATGTATCGTACAGTTCACAAATACAACAAGAACTGTAGGAGATCTTTAAGCTATTTAAAGAATTTCATGGACTTTAAAAGCCATTCTCTGTGAATCATGCTGTCTTTACAAACACCCAAATTATTTTTTTAGAGGGTGACAAGCTGAAAAACTCCATATAAACCCAATGTATTAATGTTTCTGTGATATTTTGCAGGAAAACTAAGAAAAGTTTTCCCCATTCAAATAGCATACAGTTTAGCACAGAGTTATAAACAAAATGAGAGTGAGTGCTTTACTGTGATGTAGAGCTCTATGCTATGAGAAAACTGCTGAGAATGTGAGTAAAAACTAAAGCAGTAACTAAACATTAATTTACTTTGAAAAGCCAGAATTGCTTATGAGGTAAGAGCACCCAAACAAATGAGAAAAAGGTGGGGTTTTCACTTCAAAGGTCAAAAAGAAACCTGAGAGTATCAGAGTCTGTTCCACCGGAAACTAATACTTTGTCATGACCAAAATGAAAGAGTTGCAAGGCTGACTGAAACTCAGCTGTGTCTCAAAAATGATTTCAGCAAAAATATTCAGGAGACTGTAATTTAAAATAAGAAAAAAGCAACATTATAAAAGAGAAGTTATTGAAGAAAAAAATGTATTTGTTTTTATATACAATCGTGGGAAAGGTGAAAATTTCTGCATAATCTCTAAAAAAATTTATAAATTGAAAGCTGTTAGGAGTTTCAAAGTCTATACATGTTGTAACCTAGGTAAGAGCACTTCTTAAATGATAGACATGTCCCGATTTCTTTGCTAAATTGTATCCTGCGAAGTACTCATTTGTGGGCAGAATTACATTTTTAGTACAGCTAACACTGAAGAAGGTCATAGAAAGTGTTGGGATGGACAGCAGTGGCTTCTTAACTTGGAGCAGCGCTTGTGGGCCACAGGAAAGAGAGCAGAGAGAGAAAGGAGGTGTCTTCTGTGGAGAGCAGAGATGTCTACCTAGCAGTTTCCAGACACAGAGAGGGCTGTGGTTTTGTCAAGACTTCCAGTGGGATGAGATGTCCTGCCATGTACTGCATTCTTATCTCTTCTTCCCTTTGTGTTATCTCACCATTTTACTCTGCTCCTAAATTTTCCCACTGGCTCAAGAACTATAAACTGTCCTAGATAAATATGTGAAAAGTTAAAAAATACCATGAATTAGTAAAAAAAAAACCCTTTCAGAAGTGGAACTTAAGTCTGAAAGTCAAAATACATTCTTCTTCAGTGCTGGAAAGCCTACGATAGTTATGTAGTTGCTGCCTGCTTTTAAAAGAAAGATATTCTGCCTTGCAAGAGAGGATGGGGAGCACGGACTTATGCACACTGAAGCTCTCTCCCACATCACCTGGTAACAGGGCCTGGTGCATCCCAGCTCTCTCAGTTTCCATCCCCAAGCAACCAATTCACAGCTTGGGTGTAAAGCAGCTGGTGTCCACTTAGTTTGCATCTTACAGGGACTCTGGTGGGGCTGGGATCTACATACAGCCTGGCACTTACATTGCAGACATGAATTCTTGCTTTCTTGGTGTTTCTGGTTTTGGATTTAAAATTGTTTACATGTAGGCTTTCTACTTTTTAATTTATGCAGTATGCTTGTATATCAAACAGATTATGAAGATATTCCAGGAGAGCAGATGAGTACAGATTGCAGCTGCCCAGGGGCAGGGCGCCCTCTGAGAGGAGAGACCAGAGCTGCCCTGTACTGAACATGATCAACTGCAGCTGTTTCCAGAAGACCCAGGGCAGGGCATGGCTGGGCCTTGCAGCCAAGGTGGTGGTGACTGAGAAAAAGTACCTAAGGGAAGGCAAAGGATGCCACTGACTCAGAGGAGAAGGGATGAAACCAGTGAGAAACAGCAGTGTGAACATGAAAGTCAGAGAAGGAGGATGAGCAGCTGGTGCTCCAGGTTCCATAGCAGATATCCCCATTGCAGCCCTTGGACAGGGTTATTCCAGACAAGATGGGCTTTCCTTGAAAGAACTGCAATCCCTGAGGAGGTCATGCTGGAGAAGAGGGAAGGTATGGAAGGAAGAAGGAGCAGATAGAGCAGCAACAATTACATGCTGACCAAAGAGCCTCCTGCCCTCATCCTCTTTGCGCTGCTGGGGCAGACACAGGAATGGAAGAGTGCACTTGAACCTGGGAGAAGCAGGAGGAGAGACTTAAATGTTTGTCTTCATTTCTCACTATCTGCATCTGGTTTAATTGAATATAAATTAATGCTAATTTGCCTTACATCAACTCAGTTTCACTCACAGTAGCAATTGGCAAGTGCTCGTCCTGTCTTGACCCGTAAGCTTTCTTCTTCTCATTTTGTCCTGTCATGGAAAGAGAGTGAGTGAGCAGGTTGGTGAGAGTTTACCAAGACTAACAACCATGACTTTGAAAAACTAAATGAGGAAATTGAAGCTGAAATTCAAAATGAGAGAGAAATAGTATCTAAAAAATCACAGAGAAGTTCAAGACAGAATATCCCACAGAAATGCAGGACTTTTCCACCCTGGTTTACTGAGCAATTGGCAGTCCTGCTACAAAGGTCTGCAATTGACTTAGAGGAGAAAGGGAAAGGAAGGGTCTTCTGCCTCTCCATCAGCAATGCCTTCCTGCTCTCCAGGATAAGGTGAGATAGAGGGAACAGAGCCTATTCTTTTCCCTGGATGCTTTCCAGCTGTGATAATCAGTTTTTTCTCTGTTCAACACCTTAATATGGCAAAATTACTGCAAAAGATTTGTTGTGTGTAGTGGCAAGAAACATAAACATTCAAATGCAAATTGAATAATTCTGATCTTACTTAGATCAACCTCTATTCTCCATTACTAGTTTCTGATAGTGTTACACACAAAAGTTTTCAGTTCATAAAAACACCAAAAGAGTCAAAATTATGACTGAAAATTTTCACCCTTCAGAAACTGTCACAATACAAATAATGCTGTAACAAAGCTACAAAAGTCTAGAAGATGTTTTAACTCATATATACTTAGAGTTTAAACAGAACAGTAAGAAAGATTGGCAAAATCAGATTATATAATATCCTTGATAATGAGGATTTTTGAAACCTTTACCTTTTAATTTGGCAATCTACACAGTGTCTTAAAGTGTCAGAATGGAGTGTCATTAAAAAGTGTCTGGATTAGGCTTACCTATAGAATGCAGTGTGATGGAAGAAAGATATATGCAATAAATAGAGGAAAAACCCCCAGGCACAGAGCAAAGTTGTGTGAAGAGAAAACTGGGCACACATAGAAGTGCACATATACAATACAATATTCCTATATCTGTGTTTACTCTCAAGGGGTATTCTTCTGAAAAATAAATTACAGCAGTAGGTGAAAAGCCTACAAGGGAAGCAGATAGATGAACAGTGCCGCAGAATTCTGTCTCCTGTACAAAGGGAAAGTATACATCATAGTTACTGTCAGAGTTGACTGTTTTAAAGAATTGAGAGCAAGTGCAACTGCTGGGCTTAAAAAAGAGTAATAACAACTGTCTTAGTGACACTGCAGCTTGTAAGCTGCTGTGACGTTAGGTTGGTGGACAGAAAAAGAGCTAGCATATCATCCATAAATCATGGAGCCTAAGCAGAGATACAGTTCCTCGCCTTTTCAACCATCCAGGAAATCAACCTGGATTTTCAGTAGTACAAATGAGAAATACTGCACAAGGGCAGCCACAGAATCCCAAGTTTGTACAAGATAGATTGATAGAGTGTCTTCAACTTCAATGTGCCAGTTTGTACTTAGATAAGGAAACTCATAAACTGTCTTTTAAATATCAGTTCCATTGCATATGTTATGTAGGTTAAATAATTTTTCCACATTTTGGATTTATACATTCATCTAGTTACCTTTTTCTGTAATGTCACTGAACATGCTAGTAGAGGTGACTAGGAGCAGGTTGTACATTCATCTTGGTCTTACAGGCCCTCAGTAATAGTGAAAAAAAATTAGGAGGGTACAAACTCAAAAGATGTGTAAAACCTGTGAGACTACAGGCCCTTTCAACATGTGTTTAAAGGTTGCATTTAGCAGATACAAATTTTAAATAAGCAGATGGTCTCCAACAACCAGTACACTAAAGATATTGCACTAATGTGCATAAATCAGTAGGAAATGCAAATGTATTAAAAAACATACACAGAACAAGTCAGAAAAATGTAATCATATATTTTAAAGGCTTTCTATCAAATCTAGAGCTTGGAAAAATTGTGCTCTTTCCTGCTCCCTGTAAACAAAGTGTCATGCAGTGCAACCCTCAAAACCTCACAAGTATTTTTTATTTCCCAATATAGCCTTGTACCTCCACTGTCAAAGGAAAGAATAAATCACTGTTTAAAGTCTTACCTCTCTGACATTCCTGGTTTAGACTGAAATAGGTATGCTGAGTTGATCTTTTGAGAATTGAAAGAATCCTTCACCTCAAGTTTTCTTTTGGCTTAATGAAACAAGGTTACAGAGCAGAGGTTTCTTTACTTTTGTATGTTCTGCTTTCAGGTTTGGGTTGCCTTTGTTTTTTTTTTATGCTTCATGCATAGCACATGGCAGCAAAGGAAGATATAGCATTTATCAGAGATAAATATATTCCATAAAAAAGAATATATGGAAAAAAGAAACATTTGTAAGTAATGAAGCATCTTTATAGACTCTCTGCAGTAGACAGATACATTTCAAATCTGCCAAAGACATTATTCCCTACTGAAAAAATTGGCAAAAATCTTGTTGACTTCTAGGCAACGACAATTCTTCTAGATAAAGACTTTAGGATATTGCCCTATGTGAACTATGTAGGATGTTAAATAAGGCTGATAGGCGGGTTTGTGCTTAAGGCTTTATTTCCAATGTGTATTTGCATATTCGATTGTCTGCATTGATTAATTGGACTTTGGCCCAATTATCTGAGCAGCACAGTATCTTCTTCAATCCTTCTTCCACTTGTACTGAAACACATAAATAAATTTTGTGCATGTTACTAAGTGCTCATCTTATTCCATGTGTTATACTTTAACAGGCTTTCCTGCAAACTTTTTCTCTAACCCTGATACAAAATAAAATTTTTCCAGAACCTCAGATTCTTCATTTGTGAAGAACTGGACAATTGAATCCACATGTTATAGGCCCTGAAGTGGAAAATAGTGAATAAAAGCAAAAATTTTTGCTTTAAAATTCTAGTTTTAAAAAAACTAAATCGAGACAAAAACAAAATTAAACTAAAGCAAAATGAATACTTTTTTTGTTTGTTTTGTGTACTGATTTCCACTCATCTTTCCGTGATACTCATATGTTATTTCCCTGTTTTCTCTTTTCTAAAAGTAGGTATTTTGAAAACTATGATGCTTAAATTGTAAATCATTGCCTGTATGTGAAGTCATAGGTACAGTAAAAGACTGGGAAAAACAGTTCCTTAGCTAAACCTAATTCAAACTTTGCTTCATTAATAGCCCACAAGCATTCAACTTACTGTCCTTGCACCTGATGTACCATAAGATGATAAACCATCAAATTGTTGGATAATTAACCCAGAAATTTATATATACTTCCTAAAATACATGCAACATTGCATTGTATTGTGTACAAACATTGTAAAAAAAAATTGGCAGAGAAGTTCTGGTTGTTCTACAAGCTGTTTTTCTCTTATAATAATTACAAGATTCTGAACATGCTCTTGGTGGTTTAGTTTGCTTCATTTCATGAACCTGTGTAAACTACAGTACCCAAAGGTCCTCTTGTTATAGTGTACTATTTATCTGTTCGGTTCCATCAAGGTTTCTTCTGTGCAGGCAAGACATATAACACAGGTAGGATAGAGTGAATGTGCCACAAGAGAAAACTTTAGGATAGAGTTCCCAAATGCCACAAAAAGGTAAGAAGTGGCTGGTGAGGTACTCAGAATGGGAGGTATTCTAGTTGTTGGGGGAAAAAAGGTATTTCCTCTGGTTAAAAAATAAATAAAATGTTTCAACATTCAAACAAGCTTCGATGTCAGCTCAGCAAATAGCATTCAAAGATTGGTTTACAGAGGTTCAGATGTTACCATAGAGAGAAAGAGCAAGAGACACACATACACACATAAAAATATGTCATATCTGTATATTCTACCCAAAACCTCCAAAAGGCCAGCCTTTTTAAAAAAAAAAAAAAAAAAATTAGGGACCTGAAGTTGACCATCACCATTCATCATTTAGTTCTTCCAGATATAAATGTATCCCTACAGTTTTTAAAACATGTATCGCTTTCCTTACTATAACTCATTTTATGTGCAAAGACTTATTCCAACTTATCCCATATGCAAATACCATGAACTGCAGCTCATTCTTCCACTGAAGTAGTTGAGGTCAAAATAGTTTAATAGTTACCTTTATCAATCAGCTATCAGGTTGTGACTGCTTAATAACCTGACAATAGACCTTTTACAGAACAACTACAGTAATTTCACGACTATAAGGCGCACCCTTTTGACTAAAATTTTCCCTGGAACCCGGAAGTGCGCCTTATAGTCCGGTGCGCCTTATCTGATGGACAAAGTTCAAAAAAATTGCCTACCCGGAAGTGCAAGCTGCGAGCCACGGCGGGAGCCGGCAGGGCCATGGCTGCCAGGTGGAGGTGGGGCGGAGCAGGGGTGGGCAAGCCCCGGCCCTGTGCAGGCGGAGCCGCCCCTCCAGAGGCACGCCCCGGCCCTGTGGAGGCGGAGCCGCCCCTCCAGAGGCACGCCCAGGCCCCGTGCAGGCGGAGCCGCCCCTACACAGGCACGCCCCGGCCCTGTGGAGGCGGAGCCGTCCCTCCAGAGGCACACCCCGGCCCCGTGCAGGCGGAGCTGCCCCTACACAGGCACGCCCCGGCCCTGTGGAGGCGGAGCCGTCCCTCCAGAGGCACACCCCGGCCCCGTGCAGGCGGGATGGCCCCTCTAGAAGCACCCCCCGGCCCCGTGCAGGCGAAGCCGCCCATCCAGAGGCACCCCCCGGCCCCGTGGAGGTGGAGCCACCCCTCCACAGGCACCCCCCCGGCCCCATGGAGGTGGAGCTGCCCCTCCACAGGCACCCCCCGGCCCCGTGCAAGCGGAGCCGCCCCTCCACAGGCACCCTCCAGCCCCGTGGAGGCGGAGCCGCCCCTCCACAGGCACCCACCGGCCCCGTGGAGGCGGAGCCGTCCCTCCAGAGGCACCCCCTAGCCCCGTGCAAGCGGGACGGCCCCTCTAGAGGCACCCCCCGGCCCCGTGCAAGCAGGACGGCCCCTCCACAAGCACCCCCCGGCCTCGTGGAGGTGGAGCCGCCCCTCCACAGGCACCCCCTGGCCCCGTGGAAGCGGAGCCGCCCCTCCACAGGCACCCACCGGCCTCGTGGAGGTGGAACCACCCCTGCACAGGCACCCACCGGCCCCATGGAGGTGGAGCCGCCCCTCCACAGGCACCCACCGGCCCCGTGGAGGCGGAGCCGCCCCTACACAGGCACGCCCCGGCCCCGTGCAGGCGGAGCCGTCCCTCCAGAGGCACCCCCCCAGCCCCGTGCAGGCGGAGCCGCCCCTCCACAGGCACCCCCTGGCCCCGTGCAGGCAGCACGGAGGGGCGGCGGCCATAGCCCGGCCCCGGATAGGCAGCATGGAGGGGCGGCGGCCATAGCCCGGCCCCGGAGAGGCAGCACGGAGGGGCGGCGGCCATAGCCCGGCCCCGGAGAGGCAGCACGGAGGGGCAGCGGCCGTAGCCCGGCCCCGGAGAGGCAGCACGGAGGGGCAGCGGCCGTAGCCCGGCCCCGGAGAGGCAGCACGGAGGGGTGGCGGCCATGCCCCGGCCCCGCCGGATGCAGGCAGGCCTGGGGCCCCGCGGCACCGCCCCTGCCAGGTACAGGCGGGCCCGGGGGCCAATGACTGCCAGGTTGAGGCGGGGCCTCGGCCAGCAACCGCACGGAGGGAGCTGGGGGCGGAGCCTCGCTGCAAAAAAAAAGTGCGCCCTATAGTCCGGTGCGCCTTATCTGATCTACAAAGTTGCGAATTTTGCCAACTCCCGGCGGGTGCGCCTTATAGTCCGGTGCGCCTTATGGTTGTGAAATTACTGTAATTTTCATTTTCTTCTTTATCTAAAAGAGAGAATACAGATTATGGTCAGCTGTGATCATCTTAAAATTGTATTATAAACTTTATATTACCTCTCATATGCAAAGGGCAATTCCCTCAAACTTGTAACTTACTTGAAAAACAAATACCAACATTATAATTTCAGGAGTCTTTTTTATATTTGTTTCATGAGGACATATTTAGTACATTTTCCTTATATTTGTTGGGGTTTTTTCCTCCTTTTTTTTTTTCAGGGTTGAGGATGAATAACACAAATTGAATGTATTAAGTTTTTTAGGTTCATCCTTCTTTTAGAGACACAGTCACAAAATAAAACTCCCGTCTCACTGACACATAAAACGACTACATGACCTCAGTGAGAAAATGTTTGAATTATTTATCATTTTTAAACTGAAATGACAATTATTGTACATACAAGAATGTATATCACCAAAGAGCACTCTTTTTAAATTGCCTCCTGATTATTCACACAAGTTTAGGAAAAATGAGTATGTACTGGTTATAAATTATTAATTTTATTTTAAAATAAATTAACCAAATAAACACTTACTATATAACATAACATAACTATTATATAATTTTCCCCCCTCCAATAATGAATTGAGAATTGTGTTTTATGGGAAAGAAATAAGAGAGCAGTCTCCACAGAAAGGAATCCGTTATTACATTTGCTAAGTTCTCTTTCCAGGTTGTGTTATCACCAATTTTATGTTGCAGCTGGGAATGACATTAAATATAGCAAAATACATTTTGCCTGCAAAGAAGCTCATGAAATTTCCCATGTTGGCTGTGGTAGATTTCATCAGCTCATGAATGGGAAAGCAAATCAAAGAAAATCTCTCAGGCTCAGGGTTGTAACCCAAGCTTTTCTTTTTAATCCCACACATAGAGACCTACACTGACATCTCAGATATCCACACTGCTCCTTCTTAAGATGATGCAAATTATATGTGCACATCTTCGGCTGGTGTCAGCACCCTGTGAGCATTAGCTCTAAATGGAGCAAAGAGAATGTTCTGAAATACTCCATGGATTAAATGGTGGTTCCAGTGAAGCCAGCAGGATCTTCAACTTTGGCTTCCACACAACTGAGATTTTATTCCAGTTCTTTTAGATGTGGACTACTGCTTCTGTTGTATTTTTTTTAAAAATTATTTACCTTGAAGTAAGTACTTGGGAAAGATGACACCCTTGTTCTCTCAGAGATTGATTCTTATTCCATTAGCCTCAGACTTATTTCAGCAAGAAAAACCTTCCTCATGTTAACATACCAGTATGCACTAGGCTTCTGCAAGAATAACTTCTGAGAGTTCGATCCTCATATCTTTTCAGCTTTTTCCTTTTATTTTTCCCTCCCAATGCAACTATCATATGTTTGGGCAGGTGAATGCTATAGCTCAAAGACTGCAGCAAATTTCTGAGAAAGAACAGCTTAGGATGCTTACCCAAATGTAACTCTGATTGGATTGCTATGAGACTTATTCTAGGTTTAGAACTAAATAAACTAGATAGCTTTGTCATGTGATATTAATGTCTCTGGTGACTTTTTTCTGTAACCAACAGGCTAAAAGCTCCTTATGTTTCTGAGTCCTTAAGGAACTTTAAATAGGCATTAGTATTGAAAGACGAAAAGCACATTATTTTAAAATTTTTACACTTTTGTATAATTCATGATGGTTGTGTTAGAGGTTCAGAGCTCCCTAACTTGGATATATTAACTAATACAGGAGCTATTCCTACCAAATTTATATCAAATGCTGGCTAGCATTCATGTTGCAAAATTGAATCCTTTGGTGCTTCCTCAAGGCTTGTCCTCATAATATTGATTTAGTTTATGGAACTTAAATCACACAGAACAACATGTTTTCTTCACAACTCTTCTGTACTTATGGTACTTCTACATAATTTCTGTGAGTTAATACAAATGGTTTTATACTTACCTCAGGTCTTCTTATCTTCCATTGACATACCAACTTCCTATGCTCAAGTACAATTATATTATAATACATAAAGCACAGACCAAGACTTGAATATCTGCAACTCTTTTCTGACAACATGACAATTTTATGGTACATAATGCAACTCAGCAGTCAAGTATTCCACTCTGCCTACTGGCAACACATAAGGAAGGAGAAATCACAGGAGGGACTGTCCTGGAACTTATTTTCCACTCTGAAAATATGCAAAAAAGGGAATATTTATAGACTTTATTTCATGACATGACAGTTCCTATTTCAGTATGAAGGAACATGTCCCCCGCAGAAAATATTTAGTTTTCTGTCTCAAATACTATTTCATGCTTGAAAGATCCTTGTAAAGTCTTAGTCCATTTATGTGCAGGTTTCCACTGTCCTGTTTGTCACTGTCCTGACCTCTGTTGCAACTGCTGGAACAAATATTGCCAACAAGAGCCAAAGAATAATTAAACCGTATGGTATGGTACTCATGATCACATTTGTTACATGACTAATTCAGGAAACTTGACATGATTGACAGCCTAACAATATGAAGTATAAGTGATATTTTTTAAGGTACTCTTCATTTATATAGTTTGTATAGACACCTTATTTCCCTTAAGCTGTTTCAAAGAATTGAAACAATGCTCAATGGAAAGAAAGAAGGAGTGCAATTAGAAATGCATGAAGGTTAAAACTGGTAAGTATTGACCTTTTCTACAGGCCTGTTCTATAATCAATATACTTTCCTTTTGATTTTACTTTTGGGTCAGATAGATGTAACGTCTTGTGACATCAAATGTTATAATCTCGATATCCACTGGATTTCAGTAGACATTTTATTGTCAGTGACTCAATATCCTGTGGTGATCCTGAAATGCCTTGCCTAAATCTAGAAATGTGGACATGATTTCAAGACTCCATCTTTGAAAGACACAAAATATTTATGCCATATATAGCAATAGACTTTACCAGGACCAGAAAAAGCCAGAATCACCGATCAGTAGAATGAAAGAGCTTTTACAAATACCTATCTTTAAAACAGAGTGTCACAGAGCAAACTGGAAGTAAAGTCTGGTAAGGGAAATATGAATAAACTTAAAGAGCAAAAAATTGACACTTAAAATATGCAATAAAAAAAGTTTGAAGTAAAAGTTGCTATGGGACTATATATACTAAGAAAATTTATAGTAATCCTTGTATGTTAAAATAAAGGCAAGGGCCATGCAGTGACATAATCTGGTTGAATTTCAAGAGATGCAACTGGAGATTGGATTTTGAATGCCATAGACTGTGATCTTACACAAAATTTGCTGCTAAGAGAAAAACTGAAATTGTCCCTCCATAATGAATTTCTCTTCCCAATGCAAAGTTGACAAAGGGTAGCAACAGAAAATATCTCATTTATTATCCATATATTGTGATAGACTTTGAGTGTCTTCATTAACTTCCTGTCCACCTTGGTAAAAGATGTTGAATGATCCAGGATGGTAGAGTCTAAAACTCTGGAAACATTTGTAATAAAAATTTGAGATCAACTAGGGCTTTGTGCTTTTTGAAAAGGAATTTGCAGTTAGTTGCCTTTAAATAAAAAAGGCCAAATACCCACTTCATAGATTAGTTATTCATAAAACTCCCTGTCTCCACCCCATTTCTTATGAATTCTACCCTTCTACCAAGCAAAAACAAATTAATGATTGCAGAAAGTCTGGCACACCCACAATAAAGCTTTCCTCTAAGATGTGCAGTTGGACCCATTGCTTGTTTGAAATATATTTTAGCTGGCAGTCTTGTAAGAAGTCAGCTTTCTGAGCAGAAAATGCAGAAACCACTTTTGATGCCATCATTAGTCAGGCCTGTTATTTAGAATGCCTAAACATTTTTTTAAAGTGATTGAAGACAATGACATTTTAAATGCAATATCCCGACACTCTGCTAATGTGTTCTTAGACATCTATTTTATCATGAGCGTATTTGGGCCACATGAACAAGATTTTTTTAAGGAATCATCTAAAAATTACTATGCAGCAAGTCTGTTCTCCCTGCACTTGGTATGTATCACACATAACAAGTTCAAGTATAAGTGCTGCTGTAACAACTCCTTGAATCTGACACCTGATTTTTTATTATGTTTGATGCATGTTGAATGTAAGAAAGGGGGGTTTGGTCAAGAAATACAATGAGATAGTAGCAGTCATACAGAAATATAACATAATATGGTGTTTTTAAAGTACTATCTCAAAAGACAGTGACCTGGAGAGAAAGCACTAAAGCCGAAGAATAATTTGAAACTTTCATTCCTGCTGTTGGACATAAAGGACAATTAAGAAAATATCTGCAGCACAGACACTTCATGTGTGGTGTATTTCAGTGCAGCAGTATATGAATGACATTGGGAGTCACATTCTGCAGAGACAGAAAAAGTTGTTGATTTGCTGCTAAAGCTGCGCTTGTTTATGCAAGCAAATGACAGTGAAGACTGTCTTATCCTCACCTGGTGAAGTAGTCCAGGTGGCAACCATTCTACCCTTAGCCACCGTGCTACATTCCTTGATACATCCTTTATGCAAAAAGGGCTGTTCCTATCTTCCTGCTTGCTACATTCCTTGATACATCCTTTATGCAAAAAGGGCTGTTCCTATCTTCCTGCTTGCTTCAGGCTGCCCATTTAGTTGTTATATTTCTTACATTTTGTTTAGTACCTTAATTCTAAATCTATATAAAATGTGAGTTTATTCTGGAGTGAAAATGAAGATGCAACAATAACAAAACTGGCAGTTGAATTATATGTTTTAGATTATTGAGTTCTTGTTTTCCTACTTTATATCTGCATTCACTATCTCAGATTTTAATAATTTCATAGCCCAAACCAAGTCCATAGTCAGGTAATTTTGCCCTGCATTTCAGCTTATTTATTGAGCCTCACTGGCAGCTTGAAGGCCTCCGGCCCTCTTAACTTAGTCAACTGTTAATTAATCAGCAGTTAATGAATCACTACTGTTTAAAGCAGCTTTCAGTTCAGACAGTGTTTCTATCCAGAGGCAGTTGGCTTAATCTGCCACAGAAAATTTCATGAGATGATATCAAATGTTCTAAGAGATTGCTTCTGTCTTTGAGCTCTCTTTTGCGCAATTGTTATTGTCTTATATCACCATATACACGTGTGTATTCAATTGTAGTTTTCTGGTAACATTCTCTATAAACTAATATTTCCCATGTTATTCTAATAAAAAGGCTGAAAGAAGCAACCAGAACTTTACATGTGAGGATCTAAACATCAGTTGCATTTTTAGAAAGAGTGGGAAATACATGGGAGGCGCAAAGGCAAACAAAATCACATGGGATTTAAGAGCTCATTTTGCTATGAAAGATAAGACTTTATTTAAACATTCCTTCATTTGTCTTGTGTAATCATATGACAGTACTCAGTTGAACCTAGTAGTACGTAAAAAGTCTATTTTCACTAGGACATCCAGAAAGATATTGCCAGAATTTTTGCGTAGTATTTATGGGCTAGTATTTATGCAAAAAGCTAGCTAATTTTTGATGATGACACTGAAAAGACCCTGGCACCATCCTTCCACTCTCCCTTTATTTATGTACATTGGTAAAATCCCCATGAGGCCTTCTCTTCTTCAGGCTGAGCAGTCAGAGCTCTCTCAGTCTTTCCATCATCATCTCTACCTTTATCTAATTAGAAGAAGCAATGATTTTGTGTTTCTGTCAAATTCACTGATGTGGAAGGTGCAATTGGATCCTGTTAGACAAAGCTTTCCTTTCTCCTGTGAAATGGTCATGGTAATTTGGCTTTAACAGTCTTCAGGTCGCTGAGGGTGCTACCTGAGCAACCCCTCTCCTAACTCTGCTTTTAACTTTACATGTTCTTCAATAATTTCCTATGTGAAACCTAATCGTTTGTAATTACTGCTTCCTTTGTGGGTTAGTTACCCACAGCCCAGGAGCACCCTTGAAGAAATCGATATGTTCCAGCAGGGTTTGTCAGCTGTGTTCCCTGCAGAAAACTGGAGCACCAACTGAACAGCTATTTTCATACTTGTGAACAGTCTTCAGTCAGAAAACACTGATGTTAGTTTTTTGTTATTCTGAATGCTGTGCTCTAGAAAGCACAGGGGCAGGAGAAGAAACAACCTGTAATGCTACGTAGAAAATAAATATCACCCCAGCACCATCTGAAGTTGATTTTTAGGAGTTGTTTGCCTGCTTGAAAAGGCCATTTTCCTTCAATGGACAGTTTCTCCTGCCCAGTCAGGAGAGCTAAGAGAGGTGCAATTGGATATGGAGATGTTTTGGAGAAGTTTAGTGTATTTAGGAGAACACCTTATTGGGAAACATTACTGAGATGCAGTATAAGCATTTGAGACAATATTTTCAAGAGAAACCACTTAACACTTCTTTTTCAGGTGAGTCTTTTTTCACCCAAAGAAATTAAAAATTGTCCTTAGAGATATTCCTCATCAAGATAAATTCAGGAAGATTGAAAATCTGCCTGTAATTACAGACACACTGTTAGTTATTTCCACTCAAAGAACACTCTTAATTTTGTCAACTCCTTGTGTTTAGCTGTTTTACAAAAATTGATCAAGACATCCTCCAAGTGCATCAATCTCTCAGTCCTAATAAAAGGCACATGGTTATAGCATCAAAATGACTGATAGATTTATATATATACAGCTTCTTAGAAATGTGATATCCACATGAAAATTGAAGTCTTTCAATAGATCATAACTTCCCAGGCTTCGTGTTGGACTTAAAGAAGGTAGAACAATTGAGACTCAGAAAAACCAAAGTCAAGACCAATGGAGGTTGATGTGTATCCATGTGTGTGTTAAGCAAAAAGGTTTTATGAAACACAAAGCATTAATTTGCATGACTTTGAGCAGCACCATATAAATCCCTAGACTTAAATATAGCATTTCCATTTTTCGACTTGTGATGCTTTCATTTATGTCTTCTGGACACATATCTCAGCTAAAAATGGAGTTTGGGTGGCTAGTAGCAAGATGGATAGTCTGAGCTAGAAGGAACTGATGATGGTAGTTTGATGGTAGATAGACTGTGTGCCAGGCACTGTGCATTCATGCGGTTGCTCTAAAGCTGCAAGCCTCTTTGAAAGGAAAACATCATTTAAAGGGTGACAGGTGATGAGTATCAGTTGAAGGAGTGGATAATAGTCCTTGGAAATGAAAATAAAACATATAAACAAGATCTGATACTTTACCAAGCATGCAAATTCATTTCTGAAGACAAATAAGTCTGTCAACAGAACAGATTCTTCCCTTTGTCCCTCTTTCAAACTTCGATTTCCTGCTCAGATTTACTAGACGCTTTTAAACTTTATTCCTGTGATGCTATTTTTGCTAGCTCCTTTACAGACTAGAACTGCAATTTTAATAGGTTCTAAAAATGAATCTTTTCATTTTTAGTACACAGAACACTAAATGCAATGCAACAGAAGTTGCACAAAACACATGAACTTTAATACTTCCCCTCTGCATTTAAGAATAGAAGGTGTTCACATTTTTCTTCAAAGACTGTTTGTAAAGCTTTTCTTTAAGTAAATGCTTGATTGTTTTCCCTTCTTTTGTTCCACATAATGGGAATGAGAATTCATAAGATACTTGGGAAAACAATAGTATTTATCACACAGTGGATATTTTAGATCATAACCCTTATGGATAAAGTGCAGGTTTCAGCTAAAATGAAACAGAAGTCTGCAAAATGATGTTAGGGAAATGATAGTGATAATAGAAAACTCTAAATAAAACAACTATTTAAAAAAAATTCCTACAATAAATGATAGAAATATTACTATCGTTTAAAACATGGTCAGTAGGTACAGAAATACTTCTGCTTTTTTGAATAATTTAATTTGGACAAAATCTCTCCCCAAATTCACTACTTTGGAAAAAAAAATGGGCAATTAAAAGTACCATAATGAAATTATCCTTTATGCATTATCCATGCTAATAATATTTCATAATAATTTAGAAAATAAGCATAATCTGATTAAATCAGTATTACAGTAATTCCTTAATATTGGTGTAGTTTACTTGGATTGTTGATTAATTATGGCATTAATACAAAGTACTATGGAGCAGATGCCATCATACACAGCTATATTTGCCAGCCCAGAGCATTATGAGCATGGCTATTCTGCAGTTACAAAAGTATTATTGTTCTCTAGTTTGTATCTACTTCACATAATTCTAATTGTGAGTGTTCAAAATGTTTCTCTGAAACGAAAACTATGTGCTAATAGCCCTACATCTTATAAAATGCTTTCAAACACACAAAGAAGATGAATGAGTATCCAAGAGAGACATTAGATTTTTTTCTACAGTCTAGACCCTGTAGTACAGGTAATAAACAACTTGGACTACTTAATGAAAGTTGCAAAAATTCAAAGCAGCACTTTGAGTTGATCTCACTACGCCATTAACTGGCCAATTTCACAGGTAAAAAATATTTAAAAAAATAAATCTAAGTTAATGTGGCTTCTGCACTAATTCAATTATTTCTTGCTTCAGTAAAAAAAAAAAAAAAGAATATATATATATTTTTTTTTTCTCTAGAAATTCTAGTGTTGCAGAATGATACCTTACATACAAGCTGCTTGGCTGCTCTTAATGTCCTCTGCACTGGAGAGAGACATCCCAGTAAATAATAATGATCAATATTTTCCAATTAGTAAGTCACACCTACTTGTCAAGTAGTAAATCCAAATCAGTAAAACTATGAATTTGTAAATAGGAGCAAAGAAGGAGTTTTCTAAGAAAAAAATGGTCACACTTCCAGATTATGTCCTTAAAATGCAGACACATCACCAGAGAGGCAATTCTGTTAGATCAGTTTAATCACATTACCTTACTGAACCAGTTAGCAGGAGCCATAGCGTGATTTTGAATTGAGAGAAGGTTTACATGATTCCGAGTGTTTAATTAAAACAGATAGTAAATACTCAGCCCTTTGGTTTTCCTGAACTCCTCTGTGTATCCTTATCAGGTACAGCAATGCTGACAAATGGAAATCCTTTGACAGAGGAAAAATATAGGTATTTGGGCAATATACTATGGAATAATTGCAATAAAATAAGAGAATTTTCTTTGAAAGAATGCTTGAATACTTCTTAGCCCTTTCGCATAAATTTAAGTTGAAATTTTACATGATTTTATACATACAATCAAACACTAATGTAATGTAGAATTCAGTAGATAATAATGATCTAAATCAAAATCTTGCTCTGGGCAAGAAAGAATGTATCAAATAGGGAACTAAGAATTTATTTTTAGTTACAATAATATCTTTTCAGTCTAATAATCCAAAACGGTAAAGAAAAATGTAATTAATAGTAGTTAAGATTTCTTTACAAGCAACTTCTCTCCCACCCATTTCTCTGTTGCAATGTTCACTTTTGCAATGTCCTTCTGACAGTCAAAAGCTCAGCCTTTCTCAGCTGCCATAGTGTTAGTAGTGATAATAATTCATCAACAACCTGAGGGCTTTGGAGGAAGGAGCATAAGGATCTTGGTGGAATTTCTTTTCTTTTGGTCTCAGGTTTGTTTCTTCAAGCTTTCTCAGGATATTTTACTTTCCATTGTTCCCCAACTATTTCCGACAGAAAGAGCTGTTTTATTCCATGCAATGATTCCCTAAGCCTGTGGGACTATTACTGCACAAGATACTTTTAAGGTACCATATTTGGAATGATTTCACTACACAATTGTTGTAACAAATTAAACCTGGCTCAAGCTGTGTTGGGCTGGATGAAACCTGAGACCTGTGGCCTTTTACTAGCAAGCAATGGCAGAAAATCATATTTGCTGGGCTAGACCTATCACCAAAGTGAACAGAAATTTACCTCTGATTTTCACCTGATGGGATCTGGCTCAGCACATTCATTCCATGAGGCAAAATGTAAAGGAAACAAAACTGCACTTGTGTTTGCTGAATGTAAAGCAAATGGTTAGATTATGGCAAGTTCAGAGCACAAATGTCAGCTTTCTTTTTATAAACATTCAGTATAATTCACAATGTTAAGAAAAGGCGCTACTTTCATTGGTTGGAGTGTAAAATTGAAAGCATTGAAACACAGCCATAAAACCCTATTTTCTGTCTTGCTACATGGGAGACTTGAAATTGCACACATTGGATAATGTATTCACAGGTAGAATTGGGAGAATGGAGGTAGTAAAACCAAGCCAACTTCCCAAATTCATAATATATTTTGTATTTATCAATCTGGAGATTTTTTCCAAATAGAGCTCTTTTATTATTCATAATGATTTTTTGTTGTCATGTAAAGAAGTGAAAGCTCCTTTTGAGACTGACATCTTTCAAATGTGGAATTAGAAATATTCCTTATTAGCTTGCAGTATATCATTGATGCCACTGTATGCTCTTGTTGTTATTGCCTTGAATTAAACAATTTTAATATCTGTATTTTTCCATGTAGCAGTTTTCCTCATAGTTGCTTACTTTACTCTTTAATGCTTCTTTGTTTCTTAATCTTCGAGATAAATGAAAATGTGAAGAGACCTATAAAAATATGTTTGAGATGAATAGCTACATCTTTCATAAATCTGTTTTTTAATTACAAATGAGCTCAACATAGTAATGCATTTTACTTTAATTACGATTTTGATGACCTTCTTAGAGCTGAAAGCCATTTCTCTTTATTTAATGACATTCATGTGTGTGTTTCAGGAGTTCTGTTGCTAAGTGATTTCCAGGGAAGCTAGTGAAGCAAACTAATGAAGTGTCAGATAATATTTTGTCATGTTTTTATGGAATGGCATTATTGGATCAAGAAAAGACCTTCCTCACATTTGCAAAATCTTCAGGGTTTGAAGGTTTGAGAGAGCATATCAAGCTCAAATTTGAAAAGAAAGCCTCATTTCTTTATTTTACCACATCCAGCTTGTGCATTTGACCATATAGTACATGAGGCTACAGATAGATAAATGCAATTAATTTTTTTTCCCATTACTTTAAAAGGTCCAAAGTATGTTTGAATCTTGCATATCTCTGTTTCTTTTCTTTCTCTTGGGTGCTCACTCTTTTTAAATTAGCAGTACCATTCCTCCTTCCTGCAGCTTTGTTACTGACAGAAGTTAAAGTGCAGTGCATCTGACATATATAGTGTATAAATTCAGCTTGAAGATACGGAACTTGTCAACTTCAGAGTGTGTCTGCAGCAGGTGGAAGTGACACAGCACTGACTTCAGTGCAGCTCTGTCACAACAATGACGGAACTTGGGCTCAACTCCACAAGCAGTTTTAAAACACTGTTTGTAACAGATTTGTTTGTAAGTAATCTCCTTCATAATGGCAGCCCAAAGGAGTGGGATCTTAAAATGGAAATGCTTAAGCAATTCTAGAAGAAAACCGGTGTAGGATTCTCATACTGTGTCATGTTTCAGAGAGGAAAGGAAGCCATATTTACGTACTTTGGGATTGAGGATTTTAAGTTTCAGTTGGAATAAAAAGGATATTAGTAAGCTACAGAGCATCTGGGTACCAATTAAGTATACTATAAAGAAGAGGTAAATGATGTATCCTTTCGTTTCAGATCTTAAAACGCATTTTTAAAAACTGGTTGTTTAAAATGGTTGTTGACGTATTGCTTGTATATGAAAGAAAAGGAAATGTTTTCAAGGATAACTTAGAATCCAGCCTTTACCAGATTTCCATAATTAATAAAATTCTCTGTCCTTTCTTAAAGAAATTAACCACAAGTTGTTTTTTTTACTTTCTTTTTAAGACAATGAAGCCAAAAGCATTGTATAAAACACAAAAGTTAAGATAAATTGATTTCGGGTTTGAGAAATTCAGGGAAAATTACAGTTTGGACACATTCTAATTTAGAAAACATGAATTTTGCAATAGCTTTTCTTTTTCACTCTGACTTTCCTCTAGATCTTCTTTTTCTCACTTAATAAAATGCCACCCCCCATTGATCCTGCTGGACCGAAACCATGTTTGTATTATACATTATTAAAGTAGTTTCAGACTCATGATATACTATGCTTGGGGCTTTGCAGCAGCATTATTTTACTTGAAGTTCCTTAAAAAATACCCAAGGGATTCTAAGGCAGTATTAGCTCCTTTTATAAGGTACTGCATAACCTGTTTAGTTGTATGGCATTAGATTACTAAACAAAATCAAAGGTGGTGGTGCTTCCTACATTCTACTTCAGAGTTACATTTTGTAGGCAGGTTTTTCAGTCCCCACAGAAAAGGTCTAGTTTTTTAGAGATCGTATACATTTATTTATATTAAATTTACCAGTGGGGAAGTCACACAAACGGTGGTCAAAGAGAATAGCTTACTGTTTCTCTGTGAGAGTGTGTACCAAACCTGAAAGTTTCTCAGTTACTCGTGTACCTACAGCCTCAATGTACTCCTGCTGCAACCTCCTCACTCTAATTTTTAAATTACAGTAATTTCACGATTACAAGCCGCACCATTTTGACTAAAATTTTGGTCCGAACCTGAAGAGTGGCTTATAATCAGGTGTTGATTAGGTTCAGAAATTTACTAACCCGGAAGTATGAGCCCGCATGGCCCTGAGCCGATCTGAGCCCTCACGACCCCGGCAGTGGAAAAGCGGGACCGATTGAAACTCGCCCAGCCCCAGCAGAGAGGGGAGGCGGGACCAATCTGAGTCTGCATGGCCCCGGCAGGGAAAAAAGTGGGGCCCATCCCAGCTCGCCCGGCCCCTGCAGGGGAAAAGTGGGACCGATCTGAGCCTGCACGGCCCAGAGCCAAGCCAGTAAACCCTGCCATCCTCTGATTCTGTTACTAAATGGCAACTTTGTAAAAGCTGCACGCGGATCCTTGCTGCGAATGAAAGTGCGGCTTACAATCCGGTGTGGCTTATTTATGGAGGAAAAACGAAACGTTGCCGACACCCCGGAAGTGCAGCTTATAATTGGTGCGGATTGTAATCGTGAAATTACTGTAAGTCCTGTCACTCTTCTCAGGATTGAAATCAAAATATTCTTCATACTTCTGTGTGACAGAAGAGAATAGTTTTCAGCTAGAGAGGAAGGTGATACAAGAAAAGGGCATACATTTAAGTTGCAAAGATTAAAAGGTAAATAAAACTGATACAACACCTGTCTGCGGCGTGATGTGTGGGTACTGCGTGTTTTGTGAGAAGACAGAGCTGTGAAAGGATTGCCTTTTACCTCATTCCCTTTGCCACATGAGCCAGGTGGAGCTCTCCCAAAGAGAAAGTAGGTCTCCTCACAAAAACAACCAAACATCTTGAAGCAGAAAACTGATTTCTGATAAGTTTATTCTGCTCTCTAAAGAGAACAAGAAAGACTGCAAGATAGAGACTGTAATACAAATAAACTGAAGGGCTTTGATAAGGAGGGAGGGAAGGTAGGTGTGTAGCCCTCAGGGGTAGAAAGGCAGATTTTTCCCAGGAGAAAATAGCCAACAACTTCTGGAGGTAGGGAGAAGCCCTGAAGCAATATTCAACCAGTTCCGTAACACTAAGACTTGCTGAATCAAGTGAAGGCAGAGTCCCACCATGCGACAATATGTTGTGCAGGCTGTTGTAAATTCCCTTTGTTCCAAGGTTACACTCTAGCTATCCAAATTTTCATTTCAAAAGCTGTTGTGTACTAGCTGGTTTTCCAGTGTGGAAAATCAAGGGCCTTTTGCTGACTTGTCATATTCAAATTTCAGAAATTTCAATACTGGGGCTTACTAGAGATGTTTCACATTAGGAAGACATTGTTGAAATTCATGGTTTACTTGTACTCAGTTGGCACTGAAAGGTGCAAAACTTAAAATGATGCTAAACATTCATGTTTGAATGCTGTTCTCATCCCTGTGTCAAACAGGAGTGAGCCGAGGAAGAAGGGAACATTTACTGTGAACAAGCTGTTCCTTTGAATAGTGAGAGATGTCAGTGCTGATTTCATATCAGACACAGAGAGTTTTCATCTGTCTGCTAATACTGCTGTCAGTACTGGAAGTCAATATAAGTAGTGATTTTTGGACTTGAAATTCCAGATCTTGCCTGGGACCTGAGCAGAATCATCCTAATTAATTAGTATTTGCAATAATAGTTACACAATTGACTACATTTCACAACTACACTTTATCTGGAGCACACTGACATAACTGTGTCAGTTAACCTTTACTTCTCTCTTCACACTGAAAGTTTAGCAACCCACGTGTTGCCTCCAGATAATAACATAAATGAGTTATAAATACTTTATCAGAATATTTAGCATGATGACCGGGGGCAAAATTTGTTAAATCACTGAATACATCTAGCATCTGAATTTTTCTGCAATGGTGTATTCTGTTCTATAATAAAACAATAAATAAAACTGGGTGGGCTTTGTTAATCAGAGTGTTTATGAATTCCCTGCTCAGGACAGATAAACATTTTATTGCGCATATGAGGACCCATTACACCCACACATAATGAAATAAAGTCATACATCTGACTGAAAGACAGAAAACAATGTAGCACATTACAGTTAGCACATTCTTCTGAAAGGGAATAGTTGGATGACTACATTGTTGTACCCTTCTCTTGTTGCCACTTTCACTTCACACCTTCCCTAAATCAGATTTGCAATAATACCCATTCCATAATATATTTATAGTAATAGAGACATATAATCCAATAAACACTGTGTGTTGTTGTAATCTTCCCTAGTTTCATACGAAATCTTTGTCGAGGATTGCTACAAAACTGTGTTGAGAAGAGTGGTAGGTAAGCAAATGTAAGGTTGTGTTGTGTTTTAACTCTTTTTTCTCCTTTGGAAGTGTTACAATCTTGAAAATCAGAAACTCCAATCCTCTCTTTTCCTGTGACAATCCCCAAAGTTCAGAGAAATCTTGAAGTCCATTAGGACAGACACAGATATTTAATATCAGTTTATTTTTCTCAGTTTTGGCATCTCAGTGAGGTATGTCACATTACTTTTAAAATATGTATCTTTTCTAACCATGGCTTTTAAAAAATGACAAAACATTTTACCAATCACTTATGAAGTGAAACTGAAAAAAAAAAAATTCCGTATCTTTTTAGCACAAAGATGACATTTTATCTGTGTAGGTTTGTTTGTCTGGGTGTAGGGGGAGTGTTTGTTCAGAAATAAAATCACTTCACCAGTGTACAAAATAAATACCTTCTATTTATTGAACAACAGGAAAATTGTTATTGTTGCATCATTAACAAATGTCTTCTTTAGACATCAAAAGTGCTTTCTCTAAAAGGTGAGCTCTTGTTCACATCACATTTATTCATCTGAAATGTTTGTCTATAAAAATACACATAGGAGCCAAAGGCAAGTTTTAGAACTGTATGTTTTGAAACATTGATCTAAGCATTGTTAATGGAAGTGTTATCTAAATCTTGTAGAAGTAATGAAAATTTCTCCAGGTGTTAAACCTCAGAATCTTCTGTCACTTTGATATCAGGGTTAGACGACAAAGTGGATTGCCTTGTCCGTCAAAATGCAATAGGAGAAAATTTCACTGATGACCCAGGTAAGAGTGACAAATATACAGGAAAGTTGATGTGGAATTCATCACACTTAAAAATAGCAGCTGTTTACCAAAAGTACACAAAAAACCCAACAAAATAACCCCAAAGCACAAACTACTAATGGAAAAGAAAAAAAAAACCCAAACCAACCAAACAAGAAAAACAGGAAAAAAGCTGGTGAAAGATGATGTTAAGTTTGCATAAATTTATTTGATTGGAGAATAATTTTGGAAGGATAACAATGCTGTTTTCTGAATGAGAGAATAATGACTTTAACCAAAAAGACACATTAAAATTTATTTGATTTAATTTATAATCACTGCTTAAACTGAGAAGAACTTTCACAGGGAGTCTAAAAAAAAGGTGGAAAAAGTTTGTTTAAAAACAGAGTTGCCTTCAGCTTTGTTCTAGAAGGTTAATCATTATCTTGAGCTTTAAGCTGAGCTATGAGAAAAATAAAAAATAGTTAGGGTATACAGTTTTCTTTTAGAATGATTTCCTTAAAGGCAACACATTATTTGGCTTGAATTATTGGGTGCAAGAGTGGCCAGATGGAAAATTCAATTTACATTTTATTTTAACTGATGTATCAACTATTCCATTGACAAAGAGAGGTGTTACTTTGGTGAGTGAGAAAAATGTTATTTTCTGCTTATAGTTGCATTAAAATGTTACAGTATGTTCGAAATTTTCACTCAAAGCCTTTTCATCACGATTGCTGTTTCCCAGACTCCTCCATTTTTAGCTGTTCCTAGAAGTGAGAGCTCTAGGTGTTACTATGGCTGACATTTTGCTGCCATTTCCTCCATCCCTCCCCATATATTGATGAATGCACTGTGTATTAAAGGGGCTACATATGCTAAGGACTTTTATCAACCCACTTCAGGGTCTTAATTGGTTTGCTGAGACAGTACTGACATTTCCTCAGTTTTCTTCAGCGAAACTGACAGCTTAAGAGTACAAGAGTTCAATCCCTGGCTTCCCAAATCTCTCACCCTTGTTAAATCACCCCTTTTTTCAAGAGAACGAGTCAAAACCCCAAAGCCTGTGTTGATCTTCAAAGCTAAAGAGAAACTTGTGCTCTGTTGTTTGAGAAAAATAGAAAAGCAGTAATTAAGATATGTTTTGATTCACTTGAAACCCATCCCCCTAGCTCCTTGTTCCTCTTCTGTCTTGCTTACACTTTTCCAAACGCAAAACCCCAATGTATTCACTGACCACCAACAGGAGATAACATTTTCCACGGGCTTATGCTTGTCTCATAGATCTGGGACTACAGAACTATGGCATTGATTCTTTTTCTAGCTGATATCACAGAATGACAGAATAGTTTATGTTGGAAGGGACCTTAAAAGTTCATCTGGTCCAATCCTCCTGCCATGGGCAGGGACATCTTCAACTAGATCAGGTTGCTCAGAGCCACATGGACTCTGACCTTTAATGTTTCCAGGAACGGGGAATTTCTCATTTATTTGGGCAACCTGTGCTAGAGTTTCACCACCCTAGTTTCAAAAATGTTGCTTTCTTATTTCTAGTCTGAATCAACCCTCTCAGTTAAAAACCATTATCCTTTATCCTATTGCAATATGCCCTAATAAATAGACAGACCTTTCTTTACAGACACTTGTGGTAAATCTTGGTATTCTATCATGAAAAAAATGATTTAGTAGATGGCACCTGTTCCCTGAACATGTTTTGGTGGTTGCAGTTTATGACAGATCTATAATCTGAGATCTGTTTTCTTTTTGCACAGGTTTCCCCTCAGTCACTATTCTTTAGAACCTTCTAAAGAAACATCCATGGGACCTGAAATGCTGAATCAGGTCAGTGGATTTACAATATTTTATTTTGTAGTGAGGCAAAATAAAGTGACAAGATTTAGAAAGCGTAAGAGTTGAAAAATCAATCTACTATTTTCAATAGTATTTCATGTGCTGGTAATGAAAATTTTAGCACTCCTCCGGCAAGGAGTTTCTGGCCAGAAGGCTTGCCGTATATGTTCAGTGACATGGCAACTCTGTTCTCCTTCTTTAAAAATCTGGCAAAGAATAAGAATTCTTTTTAAACTAGAAAATGTCTTATGGGCAGCAGTTTAATTTTCTTATATTAGAAAACAACTACATTGTCACCAAGTATTAGAAGAGCAGTATTTGAACTGGAGACATGTTTGTGTTTCATGGCATACTTGTCTAATTTCCTATGCTATTTTATTCATTGTATATTTCACTCTGACTTTTAAATTTTATGTGAAATGTATATTTTATTTTTAGTAAAATGGGAGTACTTTAAAAAACTATTTTTAAAAAAGTCTCCCCTCTGACTGATGGATATTGATAATCTTGGCATGGTCAGACTTGGCTATTTTTAATTATTTTTTTCCCACAGGCTGTAAATGAAGCTGCAAACCTTGAGGAACACATAAAATATATAGAAGTTTTCTGTAAAAGAGAACCTTTCCAGGGGCAACTGGGGATTAAAAGAGTTCCTGTTCTGAACTGCAGTCTCATAGGGCTAAAACTACACCTGATTACAGTTAAATAAATGCCACAGAGCAGGGTAAAAAGAAATTAGAAAGAATGTTTTGTATTATTTGCAATGTATTCCATTTCTTCCCTTAGGCAAACAAACCATTATCTTTGGTGACAGCAGTCTTTGACATTATATGAAACTTTCTTATTTTACTCTAAGCCCAAGAATAACATTTCTTGAAGAGGTGGGTGAAAGAAATAAGAAATTGATAAAAGAAATGTTCAACTTTTAATTAAGATTAGCTGCAAACAGTCAGATTAATAATTTGCTTTATTTTCCCCTCAATATCAGAAATCCCGTATCAAACCCCTTGATTCAGTACAGTGTAGTTTACCATGCAGAGAAAATTCTGTTTTCTTACATTTCCACAGCTAATCTTTTACTACCCTATAGCCGGCTTTTACAGCCCACAACATTAATCTTTGTCTACTGAGGAAGTTTTAAATGGGCATCAATATTGGGCACTGTCTCTCCCTCTCTTTTTCTCCTCATAGTCAGAAAAAACAGTAAGTAGCTAAACTATGTCTAAATACCCCAAAATAAATTCAGTTACACTTCTCCAAGCTGCATATTTTGATGTAGTTCAAAATGTTATATTAATAAAGCAATTCTGAAATTTTGGTTTACATTTTTTTAACTTTTGGACACTTTGCTCTGGCTCCTCATACACACCTCCAAAATGCTTTCAGCTAATTTTTCTTCTAATTCATATTCTTAGTAGGGGGCGCTTGTGATTTCCACTCTACATGTTCTAATGAATTATTCTGTTGAATAATCAAGATGTTGCAAGTGACAAACAGGGTGCCACTGCACTACAATACAACAGAGAAGAGAGTGCTCTTGCAGGCTACACATCTCCAGAATGGCCTACTTTCAGTGCTGTGAAGTGCTGAGAACATTTGCAAGCGAATCCATGTTGTTCACTTCCCATTTCCCTCAGTATTTGTTCACAGAAAGTTATTGCACCTAATCTGCATTGATGGGATTGTAACCCCAGAAATTTTTTTGAATATTGCTGTGTGCTCCAGGCCCAAAGACAAAGAGACTAAACCTCCTTCTAAAGAAGAGGAGTCACAGCATCTTGCACTTGGTACCATATGGTTCAATTGACTGAATGAAAGAATTTAATTCCAACAAAAGAAGACTCCGAGCTAACTATAATCATTCCAGTTATAAAAATAAAGAGGTGGTTTAATGATCAGTAGCATTAAATCCCAACAAACAAAGCTATTTGGAATGAGGAAATGAAGAACCAAAATGAAAACATTGTTCTGTTACCAGAAGCAGTAGCACTCCTATTAACAACAGTCTAAGATAGCTCATCCTGGTAACTGCATGTATTTCTGGTCTTTATCTGCTTTGCTCTCCCTCACATTAAATGGAGAAAAAAAAAAAAAGTATTGGTAAAAGAAAGAGGAAAACAGATAAATGAAATAGGAATTATCTGTTTTGAGTTGCCTTCCATATGTATGATCCATTAGATTTTATTCTCTTAATTGCAACCTCATTGGTTTTAAAAATGTTACACTGTTAAATGGGAATTAGTTACTTTTTTTATGTGGTACTCTTTGTATATAACTTAGTGCATTGAAAGAGCAGGACCTATTAAACCTATGGATTGATGTCTTGATTAGGATGCCAAATCATTAAGATAGTTTAGAGATCTGGGATAAGAATGGCAAGGTCTGTTAAATTCTACCCTACAGATTATCAGAACATGGATGAAATTGGAAGTTTAAGATCATATAGACTACTTTGTTTTACGAGACCATCACATTGGAAAGAGTAGTTTCTTATTCAGTGTCCTAAAGCTGCCTTTCTTCATCTAGGATATTTTTAATTTAGGAATCAGCAGGTTAGGACACCATCAGTTTTGTTGCTGACCATTCCAGATTTTCTTTTTACAAGCTCTTCAAGTGACAGTCTAGCTGGTATGACCATTTTACTGTACAATACTCTCAAAATAGCATATCACTGTCTTTCGTTTCATATCCTGTCAGGATGCTTAGCCAGTGACTGAATTGAACCAAATGTGAAATTGTCACTTGTAAAATCTTCTCTAAGTTGACATAACTGTACTGGTCAAATCTGTAACAGTACATTTTCCCCTAAAATTTGCTGGCATCCTTGTCATCCTAATGTCAACACCTCATCTCTGTTCCTGACAGTTAGCTTCCATTCACTAGTGTATTAAATAGTATCTAAGCCATGTTTAATAACAAAATAATTAATGTTTCATAGTGCATTGGCTTTGCACAGCCTGGTTTTTCGAGGCAGGGGGGCTACAGAGGTGGCTCCTGTGAGAAGATGCTGGAAGTTTTCACCACGTCCAGCAGAGCCAATCGCTGATGGCTCTGAAAATAGACACACTGCTGGCCAAAGCTGGGCCAATGAGCTGGTAATGCCTGTGTTCTTGGCAGGCATGATGGCACATTTAAGAAGAAAATCAAAGCAAAGACACAGGATTTTGCTTCTAGTCACAGAAGGGGAGGATATGAGAACATGTGAGGAAACAACATGGAGACACCAAGGTCAGTGTAGAAGGAGAGGTAGGAGCTGCTCCAGGCACTGGAGCTGAGATTCCTCTGCAGGCCATGGTGACACCGTGGTGAAGCAGCAGTGCCCTGCAGCCATGGGGACCATGGGGGATGGAGAGATCCACCCACAGCCCGTGGGAATCTTTGGGAGATGCGGAGATCCACCTACAGCCCTTGGGGATCCATGGGAGGTGCAGAGATCCACCCACAGTCCTTGGGGATCCATGGGGATGCAGAGATCCACCCACAGCCCATGGGGATCCACAGGGATGCAGAGATCCACCTACAGCCCTTGGGGATCCATGGGAGGTGCAGAGATCCACCCACAGCCCATGGAGGAGGTGCCCATGCTGGAGCTGGCGGATACCTGGAAGAGGCTGTGATCCAGTGGGAGACCGACCCATGGAGAGAGGGGGCCTTACTTCCAGGCTGGAGCAGCCTCTTCTTGCAGGACTGCAGCCCACGGAAAGAGAGACATACACCACAGCAGATTTGGGAGGACTGTGTGCTTGTGGGAGGGACTCATGTTGCAGCAGTTTTGTCAGAACTGCTGCGCTTGAGAGTGGACCCACACCAGGGAACCTCTCAGAGAACTGTGTCCCATGGGAGGGATCCCATGGTCTCACAGGGGAAGGACTCCTCTACCAGTGCAGTGGAGGAAAATCTCAGTGATGAACTGACCAAACCCCCATGCCTTCTCTCCCTGCGTTGTTGGTGGGAAGGAGAGAGGGGATGGGCGGAGGGGGAAGATGTTTTAAGGGCTAATTTTACTTCTCATTATCTGTCTCTGGTTATGATAGTTAAAAAATTCACTTTACAACCTTAAGTTGAGCTTGCTTTGCCCTTGAAGTGTTTTCTCCCGGTCCTTGTCCTAACTCAGAAACCCTTTGTTAACTTTTTCCCTTTTCCCTCCTCTGCCCAGCTTGTGGGTGCCTGGCATCGAGCCAGTATCAAACCATGAGATACAGCGGTGGGTTTGTGGATTCCTGCTTAATAATCCTTCCCAGCTTTTGGCTATTTAAATAATCTTTTCCATTAGGACTAACCCCTTGTACTTATGATCTGTTATTTCTCCAACATTCAGCAGAATATGTTTAGAGGGCGGAGTGGTAATGCACGTGTTACAGCAGCATGCATTTTTAGACTGTCCCTGCTGCAGCTGCCCTTTCTCCAAAACAGGGAATATATATTTTTGTCATGTTAATGAATAGTGTTGTCCAGCTCTCTTGGTTTGAGAATGAAAAACTACTGCAGGATGAACAGACCACGCACCTACAGGACAAAGGCCATGGTTGGATGATAGGCAACTAGGAGAAAATTGACTGGTTTAGGACTATGTGATTTCAAGATTTATTAAAAGTTTTTCTTAAACATTTCCATAATTTTAAGGGCTTTCTTTTGGAGCCCCAGAAGATACAGCTGTTTTTGCCAGGCAGCACAGACAAAAATGTACAGATACATGAATTTTAGTGTATAAAGTAGAGAAAAAAAGCATGTGCTCTTGAATTTAGCTTTTCCACAGGAATAATCTCTCCAATTCTACTTTTTTAAATTTTTTTTTTTTTAAACAGGTGTCAAAATTAAGCATTACTGGTCTATCACAGCTTTCAGTATCTTGTATTTGCCTTCCACATTGTGGGAAAATGAATACGACTTCTAAGGAACATGATGATATTTTTAAGCTTTTTTAAAAATCAGATTTCACCCTAATTTATTTAACTATAAAAGAGGACAGAAAAAAAAACCTTCCCTCATAATTTTTCTTTAAAACAGTTAGCTTAGCATACACTAGATTTAAGGCTAGTATGATCTTTATTACTTTTTAAATGGAACTTCTCAGAGTTATTTGTCTTTGAAACAAATCAAGAGGAAGACCATATGTACCACTGCAGACTATCTCAAAATACAGCTTCATAAGCCCTTATTTCAGTTGAGAGGGGATAAAGAGAACCATTTATTTTCATAATGGCTCTATTAGGGCAGACCATGCCTCTGCCTAGAAATGCCCTGTTAGCAAAGCTGTCATCCAACAATGATCTCTGGGAAGGTGAATGAATATAGCACAGACTGTTCCTGCATTCATTTTAGAATAGTCAATAACTTCCCCCATGTCTGTACTATTTCACAAAGCGTCATAATTTCTTAAAGTTTATTTTTTGTTTAGTAATAATGCCCTCTCATGGACCACAATTCGATCCACAGTGAAAACTTGCCTAAGCAGAGAATTATACACTAGAGAAATATTTACAAGATCTATTGTAATTTCTGCTGCAAGCGGTCTACAGAGTAATTTTTTAGACTTCTGTGTGGGTTTGATATACGGAATTTCTTCTCCCACTGCCCCTGGTCATATTCCTGGGTCATATATGACTGTTTAAGACACTAATGGTATAAGATCAAGGTGATCCAGTTTCAGAAGTAAATTCTTTGTAGGACACTTGGGAACAGGAAGTGCTAGGAATAATAAGCTGGACACCTGCTATGAAAAGCTTACTTTGGAACGCTTAAAGAGCAAGGAGTTCCCAGAGAGGATAATCTTTCAATAAGAACCCATGCCTCATTGAAGCCAGTGTGTCCTTTGAGCTAGAGGCCACATTTTGCATGGCCTGGTTCACCACCAACAAACAAATTTCGGATGGACCTTTCATTTTTAAGATTAAAAAAACTCCCAAAAAACCAAAACAAAAGCCGCCAACACCATTTGGGAATAGGATTACAGAAATTTTACATTACTACAATATCTTAAATACAATTCTCAATTCCTATTAGAATAATTGGTCATGTGTGTTTCAAATACAACAATGCATATGCAGACTTGATTTCACAAGACAGGAAAGAGAAAAAAAAGGATTTCATTTGGAAATCATCCCAGATGGAAATGGATATGGATATGGAAATTTGGTTTTCAAGGTACAAGAGAAATACTGCCATTGTATTTTTAAATGAAAAAGGAAAATGTGAATCAAAGCCAATCATAATGATTAATTTGACATTGATCAGGGTGAATCCAGGAGAATATGGTATGGTAAATTATGATTAGACACAGATCATTTACTTCAAAGTGTCAATAGAAAAGTTTGGAGAAAAAAGAGAGACATTGCTGGGATTTATGATGAGATATAAGTGTTGGTTTACAATGTGATATCAAGGAGCTAGTGATTTGGAAGTTGTGATGTGAAATATCCTTTTTAATTTCTGTTATTGGTTAAAGTTGATAAAGTTTATTAAGTGCTACCTTGGAGATTAAGCTTTTGTATCACTGGTGGAATAATATCTATATTGTGATACAGTTTGGAAATCTTGTGGTTTTTATTGGCATCTTTGTAGGCATAAATCCACATTTGGCAATTGTTTAGGTAAGAAACTGGAAAAAAAAATTTAGATTTTATGATAAATACACTAATTGTGCAGTTAAGGTGCCGAGAACTGAAAATTATTACAAAACGGTCCTGTGGAAATGTTGATTTTAAATTAATTGCTTAATCTTAGGGCTATGATATGGCTCTCAGATTAAAAAAAAAAGGCACTGTGCTATTATGATTTGGGTGCTCTCATGAAAACTGAAGTGATGTAGGAGGAATTTAAAGTCATGGTTCTGAAGGGCATTAGGTCAAACCCAACATTACTATTCAAGGACGTTTTTGCTATGGCATAACGATATTATTCCTCACATGCTCAGTTCTTTCCTCAGAACTAGCAAATAAACACAGCACATTCACCACCCTCTCATATCTCAAAGAGCTGACAACAAGGGTTCCAGATCAGATGTCCATTCAGATCCTAGTTCTTAGTATAATAAACAATGATAGCTGTTAAGGTTTATAAAAATCTGTGTTTTGGAACTCTGTGAGTTCCAGAAACAACAAAAAACCAAACCATAAGCACTAACAACTTCCAAATTTTTAAGAAGATTGCACTTCTGAGTATAATCAGTATTTTGTCTCTTTGGGTGTGCTAGTGTTATTTATTAGACAACACCACCCATTACACTTAACTTAGTGGCAGGAGTAAAATTCTCTGCCTCCTCATTTTTGCTCTGTGTGGTACATTTTCTTGGGTGAAACATCCATCTACTTATTCTTGTTGCTAACACACTTGGAAAAAAATACAAAAGCGGAATTAATGCATGGATGTAATTACCAGCTCCTGATTAAGCACTGACAAGAGTAATCCTGGCATGTGCTTGGGTTTGTCACTTTCAGGTGACATTAGGCAAAAACCTTCACACTGCTCTTTTAGGAATAAAAGGCAGCAAAGCCTTTTTTGTGCATCTGGCCTGAAGACAGGCACTTGAGCTGACACTGTGGCAGAATGTAAGTGGGCATAAGATATTCTTCCACCAGACAAAGTGACATTAATATTGTGTCTTGCCATGAGTTATCATGGCCACAAGCCATTAGTTCCAATTAGAATAATGATTTTCTCTTTCAGGATGCAATGCCAGACTTTGTATCAGGTCAGTGATTAATGCGTATTCTTTTTGTGCTTTTAATGGTGAAATATAAACAGGGTAGGCTAATCATCTATCTTCTTTATAACTGACAGCTTTAAGTAGGACAAGCACACACGAGGTGCAGACATTCACCTAGGTATAGTGACTGTTTAGAGAATACAATCATTTGTCTAAATTCACTCTGGGGCTTAAAGCCAGAAGTTTCAAGAGGTGCTGGTTCCTAGTGTTTGTTACCTACAAAGTATCGTATGTTTTTTGTAAAAACAGGATACCTTTTTCCCTGTTTTTTATGATTTTCAAAGTAGAAATTCTCTGTTTTTTTCTTTTTTTGGGGTTTTTTTTGGTTTTTTTTTTGTTTGTTTGGTTTTTTTTGTTTTATTTTTTGGTTTTTTTTTGTTTTTTTTGTTTTGTTTTGTTTCCTATTTTATCCTATTGGAGAGATCTTCAGTGGATTTTACAAAAATTTATTCCAAACAATTAATCTAGAAGAACTGAAACACAGGGTCATGCTATCACAGTTCCCGTCTATCGCATGTTGACTGTGCCATGGTCTATACTTACTTTTGTTCAAGGCATACACAAGATAATAAGATTTGCATAGGTTTAACAAAAGAGGGTTAAAGAAACTGCTTAATGTTTGCTGTGGGCTACAAGCACAGAAACAATTATTAAATATTGTTATTAGTTTGAAAGTGACAGAAACAGTATGTTCATAAATGCCATGACACACAGAGATGATTCATCATAACTGGAAGCCATACAGCTCACAAAGCACGCTTCAAATAATCTCTTGTACCTACACATCATGCAAAATAAATTTATGAGGCTAGATTTTTTTAAGGTATTATGTTCTTGGAGAATTTCAGCCTTATGTTTGGAATTTTCTTGCCGTTTATGCCTGCAGTTAGCTGCCAAAGGCCACAGGGTTTAGCAGCCCAGAAAACTGCTCTAGCATTTGCATAATAGTATTATTTGCTTTGCTTTGTACATGCACATATTGCCTATCCATGCCCTGGAAATCTTAAGTGCAAGGGAAGTGCAAATTAAATAAGTTGAACATGTTGGTTTTGGGGATAGTAATAAAGCTACTGTATTAGGCAGTACACCATTTTAACTGATCAGTAATCAAAGTCCCCTGAGGAGAGCGAACTCTTGGAATCTGTCACTTCTCAAGAGATGTTTGTCTGCTTGCTCAGATACATTGAATACTTTGGTCTGGGCATGGTTTTGAGATGGATCTTACCAGCTTGAAATTTGCTTTCCCACTTTAAAGACTGGTCACCTGAACCGGAAATTCAACATCACAGCAGCCTTGCTATACATATCCTGTTATGCCCCTCCTTGTCACTGAATTGTAATAGATTTATCCAGATGCACTTCTACTCTTAGCTCCCCATGCTTTCCTCCTTGCAGCAATGTAAGGCTTCTAACTAAGCAATGGCATTTTCCTAAATGGCTAGAGGAAGCACATCCAAATTCACTACCATGTAATAGTGCTGGCAATACTCAATTAAGAACCACCTGTAGATCAGATATTGAGAAATGATTACAAGGCACTGCCCTCAATAAAAAACAGGTGTATTTGTACCCCATCTTAGTACCAGCACTTACTTCATTTGTAGTTCCAGGAGCAGACATTTCACCCACATCATCCAAGGATCCCACATTATACAAAGACTGAAATTTCATAGGAAAAGGTGGTGGATATCAGGTCAATTATGCCAGAAATCAAGATCTTTCATTCTTAGAGCAGGTCAAAATTTTTAAACCTTTTCAGATGGAAAAAGCTGTTAATTTTTTTTGAGAGCAGTGAAAGCTCTATCAAAATTCAGCTAGTAGAGTGAATTTTTAGGCAAGGGATTTCTCCCCCCTTAAGAATCCAAGAAAGTAATCCAACACTTAAGTATTTCCTCCAACTATTAATTCTCCTGGCAGATTAAAGAAGGAGAAGGAGGAAGTAGAGCATTATCGAAGTCCTCAAGACAGATGACTGGAGAGAGAAAAATTATTAAAGTTACACCACAGTAGCTCCCAAAGAGGCTGTTACCACTCTCCCACTTTAAGTCACTATTACTTGTTATCAGAGAAACGAGAGACAGATGATCAATATGTAGTATGCAGAGGAGCTCCTGAAAGTTTCTTTTTGTGAGGAAAGTTCTCATTCGCTAAGGCTGTTACAGTAACATGCAATGTATTCAGGAAATAGATCAAGTTGTAGGTTTAAAACTGCTAAGTTTGTTTATGAAATGTAAAATTCCTTGCAGTCTTTCAAAGAAAGGGATAGGCAGAAGGGAAACTAAATACCAAATTTTATGAATTACTTGATTTGTGTCATAAAACCAGAAATTTCTGTTCATGTTTGTATCACTGTTCCCAGTACCCACCACGCATTTATGGATATTTGGGCATGGTTGAGAGCAAACTCTTCATACCACGAATACTAATGCTATCTGGAACTCATACAGCTCCCATGCAGTCTGGAAACAAGATTTGTACATATAACACTGTGTTTGTAAACTTGCAGTCCTCAAAAGAGAATGTTTGTTCCACTTAGAAATGTCAGACTACCAGGAAAGATAGTAGTTGCATCTACCAGAACCCCAGCTACATTGGTTTTGTCAGTTGAAAGTATTTTCTCTCAGAAACTTCAAATCTGAATAGAGAAAAGCCTTTTTTTTTTTTTTGCTGCCATGCAATTTCCCCCCTCCCACTTCAAAATGACAGAAAAAATTGGGTTCTGTCCAAGCCTACAATGAGTAAAAAGTGCAGTTCTGCTTTCAGTGTTTTCTATGTCAGAGCATTTTCTTTAGTCTGCTTCCAGGATTATTTCATGTTCTAGGTTTGCTTTCATCACTCCAACAGACCTTTCTTTTCCTCAGACAGGATGTTTGTAGCCTTAGTCACTTTGGCACTTGAAGTCTTCATTAGACTGCATTTCTAGAAACCTCAGAAGTATTTTTCGTTCATTCCACTTCTCCTACAATGATTTGTGTATTCTTTTTACCCCTCAGAAATTGGTTTGAAACCAGTCTTTAGTTCCAACTGATCAGTACCTATACAAGATGATGCTTCAGAAGAAACTGCTACCTCTTATCTGCAAAATTGGATGTTATTTCATTCAGGTGCCAATGACAAACACATAAGTAATCACTCAGGCAAATTCTCTCTTCAAAATCCAGGAGCTGCTCTGAAGAAAACACCCTTGTGATATTGAATATGGGGTTCTTAATAGAAGGTTTTATTATTCAGGTAATCAAGTTAGGCATGATATTCGTCACCAGTGACTTGAGATTTTCTCCTCACATGTTTTTGGTACCAAAATGGCATGGGGATGGCAGGGGAACAGGGAAAGGACTTGTAGGAAAGGAGCTGCCTATTCTTCCTGAGTAGACCATAGTTTAGCCCTTCCAGCAACCCTGTCCATAATGCTCCAGTCCTCCAGCTGACAAATACCAAAAGAATGAAGTGCTGGGATCCTGCAGGGACCATAGCCTGTCTGCTCAGCTCCAAGTTAGCATAGCTTGGAGAGGGTTGGTGAAAAAGAAAGATCAAACACAGTAAGGACTGTTCTCACTGCAGCCTGATGCCTGAGCTGAGGAGATTTCCTCCCCTTTTCTTCTCTTTTCTCACAGACCTCCTTTGTGGAGGGTCTGGTCAAATCAGCTAGTGATGTCACAGTTATCTGATTAATAAGGGGGCAATTTTCACAAGCTAACCATCTTTCCAGAAGATCCCCAGTCTTCATCTAGAAGGACCATATCCACTCCCAGTGTGATCATGCAGTTAGTGGTATTAATTTGCTTCCTTGTAGGTCTGCAATTGGCTGGAGGACTCTGTGAAAGGAATTATTTTTATTCTGAAAAGTAGTGAGAAAAACATTAAAACCTCTGTGTTTATGCTTTAAACATCACATTGTTTTTAGAAGAAGTGGGAAGCTGAAGTAATTTCAAAAAAAACAAGAAAAACCCCAGTATTTGAGTACTCTGAAGAGTTTTCTGATGTTGTTAAAATGATCCAGTATGAAGACAATTTGCTACTGTGAGTATACCCATGCTACACCGAATCCATTATAAATGTATTTCATGTAACTAATGAAGGCCTTCATGAATGAGTTCCTGCCTGGTAATGAAGAATGCTTTTATTTAAAGCATGGCAACCAGTCATCTTTTATGGTCAAATTGCAAAGAAAAAAGTTACTAGACAAATAGTGAAGTTGTGGTAATGAGTGTGAGTTTGGAACATTTGTTGTTAAAGCTTGCCTCCCTACACTTAAGAAAAGTTATTATGAATTATATATTTCATTGTGACCTGCATGCCTAAAAATTCGTCATAAATGCTAAAATAAACAACAAGAGTATTGAAAATTTTTCCTGAATATCAAAGCTATATTTTAACAGTAAGTTACTTATACTGAATTATATTGTGTAGTAGTTTTAGCACTGTCATCTCTACATATCTGTTACAGATGAAAGTAATAAAATCCCAGAATCTTAAATGCTACAGATAAATGAAAACACTTTGTATTTGCGGCAGCTTTCCTGTTAGGCTCAAGTGAGTCTTCTAAGATTGGGTTGGAGTCACTGTCTTTAATTTGCAATAGGAGGAAGAAAGTTATATTCTTCTGTTTCGTGGTGGGATTTTGTAGGTACATGGATCACAGTCAAGATATTGCTACCAAAAGATTGTTTGAGGTCTTCCTAATCCCCCCCACTTCTCAGTGGTACCAACCTGTTCTACCCTTCAGTCTTAGACAAGCAGTCATAATTGATTGCTAACATTCAAAATTGTGCCAGGTCAGCTGGCACAAAATCTAGAGCCTGAAAGGTTTCACTTCCTTTCCACTCTGGGATGTGCCTTGTCCAGGAACTTGTGCTAGTGTGAATGTCCAAGTGAGCTTTTCCTCACGTGTGAATTTGCTCTCTGTGTTCCTACACAGACAAGAGTTTAGCAAGTCCCCAAACACAGAATCTGGTACTGGCACATGTAGCCCATGTTACCTGTTTACGTAAAATATTTCTCATGTGCAAGTAAAAAAGCAGCCTAAGCCTCTAATAAAATCACAGCTTAAAACAAACATTTTTGTATTTTTTTAAAATATTTTTTTTTCTGCAACAGCATCCTTATTACAATCATTAGTCTTTTCAGGGCCAAACTTTATTTACAGTGTGAAGGCTCATGGAGTGGTCCATCTGGCTCCTGGCTGGGAAGAGAACCTTTCATGCCAAAATGCACCTCTGAGAGAAAGCACACGAAATGTGTAATAGGGCTTAAGCTAGAAATGTCAAAACATTTTGCATATTCTCATATTTGCAGCATCAATCATGATAAAATCTGGATCTCTCTCATTTTTAAATATTTAAAAATTTCATCATGTATCTGTTCATGAATTCTGTCTTATTGTTTGCTAGTAAGCAAGAAATCGCACATCAAGACACTCAGGCCTCTGCACACAAGCCTATTGATTTCTGAATGAAGAGACATTTTGAGGAAAAATGTACCAAAACCTCTGAAACTGGAATTGAAAGTTCTGTAATATTTTGGATGTCAGCACTTTTTATGGGGTTGTCACCAGGCATGGTGATGTAATGGAATATATAAGTAACTTGAGAGATGGTGTTTTCTTGGTCTACAGGGCCAAATGTCAGTGGTGAAATCTCTAGGCATCTATAGTTCTGAAATCCAAAAAGCAGCTCTACTGCACATGAGGACACGAACCTTGTCTGGGCAATTGATCTGAATTTGGGCTTGGAGGTTTGTTCCTCACCTGCAGGTGTTCCCTGCCCTGACTTGTGACATGACAGAAAAAAGAACGAGCAAAGAAACGTTTTTGGGTGAGCAGTGGAACCTCCAGACCTTGCCTGTTAAATTAATATTGAAAGGAAAACTTATGCTATGTACCTGACCCAGAGCAATGTTAGGTTAGAAGCAAAGAAAATTAACAGTTTAAATGAGCAAAAAGTCCCAGAGTTCTCAGCATTTACAGGAAGTAAGGAAGGGGGGACCCCAAAAATACCTGAAGGGTAAGAATTTCTAGATTATACCTAATAACAACTCAGCCAGCATGGCTGATGTTAATGATCTGTGTGTGAGAGGCCCAAAGGTTGCCGTATCTGAGCTGTGCTTCCTTCTTACAGAAGTGACAAGCAGGAAATATTCCATTACTGCTCCAGCCAGATCTGTAATGACTTCTCTGCCTTTTTCCCTGCTGTAGGTAAAGGCTTACCCATGCAATTTCCTTCTTTTGTCTTCACAGAGTTGAGGATAAATTATTTCAACCTCTTTGCAGGGGGCATTTGAAACTAAAGTTATTTTTAGGGAGAAATAAATTCTTTCATGTAAGATGCGGGAGTTGTTGCTCCTCAGGCAGCTGAGAGAAAATGAAAGGCACTTGAAGTCTTTTTAAAAGCTGGGTTCTGATGTTTAGCTTGAGATCAAAGAGGGAATGGGAAAAGGAGGGGAAGCTGAGTTTCTAGTAAGCTATCGGTATATACAGCCTTGTGTATGCTTCCTTTGAAGGACTTGCCATTACATTTCTGATCTTTGAACTCTTTTTCTTATTTTATGAAGGTGAACTGAATTTCTTTTCAGTTATCTTATTATGAAACTAATGACTATGCTTTAGATGCCTTGAGAAGATTTTACAAACCCAAAAAAAGAACACAGTGTCTGTAACTTGCTTATTTCACTCACACTTTTTTTTTTTGTGGGAAAAATGCCAATGTAGTTTTAAAAGATTAACATCTGAAAATATACTTTAGCAGGTTTTTGAAAACACAGTTCAGGATTTTGATGTCATGCTATAATACTTTAAGCTCAGTGCTGTTGCTTTAGTGTAGTTATTTTGTTTGCAGTATATTTTCTTTTCAAGCTTTTTTTTTTTTTGAGAGTGGAACATTTGAAATTTAAAATTCATCTTGTTGCTGCTTTTACAAATACTTGCAAAGCTACTGCTGACTTGTATGAAGAAAAATAATCAAGATAAATGAGCTACTAATAGCATTTGCAAGTAATGCAGATGCCAGCCAAGTGTCCCCAGCAGAATGACAAAACCTTCTTGTTGTTTTTGATCTAACGCTAGGTATACCACTTACTTTCTGACACTTTGAGGAAAAGCACAGCTAATGGTGTGTAGCTGAGGGGCAGTGCTGTCTATTTATCAGCGTATGTAGCCGAGAGATTGGTTGTGGAGCTCAGAAACAAGCTGTATTGATCTCAGCTACACTACACACTTATTGTTTCCTACACTTACCCAACCCGATGTTATTCACTGGAGCCAGGAATCAATTAGGGTTTATGGCTTCTGCAGTGGGAAATACATAATACAAAAGATATAATTTCCAATATGTGTGAGATACAAACATTTGGGTTTTTGACAAGAAATGGAAACAACATAAATAAGAGGCAATTTCTTTTAATATTTTCATAGGGTAGTAGCAGCTTCCATTAATACAAATGTTTCCTTTGTAACTCTTTAAGACCTTTACTGAGATGGGGAAAGAATGTAAATTCCCATTATTTACAGCTTGGGAAATTGATGCAAGAGAGGGAAGAACTGCTTTGCTCCAGGAAAGAGGTAGTTGAAGTAAAAAGAGTGGAAGCATACTTGCAAGAGTGGTTTGAGAGCTTATAAATATTGATGCAGCAATGTCTTACATTGTGATGATTTCTGAGCTTCACAAATTCATGAGCTTCTTGTTATGTTACTACATGGTTTTGTCAATAGAGAATGATAGTTTTTAATACAAAATTCCAGTACCTTTGCAAGCATATGTTAGAGCCCCTGGAGAGGTACTGATTTGGATCAAATGAGCGATAGAGACAGAGATGATAGCATGAGGGATTGTTTTTTACTCTGTTTGTTGAAAGTTATTTGTTTCTTTCTGAGACAAAGATGGACTGATTATTTACTTACAACCTTCCTTGTTTCTTGGTTGTGTGCCCATGTTACACATCACAGTAATGGCCTAAGAGCAAAATGTTCAACCCAATGACAAATCAAGTGTTCCAAGTAGGTTCTGTTGTCACTATTGCCCAAGAAGCCTCAATGAACATAGGGGCAAAGCTGCAATAGAAAGCAGAAAAAATGGCCCAAAGCTGAGCACTGATTGCAGCGCAAGCAAACTGCTTAGTAAAAGCAGAGAATTTCATGTAAGTGCCTGGGAAATCCAGGTCCACCACCCAGCTGATGCAGATTTCTGTGGGATCTCCCTATGTGTCCTTGGCACACATTGTGAGAAAGGAAGAAGGGGAAACTCCAATGATCTTTGGGAAAGCACACACTCTCACAGCACGCACAACTCTCTCCATGCTCATATATCCCTTTTTTGCCAGGGATATGTTTCCCTGGGGAAGAATCCTGGCTAATGAAACCCTGTGGGAGAACCCCTGGAATCTCTGTATATATTGAGGATGTGATGGGAGCTCCTCGGCTTCATATGGTTACCTTCTTCAAAGGTTCCATAGCATTTAGTGGTAGCTATGGCAACAATAAGCACCTTAACACAGAAGAAAGCAAGCAGTTCAAAGGCACAGCCACTGGAAATGGAACCTATTATCATAGAGGTGCCTGCTGACACTGCAGATGCTCATTGGAAGAGGATAGAAGTCAGTACTGATACAGGTGGATGAACTGTGGGAAAAGGACAATTGCACCTTCACCTCACCCATCCTCACAAAGTTCCTGCCTGTTATTACAACGGTCTGGGACCTGGCATGCCTGGCAGCCTGGCACACAGCTGCGAAACAAAACAAAGTTTAAACACTACTTATTTCCCTATGATCTCATTTCTACTGCACAGTGTGTCCCAGTGGTCCAGAACTATCAGATGAGACCATTGCCATGGCAGGTCTGGCAGATCTGATGTTAGCCTCTGCTGACTAAAAGGCTGGAGAGGTGATGCCCTCAGTCCCCACCAGCTCAGAATAATGAACACTGTAAATCCCTAGAATTGCTTATTTTCTCCTCTTGTTCCCTTGTGATGCTCCCAGGCTGCCAGGGCTCCTCTGGTCCTTGCACCAGGAGGTGACCATGCAAACTCATGAATCCAAAAAAGAGGCAGAACAACCTTGCTGAGAAGAGCCCACCCTGCACAGGCACCTCAGGGAATGGCAATTGCAGGTTTTGCAACCTGCTTAAGCATTGGTTTTTCCCCGCTTGGTTTTTATCTTTTATTTCTCCCACTAGGTTTGCTGATGTGAGTTATCTTTGGGTGAACATACTGAATGCTTTCCATCATGACTGGATCTTTCCCTAACCCTTCACCCTAAACCAACTCAGATAAAGTGTGATTCTCCAACTTATCATTGTCATAAAAGAAAAACATACTGTAAGCACTGATGACATTGATCTCTGCTCTCTGCTTCCTTCTATCTGCTCTGCACTGAGATTATTTTGTTTGTAGCATTCAAAACAAGTAACAGTGGATATAAAGCAATTGGCAAGCAGACAGAATACACCATTTTTAATATTTTATTTCACTAAGTTAATGTATACTTTTGCTCCTGGCTATTTTGACAAAGATCGCATACAGTATATGGGAGAAATATTATAATGCAAAATGTCCCCTGAACTGCTGCTGGTAAATGGTAGTGTCTATTTCCAAACATGAGCATGTCCAATTGGAGATAGGCAGCATATCATCAAGTACTTAGGTACCTTAGGTAATCTCTCTTTGAATTACAGATACAATAAAAAACAATAGATGAGATTATCTTATAAGTGAGAACGTGCATTATTTTTGGAAAAGTAGTGGTCCACAGAGTCATTTCTGGGCATTTACTCTGAGAAGCAGAGCAAAGAATCCGTTTTTCAATTTTAGTTTCTTTCCTTTTGTTTTCCACCTTATATTTCTTTTGGACTTGGTTCCCTAATGCTCCAGAAATGTGGATGCAAACATGGTTAGGTCAAGTTTTTTCACAATAACCTCCCCTTAAAATGACTTTTGGGAATGGACAAGCTGATTCCCACTTTGCTCTGATTATTTCAGTCCAGTGGGATGCCCATATGCTTCTTTGAGTAGATAACAAAAAAGCCGAGCTATAAACTAGAGCTTAAAGAGAGGTCAAAAAAGAGCTTCTCTGGAGTACCTAAAATGTTCTCTCCACAATATATTTTATATTGCTTTGTAATTTCCCAGTTGCTGCTTACACTAATGGAGAGCTACATCCTTGTGAAATTAACTCACAAAATTTCCTTTAGCATCTTTAGACGTCACTGAAAGGGTTGAAGGTTAATTTGGGTGTTTTTCTTGGCTTGTTCTACTGCTCACCTTCCTTCAGTCCCTTTTCTGCCAAAGCTTATTAAGCTTACAACTGGATTTATCCATATAATCATGTCTGCTCTCAGGAAAATAAAGTGGGTTTGAGGCCAGTACTCAATTTTGTACAGAGGATAATGGGAGGTTTTATAATTTTTTAAAAAGACACACAACATCAAAGAGCAAAGAAAGCAAACCTGCAGTGTCTCATTTTTCTTTTTTCTAGAAAACATAGCAGTTCAGATGGTATTTAGGTTTTCCCCCCTCTCATATTGAAGGTATCAGCTTTGGTTTTAATTGCTGATTTCTCTGTGGTACCTGTAACATATCAAATTAAGGCTTTGAAGGAAGGAGTCTAATGTCATCTTTGCAACTCATATACCAAACTGATCAAAAGCTCTTCAGTTTTCTCACTTAAACTGATTTAGGCTCATTTAAAAGTTGTGTGAAACTGTTCAGGATTTAGCTATCATGGCAGATAACTTCACAAAATGGTCAAAAATACATTGTAATATCTGTAGGTGGCACAAATTTTACATGAATGTTTGTAGACACTCAGTGGATAAAAAGCAGATCCCATCCTGTGATCCTGATGTCCTCCATCATGTATTTCTTTACACTATTTTTATTTTCTAGACTGGTGACTCATTAGGTTTTCTTTCTGCACTTTAGCACATCCTTATCTGAGGAACTGTTGGACATGAGCCCTGCTTTGTTGCCCGATTGCATCTTCAAAAATAGATATCTGAATCTACTGGTAAGGAAAAAATACAAATACAAATGCAAATGCAAATACAAATACAAATACAAATACAAATACAAATACAAATACAAACACAATGCAATCAACTCTCCCAGTTTCAGGACATGCAAAGAAATGCATTAAATATTTCTGTGTCGTGAGAGCTGGGTTTGCATTTTGCTTCTGCTATCTCTATTTTAAAACCAAAGAATAAGGAAAAAGAAAATCTTTCTTATGAAGGTTGAATGCTCTGATCGCAGTGCAGAGTAGCATGACTTTGGAGCCAGAGAAGAAGACCAGAACAGGTTTGCTGCTGTGTTGCCTTGGCAGTTTGGGGGTGGGAGTCCTACCTCTACCCAGCTGCTGCTCAAGGAAGCTGGGTGACAGAGAATGGGGCTGGATCCTATACAAAGGGACGGAGGACGAGTAGATGAATAAGATTAGAGGTAAATTTAATCTAAATTTTAGCTTTGACACAAAAATTTACTCACTACACTACATTTCTGCAGCACAAAGCAGAGTGGAATCCAGGACTCTGGAAATAAAAGTGTCAGCCTGTACACCAAATTACCCTTCCTATAGATACAGAAAGCACATTCCTTGCCTCTCTTCTCTTCCCTCCCTCACTTTCAGCTTACAATAAGTGACAGAATTAAGTTCTTTTCATTTAAAGTTAGGGTAATGGTGAGGCTGTGAACAGGGAGAACTCCATCACAACTTTTTGTTGTTCTTTCTCAGAAAATTTTTGCTCTGCCGCTATGAAAACTGCGGTCAGATATTTAGAAGGGACAAAGTAATGTAACTCTCTGGAAACCAATTTAGTTATAAGGATTTAAACAACAGAGAATTTCATCCTTCTATCACTTGCATCTTGTGCACCAACATTCCCTTTTTTCAAAAATTATTATGTATGTATTTGCTAAGAATCACAGCTGACAGAAAATATCAAGTGGCAAAAAGCACTGCCACATAGAAAAATGGAAGTAGAAAAAGCTGAAGAGGACAGAATTGCCCCAGCAACATTTTATCAATGTTGCAGTTTGCCAGCTTAATGATACATAATCTTAGCTTCTTTAAAAACAAATCATGGTAATGGAGCCTCAATTTTGAGTTTCTTTCTTTTTTATTTAATTTTGTTTTTTTTGTCACAGAATGTTTAAATATTTATTGCAAATGAGGGTACCTGTGTATGTATCACCCACTGTAGCACTAAAAAAGAGTTTCTTGCATGATATTTCTTGCTGTATAGTTGCCACTTCTCCTATTCACTGAGCGGCATCATGAACATCAGACTTTAATATCATTACGTTTTCTGCCCCTTGGATGGGATTTGTGTTCTGTTTCCAGATTCTATTACTGGATGAGTGTGTCTAGCTTGAAAGAAAAAAAGGAAGAACAAAGAAAAAAGTATAAGCAATCTTTTTATTAAACCTTCCTCTTAGCTTTACAACTTTTTTTTTTTTCTCTTTGTAGACTCCATGTTTTTTTAATGATTGCTCCATTACTTGTAGAAAGTTGACAGGATAAGAGAAGGAAAGAAAAAGCGCTCAGAATAATTCAATTTTCTACTTTGTAAAGAGAAAAATCTGTCTCTGGGCTACAGCTAAAAAATAATAAAAAGTGATGTTTTTCTTTTGTAACTTCTAATACATTTTATTTAAAGAAAAAAGTCCTTTTTAATCACATTTTTTGTTGTTTTTTTTTTAAAGAAGCCATATGTTTTGCAAAATCTCAGAAGCAGGTGATGCACATGCTTGAATTTGTAAGGATACAAAAGAATTTTACAGTGGAACAGACACTGAAGATTGGGCAGGGAGAAAACTAACCTTGTTGAAGTTCAAGTGCAAGGACCCTACACCTGGGGAGGAATAACCCCAAGTACCAGCACAGGCTGAGGACTCGCCTTCTAGAGAGCAGCTCTGAATTTTGGGGGATGACCAGCTGGCCATGAGCTGGCCGCGTGACCTTGTGGCCGGTAGAGCCAATGGTATCCTGAGGTTCATCGGAAAAGTGGCCAGCAGGTTGAGAAAGATGTCAGAGACTGAAACTTAAAGGCTAATGACTCAAATAAATGGTCCTTTACAAAAGCAATGGGTGCTTTGTTGAGGTCACATTTGCACCCCCCAATTGAAGGGGAGAAGGAGAGGTTTTGGGTGTGTAGTGGGAAAACCTCTGACCTGTAATTATCTCTCAGTGTTAACATTTGCTCAAGCTGACCACACTTTTTCCTTAGAATGGGCCACAAACTGAGTACTCACAGACATCTGTGATTTGAGCTGGGTGATAAACTGAGTCTGTTCTTGACTTTGGTATAATTATCCACTACTTAAGGTTATGGGGAAAACCCTTCTCAACTCATGTGGTTTAAATAAAATCAAGTTTGAAGCAGTTTATTAATTTATTGTCAGAATATGATTAACTGGAGAACAGATGAATCACAAAATTAGTCACTTATAAAATGTTAACAAGCACTTAAAGTTTCTAAACACTCTTCTTTTACTAATCCATGTAAATTTTCATCCCACAAAGACAGATGTACACATTCCAGTCCCACCTTCCATCACCCTGTTCCTGGAAATGCCCACATAGTTCTGATTAAGTGTTCATCAACATTACAGCATCCCATGTTTTGAAGAACTGTAGCAGAATTGGTGTTCAAGACAAGCTCTGCTCTGTGACTTGCTGAGGAATGAAAACTCCCTGTCTCCTAACAGCTGTATTTTAGAGAAGGTGAATAATGATTATTGTCTCTTAAAATTGCTAACAATTGGCTGCTGAAGACAATGAAGCAAGTCTAATGTTGACGCTAATCATGTGTACAAGTCAGGTGTGTTTTAGTAGTAATACTCAAGGACTGATGCATTTAACTTCCATTAGTTTTAATAGGAGTTATCCACATGAATCCATGCATATCAATAAGTAAAGCATACCTTGTCTATAGGAAATTCAAGCCATTCTATCCAGAGCAAATAAGAATGGTTTAGTCAGAAATGGCTTTCTTGTTACAGGATCACAATTCTCATTGGGAAGTCCTTTTTCAGATGCAGACTCTCCACTTTTCAAGATATCTACTGTTTGCTGCTATCTGCAAAGAGCATCAGAAGAATTTTAGGCAGTTTGGTTTATGTGAGTCTGGCTTCTCAGTCAGGAAACAATCCTTTTGGTACTGAACTGCAACTGCCTAATATATCTGGTGCCTTAAATACAAGAGGGGTTCCTACAGCAGTGTATACTTTGTGCATTGAGTTGCTGCTTGCAGGAAATTAGGGTTCGTTTCATGAACTAGAAATAAGCTAAAAAAATTTAAGAGATCATTTAATGTTTTAAGGGCCTAGTATAAAATCGTATTTTTTAAAAAATAAGACCATTCTATCCTTTTATTCATTTTGATATACCAAAAGAAGTAAAGGCTTATTTAAAATTCTGATTTCCACAACAAATATAAAAAAAAAAACATTTTGAGGAAAATAGAAAAGATTTTAGAATGGAAAATTATAAGTACACTGCAGACTTAAAATACTCCTCTTCCTTGCTGCTCAAGTTGTTTAACAGAATTAACAAATGCATTAAGTGAGGGAAATAAAACTCCAAGTTTACTGTCTGAATTGGTGGGGATTACCCTATGCTTGTTCAGTTGAGTATTCTCCCTTTATCCAAGGCTAATAATATACCTCTAAAAGCTACAATGTCATTGAGAAGAGAAAAAATCCCCCAGGAGAGCAATTCAGAGAGGTCAAATTTGTCTCCGGCTCGGGTTTGCCATTTTGAGGGCATGTCTCTCTTCTCTGCTGACAGCAGATGGAATCCATGGAAAGACAGTGGCCACCCTAGGCAAAAGTTAGTTTGTAGAAATACCTTCCTCTGTGTCTGGGTGGCTCCCTACAGGTCTGCACACCACCATCCAAGGGAACTGTCTTTTTTGACTACTTTTGCCTAAGGGCTTCAGATTTTCTATTAACATTAAGAATTTTTGGTGTTTGTTCATAAGGATTTTGCCATTGAAAATACTTCAGTGTCGCTTTTCATGGTAAATTCAGTTTGCTGTAAGACAGAGAGAGTTTCTTGTGAAAAGCAGAGTTCCTTTATTCCAACAGATATGTGATTTTTATTTATTTCAGTGGTTTGAGTAGGCGTTAATACATTGTTTCTCTGCAGTCTTAGTGATTTAATTCCAAATTTGCTAGGAAACAGTCTTGGATTTGAATATAGGAAAATGTGATGCAAAATCATAGCACGGTTGTCTACATGACTTTCAGTAAAGGACCCTTGGGAAGTATGTACTAATCAAATGTTTTAATATGACTGGACCTGTTTCATTGGGTTTGTGTTCTGAAAGACAAAGTGAAATAGGAAATTCAGCAAGCAGGTAGGATGAAGTAAATTATTTGAAGTGAGCCCCAGAAGATACAATAGCTCAAACCCATGAAAATCAATAGCAATGCACAAGGCCTTTGAGAGACCAATTTCTTACTGAAAACTTCATAAATTGTGTTTCTTTATTTGAGAGCTTCTATTCTGAGTACACTTTCAACCATATCTCTAAAAGCCTTCCTGTTACACAACAAAGAGTGATCTTCTCATTTTGATGGACTCTATCTATTTATTATTTGTACTGGGTGAGCTAGCCCTGTTTGATAGTATTGACCATGATTAGAAAAACTTTTAAATTAGGCTAAAGGCATTTTTTTCTTCTCTCTACTATTTGTATTTAAAACCAAAGAAACATTACAGTTACTGTAATAAAGATTTTTTTAGCTTTGTATTTTATTCTACATGTTGCATATTTCTGAAGTGGAATGCAGGCTTCTTCCTTCCATACTATAATTTTTATTAATACCCTTCACTGCAATAGTCTTTATTAACACCACTTTTTGTGTTCTTATAAGCAGTCTATGTATTTCCAGATTCAAAATTTTATTGATGTTTGGTCAGAATTTTTGTCAAGGAGCAAGAGATCTCAGGATGTAAATCTTTAGGAAGTGTTCATGTCTTTAATATGCTTCAGATGATTAATATTCATGGTTCTGGTGCAGTGCACACCATGTGGAAGTGGCTCACATTTTGCAGGAAGGAGATGGAGACATGGCTCCCATTTATCCTTTCCAGTCACTGTGCCAAACTTCCAGTCAGTCTGAAAGGAGAGAAGAATATCTTCTCTTTAGTTCCTCATCCCCGCTTTTATTGCTTGTAATGAACACTAAGTAAAGGTAATGAATGTGTACGAGCAAAGTAAGTTTCCTTAGTATACATTTAGACTCTTGAAAAATTTTATCAATTCTTTGTAGATCCTCACTTTTCAAAGGTATCAGTTGTTAGAGACCCTTATCGTGTATTCAGGGTAACTAAATCTAGATCCTGCATTTGTATACACTGCCTTAATTACTTTCACAAAGTGCAAATGAAGTGGCAGTGCTTGTGTTTGTGTATTGTCCATTTAGTAAGTAGGTCATGCCAGTGGCATGCAATTGTGCTTATCAACCCTGTGACAGTGCAATGGCTCCCTGCTGCTGTGTTAATTCTAATGCAAAGTCAAGGGAGCTTATTTTCAAAGGCAGACAGAGGCTAATCCCACGATGACACCATTTTATCACATTGTCAAGATGTCTGTGCATCCTTCACATATTGATGACATATTGGATGGATATGGACATCTGGGTGTCCAGCATGGCCCTGCTCAGAGCTTCTGGATGTGAGACAGCTGTGGCCTGGAAGCTGTTGCTGGTACCATGTTGCTCAGAGCTCTGACCTGGGAAATAACCTTTGCTGAGATTACTCTGTCACATTAACTGGTGTCCTGCACCACCTCTGAGGCTTCCAGGCTGAGTTGGACCCTCTCCAGCCAGCTACAAGCATGAGCAGCTCAGGGACACATCTTTGCTTGTCTCTGTAGACACACCTTGAGTAACTGAATGACCACTGGAAGACTGCAGGTGCAAATATTTGACAATTTTTTTCCTTCCATCACTGCCCACAGTATCTTGCTCAGCTCAGATAGCAGTGAAATATTAGTTTGCCTAAAACCAATCGGTTAGAGCTACTTGCAACCGCGTGGCTTTTCTTTTTCAATAATGCAACCAGGAGTCACAGGCATGGTTTAGCAGTCCACTGTATTAGAAATGAACACAGTAGAAGTTTCTTCACAGAGAGAAGTCTGACTTAAATTTGGTGTTCTCGTGATTTTGAGTGAGTAGAGCTGTGATTTGAACAGCTGATCCAGATGTGACTTGAATTCTGTCTACAACCTGCCCATTTTTGAAAAGAAAAGTATTTGAGTACTTCAGAGTTTTTCACATACCAAAAAGCTATTTTGCTACATTTTGGAATATGAGATAATTAACCTCAGTTTTAGTTCCATTTAGTTTTGATAGAAATAGATAATTTACACATTCAAAAAGATTTTATTTAGTAAAACCCAATTATTGTGGGTGAAAGGAATATGGGGTAGTGATTAATTGCATTTACTGCTAGACAAAAATCTCATCATACTGTTTAATAAAAAAAATCACTGCTTAGTGTCAAGCTAAGACATGAAAAAGCCATTGCACTGTTTAAAGCACATCAGAAGCAAAGAGACAATGCAGGTCAGAAACTCTACAAGACTGGAGAAATATTTTTTATTGAAGAAGAAACAATTTATATATTTTCATCATATTGAAACTACTGAGCTTATAAAAATCAAATGTTTTAAATTCTAAATTAGAAAGAGATAGAGAGCAGGCTGATTGTTGCCTGCAGGAAATCTTCCAGGCTGTTTTCTGACATCTTAAATATAAAATACACCATATGAGAAATGTTTGATTCGTTCTGAAGCCTGTGATGAATTTTCACCAGGAATCATTGACCATTGCCTCATCTCAATTGGAATCAAATTGGAAGTTTCCCAGAGAAAGCAAAGACAGACCTCTGGAGTTCAGTATTTAATCTAAGTTCCTTGTACACCTTTCATCTTGCCTGAGCAGATAAAGCTATTTTTTTTTTTTCACAGTTTGGTGAGAAATGACCATTGTTAGATGTACAGTGAGTCTGTAAATGTGGAAATATAATTTTTGGGAAACAAGGACAGTGGATTGTTAGGAAAGTTGTCCACCCTCATTTTTTTTCATTCCTTTCTTTTCATTCAACCCCCCCCTTTTTTTTTTCCCATGCAAAAACTGGGAAAAAACCTACCCCAAGTCTTTATTTTAAATACGTTTTGTCTTCTGAAAATGTTTTAATGAGAGTTGACTCTTTTCCTGACTCTTTTGCAATAGAAATTTCATATAGAAGTCAAAGCCATGCTGTTAAAAAGCCAGAACACAACACATGAAAGGACAGATACAAAAGTCCATAGACATACCAAATTTATAGACTGTTTAACCATAAAACACACACACACACACACTATTTTATGGTATTTTGAATACTACATAATACAAAGATAATTGAACTGGAATAACAAATTGAATGAAACATTCCTAAGCCTGGAAACATAAAATCCTGTGAGATTTAATTCACAGACTGTGTGAAAGTTAAAGAACAATAACAGACAAAGCAACATCTAAATGTGTGACACTTCTGCAGATTTGTGACCTGCCATTCATAGTACCATTAAATGTGCAAACTTGTTAGCATTTTCTCATACATTTCCTGTTCTTTTCAGAAACTTCTGGATTTATTGCTGGCTACTGCTAATGTTTCATTTGTGTGAAAACTCTCTTTCTTCCTCTCAGAAAAACTAAAACATGGGAATTTCCATTTAAAAGGTCAAGTCAGTATTTGTTGCCTTTTAACTACAGCTTTCTATTGTAAATTGTTGCTGAGAAATTAATTGGAAAGAGCCAAGAGGGTATTCTTCATGACATTATTCCAGGGCGTAGTTTTCAAGCTGTTTCCTACAGAGACAGAAACACATTACAAGTTCTGTCCACATGTAAGATAGCATGCACTGGGGCATAATGATAAGCAGATGGCATTATTTGCAGTGGAAGTAATAGCAACCAGAAGCATTTCTGCCTACATTATTTTCCAAATGCTTTTATGTTATGTTGTGTTAAAGTCTGGGACTTTATGTGCTTTCCCTTTCTAAACCATAGGTATTGATAGCAATTGAGAAGAGAGCTGGTGGTGATAAGTAAACAGAGTAATTATTGGGAAGTAGGTAGTATTTAAAAACAACACAACCACAGCAATCACTAGGAAAAGACAGAACAAGATAAAACAAATACTAGGGAAATGTTCCAGAAAATGGAGGGAAGATGAAATTGGATGATGGTTTTGTCATTAAAGATGTTGTTTTGGAAAGTCTTTACATGAATATGCCATTCAGAAAATCTGAAGCTTCTAACTTTTATTACCAATAATATTGCCTAATTTACCACCACCATCTGCCTGGCAATTATTGCTGGAAGTAGTGCATCCAAGGCAGATTATTTCAGAGAATGACTCCATAGTTCATGGATGCATTGTGAGATAGAATGTATTATGGAAATTCTCAGGCTAGCAGATACCTAAATCACAAATTTTACATACACATGTGCACACACAAATATATGCAGGTGTGTGAATATATACACTATATGTCTCTGTGTGTGCACCTATGTGTGCACCTATGTGTCTCTATGTGTAGAATTGACCCCTATGCCATTCCACTATGATAGAGTATTGTCAGGTTAGACCAATGTTCCCCTCTTGAGACTTAAATAAATCTCTGTGTCTGGAAAAAAAAAAAAACAATCTAAAACAAATTCTATTTAGAATATTGTTAAATTACTTTCCTTTACAAAGGTATTTTTTATGAACTTGGAGTTATATTTCCTCTAGGTATATGTCCTCATGGCCTTCTGCACTTGGAACTAGACTGTAACATTTCTAGTGTAACCAATACATTGAAAGAGATGGTGCAGAAGGGACTTACATCTGTGGCAAGTCCCAAAGGGATTCAGCCTCCAAAGGCACAAAGGGCTGTATGCAGCAGTGACAGTACCTGCTGGAAGACTGCAACATGTCCTCCTTCTAGCACTGGCTCAAAACAGCTGGTGTGGGAAAAGGATGGGCAATGAACCCAAGCCAGCCTGTTCCCTGCTGTGCAGTAGAGCACAGAGAGTTGCTTTCCTTCTTAGCCCTGAAGGGAAGAGCAGGATGTTGTACCACCATGGACTTCAACAGGAGGACAACTTCAGATACTGTGAATTCACTGCAGCTGCCACCTGGGAGGAAGGACAGAGATGAGACACTGATGTACATTCTGCTGTATTCCACAGAGGATGCAATCAGAGGAAGAACCACCATATTCCTGGTATTGACACTGGGGTATTTGGAGTGAAACTGTTAGGGTAGAAACACTTAATCACAGGATGATTATATGCAGGTGCTTTTATTGAAGAGCTCTGGGAGTCGGGGTACAAACCCAAATCTGACTCTGACATGGATTTGAGATGGACATGTTTTTATACCCTTTTTGTTATGTAACTATATATTAATTACTAAACCCATATTATTCTATTGTATACATTGATCTTATCCAAGCATGGATTCTTGTGATTTTAATCAGGTCCCCAAAATACCCTTTCTCATGATTCTTGTTACAATTACATCGCTTCTCATGATTCTTGTTGCAATTAAACAACAATATATTCAACTTACCAAACAATTATTACATTTAGCAATCATATTGTTTATCACATGATGATTATGCAGTTGCAGTTTCACATGATTCAATAAAGACAAAGCTCAACATTCATTCCCAGGGCCTGGTTCCCTTTCCCAGGCCTACCAGACCCAACATTTCTTTTCATCCCCTGAATCTGTTGTATACAATTCCCACGATTTTAGAAACATTTTTAATCCTATCCTATCAAAACAAAGTCTGTGCAATTAATCAGAGCAAAAATGAAATTATTTTGATATCAAGTGTGAGAAAGATGCTGCCTCTGCAAACTCCTCTGTTAAAAAACTCAATAACAACAACTAAAAAATGATAATGCATACAGACAATTAATTTACGGTCTGTCCTGGGGTGACTATGTCTTATGTTTTGGACATTGTTCCAGTGATTCCACCACTGAAATGTGATTACCTGATAAGAAGGATCATCAAGGTATTTTGGTACTCTTATTTATTTGTATCACGGTATGGGCAAGAGATCTGAGAACAGAGAACAGTCACTGCAGTGTAGAGTACAATCCTTGTGCTGAACAGTTTGCAGTCTGAGCAGGTAAAAGAATCAGGATTGGAGAAGGCTTTCATTTTGTTCATGAGAAACAACTTCTTCCACAAATCTGGGGTTTTCTGGTGTCTGTGGAGTTTAGATTGCAACCTAGAAAGACACAGAAGTGTGTGTTCAGTTGTGCAGGAAGCTCTCTAGCACTGAAAGCAGTTAAGAACTGCATCTTGACAGGGTTATCTGTGTTTCCACGGGTTGCTTAAGGATGTAAATGGCCAAGTTAGAAATCAAATTAGGATCTACCAGATGATTTAGCAACAAGACTGACAACTGCAGAAATCTGATTTCCTCTTTGGGCTTCAGCTAACACCTCTGTGACTGCAATATGCCTAACAGAAAAACAGGGTTCCTATGTTAGCTGCGTTGAGTACTTGCTCCTGGCTGGTTAGCCATGTCAGCATGGACATCAGCAAAGGCAGAATTTCACTCCTCTTGCTGACTCTGTCTGCAGTTCAAAGCTAGATTTGTAGCTGAGCTGATAATGTGACACACATCTGCCACAGTGACTTCAGCAGAGAGACTACGAGCTAAACAACAATCTGAGAGAAAGGTGATACTGTGAAGAAATACCAGTAAAAGTCCTGAGGAAAGTATTTCACACCTAAGATTAAGTGAAGTATTGTCTGTGTTAACTGAACTGGTGTAATCAGAAAAAAGCTTTAACAGAATGAAGAAAATTATTCTCTTGTATTCAGAAGAAAAAAGAAATCAATATAGCAAAAAAGGGCCAATTTAACATCTAAGAGCTGTAATAATTAGTTCTTTAATATATGACCTTTTGAAATGCCAAAAAAATGCTATTTTAAGGTGGAGATTTTTTTGTTTTTTAATATGAACTGCTTAATTGTACACAAACAATCATGTAAAGCTCAAAGTCTGTATTTAAAAAGAAAAATTCCTTTTCAAGTCCAATATCAATGTCTTATAAATTTGAGATTCTCTATTTTCATAAAAGATCCTGTACATCCCAGCATTGTACACAAGCCTAAACATAGCTGTTATATTGAGCTTGAAATCAATGAGGGCACTGTGCTGTAAACAAAGGAACAATTTGCCCCAGTGAGCACAATTAAGTTTGTTTCAGCCTGGGATGTGAACTGTAGTCTGCATGAAAATCTTCTCACAAAGCATCAAACCACAGTACATCTGTTTCTCTCACCTAGCTTACGTGGTTCCAAATGGCAAAGTATTAGCTAAAAAACAAACAAGATAAATTTTAATACATTATGCTTCCATGCAATAATAAAACTAATGCTATTTTTAACAAATTGATGTCTAGCTATTGACCTACCATATGTGATAATGGCTAAAATTTAAATAGAAAATACTAATTTAATGTCTTTGCAAGTGAGTATGTAAGAAATCTACTGCATTGAAGGAGCTTCTGTCATACAATTCAGAAAATATATCAATAACTTTGAATATAGCTGTACATACAGGAGGAATACAGCAAGAACAATACACATAGTCCCAAACACCACCCTCAGTTTGATCCTTAAAATCTTCTCTTCCTTGACATATAAGTGATATATGATAGATATAGAAATTGGGTAGAAAATCCTAGGTTACTGATGGGATTTCTTTTCAGCAATCCTTATGACTTTCAGAGGATCAAGGTTGTATCCACATGTTCTTGAAATTTTCCCTGCAGTGTTTTTTTCCAGTCATAAGTGGAAAAGGAATTGCAACAGATTTTATCGGAGTATGTGGGTTAAAACTGTCTGAAAGACTATAAACAAAATATTATGAGAGTGACTAGGGGAAAAATATCTAGTAAGGTAATGAAGGGTGCAGATTCAGGATTGCTCCTATTTAACATCTTCATTAGCAATCTGGAAGAAAGAATAAACAGCATGTTAATGAAATGCACAAATACTAAATTAGGAGGAGTCACAAATACTACTAAGGACAGAAACATAATGCAAAGGGGGTAGGGAGAAATGTGGCAGGAAATTACAAAGCAAGCTACTACTCACAAAAAGCATGCTAATACATTAAATGTAGAGCAGTATGAATCAGTGAGGGAAAATCCACAGATGCAGCAACATTGGAAGAGATTCTAGGAGCAACATATTAGATATGCGGTGCAACGTGACATGCTGGCAATAAAAGCCAATATATTCAGTGCCACATATGCAAAGGCATAAAGCCGTGGATCAAAGAGGCCATAGCATCTCTAAATGTTTCTCTACTAACAGAAAATGGAATATTCTGTTATGAGAATACAAGGGTCTTGACAATGAAGACCCTACCTCCAAGTCAGCACAGCTATGCTCAGGTGAAATTATTAGTGTTTTGGTTAGAAAAAATTCAGCAAGAAAGAACAAAGAAGAAGTGATATAAAAATTTATGAAAAGTCTCTGATGAGGATCAAGTCGAAGATGGGTTAACAGCATGGAAATTAACTGGCTATACTCAGAAGAATTATTCAGATTATTCGGTATTATTCAGTATTTATTCAGATCAACCACATTTTCTTCTGTAATGAAAGCTAGCAGATGACAAACTGGCACATAACTTGCAAAGGGAAAATCATGTACACTTTTCTATTGGTAAAATATTTTTCCCCACCCTTCACCTACATATAAATTGAACAAAAGGAATTTATTGTGAAAAAAAAGGGATCAGTACAGTTCCTCATGCTGTGTTAAATTTATACCTGGAATGAGAAGAAAATTGCTTGTTCATTTGATTTTGGTTTTGGTTTTATTTTTTTTTGAGAGGTAAGTAGGCCTCCCAGAAAGGAAGAGAAAGAGATAAAAAGATGATCCTCATTTTTCTGGTGGATTGTTTTTTAATGGGACCTAAGTCTGCATGTTGCATGAGGAGACATTTTTTTTTGAACAAGCAAAATGTCCTCTTTTTTGGTAAGGGATACAGAGAAAAACAATTACAAAAACCAACAATAAAACTAGTTGTGGCATTGATCTAGCCCGTACTACATTTGTGTTTTTAACACTGCATGCATTCTTATGTTGTTTTTCTACAGCTCACCCAAAATCTAACAAAATTGTAACTGATTATAGTCTGTTAAATAAAAAGTACAATGACTGAATAAAGGTCCTTGATCCTGGGAGTGATGTTACTTCTACAAAAGAAGAAATTGAATAGATTAATATTCTTTAGTTTGTATAAAAAAATAGTAGGCATGGTTAGCATTTATTTTTTATGCACATTCATATAAATACACTCATTAATAAGAACAATATGGAAGAGTGAATAATCACTCCTCATTCTTTTTCTTCTCACAATAAAGGCAGGCAAGAGTAGAAAATTAAAAGATCAACCAGCTGTTGTAAACCAGAGAAAAGTGTTATTCCACAGTATGTGTAATTAAGCCCCAGAACTCATTACCAGAGGATGGTGCAAAAAGAGGTCAGAGAGATCATGAAAGATATGCATATGGAGGGGCACCGAGAAGAAAGTTTCACATGAAACTTCTCCTTCTGAAAGTTCCTAAACTTCAATTTATCAGGGCTATGCGTTAAAACCTTAGGGGTTCTCTCTTCATACTCACTGTCTTATGCTATTGCATATGTGTTTCTACCCACACACCAGATATGCTACTGGCCTTAAGCTGACCTAGAGAAGTATTTTTTAAGCTAAAAGTTATTATTAAGCAATAATAATCACAATCACAATGAAATACCCTGTGAAGGCACTTTTTTTAAAAAACAAGTGCAACAGTGGGGAATTTTGAAAGCGTACAAATGCACACATACAAGGGTTGGGAAAATGGTAGAACTGGGAATTATGAATACTTTTTGGAGGAAGAGCAATGTTAATTTTGTGCCATCTTACAAATTGCTGTTTTACCATCAGATCTCACATTAGGGTGCAAACACGAAGATCTCTGATCAGCTAAGAAACTATTTTGTATTTGAAAAATAACCTAAATACCAAAGTACTTGAAAATTTAGTCCTCAGGGACTTTTCTCCACAGCAGAAGTGTATAGGATATATTGTATAGGATTGTTAATAAAATTCTGTGTTTAAAAAAACGCTTTTGGGAGTTTTAGGGATGTTGTATAGTGGCACATTTGTTCAGTATACACTAGGTCTAGTCCAGGGCAGAATCAAGCTTGTTTAAAAAGGTAATGTGGAACTGTGTTGTAGCAAGCCTTAAGTGGTGGGAAGGGCCTTGCTTGGAAAAGCTAAAATCCAGCAGATGCTTTTGGTTGTGCATGATAGCTTCTATCACTTTCTGTGGGTTTGCTGGATTTATGCATCTGTCTAGCTTCCTTATGGTGGATGGAAGGGAATGTGCCTCTCACACTCCATCAGTGAAAAAGCACGACATTACATTCAACGGGCGTCTTAGACTCCCTTGCTCAACTCTTCTTTTCTTATCTACAACACCCCATAGATGTTGAAAGCTTTGTTCAAACTCTTAGTTTTTTTGGTGGGCTAGATCTATATTTCAGTTGTCTTTGTCAGGTGAGGAGAATAATTTTAGGTTTAGAGGTTTATTTAAGCAAAGAAATAGCAGATATCTAAAAAGAAGTAAAGGACTAAGTTCTTGCACACAATATAGGGTATGGTAAGTGTAATCCCAGAGGGAAGATTAAGAAAGATATCATAAATTGCAGGCTCTATCTTATTAATAATAGATTAGAGATATTATGGGGACTTGAAACAGTTTATTTAATTATTAAACCTGTTTGGATTGACAAGACTTTTGACATAATATAATGCATTTAATGCAGTGTAAAAATGTATTAATAAAATATCTGGTTTCTATGAGAGGGTGAAGTTTTCTTCTTTTATGTGGATTCTGTTAACTCAATTGAATTACTTTCTCATAATATTTTCATAATATATTTAGCTAGACACCTATGTAATTATATTTATTACTCCTGTAAAGGTTGATGAAGAATATGTGGAATAAAAATATGTACAGTAATTTCATGACTATAAGGTACACCCTTTTGACTAAAATTTTCGCCAGAACCCGGAAGTGTGCCTTATAGTCCGTGTGCCTCATATATGGGCAAAAGTTCGGAAATTTGCCAACCTGGAAGTGTGAGCTGCGATCCACGGGGGAAACCGGTAGGGCCATGGTTGCCAGGTGGAGGCAGAGCCATGGGGCCTTGGCTTCTGGGTGCAGGGGGGCCCGGGGGCCCGCAGCACTGCTCCTGCTCGGTACAGGTGGGCCCGGGGGTCAACGGCACCCCGGCAGGCATGCCCCGGCCCTGGGGAGGCGGCACGGAGCAGCGGCAGGCATAGCCCAGCCCCGCCGGGGCCTGGGGGCCAATGGCTGCCGGGTTGAGATGGGGCCTCAGCCAGCAACCACCCGGGGGGAGCTGGGAGTGGATCATTGCTGCAAAAAAAAGAGTGTGCCTTATAGTCTGGTGCGCCTTATATAATGTACAAAGTTATGAAATTTGGCGACTCCTGGAGGTGTGCCTTATAGTCCAGTGCGCCTTATGATCATGAAATTACTGTAATAATTTTTTTATCAGTTTTACTGCAGCCTTTTGAGGAGCTATATCCCTACCTGTACCTGCAAAGGTGTTTCCTGAAGAATATTTTTCCTCGATCAGTGTATTTTCAGACTGCAAACATATGATAGTGTTCTATTTTTATAGAAGGATCCACTCAGTTTGATTCTCATCCCAGAAAAAAACATCCTCTTTAGCTCTAGTTGTGGGCTGGCACTTTTTACAGAGATCTACTGCTAGAGAAAAGAGACATTGTCAATAAAAAATGTACGTGTCATTGTAGCCACAGACAGCCATGTTTGGGGAACAGAAGATACTAATTCATATGTGTGTAAATTCACCTGTTTAGTAAATAAAACCAAATAATATTAAACATCTTTGATTATGAAAAAGGATATTTGTATCAAATTCCTTCTAACAACTGATCAGCATTAAAAATTCATTGAAAGTTTATTAAAAAATTGTCCAACATCGACAATTGTGCTCTTCATGGTAAGACATTTCTGCTTGGTATTTTCTACAATTTTGTGTCTGAAAGTCATTGCTTTTGTCTCCTTTCCAGTTCTTCTGCTTCAAATGACTGATTCCTGTTTCTAGGCTTCATCTGACTCCAGCTGGTTCCTCTGGAAGACGAGGGACAGAGATGATGGTTCTTGTCTTCACAGGGGCAACACAAGCCTGGCAGGCTGGTAGTTAATGGTGCTGGGAATGGAGAACTAGGACAATTCCTCTGCTTTCTGAGCCTGGCTGTCCCTTAGTATTTACCCTGTTCATAGTTAGCAGACAGTTTCACCACATGACTTGACTAAAAAGAAGCTCTCAAATATAGTAATTATTTTTTTTTTTTCTCTGTGGCTTAGATTGCTGCAACACACAGGCTCCTTGGCTTAAGCCAAATTATTAATAGAGCAATAAAGGATATTTTGCAGTTACGAGTTATTTTAATCCTTTTCTGTATTCAATTTCGGCCAATAAGTCTTGGCAACAGCCATGAGCCATAGATTGTAGTAGGTCCTGATTTCTCAGCGCCCTCAAATGTTAAAGAATTATTCTAAAAATAGATGAATACTTCTTTATTGCATCCCCATGTCCTTTTCCACTCAAGAAAGGACCAGAAGATGGACACACTTGCCTATTCTGTATTTGTCACTGGATTGTGATTATTGCAGTAGAGTATACCAGTTTAATCTTAACAGCAAACACCACTTTTTAATAAAATAAATATATCTGTAATACACTGGAGCAAATCTATGCTAAACTCAATAGGTAAATGGAAAGATAAAACACCCTGGGATTTAACAGCAGAGGAAAGAAGACCAAATTATTGCTGTATTAGCAGAATGTCGATTTTTCTTCTGGCACTTAATGTTTTCCTATGATTTCATGGCATTCAGCACAGCTCCCCAGAGTATCCCAAGTGCAATGTTTGATACTTGCCAGATAAGATCCAAATGATGCTGAAGTGTGACGATTTCTAGGTGGATTTATAGGTCTATTAAGCTGTCAGTACAATTATCACATTTATTTAAAACATTTAAACTTTCTTGAGAATTTAAAATTATATAATATAATTTTTACTTATTGCGTTGCTTCTTTTTTACATTGCCATGGTTGTGTAAAGTGGCCATATGTCCATGATAACCCTGTTTTATGTTTTGTGCTGAAACTGAATTTGTGTGTTAAGCTTCACAGTAGCAGAAGACTCTAGACTTCATTTGTTAAGGCTCAATACAGTAGTAAGGTATTACTTTATATCCCTTAGGTAAACACATATCCAGTACCCTTTATTGTCCTTGGGAATTATGCATAGCTGTGAATGGGAGGACTGATAAGCACAAGTATTTGAAACATATTATCTTGAAGTTTTGCATATGGTTTGGAAATTTATACTCTACTGCATGTATGAAATAATGGATTTGTTTTAGATAACTTATCAACAAAAATAAAGCAATCCATAGATAAAGAATTAATAGTTTTCAAGCATTTTGGTTTGTCTGAAGTGATGACATGAGAATAGTTCTGAATTTTTAACCGCCCCCCCCGCCAGGAAGTAGGCACACTAAAGTGTTCGGTTAACAGCTTCCTACAACTACATGTTGTAAGTGTATAAGTAAAGAAACACAAGCAGGTTTCTATTCCATTGCTGGAATAGAAATGTGTAATATTGATAAATTGTATATACAGTGCTAATCTGCAGGAAAATTATTCTACCAGTTACCAATCTTCAGAATTGCAACAAAACATAAATCACTCTTCTGAATTATATCTAGGCATGTGCAGTATTTATTGAGATTCAGTCGAAATTTAGCAAAAAATTAGTTCAATGAGCTGTCTGTTTGAGAGGATCAGGATTGTTATTTCATGACAGCTGAGTCTGAATCTGCAAAACACTCAACTTTGGCTTATTTAGAGGGCAGTGCCGAAGGAGACATTTCACTGGCTTCAGAGGATATAAGCAGATGCTTTAAAATTAGCACATCTGAGCACTGACCAGTGTATTGTGTTGCTTCTAAAAAGAAATTAAATATATTAAATCTATTAAGTGATGTAACTCCATTGTAATCTATTTCCTGTTTTCCTGTGTATATGGTTTAATAGAATGTAATACAGTACACACATGTAGTTAAAGAAACTGACATGTTTTTGAAAAATATTATACTAAGTTAAAAATATTGCATTAAAACAAGATATTTAGTGTACTGTCTTGCATAGAAATTGTTATGTGAGTAGTCTATGAAATATCAAAGGACATAGGAATTCATTCTGGTGTGTGTGCATATGAAATAAGCTTCCTTCTTATATATACCTAGAGCGCATAGAAGCAAAATTATCTCTCCAGAAAAAAGATTTACTTGTACAAATTTGGAGTTCAGTTTCCAAATACATATTTTTCCATAAGATAATGCATATATTCTCTGTTTCTAATGCTCTAGTAATAGTAATAAAGAGCAGTCATTATTAGGACAGAAAGACAACCTCTGTTTTTTAATATAAATCAGGTAAATATCCTGCGTATCCTTTTTGAATAATAAATAATGTAAAAGAGGTGCTTAGGAAGAGTCCTCTGGGTAGCATTCCCTCCTACATTTCAGTTGACTAAATCCTTTCTTCTAGTAGGAAAAATAATCTTTCAGTGTTTAAATTAAGAATTACCCATATATTAAAGTCTTCAAATAAGTATGCAGAAAGTTGGAACAAGAAGATCTTTAAGGTCTCTTCCATTCCAAATAATTCTGTGATCTATTCTAAGATCTAAACACATGCAGATATTGTCAAATAAATAATTCAAAAGTTGTTTGGTTTTGTTTATTTTTTTTTCCCAAAAAGGCCAAAAGAAAACTAAGAAATAGCTACTTGCACAAAACCCTCAAAACTCCCATGTTTGTGATCGAGATACAGGTATCTCTGAAATATAACGAGATGAATATTAATGTTATTAAATAAAAGTACAGTTGGAGGATTTGCACTAAAAGATAAACCCAGAAACATACAAACATGAAGAAAAAATGAGAAATCAACACAGGCTATTAATAGTGTTTTTTAATTAATTTTGGTACTTGCTGAACCTCAGATCTCACAAAGAATTCTGTCAGTAAATGTAACATTATGGAGTCCTGTAAGCTGACAGACAGTTTTGCCTGGCTACAATTATTCCTGTGAATACGCACAAGCTGGATGAGGAGGACCTTTCAAGCTCTGCTGAAATCAGTAAGAGGACTCTTGCTGACAGCAAAACTTCTATATGGAAAGTGAGTTAGAAAATCTTCCATGTGAAATGATTAATTTCATAAACATGAAGTACAGCAGATTGAATTCTCTGTAGCACAACTCTGTAGAGAATTAAAACTCTTTGGAAATAATTTCCAATGGCAGGATCTTTCAAGGATAACTTTCAGCTCCTAACACCAAATCCATTTAATAGAAAATGGCACAACAAGGTATCACATGATAGCATCTGATGTGTTACAATAGGAATTGAATTAAATGGTGATTAATTAATTACAAGCATAACAGATGATAGCGATATCTTTAATCAGAAGTGATTACATTATACTAAGATCAAATCACATAGTAAAGATATGTATTTGAATAAATAATACCAGCACCGTTTAATTTATCTGCTGAATAGAACAACACAAGTGGCTGACGAAATGTACTTTCCTTTTTTTTTCCCCCTCGAGAAGTAAGAAAATGGCTAAAAATTAAAGGAGCATAAGTTGAACATCTAAATTTCATCATAGCTATGCTCTTCCCCACTTACTCTTACCTTTTGCAAATTATGTTAGGGTATAAAACTCTCTTTTTCAGGCCAAAGGTGGTTTTACCTGGTTTTAAGCTGTAATTCAAATTGCTTTTGTGCAATTTGAACAGAGAAAAACAATTTTTTTTTTAAACTCACTTTTTGCTAAAGTTTGGAATACAATAACTACAGGAAGTCATATTTGTAACTACAATTTTCATTGGAGAAGAAAACCTAAGTGAAGTGAATTCACTTCTCCCCAGTTGAATTTTATTTTGAGTTTGCAGGTTTTTAAAGATAATTAATCAATATTTATTTGGGGATTTGTTGTATTTCTTTCTCCTACACAGATTTTTAAAATTCATTTGGTTGGAAAATTGTAAAATCGTGTATAATTTCTGGTTTAGGTCATTCTCTGCATCTTACCCTCATAGATGTTTTATTGTTTTAGCAGTTCAGCCTAATTATTGGCTTTGGTGTAAGGCTTCTTCCAGAACTTTGCCCCAGATGATGTTTATAAGAAATTAGGAAGACTTCCAACCATTAAAAATTTCAGAACGGCAGGACTGAGTAAATCCTTAATCCTGCTAATTAATATTTTCTTAAAAAGTTCCAGATAATTACATACAAAAGGCATTTTAAACCTATAAAGATTTGGTGTCTTTAAGTAGGCTCAAATTGCACATTCCAGGAGAAACATCTAAAATCACTTTTGAAAAATTTAGGTCAGTATATAATTAGAGCCCCAAGTTACCCGAGAGTATCAAATTTGAGCTGTGTAATGTTAGACACACGCCTTGACAGTTTGGCTACATTCAGTGGCAGTTTGAACTTTCAAATTCATGCCTGTGAAAATAGAAGGGAAAATAAACTAAAAATCACAGGATACTTTCTTTTTTTTTCTTTTTGTGCATCTACAGCAAAAAGCTTTAACCAAATATATTTATAGTAAATTTTGTGATCCTGGTAATTTCATGCCAAAGTACAAACTTGTCATAGTACCCTCCAAGTGTGAAACTGTCACTGAGAAACTGGGGAGTGGGGTACTTCTCTACTCATGTTTCTGTTTAGAATTCACAGCACAATGTGTAAAAGCAAAAAAAATATGATCAAATTCTCTGTCAGCCTCTGGAGATAAATTCACTGTTTCTTTGACTGCAGGACTGTTGCAGCATTGGTTTATCCTGTTGCCACCCCTAAAACCCAGATGCTTTGGGAATTGTCATGCCTGGAAGACAGAGATCATAAAAAAATGGCTTTGGTTTGACAGTCTACCTATTTAACCATCTTAATCTTGTGACCATGCCTCAAGTGCATACTCCTTGCATATAGCTGGAAAACCATGACAGCTTAAATTCTTATTTTAATCTTACTTGGGATTTCTATGAAGACTGCTGCCATCTTGGTATAATAGGCATATTGCTAATCTGCAATCTGAGAGGCGTAATTTCTGCTTCTTTCTCTGCCAGATGATGGGAAAATTTGGTTTCAGATTCTGATTTTGCAGAATTGAAGGCAGTGAAACTTATTTACTCCTCAAACAACTGCAAATTTATCAGTAAGTGCAAAAGAAAATGTTCTGTGACAAGAATAGAGTGCGTTTCCTATGGATATCTGTATTTGAGTAGGGTTTAGTTCTGTCTAACAAGAAACAAATACCAAAACCAGTTTTATCTTACTTAGATGCAGTGATAGCATCTCTCCCAAGTGCAAATCAAAGCAGGGTTGAATCCACACTTTATCTTTTCCTTAACAAAGGCATCAAAAACCTCTCTGCACTGCCTAATTTCTCAATATCTACACCTTTGGTAGAAGTGAGTCATCCAAGGCATATCTTCCCTTCTGGAAAAAAGTGTGCAAATATGGCCAACTCATTTAAAAACTTCTGGTAGGGCTCACATAAACATATGCACCTGGACTAGGATCACAGAAGTTGAAATTCTGTAAGCAACTGGGCAAAAAAGTACAGAGAATCTAAGATACAGAGTGGCTGTACACACCAGGTTATACCATTTTACTGTAAATGTTATGTTGGCATTCATTGCCTTAACAAAAAGACCTGAACCCATAATCTCCAGTCCACTTTAACTACATGTATTACACTGCTGTGTCAGTGTAGCACATTTCAGCCATCTTTCTTTCTTGACATCTCTATTCCTTTAGAGAGAAAGCCTTTTATATTTCAGTCCAAAAAACAGCTTCTGAACCTGGAGTTTGAGGGGTGGTGATAGATCATCTGATAGGCTTCAAACTGAGTAACCACAGTAAGAAAAGTTTCGTCTGGTAAAATGCTTTAGATAAAGTAAAATCAGGGCTACTTTTAGGTCAGACATATGGGCATTGTCCTGGGAAGGGTAAGGAGAAACCTCTTGGATTAGATGAGCTATCTCTTCAGTAGCTCCAATCCTAGTGGATAGCAGTGACCTCTGGCTATCTGCACAAGCACTCTGCTGATAGCATAACTGGACTGGGTTCTGCTTTATTCAGAACTCATGTTTACATGGTCTTTATGTGGTCCTGAAACACTCAGCACAGAATTTACTTTTACAGTGAGTTTGTACATATACTCCCACACATATGTGAAAGTGTATCTTGTATCACAAAAATGCACGTGTATTACTGGCAGAAAGCAATTGTCTGAAGTGATGAATCATTTGCCCCAGAAACCTGACTCTTCTACAGGAAACCCTCCTAGGACACTTTTGACTTCAGATACAATGCAAAATCTGTTTAATACATATCTGAGGATTCTCCCTTGGCATAGATCATAATACTATCTTCTCAACTTAAAACAACTTTCAGAGAAATTATTAGATGCAAAATGGTCAGGTCTGTGTCCAGAGTGTGTTGAAGACTGTGCTGAGGAAAAGTGCATTCCTTAATTATAAATATATTGTCTTACTAGAATCCTCTGGTAAGCTTCACCATAATGTTCTTTAAAAATGACACAGAATTCTATGTAAATTATGTAATAAAATCAATTCAGTGATATGGTTGAGTCATTCAGACTAAAAATCAGTAGGTTAATGAGTTTTAAAACAAGCAGGATAATATACCATTCTCTATAATATTGATAGCCTGAAGATCTGTTACAGTGTTTTCACAATTTCAGTTCTACTACTAACTCAGTTTACAACTCTCTCCATAAAACCCTTTCAGAAAGCCGATCAAAGTGAATTCAAACACCAGCACTACTTAATAAAAAAATACTTCGTGTTGAAGTTTCTGGGAAAAAAAGAAGTGAATGATAGCCAAAGGAATTGGCTATTTTTGGATATTTTTTTCTAGTTACCAGAGCATATTTTAAGAGTACCCTGTGCTAATAATTTCCGCTTGAAATATTTTCTTTTGTAACTAGATCTTAGATTCCCTTCTCTTTGTCAATCACTTAGGCTTCAAGTTTAAATATGCAAGAACACAGAGCACAACAAAAGAACACACTAATCTTACTCTGTCAAAAGTAGATTCTCTTTCTTATTCCCCAAGGCCAGACAAAACAGAGCTGGGCTAAAACATTAAATACGGTGAAACAAGCATGCGTTTTCTTATCTTCTGCTAAAATACAGACGTGTAATAAAAATTCCACACAATTTTTTCTTTCCCACAGTTTTAGCAGATTGCAAAACCAAGCAAGTAAACATATTCCCTTAAAACTATGTGAACAAATTTTCAGAGTTTTCAATGCAGCCCCTAATTTTGCTGAAGTGGGTAGAGCCACCTGCTATTCTGCTGTGCATTGGGCTGGTAACCTGTACATTGCACAGTTTTACAGAAATTTATGAAATAATGTGCTCATTGTGAATCATGTCCTCCCCAATCACGACTTCCACTTGGTAAAAGAACTCCTTCAATAAATTGAGGTCCTTTGGACTTTCAGCCCCTTGCTCACTTGCAAGTATAGTCACATAAACAATTGTATAGAACACAGAATATCTTTTTAAAGACAAACCATTTTCCTGTTAAATACTGCACACAATACATATTTTTAAAGATGCTTTTAGTTTTATATTTTTACTCCAGCAAAGTGCAACCTTGAACACGGTGGCCTGCTGAACAAATTTCCTGGGAAGTATAACAGAAAATCTAGAGTTCTTAAAAGCCTATTATCTGCAAAGAGACTCAAGGGTAAAGCAAAAACTCATCATTACAGCTCACACTCTGTAAATCAGTTATTGTTTCTATTGTACTCTCACTGTACCAGCTTAACAATGTTTTGTGTTTTTTGTTTTATTATTATTTTTAAGGACACAGTTCTGGGTTTATAGACCTAGGAAAATAATGTTTACAGTCTACTAAGACGGAGGTGTAAGCATGTAGTATAATGGATGAGTAATGATTGCTGGTTTTATTCAGGGGCAAAAAAAAACAAAAGAGAAAGAAAACCAAAATACTGTGGAACCGTGGCAAAATAACTATGTGATAGCTCATTCTTCAAAAGGGAGTTCACTAGGTTCAAGAAAGACCTTTCTGCATTGGCAATCGAATTAGCCGTCCTATCTTGAAGTCCTATTTTGTATGACCTCACCTATCATGAAAATGCTTCTTGTGCAAAATTTCTGCAGGAACAGAAATTCCTTTATCTGTTACAAGAGAGTAACATCAGGCCTCAAGAATGACATGTTACCATATACCACACTGCAAGATAGCTCAGTGTAAAAGAGTAAACCACCCTTCCAAATTAGCCACTCAAGGATTTTCTGGGAGGCTTGCATCAGAAATAAGGATGATATGGAAAGAAATGGGCAGACTTATTTTTAATGGTGGTTTTTGCCACGATGACTTACGTAGGTATATGCATATGCAGCAAAATATGTGCATTTGTGTACACACCTAAGTAGGCACAATGGTCTGAGGAGTGTTTCTCACTTTAAATACAGTTGCTCTGAGCGGTGTCTATAAACACACTTTATATAAAGTTACTTCTCAGTAGAAAGCAAAACAAGTCAGTAATTTCTGTTATTGCTCTCTGTAAATGAATTAAGTCATCTTTCTACCCTGCTTTCCCCTCTTCTTGCTTAAAATATTTGGTGCTGTCATTTCAATACCCAGATGAGTAGATCTAATCATTAGAAATTACTAAAAAAGTTTGCCTGAGACACAATGCTTGAGTGATTGTCACATCAAATTCCAGTTATTATCCAAGTACACATCACCAATGTACTCCAAAATAACTCGAAACTGAAGGAGCATATAGTCAATATTTTTTTTCGTTTGGTTGAACATGATAGGGGAAAAGAGCATACCTCAAGTCACAAACAGAATATTCAAATGTTTCACAAAACATATGATGATATGCAGATGTTCTCCCAGCTTGTGCATGTTTTTTGATGAAAATTAAAGCAATAGTTTTAAATTCTTTTTCCCAATGCATATCACCGAGAATCTGGTGGTGGCATTGAAATCCTTACAATGGGGAGAATATAGACTGAAAAAATGTCTGAATTTAATTAGTTAGAGCAAAAATCTTCTTTTAAATTTTACCAGTCACAATGGTAAGGCACAAACAGTTAAGTGCCTGAGCTTCCTTGGGAAAAATGTTTCAAAAAGTGCACAACATAAATGGTTGTAGATTTAGTCTTATTGGAGATTATTCAATTTTGTACCAGAAAAATAAATGACACAGGTTATTTTGTTATTGGATAGTCAAGGTGATTAGGTTACACCTGCAAACTAATAAGAGTTGTGGCTCTATGGAATGTACTGTGACTAATATCTAAGGAATAAAAATATCTACAATTCAAATATTCTCAGAACAACTGGTTCACCAGTCTTGATTCAGGAGTCCAGTCACAATTCCTGGAAAGAAGAAAAAAGAATGCCACAACACATTAAGAGTGTTACTTTCCTCTGGTCCTGGAATCTCCTAGAAAACTGAGGCTGAGCCTTTTTCTTTTGATGGTGTTCATGGGTGAATGCATGAAGTGGACATAAACAATTCAACAGACTCTCAGCATAAGTGCAACACATTTGTGAACCAAGTATATTTGTCTGGAGGCAAAATAAAATTCTGCTAAAACTGCTAAGATCAAATCAATAAGCTCTGAAACAACCTGGGGAATTAGAGATAAAAAGAGCTACAGTCCTGGGGCTGCGTTCTGTACACCATTTGATAGTGGTCTGTGGGGAATTCATGGGTCAGATGGCAGCCTCCTTGCTCCTGGTTCTCAGAAGGGAAGAGATAGTGAAGGAATCAGGTGACGAAGAAGATGTAGAGGATGAAGCAGAGGAACAGAACAGATGGGCGTGGGAGACAAGATGCGTCGCAAAAGTGACAGTACAATCAATGCATTCTAGACAACTAAAAATAGATAAATACATTTATATTTGTTTCCTTTGCTGCAGTTGCCAGAAAGATGTCACATAATCGCAAGTAAAAGGTGAGGTGGCACATGCAAAGAGAACTCATGATGAGTGAGATCCATCAGCCGGTTTCTTCTTAAATGATGTTCCTACCTCTGAAAGCCAGAAGGCCTGTGGCTTTGGAATTTTGTAACTCCATACAGGAAAGGAACTGTTTCAGTTCTTTTGTGATGTTTCTAGAGTGTTAGTAGGATTGCCTTGGACAAGCTCCGCTGTTATAACAGATATAGAAAAAAAAGACTAATTTCTAAGATGTGAGCTATTTAAGGTCTTCAGGGTGAAATCTTACACATCAGGAATTGTAAAGTAACAAAAGTTTTTGTTTCTGAACAGAATCATTGCAAGTGCCAGAAATTAGTGCTTCTTTATGAATAGTTTTTGTAAAACAACTCAGATGCAAATTGCTTATTCAGTGGTTAAAAAAACCATCAGATAAATGGGGACTGCACCACTGCTTTCCCTCAATCCTCAGTTATACCTCATATTGACTTCAGAGTGCTCAGAAAGAAATATAATTTTCATCTTATTCCTCTGCAAATAGGGTAGACTAGCCCACCACAGAAAGAGCTTAGTGTATAGCTCAGGTAAATTTACATTAGCTGAAATTAATCAAAGACTACACCCTCAGTTTGCCGAGCATGAAGTAGACTTTTGTGTTTTGCATTCTCCCTGAACTAGCTCAAAATATTTTCCTAGTTTGTATGTTGCACTGGCTGCCAGGAGTTCTCAGTTTAGGATCAAAAGTTCTTTGCCCTTGGTCTATCTTCCCTCTATTTCAAAAGAAAAAAAATAAGGACACTGACAGAGGCAGTGAAAGAATCCATCATAATGTAGTGGTAGTTCTATTATAGCTGAGGTGTTTTAAGGACACAAACATGATAAGCTCAATAGAAAGAGATAGCAACTTTTACTGGATCAACAAATACAGCTGGAAGGGTATGCAGATCTGGAGACGTGAGTGCCCTGCTGCAAGTTTAAAATGGAAACAGCCAGCTGGTCTGAAATGTTAATTTACAAATTGAATATACATATTAAAAAGTATTACGTTATAGGAAGTTTGAATTTTAACAAAAGAATTATATTTTTTTTTTTTAAACAAGGACAAATATTCTGGATACCTTGATAGCTAAAGGATGTATGATTTTATCTAATTAAACAAGACTGTTAGTTTTATTGTGTTTAGATAATCTTTGGTTTCTGATGTTTCACTCTACAAGTTTAAGCTGCCTTATTTAACTGAAGCATATTGGGTCTCCTTTCAGCTACAATATGGCAGAAATAAAAACGACATGTGTTAGTCTATAGTTTTTCTCATGGTAAACTTTCTCTCCCAAATATAATTGGTGAGAAGATCCTATGGCTTTCTTATCATATCACACATTTTTGAGTGCTATATGCTGCTTTCTTTTGGTGTCAGATTAATCAGTATTTATTTCCTTCTTCTTTGCTCTCAACATCACAACCAATTCTTATGAAAACATATATGTTTTCCAAGGGTTATTATTTACCCAGATTGTGGTAATATTTTGTCCAGGTTTTTGGTCAGGACAGAGTTGATTTTTCTTGCAGAAGCCGTGAGGGGCAGAGCCTGAAGCCATGTGGGCTTGTCTGGATTGTTATCCTATACAACCTCACCTCACTACTCTGGGGTGGAAGTAAGGGATTCTTCTTCCAAGAAGAAGGTGCGAGTGGCTCACAGTTGGAGAAGAAAGTGTGGAGCACAGAGGGTCTGTCCACCACTAGTTTTCGTTGATCAGGGCTTTGTGACATTTTTGCTTGTAAAATACAATCTTTTATACACTTCAGTTGCCAATGTTGTTGCAGCTACTGTTTATTTTTCTTGCCTCATTGCTATTTCCGGGAAATTATTCTTATTTCAACCTGTGTTCTCTGCCTTTGGAGACTTGAGGAGGAGAGGAGTGGTTTGTGGATTGAAGATCTGTTCCTAAACCAGGACAGCCCTCACTGGAGCCTGACATGGGGCTGTGTTCCCACCCCTGGTGTGGCTGGTTCTGGGTGTACTGCACACTCCTCCTGGTGAAACGACACATTAAAAAACGTCAGACACAATCTAAATGTGGAAGATTCAATCTGCTCTCAAAAAGCAGCAAGCAATTGTAGCCCAGTAAATGTGATTTTTGCCATGATAGAAAAAAGTTGCAGCCCTTTTGTTGCCTTGGTCTTAGGGCTCATCTAGGTTTCCTGCGGCTTCAGCCGGGTTCAGTCAGGTTTGACAGCTGTCAAAAGGGGTAGTAACTGTGGGCTTTCTGTTTTAGCTTTTGTCATGACCCCCAGTGACACTGTCCTGGACGAGGCAGGAGTCAGCAGGTGACACACAGCAGCCCAGGTTGAGGGAAGCCTTTGGGCCGTGCTGTGGCTTCAGATGAGAGCCTCTGAGAGGGAAACAGGGGCCATGAGGAAAAAATAACCAAACAAAAGTAGCCCTAAGTAGAAGATCAAAGAGAAAAAAATCTGTCATGATCTTTATACTTCTTCCAGCAAAAACCTAGATACTTATTGCTTATCCCCTTCTATTCCCCACTACTTTATCTAGGAAGACTGAAACCATAACCCTTGGGTTGGAAAAGGGTACAAAAAGGGTGAACTCAACACCACAGAAGTTAACACTAGGAAATGTTGGGTTTTGTTGCTTTTGTTTGTTTGTATTTTTGTGGTTTCGGTTTTTTTTTGTTGTTCTGTTTTTGCTTTTTTTGTGTGTGTGTGTAGAGCAATTTAAATGATAGTATTAGAATTTTCCTTATTAATTAAATAAGCCATGTTGTTAAGTCTCCTAAAACAGATTGTTCTCATTGCACACTAACATTTTAGCCTACGTATGTTTTTTCTGTTCCCTTTTGCACACAGCAAGATTTTGAGCCTAAAACAGAAAAGCAGATTCAAATATACAATAGAACAAAATACTGCTTTTGCATTCTGTATAATTGAAAAATTATTCCTAGATTTAGCCAAATTGATCTTTGAAGAGGAGAAGGTAGAAAAATTTTTCTCAAAAGGATTTAAGAACTAAATATTGTTGTGGAAGATCTGTGGGCTGGGCCTTTATTTGGCCTTTCACCAGGTATCAGCTGTACTTCAGTTTTCTGGGCATGTGATTGTAACACATATGCAATGCTTTTCTCAACCTTTTAGGTACAATCCAGCACAAGTTTTTATTTCCATAAAGATAAGAATAATAATCATCCTTGTAATGGGGATGAAGTAAATGCATGCTATTCTGTTTAGCTGGTGGTTTTTCCAGTTCAAGAAAGATTTCTCCATTGATTTTCAACAGCTATGGTGGAGAAGAAACTTATAGGCAAAAATTAAAATATAAAAACATTAAATAAGGAAAGCATTATTAAGAATGCATTATTTGTAAAGTATCATCTTGCACACTCCCAAAATATGAGGATGATCTTGTTTTTTGTGTATGTATTTAAAGGCAAATACTTCCAGACTGTGCTGACAAGCTGGGAAATTTTAACCTGGCAAACAACAACTTTGAAATGAATTTGAATGTTCACAGTGGATAATGAGCTAAATGTGAGTTCCCAAAAAGAAAGAGCTGGAAATATAAAGAGGAAAATCTTGTTTAAAATTAGGGGCAATATACTCTTGCTACAGGTGCAAGCACCCATATGGAATACAGTGCTCTTGGTAGTAGTTCTTGAAACTGGAGGAAGTTTGTAGAAAATATAGGAGAATGATTAAAAGAATTTGGAAACAGCCCCCCTTGAGGATTTTAATCTGTTTATCAAAGACATAAAAGGGATACATTTAAGCAGGTTGGTGTACATGTCTGCATGTGTGGATGAATGACTGTCGTGCATCCTGGAAGTATTTCCTGGCAAACAAAACTTTGATCAAGGTTCTCTAATATAGAAGACAAACAAAATTCAATGGTTGGAAGATGAAGCAAGACAAATTTAGAGTGTTAGAATAAGGCTCCAGTGTTTAAGAGTGAAGATAATTAACTAGTGAGTACTGTGATAAAATCATGGTTGGATTTCTGTGGAAATTTTAATTAAGACTCAGCATAATTTTCTCACCACACTCTTTTAATTCTGTGGGAATTGCTTCTAGTAAATCCTGCAACCTTTGCAATTTGACAGGTCAGCTTAGATAATGATGATGATGATTTTTTTTTTCTGGTTTGGCTATCTATGGTGAATAATTTTTTATCTCATGTTCTCATTTTTTCTATAAAAATATTTATTTTAAGCTTTGTCTTCTAAACTCCCTGTCCCTGGACATAGCCGCTACTTTCTGTGGCCTTCACTCTCTTCTCTTGGGCCCTTCACATTGTAGACCCCTGTTCACATAAGCATTTTGATTCTTTGGTAGTCAGTAGATTCAAACTGTAAGAGGTCAATAATATTTCCCCAGAAGTATTACTTCCTCAAAGAGCTAATGGCTAGCTTGAATACCTATCTATTAGGGACCTGAGCGTAGGCTAGAAGTGATTAGAAAAATTATTTCCATGTGTAAAGTTTTATGGCTTTGTTTTTATGAATTGCCATGTTATTTTGCCAGGGATCTGTCTGTGGAACCTCTGTCTGCAGCGATCTCCAGTGAGACAGAAAAATGTCAATGGATTAGGTTTGTTTTTTTAAAATATTTTTTATTTAGTACTCTAAGAATGGTGTTGTTTTAAAAAGAAAGTAAACCTTTACTACTGCAGAAATACTGCTCTGATATAAGTTTTCTGAACAGTAAGTGAATGAAGGTCCAAATTAGGTTTTCGCTGTGTCTGGTGCAATAGTAGCAACCAAACAAAAGCATTGCATAGCCTTAGGTCTGACAGTCTGTTAAGTGAATTTGTATGCGCACAAGAAGAAGTGTCTTTTTGAAACATGAAGATGCCCAAGAGAGAGACTCTGGGAAGGTTTTACAGCCATTTAATAGTTCAAGACATTATTTGTTCAATAACAAAAGAAAACGGCTTAGAGAGCAATCAGATTTTCATGGACAAAAGCTAGGCTCTTGTCCTGAGGGGAGAAAGGATCATAAGCAGTGATTTTTGTGTGTGTCAGAAAGAGATGCAAAAAAATGGGTTTGACAGCTGGAGAAGCAAGAGAAGAGCTGCTCATTCTATCTCATCTATTTTGTATGCTTTTATACTCCATTTTATCTGAGTGTGATTTCTAGCTCTTTCCTCCTCTCTCTAATGAATGTTTCATTCTCTTTTTACACTCCTTTTAGCACAGAAACACAATTCTTCCTCATGTTCCCAATCAGTGCTTTTCCTGTCCCGCTCTCCTACACACTCTCAATACTGAACCACAACAGCTCCCTAATTTTCCAACATACATGCAAGTGCATTCTCATTTTGGTCACTTTTGTGTCCACATGACTGCTGTACTCTCCCCTGTAGTCCTCATGTTTTACCAACTGTGCAGAAGCTACTGAAAGCTGATTACAAGCATGAACATCCATCCCTCTGCCCTGAAGGAAATGACACTTGTCAGCAAATAAAACTAGCTAAGTGTTCCCCTAAAGAGTAAACACTGCCTCAAATTCCCAAAGGACTTAAAACATACTTGGTTCTCCAGTTTGGTCCTCTCATGCTTTTGTTTTGTTCCTACTCTTGAAAAGTGCACTAAGAAATCTGTCTGAAGACATGTCCATGTGGTAATTTTGTGGTCAGAGCTGGTTGTACACTGGGAAGAATATCTCAGAGAACTCCAAGAGTAACAGCAGTGCCAATACAAGGGGACAGATACTAATCTCCAAGCTATCTTGCAGTTCAACTATTTCTTCCCCCTTAGTGTACTACTATTTTTGAAGGAAATTGAAGGGACAAGATGATGAAACAGTACTAGCTTCAAATGAGACAAGGCAACTTTCTTTATCTTTATTCAGCTGTAAGGTTGTAATAAGGGCTAAAAGACGTCACTTATTGTCTTATGTCCCCTACGACTGTGAAAAAACCTCCCATAACCCTAAGCACCATGGTAAGCCTCCCCTGAAAAGCACATATAGAACATATATCTAATTTACTTTATGTGTTTAGTAGTTTAGTCCATTCAGGAGTTGTCTTAAGCCAAATGGTTGAACTGAATTGAACTGAATCGAACAGCTGCCCTGGGGTTGCTGTATACCAGCAAAATTTTCTGAGCATAAACAAACGAATTTTTTTTCATGTGGGAGGATGATGGCACCAAAAGACAATTTACTTTTGACAGGGATTGGGATGGTACTTATGCATAATGTTTTATTGGCCTGGCAAAAAATTCTGAGCATCGGTCTCTTAAATGTCACAGAGTTTTTGTAGGAAAGATTTTTATTAGGAAATGTCATAGCAAATATCTAGGCATGGGATGGCTCAAAGTTGCCTGTCATACATACAATATTGATGGATTCTTGGCTGTGTCTTTTGTTAAGTAAATGAGAATACTGGCTTCATGAATTCTGGTTACATGTCTAAATGCAAGAGCTGCCCACGCAAAACCTGTGTTGGAACTTTCTAAGCTGACATGGTCGATAGAAGTGAGAAGTTCTGATTCAAAATAAAGAATCAGGACATCTGTTTCAAGTTTCATGCTTTTGGGGGGAAATGATGGAGGGAGAACACATTACTTTAATGTGACAAATACTGATCAATTTATTTAAAACTCTACTTTGATGATAAAGGTACAAAGTGAAGATACAAAGGTATTTGCTGTTTTTCCACAAATGCAAATATAGATGTATCTTAACCCTTTCTTTAAAACTTAAAGTTTAACATTCATCAATATGATTCAGGCATATAAAGAAGAACCTGGGAATAAGAAGAAATAATTCTTCTGAAAGGTTATATATTTTGAGAATTTGTATTTGGACTACATGACCACTGTAGTTCCTTTCGAAATGTAATATTATAATACAGATGAGTACCAGCATAAATATTGACAAAACTACCTAACTGTGATAAGTTTCTGAAGACAGAAGTGTATTTTCTAAGTCTGTTTTCCATTTGTCCCTTTGGCATCTGCACCAGTGATATAAAATTCTGAAGCAATAACTTGAATATCAGCTTTTATCCTACTAAATTACAAGGTCAGCCAATCAGCATTTTTTTTTTCACTCGGCTGCCATTCTCCTAATAATCTTCTTGCAAAGCATTCTCATGAAAGACTTCAAATGACACAGTAAACATATTTTATAAAACCATACTCTGAGCAAAATTATGTACAGAAAATAATTGTCATGTTTTTCAAAATATGGATTTAACATTATCACAGAATAATGCACTTAAAATCCAAGAGAAAATCCAATGACATAATTCTCAGTTCTGACTGAGATTCTTCTTGAGTAACCTTAGTTTAACCTGTTACAGGTTATTGATTTTTCCCAAATGGAATGGTAGTTGTCTTTTTATTACCTATATTTATGTTAGCAAAAATGCTTTTACAATCCTCCAGAACAAGTACAGGGTGAAAATCCTAGCTTTGCCCATTTAATTTTTTTTTCCCAGTTGTTTTTCTGAAAATTTTTGATGAACAGATTCTGACAGTACTTTCTGGAATGCCATTTAAAAGTTTTGTATCAGCAGAATATGGTAAATTTTCATGAGCGTATTCATCAAATATATATAGCTGCTTAGTTGGTCAGCAATATTCAGCCTACATTGTAAATAAAAGAAACAGTCATGGCGTAGCTGGCATGCAGTGCTCTAATTAAAGGCTGTGACCAGTAATTATGTATATGACAAAATAAATGGCTGAGAAACACCTTTTAACTTACCCAGCCAACTGCTACACTGGCATGTTCCTCAGTAGCTGTAACTGCTTCACTCTAGTCTTCTTACTCCTAGCATATTTTTCTTGACATAGATAGAAGATCATATATTTCAAAAGTAGGCTATGTAGCTTAGGTTGTGGGTTGTGTTGACCTTGACTGGCTCAGAAACTCATCTTAGGTAGTCTCTCAGTATCCCTTCTCAAGAGAATGAAGTGGGAAGACAAGATGAAAAAGCTCATAGGTCAAGATAATGATTCTTTCCCAAGTACTGTCAAGGCCAAAAGAGGCTAGGCGTGAGAAGGATAAATTTAATTTGTTGCTAAATAAAATAGATTTGGACAGTGAGAACCAAAGAGAAATTAAAACACCTTCTTCCCTTCCCCTTTTCCCAGGCTCAAATTCACTTCTACATTCCTACTCCTTTGCTTCCCACCCTAAGGTAGCACAGTTGGGATGGGAAGTGGGGGTCTGTGGACAGTCCGTAATGGTTCCTCGCTGCTACTCCTTCCTCCTTGAACTCACTCTTCCTCCTGGACTCACCTCAGCCTGAAGAGGTCACTGCTCCTTCTTACCCTCCTCTCACCTCAGTGTCTGTGGGGCTGTTTATCTCATGGGGGTTTTTCCTGTTCATCACCCTCACCACTGCTCTGTTGTGTTTTGCCCTTTTGTAAATACTCTTCCCAGAGGTGCCACCCTGTTGGCTGACTGGCAAGCAGCACCCAGCAGTGGGTGCATTGGAGCCAGCTGGAACCACATGGAACTGTCTGGGACTGGCTGTGTGCAATTTGGGGCAGCCTCTTCTCACAGGAGTCACCCCTACAACCATCCTGCCACCAACACTTTGACACTATTACTCCACAGAGGCACAAAAGTATCAGTAAATTGCCACCTCTGTCCAAAAAACATGATGTTTCAAGCTTTATAAATACCCTTACTAAAGAGAAAGACTAATTTTTAAAGAATTACATTGGGAAAATTCTAGAAACAAAGAAATGTCAATTTTACATATCAAAAGCCACATCATTGTAGGAGGCATGAGTGAATCTAAATAAGGATTCTGTTTTGACATATTTAAAGTTTATTAAACCTATGATTTCTCGAAAAAGTCAGACTTTTCCCTCCTTTCCCTGTACTCAGTTTAAGTGCTAATTTGATAAATATCAGTCTTTAGCAAAAGCTATAGGAGAGTGTCATGATGAGTAATCTCACATTTCCTCTAGCATTTCATTTATCATTCAGGTGAGTTTAATTAGAGACAAATGAAAATTTTGGTGAAAAAATAACGTGTGAATATTTCTAAGTTGGGAAATGGTTGAAGTATGATAGTAAATCTTGTTTCTCTTTAGTATTTCTCAAAGTCTGTTACATGTTTTCTCTCCCTCTTTTGGATTTGTGATTTTACTGGAGAATTTTCACTACTCCAAACGTGTCCTGAGTTTAGAGAGGACACTCTTTGGGCCACAGAAACAAAATTCTTTAAGAGACTTCAGTCTTTTTGTTTTTTGCAGCAGTGTACGGAATGTTCCCAAAATGAGCTGAAAGTTCATGTTTGTGTGGTTACAAAGAGTACACTAACCACACTGAGCTAGCACATCTATTTCATACCCCAGCTGATAATTTACTAAATTTCTGTACCTTGATTGCATTTAATTTAGTACCATTAGTGTGAAAGGAGCGTCAGTCCTGATGGGTCTATTTATTCTCCATCTTATGAAGTAGATTCAGGTAAACCCATGCCATAATTAATAAAAAGTTTCTCTAGTGCTAGGTAGATTAGACAGACACTTTAGTTTTTCATGCTGTTATGAATTTCTATGAGCTATCCTAATTCCCAAAACTTCAGAATTATGTCTGAAATGTCTCCAACAAGGATATACAACTCAGCAACATGTTGCTGCTGTTCTGTTTTCTTTGGTAGTGGTATGTTACTTTTCAATGAGTTGGTGGTGCAGAGCAATGAAGATTGTGGGAGCTTATCTCATATTTCCCTTTGAGATTCTTCTGAAAGAATTAAAAAGAGTCTATCCTTAATATTAATTCAAAATGGGCAATCACTCTTGTCATTCTGTCCCTTGTTGGAGACAAGCTTTTCTTGAGAACAGTCATTAACAGGTCAGGAGATTTTAAATTGCCCCCTCAAATCTGTATTACATCATTAGAAGAGCTTTCAGTAATTTGGGATTACTGTGGTAAAAAAATTCCCTATCTGTCCATCATGAAAAGTTCTGCAGTAAAGTTGTACAGCTGTACTTTGTAAATGTACTGTAGGAAAGAATTCAAGAATACTTCAATCAGAAGCCTTTAAATAATAAATGTCAAAATTCCATTTCTCATATTATTAGTTTATGTAGAGCTTTTTGTTTAAAGATTACATTTATTTAGTTTTGGTCTGCTGCATGACTTTGCTAACTCCCACACTAATGCAAATTTTATGCATGGGATGCAAACTATAGCTGTCATACATAATGTTACCCATTGTTCCCAATCTACTTCTGTATTAAATACATTTGCTAAACAATAGGACAAGCTTTAGAGCAATGATGTTAATCAAGTCAAAATTTCAAAGTGCAAAATGAAATGTGACATTTTACAATGGTGTTTGATTTGAAATATGTCCAAATTGGCATTGCGTTTTACTTTTGGAATTACTTTTTTTTTTTTTTTATGAAGTCAGGCTGAAGTTTATAGAGGGGGAAGTTCTCTTTTTAAGTAAAATATAAAAACCTGATAAGTTTTTTATCTGTGGAAAAATAACACAAAAGAATTTTACAAAAAGCAAAACAAGCCCTCCACAAAGGTTGCTATTATGAGGACTTTTTCTTTCTATAAAGAATAGTCTACCACCCTAAAATCTAATGTTTGAATTAATTCTCTACCATTTTCTGCTATAAAGACTGAATTTTATGCGCAGCCTAGAGAAACAAATGGCAATTATCCTTTTAAATGTATCATAATTAAGTGTAAAATATGTGAAATGTACAAATATTGTACAAATACAAAGTATTACAGAATTGCGGTAAGTTAATTTTGAAGACACTGAGAAAAAGAATGCTACGTAGTTGTCTTTTACTAAAGAGATAAATACTTTTCAACTGATAGGATTATACAGGATGTTGATTGGTAAGGCTTCCTAGTTTATCTGGAGTTTAGCAGGCTTTTTATAAAGGAGAGGTTTGGTAATTGTTAGTTTATTGTTAGAACTATTTTTTCATGATCAATATTTGTGTACTTGAAGTGGTAACTTTTTAAGATGCAACAGAAATTCAATTGCCATCAAGCCTGTGTGACCAGGCACAAGAGTTGTGAAAGACTACTTGTTAAATGAAACTCAGTGGCTTTTTCCTGCAAAGAGAGAGATATTCTACATTAGTGTGAGAACCATAGTTAATAAGCTGAGCAGAATTTTCCTTTAGGGTTCCAAATATTGAGATTCACTTGAGCCTGTAAAGTTCTTCCTATGGTAGCATCCCAGGAAGCCTACCACAAGGTAGAAAAATGACATTTTAGGCTGGAAAGGTTTCCTGTTTCAGAAGGAAATGAAAATATTAATTCTGCAAGTAATGTATGACCTGACTCTCACATGCACCTCTAGTGAGGGGTGCAGTATACATAACATCTTCACAAATACACTTTAAACTGCAATTAATTCACAGAGAGTCATCTCTTGGAGAATGATATAAAAATGCCTTGTACTACTTGATTTATTGATTTAAGTAATTTTGAAGTTGCACAAAGTTTTCACTGTGCTTCCTAAATCAAGGGATTTTATTTCATAAACACCCATAGAATTTGCAGCACTGCTGCAAACAGGAGTGGGAATTCCCAGCTGGCAGATGGTCCACCACGAATCAAAACACAAGCAGAGCAATATGAAAGGAATATCTCACACAGCTAAATTTTGTCATTTAAACACTCCCACTTACCAACAGAATTAAATACCTAATATTGAGACCTCTTGAATATTTAGTTTTTGGAATAGGTTAATAAAAATAAAATACTAAAACTTCATTTAAAAGAATCTACTCATCTATATGCCTCAATCCAAATGTGATTCTTATTTATATCAACAGAATATTGTTTAAATCAATGGTGTAATAAAGAGATAGCTGAAACATCAATTGAACAGTTTTAAAATAATTCAAGTCAGATGTATTTTTTGAAAGAATTTGAATCTGGATAGCCTTTTCTTTAACTGAAGAATGTCTTACAACTTTTGAACTTTAAAAAAAAAAGTTTGCAGACAGTTCTGTCTTTGCTAATTAAGTAAAAAAAGTTATTCTTGTTGGGCAAAAAAGAAATGGCTGGAATTTTTCATGAAAATAATGTAAGTGATTTAATTCTTCTTACAGAAGCAAATAGATTCACAGAATTTCAGAAGGTACTGAGGAAACATAAAAGTTAGTAAAGGAAATTAATATGATAAAACAGTCAAACAAAGCAGAAATTCGTGACTCCCGTCCTGGATACTTATCAGTCTTGTGTAAGCATAGAATTTGCTAAAAAACTGCAGTGGTTTTAATATTGTTAGCATGAATAAAGTTTTATTTTCAATCCTCCATTTTTTCTAAGTTTTAAGAATATATGTAATTCTGAAATAGGATCAAATCATGTCCTAGCAAAGCAAAAAAACGACAAAAATAACAAATGTACATCCTGAATATCTGAGACAATGCTAGAGCTCTTGGTGACACATAAGAAAAATTCCACCTGGGAATGTTAGATGAAGGGTCCTTAAATTGCAGTTCATTCACAACAAGGATGTAAATTCTTGGATGACTGGGGTAACTGGGGCACTGCTTATTCTAGCATGAGACACTCTCACTGTCTCCTGTTGGAGCCATTTCATTTTAGGTAGATAATGCATATTATTTGGTAGAGAGGTTTTTATGTTCTTCTCCAGCATACCTAATCATTAGACTACAAAATTACTTTCCCTTTCCATATCTCTTTCTGTCCAAATGCAGTTACAATGTTTTATACAACATACTAAACCTTTGAGCAGAGGGAGAGGGTGAGAGTCACTGATTGTCTCCACACAGATATAACCTACCACTTTCAGAGTGGAAGCTGAAGTTGCTGATCTGACTACATTTTCCAAATTTTAAGCACACTTTCTATGTGGAGTTAGCTCAAATTCTGCAGATATTTCTTGCTTTCCTTCTGTTTTTTTAGTACTAGAAAGTCTTTCAAGGTGGGGGAGCATGTATGTGTGGAAGTATACACTTCTGACAGTTTCTGGTTTTCATGTAGCTTAATTTTCAGGTGAAAAGGCAGTGTGCTGGAAAATGCCCAACAAGCTCTAGTTGCATACTTAATCTGAGATCAGATGTCTTCTTATCTCTGATGAGGCATTGCAAAGCCTTGCCACTTTATTCATGGGGAGAAAATAAGGAATTTATATCAACAGGAAGATAATCTTGATTCTGCTCCTGAATCCCCATATAAGCTTCATGTGGCAAAAGAAGCTGAGTATTTCTAAATGCCTTTTTAGAGCTTTAAACACAGATAAACTTCAACCTGATTATTTTGAAAATGTAGCTTTTTAACCTTTCAGTTTTGTTTAAACAAGGGCATGATATTGCAGATTCATGGGGGAATACTTATGTGGTTTTGGAAAACTAGTACTTTTCACCAAAATAAATGCAGTGCCTTTGGGATCCAGAATACTTATCTCCTAATACTCCAGAAAATTGAGATGATTCTTGAAATAAGGTATTTTGCTCTATCAGAACATATATGACTTTTATTCTGGTTTTCTTATGTTTTTCCAGTGCTGTGTACAATAAATTATAACCCCTATAAATATATAAGTAAATAAAAAGCTGTGACATGGGAGCAGAGATTTAATTTAAATTGTCTGTCTTAGTATACAGTGTATTCCAAGAAAATCTGCTTTTAAAAATGCGTTATGTATTTCTGTTTTCTGTTTAGATGAAGTATTTCTTTCTAAGTTCATCCAAAAAAAAAAGCAAAAAGAAAAGAAAAAAAAGCAGCTTTTAATTAAGAGTTGCTCTAAGTCGGTTGTCCAAGGGCAAGTAGGATTGTGTATGAAAGGTTCAATTTTTTTTCAGTTAGGACAGTGAGTTATTAATTTTAATGTTAACTTTCTGTTCTGTCCCTAGTGAGCTGAAAATGTTATTGGATATTTGACACTATATCAGGAGATAAGAATTGACCTTGCAACTATCTAGTGAATATTTTTCTAACAGAATATAGTGGACTTCTGCAAAGGCAGTTGGTAAGAGAAATCTTAAAAAAGTCCTTGGTTTATATCCCTGCTTTTGAACCATCAGCACTTATAAATGTACCTACCCCAAAGTGCAGACTTGTGCTTTATGTAAATGCATTGCTCTTTTGGAGGGGTCTGTTAAGGGAAAGTGAGGTGATTACCTGTTGTTGGTGAGAGCTGTGCCTGTTTCAGAAAGACCATGCCCTGCCTTAATTTTTTAATACCAGAATTCTGGGCTTGATTGTAAAATATAGGCTCATTTCCTTGAAAATGTGTTTCTCTATATTTTAAGATCTCTGTTCAATTTCTCAATAATTTTACTTTTTATCAATATTTGAAATGGAGTTTCACTAAGCCTAGTATGTGCAGAATTACTATCATTGCTAGAGTTCTCTTCACTTTCCCCCTACCCTAATCTCTCTGAACTGCCTACTATATCAAACAAAACAGTGTTGAGATAGCTTTTTAATGACTAAAGTCTTTAAAGTTTAAAGAAAAACTTAAAAAGAAAACAATCAAGGAAAGGAAAAGAGAACCAACAATAGATCACTGAAGCTTGAAGAACAATGAAATCCTCTGTTTTGCCTCTTATTTAAGTTATCACATCTGGCAAACTGATAGAAAAAAAAAAAACCTGTTTTTTCTGGGCTTTTTCCCCATTTCTCTGGCTTTTGGTGTGGTTTTTTTTTTTTTTTTTTATTTTTTTTTTTTATTTTTTTGTAGGGACTAATCTAAACTTCTCTGTGTTTTGCAATCTGCCAGTACCTGCATGCTGCTGCACAGCTTATTAGAAAAAGAAGGATGCATCTTGAACGCAGTAGGAAAGGACTTTGACTCCAAATTATGTAAATAAAACAACAATACAAAACCAAAGCAATATAAATTATAAAGAATATTATACAATAATACATATTGTAACGTAATATATTATATTATAATAAATATCATTAGTATTAGTATTAGTATTAGTATTAGTATTAGTATTTAGTATTAGTATTAGTATTATCATTTCAGTCCAGTATCTCATTCCAGCATCTCCTCTGTGGAACAGGAAGGATTTCAGACTCTCTGGGGTTTGCTGATTGTGTTCAGCTGCAAACCAGAATAGATTAATTCAGGTAAAAGAGTGCTCATACTGTCATTGTGGCACTACTCCATGTGAATAGTAATAAAGATTTTATTGTGATTCAAGTTTTCAAAAGTCCTTTTCACTCAAATATTTGGCTTTGGTGAAAAAAAAAAAAAAATCGAAATTGAGGTATCTAAAGTTCCTAAATTGAACTGTGAGATGAGAGAGGGGATTGGCATGAGATTCAGCAGAGCATGGCTAAAGAAAAATAGAGTAAGGTTGTTTGACTCTGAAAGGATCAAAGTATTAAAAGTCTTTTGCATGAGATGTGCAGTCTTGTAATCGATATGATGTTTGACACAATGAACAAATATTTCAATACTGACAAAATACATTCTAATTAGTTCAAGTGATAAAACGTGCTATTACATTGTGAAACTGCTGGACCCTGAACAATTCTTTATCAACAAAACCTGCAAACAGAACAGTGTGTTAGTCTGATCTCACATATATGAGTAAGGATGTGCAAACCTTTGCTTAATTGAACTACAAAATGGAACAGTGGCTTAAACAGTATGTAAAATCTTGGCCATTAAGAAAAACTCTGTTAAAGAAGCTATTTTTGTACTCACAGTAATATCGACCCATGTCAACTGGCTCATTTAGTAGAATTTCTCTCTCTGTTTTTTTACTGTGTTCCTAAATTCCAACTTAAAAATCTTATTAGGAGAAGGACATAGAGCCACAGCAGCAGGAATTATTCCAGTTCTTTTGTGCTGCTCTACTTGTAACACACTGAAGGTAGGGAACATTCAAGCTTTCTCTATTTTTAGGGTGAGCATAAAAGTAGAGAAAATAAGCTCGTAAGAATTACTGAATAGGTAATGATGTTACTGAGCTCTGTAGTGACATGGCTCTTGCTATTGCTCTGCTTCTGTATTTTCTTGACAGTCAGCCCAGAATATTAGAGAGCAATGTAGCTATACTGCTGAAAAGGAATAATTTGGCTTAGAAATTCACAGCCATTGATAGCCTTAAAGCATCCTGCCTTGGTAAGAAGGCTTATAATGTGGAGATATGCAATGTGATAACTGTTCTATGCTAAACAGGTTTTACAAAACAGCCTCACAAAGCCACCACTTAATGGAATCCTGTGAGTAAGCATTGATATTAGCACCTCTTAGTCTCAGTTTTGTGTTTTCAGGCAGTCCAGCAACATCATGGTCTAGATTGGAGGGTAGGAGATTGTAAGGAAAAAGGAAAAGGAAAACGAAATTCTGTAGATGGGGAATTTTGACTGAAAAGTATGTGATTCAATGTCAAAACATAAACTAAATCCAGAGTATCATGTCATCTCCTCAAATTAAGGGCCACTCTAACTTGCAGTGAAAAAACATCTTTGAATCATGTAGCAATTGTTGGGACAGGCATGGAGTACTTGATGAAGTTGCAGTACTCCAGTTCGCAAGGCTGCTTTCACTACACACTAATTCAAGCAAAGTGTTTCTTTAATATAAAATACACTTCAGAGCTTGATTAAGATGTTTTCAGTCACATTTGCTGGCAACTTTTCCACTTTATCTAGTAACAATCCATGCCCTGGCATATTTCCGAAATGCTTGTAGAATGAGCAAAAGCCTACTGAACAGCAGACTTTTCTTGGGGAAAACATTTCCACAGAGTGGGCTTGTGAATAGCTTCAGTCTGGAGGCAGGAAGGGCTATGCAATGTCTACACAGACGTGGGTCATCTGGAGCACACCATTTTCCAGAGATCATCCAGATCCACTGAGTTTACTTGGATTTTCTACCCACTGAGGCAGCCAGATCTCATGAAGAGAGCCTGTACAGAGAGACAGCAATAGTCAGACATAGGCACCCAAGATGACATGCACTGGTTTTTGAATGGCTTATTTAATTTTAATATCATCAAGCACAGTTGAGAAAAGCTACAGAGAAGAGGAGACAGAGGATACATCATATCTGATGACTTTTTATATGAAGAAATCACTCTTCAGTTTTCTGAAATCAGAAAACAAACAAACAAACAAACAAGATAGATGGTTGCTTTCTATGTCACTAATTCTTTTCACAGAACGACCAAATCACAGAATGGGCAAGTTTGGAAGGGACCACAGTGGGTCTTCTGGTCCAACCTCCCTGCTTAAGCAGGGTCTTCCCACATTGCGTAGGATTGTGTCCAGAAAGTTCTTGAATCCAGTGAGGGACACTTCACAAACACTGAGTAATAAAATGTTCAGCATAGAGAGAGGAAAAACAAGGATGTTACAGAGAGACAATGACACAGCTTTACAAGCAGTTTTTCTTGAGTTTAGAGAAGACAGGGATAGGACTCTGCACTCAATGACCCTTGAGGGTCTCTTGCAAGTCAGCATATTCCGTGATTCTGTCTGCATTAAAGGTATGGAACTTTCCTGCGACCCTCTGAAAGAAATGTGAAGGAGAGACTGAATTAGAAAATGGATGGTTACAGCAAAAATAATTTCTAGGTAGTAAATAAAGGTTGCAGCGGAGGCCAGGAGCTAAAGCACTGGCCCCCTTAGCATGGGGCTGGATGGCTGTAAGTGGTGGTGAGAACTTATCTGGCTGCGGACCACTGTGTAAGCTTGGAAGAAACATTACAAAGGTATATTTTCTACTGGTAAGACTGGATAATGGCAAATTGACCTACAAGTACCTAAGGTGACTCAGTATAGTGGTATCCCCACATGTAGCACTAGAGACTGAGGTGTGGTTCCCTGATGGGGCTGTGAAGTTTTGAGATAAAAACAGTAACTGGGAGAGGTAACTGGCAAAACAAGTACGGAGCCACTCAGAGAGTAGAATGATCTTGGGGAGGTTTTTTTTGTAATTATGGTGAAGGGATAAGGGGTGCATTTTTTGTAAATTGTCCATATTCTTTACACATTTGTATGTTAAATTTGATTTTTGCTGGGAGGATTTTTTTCTCTTGTTTGGTTTGATTCTTTTTGTTGATGTGACTATAGGTTGTGAGACGAATGTGGATTTTAGCAACAATTCTTAAATATGTGATTCATCAAGGCAAGGGATGGAATGTATGGGGTTTACATGGCCTGGTTTTGGTAGTGGAGGGTTCTACAGGGGTGGCTTCTTTGAGAAGGTGCCAGAAGTTTCCTTCATGGCCAGCAGAGCAAATCCCTGGTGGCTCCAAGATGGACATGCCATGGTCAAGGCTGGGGCAATCAAAGATGGTGACAACCCTTTGGTAACAACATATTTAAAAAGAAGGAAAAAAAAGTTATTGTGCAGATACAACTGCAGCGAGAGAAGAGCAGAGTGAGAACACGTGAGAGAAATGGCCCTACAGACACCAGAGTCACTTAAGAAGGAGGGGCAGGAGGTGCTGAGATTCCCCAGCAGTCCTTGGTGCAGACCATGGTGAGGTAGTTGTGCCCCTGCAGCCCCTGGAGGATCTCAAGGATGCAGAGGTCCCCCCACAGTCCATGGAGGAGGCCCATTCCAGAGCAGGCTGTTCCTGAGGGACTGCACCCCATGAAAGATTAACCCACGTTGCAGCAGTTTGTGGAACACTTCTTGTGGGATGTGCTCACACTGGAGAAGTTTGTAGAGAACTGTCTCCTGTGGGATGGAGTCACATTGGAGAAGTTTTTTGAGATCTGCCATGGGAGAGACCCCATGGAGGAGCAAGGGAAGGACTCTTCTCCCTGAGCAGTAGCAGAAAGAACTTATGAGGAAGTGACCATAACCCCCATTCCCCATCTCCCTGCAGCTCTGGGGTAGGAAGTAGAGCTGGGAATGAGGGAGGGAGGGAGGTGTGGGGGATAGGTGTTCTTAAAATTTTATTTTACTTCTCATTATCCTGCTCTGATTTTGCCAGCAATAAATTCAATGAATATCAGTTTAGTGCTTCTCTTCAAAATCACTATGAATTTTCATTCCTTGTGAGCAGGACATACATTTCTCACCAGTACTGCCCAATAAGTGGATACAGAGATACTGCAGTGCTGCTTTCTTTTTATATATATTTTTTTCAGAGCTTAAAAGCCAGTGAATAAATTTATTGCTTGAGGAAATTTTAAGTGAGTGAATATTGTTACTGAAGATCACCATCAGGTTGCCAAGCTGAGGTACACGCAAAAGGAGCATGTGAAAAGAATAAACTTAGTGAACTAAAAAAAGAAGTGCTTTCTTTAGCAGAAAAATATTTCTCAGTGAAGTACATATTTCAACTCACTAGCTTTGATGATCAGTGGATATGTACTACAGACTTCAGTCATAATGATTTCTCCATTAGGGTACAGTTGATCAACTTTAGGTGAATTCCCACTAGCCGAAAATGAAGCCCTGTAGAGGGGCATAGGTAAGAAGAGGTGAGGAAAATTGTATTATGCCTCTGGGTGGCACTGGATATTTTTAGGACTTTCTTGGTGGAGATTAGAGATTACAGTTCAAATTCTCTCATGCAGAAGTCAAGAATTCAAAGTCAATCTCCTATAGCTTAAGTAAACCATAAGACATTCAGGTCAAAAAAGAGCCAATTTCCCTTTGAACTTTTCTCTGAATATTTTCCTGCATTTTTTTCCAAATTTAGTTGCTTGATTAATTAAGTTAAAATTGTATCTTATTTCATGCATTTTAACTAGCATACTGTTAATCACAAAACCCCTTTTTTGCTTTTGTAAGAGGAAGGGAGAAAAGAAAAAAAAATTGAAAATACATGATTTTCACAGTCAACATTAACCCCAACGATTTTGGAGCCATCTTGCAGTTTTAAAGTACATGGTTTCAATAATGCTTGAAATACAGGATGAAATCTTGATTTTTTTTTTTTTAATTTCTAAAAGGAGTTAATGATTTCTAGTTTAATTTGTTCACAAACCTTCTATCCCACACTCTTTTCTTTTTTTTCCTAACAAATGCTCAGTAGGTAAATATTCTGGCTGTTTTATTTTAATATTTAGAGGGCAAATAAATTGTCATCTTGAGCTGTGCAGTACTGTGAGAGATATTTATGGTTTATTATAATAGAAAGGTGTGCGTGGAGTGGGACAGAAAGAAAAAGGGTGGAAACAGGTGAAGGCAAAAAAACTGAAGAGGGTCTTATGCTTTTACTTTTCGCTGAACTAGCTTGGGCTTGAATTCACATACTGCAGCATGAATTTCAATCAAAATCCTTGAAAGAAGGTGACTCCTTTAAAATACTGAAGGGCTCAAGGAATTTATTTCAGGTGCCAGTGATCTTATTTACATTTTCAAAAGCAAGAGTTCCAATTGACTGGATTATTAAATTGAAACCCTCAGAGCAAACACTTCACTAAGGATGGATCCATGTTCTCTTTCTACTTCCAAGAACATGGGCTGTATTTTTCATACCAGACAGAAATATTTGTTACCAGGGAAATTTCAGGACCCAGAAGGTAGATTGAAGTACTGAGATTCTGCGTATATGAAAAACAAACATTAAAGTGAAAGTTGCTTTCAGACTCTGAATCATCTCAGGAAGAAATCAGACATAAGCAGAATCAAAGTGGGTTACCACTGATTTAATGACATTTCAGATACTGTGAATTTGTTGTTTAAAGTCTAGGTAGGTCAATGGTGAAACATTTGTGGATGAAATGAGCTAGAGAAATGTGCATCTTTTGCTACTTAGGGCTGTTAAATAAACATTCTCATGCACTTATCAGCAAACTGTGCTGCTTTTTCCCTCTGAGAAACCTCCATAAATGGACCAATATTTTCTTGGATTTGATAGTGACTGCAGAATACTGCCTGACTGCTGCAAAAATGTTCTTTAACTTGTTTGACAGCTATTCTTTATGAGGTACTAATTATTCAAAATCTCCAGCTGTTTTAATGGAGCACTTGGGTCAGGTGGTTTTCCTGATTAAGTGAGATAAATGGTGTCACTTACCCAGCCCGATGCAAGAACTGGTGTGCATGAATCATTGTGTAGCTGAAATTGCCTGTGTGGAAAAACTCAGCACAAATTTTCGTACCGTTTAAATTCTGTCCAGAAAAGAAAAGCATAGATATGAACCTCTAGGCCTTAAACTGTCTCAATACAGAACTGTTTCCTTTGCATTTTGGAATGTTTGGTTAACACTCACTGAGTTGTGAGTGGCTTTTTGTGCTTGTGTTTGTCAGAAATCCACCAAAACCGATGAGATCATGGAGTCAACATGCTTTCAAATAGTGATCCCACCCTCAGGATTTCACTGTGTTGTAACATGACTGCTCTGCAGAGGTTTGCATTAAACCCAGTTGATCATTACATCCTCACCTGGTACTAGTGTGATAACCCACTACATAGTGGCAAAACTTTTCAGTGTACCCCGTACATACTTCAGTACATTTAATATATTAGGGGTCTTTGTGTCATGGCTGTGCCACGGAGCTGTGGGTTAAAGTAGAAATGTTTTCTGGTTGTTTTGGTTTGTGTTTCGGGTTTCTTTTCTAATTTAGAATAAAATAAGTAAAGCGTACTCAAGATTTCAGGTTGAAATCCTTAATTATGGCAACCTCAACTTGCTTCTGGAAAAAAATCATAGCTAAGAAATTTGTCTGGAGAAACTAGACTTGCAAGTTTCCAGCTTGCCAACAGCACAAGGCAATGTGTGAGTGGCAGGAGAATACAGGGATAATGGCACTCAGACTTTTTCCCAATTTGCCTTTTACATTGTCCTTTGATACTATTCCCTAATCCTGTATTTCCTGTGATATTAACTATAATTTATTGTTTCTCATTTCCACATGCTGACCCCTTCCTTCCCACACTAGAGTTATGAATAAGTACCTTTGGGGATAGAAGTATCTTTAACTCCATTTCTTGACCTGGACACCCCCAGTGTTAAGGTCATAAACCTTTCCAATTTTAGTCTCTTGAAACCTTCACACAGGTATTCCACAGCTTTGATCTTATCACCAGGCTTTAGTCAAAGCTCCATGCACAACATGACTTGCCTGACTACTAGTGACCACTCAAGTTCAAACATGACTGACTTGGCTTTCCCAAAGTCTTTGTCACTTTCAAGAATCCAACTTAGAACAGGCTTTCTGAAGTTAATGTGCTACAGCTGAGCTAAAAGACCAGGTAAAAAAAAAAGCCCACCCACTCCTCCCAACCCAACGAATGTATAGAGAACCAAAACACCATAAGGCTTGCCTGTAGATATCACGTTCTTGAAGTTATTTTAAATACTGAGGCCTTAAAACCCTAAAGATCCTGAAATCTGGGCTAAAAAAAGTATATGTGTGTTTTCATTTGAGCACAAGCTGCTGCTGCAACTTTGATTTATCTTTGAAACAGATGTGTTTTGAGTTGAAGTTAGACTTCAAAGGAGAAAGTAAATGTTCAATAGGAAATATTTTTCTTATTCAAAGTAGAGTCTTAAAGTGTAAAGTTGCTGTGAAAAGATACAATTTTATTTTAAAAGTTCCATTTCAAAGTTCAGAAGTGGTTCAGAAATTTAGCTCAGAAAAGTGCAGAAAATTACAGTTGTGAACCTTAGGCACATTTCTTCAAACAAACAAGTCCAGAGGGTTAAGTGGAAACGTATAATATCTGGCAGTTGTGATAATTATGTATCTTCATGATTGAAATGCTTAAACACCCTGTCAGCACAGTTTTTCAACCAGCTTGACTTAATTTCCCCTGCACAGAGCCCAGAAATAATCTGATCCTCCTTCTTTGTTCTTCAGCTCAAACACTTTATATCAAGCTCAGCTCCCTGATATTTTTGTCTTTGTGTCTAGATATCCACCCTGACACATATCCAGGCACATACACATTTAGGCATTTTCCTGAAACCTTCCCTCTTCAGTAAAGCCCTGGGCTAACTCCTACAGTTTTCCTCACATCCTCCCCAGCAAGTGAGAGACTTCCTCTCACCTCTCAGCTTTGCCCAACTGCTCCATGCCTTCAACTTTGTTAGTGCTCCTTCCTGCTTTCTCTTTTCAACTTGTGCTTTTTACCAGCTCCTTTCTTGATTTTCCTTCCTTTGTACTTCCTCAGCTTTCCAGGCCCAAGCTCAGTGCTTATTAGGACTTCCTACTTTGCTCTGTTCTCCTAAAAGACTTCCCAGTCTTCCACTGTGTGGAAGACATACTTCAACAAGAAGCTTTTTGTACCAATTGTCCAGTTAATTACAGTAATTTCACGAATACAAGCCGCACTGTTTTGACCAAAATTTTTTTTTTGCTCCCATACCAGGAATGCGGCTAATATTCAGGTGCGGCCAATATGTGAATAATTTTCTGACATTTTCAACCCTGGGAGTGCAAACCAAGTCAGTGCAAACTGCAAAGTCGAGCTCCTGCCAGTAAAACCCTGCATTTACACGGCTGTTACAAATTGATACTCTGTTGCCCGGAGGGTGCAGCTGCTCCGTGCAGGCAGCACAGGGGGTGGGGAAGGCGGGGCAGCTCTCTCCTGCTGGCCCCGCGGCTCGGGGGAAGGCGGGCAGCTCTCTCCTGCCTGTCCCCGTAGCTTGGGGGAAGGTGGGCAGCTCTCTCCTCTTGGCCCCACGGTTCCGGGGGCTCCCGTCCCCGTGTGCTGCCGCCGCAGGAGTAGGTAGGCTACATCCCCGGCTCCCATCGCCGCCACAGGTGCCAGTGGGCTTTGTGCCCCCACTGCTGCCGCGGGGCAGCGCCGGGCCAGGGTGACCGAGCCCAGCAGTGGCGGTGGCTGGCCCCGAGCGGGCCCGCTGAGCGGCAGTGCCGAGCTGGGCCACCCAGCCCTGTCGGCAGCCCCGAGCCCTCATGGCCTGAGCCGAGCCAGTAAACTCCGCCCTACCGCGGTTCTGTTACTATTTGGCACCTTTGTTGCACGCGGGTCCTCGCTGCGAACACAGAGCGGCTTATACTCGGGTGTGGCTTATTTATGGACAAAACCCAAAATGTTTGCCAACACCCAGCGATGCGGCTTATACTCAGTGCGGCTTGTATTCGTGAATTTACTGTACTTGCAAAAAAATAAGTCTGCATTTCTTCTAAATTATGGTTTCAAGGCACACATTCTGTTTCCTATTAATAAAACCGGCATCCTGTGTGAGCAGTGAGCAGGGTCAGGGCTTTGAACATTTATGCCCCATTCCATTTTAACTGTAGAGTTATGTTATGATCCAGCTGTATGATCATACATCCTGATGGACACAGAGAATGCTGGAAATTTTTTGCATGTGAATAGTCAGCCAGAAGAGATTTATACCCATGTCCTTAACAATATCTGCTTCTTAATCCCTTTTGCATGTAGTCAAAAATTATGTCTATGTAATATTTGGAGACATCTATCTTGAGTTATTCAAGGTCAAACTGACATATATAGCAGGGAAGTGATAGTATGTCTTATCTTTAACTTCACATCTTATTTATAGTACATTTTCTCCTTTTGTATCTTCACTGTGAAGGCAACAATGTTAGTGATAAAGAAGATAAAGAGCTAGCAAGCATCTGCGTTTAACCATCCTGTCATTTAGGCTACTCTCAAGGTCTCTGTATAAATGTGCTTCTGTGAATTCAACCACCTTTCCTTTAGTATGTAAGAAAGAGTGGCTTGTACTGAAATATGAATGGAAAGCTATATGCACACAACTTTCTATTACTACATAAAATTGTAGTATGTATATGCATTATAAATGTAAAACATGTAAAACTACATGCTGCTTATATTTATTAGAGAGCTATATGCTGCTCATCTCCACACTTCAAACTGTTCAACCATTTTATAATTATATTGCTGTCTATAATACAGCAGTAAAATTAGAATGATATTTTATATAAATCTGTGCTTTTCCACCCCCCTTTAAATATTAATGAAACAACCTGGACTGAAATAATTGTCTGAAAATAAATGAATTTATATTAAACCTTATGTATCATTTGAATCATACCAGAGGATTAGTGAATTCTGCTGCTTCCCGCTTCTGCTGGATGAACTCCCCATTCTCATGTGGAAAAAAGGAACAATAAAAAACCAGACAAACAAATCCACCAAACAGCAGCTTATAGATGTCTCAGAACAGTGTTTTGGTTATTGATTTTATCATCCACCCTGGTTTTGTTTTTGTATCACAATTGTTTTTCATTTCTGAACTTACATGAAGTGGCCTGAATAGCATGACAGATTGCACCTGCAGAATAAAGACATTCACAGATTTTCTTTTTTCCTTGTTGTTTGAATAAGATATCTGAACTTATTGCATCTTCTTTTTCACTTTCCTGGTTTGTTCATCACTGTTCATGATGATCTCAGGAAGAAGAAAACTACAATATTCCAAGGCATTGAAAGGCATGCAGTTGTATCATAATCAGTGTAGAGCAATTGAACTCGGCAGCAGCACTGTGATGTGCTTTTGTCCTCCTCACCCCTTGCTTTTGTCTCATTAGCACTAATCTCTGCATTCTGGTGTGCTGGTGGCATAGAGAAGCAGCTTGTTCCTTGGCACTCTCTGGGGGGCCTGAAGGTTGATTCTGTGGATGTTTATGGAGGGTACACTAGCTCTAAGCTGTATGACCAGCCTATACCTTGTAACTGGGGTCCGATTCAACAGCTGGAGTTGAACATGCTTATTCCAAATGCTCATCTTCATTCAGAGGTTGATCAACTCAATGTGTCCTTTTAAAAAGACTGAGGGTTTTGGGTCTTGGCCACTGAATGGTACTCTGCCCATCCAAAGGGTATTATCAGAAGGGGATTGCAGTGTCCAATCCTAGCTCAACATGTCTGCTTGCATAGTGAGAGCTGAGAACAGTTAAGCGACAGATCCTCCAATAGCAGTCTGTCTGCATGCTTGAGTCCTGTTCCCTGATTATCCTGAGGCTGAATTTAAGTGTCTGTCCTTGAAGCTCCTAGGTGCCCATGGATTAGAGTATCTCATAGCACTGTTTTAGCGAGACACTTCCTCTGTGAAGGCATGGAGGGAAGAGTGAAGGAGTTATCCAGGCTGCCAGGCACCCACACAGAGTGGCTACCGCTCACATGTGGTCAGAGCTGCACAAAAGGATAAAGTCTACACACAGAAAATTTTTTAGTCTAAACTAACAGAAGAAGATTAAACACTGAATTTCATTATGAGACCAGAGGCTAGATGTGACTTCAGGTGTCACCTATTTTCTGATTGAAGTTAATATGCTTTTAAAAAAATGAATCAAAGTAGTATTTCAATTTAAACTGTCTTGTGCAAGTGTCTCACTGACCTGAGAGATAACGAAATGTAAATGGTATTCAAGCCTCTTAATTGCTGCCAATAGCAATTCTTTTGTTACTCTGCAAGGAAAACGGTGGAGGCATCTCTTTTAGAGAATAAAGCCCCAGGTAAAAAAGCAGTAAGTACCTCATTAGCAACACTGAGCTACAAGTGTGGCTAAGATCCCACAGACTTCAAGCCAAGTGTTAAAATAGGTTGTGCTGAATGGATGACTAAATTGTTCCAATGACAGTCTCTCTGATGAAAGGTGCCTAGAGCTAGCCTTTCTTAGGTTTGCCTACCGCGCCTGTCTGTCTTTTGCCATTCAATACAGTTCACTTCTCTCTCAATTCAGTATCTTCAAGGTATTTGAAAGCTGGGAATTAGAGATTATAAAATAATAGCTCTTGCAGTAGGCACTCACAGTTAGGAGACTGTTAAAGTGATTGGGTATTTATTTTAGTGAGTGTCACAGAGCACTAAAACAAATAGAAACCACATTAGTTGTGAGTTACTGAAGGAGACGTTCTGAGCCATTGAAGCTGGGTGAATCAAGCTTAGGAAATTTAAAATATTCTTTGTGTGCTAGCAGATATATATACACATATATATACATATATATATATATAACGTTTTAGATATACTCTAAGCCAAGCTGCAGGTATTTCCTTTTCATCTTCTCTATACTTAATAACTCTGTGAAAAGTATTGAATGCCATGATAGAGAGATGCCATAAAAGAAAAGTGCCTGGCCACTTCCTGCTTGTTTTGCTCACACAATTAGGTAGTGTCTGCATCAGTAAATCAAACAATGCTTTTTCCAGCACTTAAATGAACTGATTTCTCAGCTGCCCTCACCAACCAAATGAGAACACTTTTAGGTGTCTCTTACATCTCAAAAATGCTCTAAAGTAAAAAAAAAAAAAAAAAAAAAAAAAAAAATAAAAAAGCACTTGCCTGGAACAGCCACCTCCTTTTTTTTGTAGATGAAAAAAATAATAAAAATGGGTGGTGGATGGAAAGGCAACTTGGCAGACCAGCACAGATATTACTAGAACCTGGTAGATTCCCAATTCTCATGGTGTCTTTTAGAATAAATCAAGGCACAAGTTTGAGTTACTGCCAATAATAAAAGGTGCATAAAATTGATTCATAAATGTATATTTTAAATAGAATGTTAAATAAAATCACATGCAATTACGTAAAATCCAAGAGATAGTTTTAAAATAAACCAAAACCCCCCACTGTTTCTTCCAGTAGAAAAAAAATGAAGTTTGTGTTTGATTCTTATCACATATTTTAACACTTGCTTTCTGGGATGAGGAATGTAGCAGAGAAATCTTATTAGAAGGAAGTTTATTTGTCTTGCTAATTATTTTCTTTATTTCCACTCTTGTGCCAGGAAGCACATTCACTGAAATCATTCCTTGTAAATTAAATGGAATTTAAAGAGATGCAACTATTCAAATTGTGCATGTGCTTCATACCGTCACATAAGCCAAACAGTTTGCTTAAAATGTTTTACTGCCAGTTCCCAAAATGTATACTCAGTATGGTCTCTTTAGAAGGGCACTGCAGACTACATATTCCCTAGCCTACAGTCTCTCAGCAGAGCTGGGGCATGCTGCTGGGCACAGGGGCACCAGCCCCTTCATTGTTGAGTGACAGCACAGTCCTAGCACCAGGTATAGCTCAGGGCAGCAGAAACTCCCTCCCTGACCCCCTTTTGGTATTTACACAGTCTAAGGACCACAAAAATAAAATAATTTATGGATGTGCATGAGAGTTTTCTACACCATCTGGATTCATCTGCAGGGGTAAGGCTTTTGGGAATGAGTTTGCTATATATGAGGAGCATCCCAATTAAGAAATATTCAAGGCCCGGTCCTTGTTCCCTAAACAAACATGTCTCCTGAATCTTGCCTTCCCTTGGGCAGATTTCTCCTGCACTGTTGGCTTGCCCTATCACTACAGCTGTAGCTTAACCACAGTTGGTGTTCAGGTGATTCAAACCAGAGCAGCTGACTGGGACAATGATGTGAAAAATACTCCCTCACAAATATTTCTCATTTCCTGTTGCCTTCTTACTGCCTGCACACCGAGGGCACCACAGCTCACTGGCTGGACCAGTGAGCTCCAGTCACTTGCCATATTCTGTACCTATTAGTGGAAATCTGGAAGCACGAAGGTTCTTCACTCCCTCCTGTGACTACTGTGGATTTAAGTAGGCATTGAGAATTGTCATAGCACTCTGCCTCTTCTTGACAGAGTTCAAGAAGCATTTGGACAATACTCTGGGGCACATGGTGTGACTCTTGGGGATTCTGCTGTGGAGGGCCAAGAGATGGACTTGATCCTTGAGGGTCACTTCCAATCTGTTTATTCTGTGATTCTGTGACTGATACCACTGTTTAAACTTTAAAGCTGTGCCAAGAAAATCATAACTTTAACTTTCACTGTAATCACCTAGAATATATCTAGCTTTTGGGATATTCTTTCACTTACACATGTGATAACAGATATAAATTACTAAGCATGGCCCACCTAGAAACCTATGAAGAAATGTAAAGCTGGCTTGTGTTCATAAGGATGGGAGAGAGACAAAGCTATTGAGAAGTCAAAAAATTGTTGAAGAAGCTCAAAATTTCTTATCATCAGTTTGGTAATGCCTTGTTAGACACCTTTTGTGACAATTTCCTTTAGGTTCTGTAGGGAATAAGATTTTTAGTCATCTGTAAAAACTTTGTGTGATTAAGTCTGATGTAAAGTAGATTAAAACTAAAGAGTAATTAACTTGATTATAATAATAAAAATAGATTATTGTCTTGCTGCTTCATCTAAATTGTTTTCTATTTATCACTTTTCTACATCATAAGCATTTGTTGTAAGTTTCCAAGCTTTTCCATTATTTTAAATTGTAATGGACTATATGATGCCAATCAGCAAATTAACCAGGTATTTTGTGAATGGAAAAAATAAGTAGACACAAAATAATTAATTAATAAACATAACAACAAATAATGTCCTCTTTATTATCACACAAGCATGACATTTTTAAAAGACTTATCAGAATTAAAATTTTAGCTGTTTAAAAATACTATATGGCCCTGGGGCAATTAATTTCAGGCAAAGAAAAACAAAATACTTATGATGAGTTACACGTAATGTATAATTTGATTTTTAAAATCTGAATTTTTGTACATCTTTATTTGGTACAGTACTGCTAGATGATTCTTAATACAATGTCATTTGTATGCATACAGCTTTTTTCATTTCATAATGACAGCTTATCTGTTCAGTGCCTGGTCAAGAAGTATACTAAATGGTAAATAGATGTTCACAATATTTTTTATCCTCTGCATGCTAAATTGGTCCTAATTAAGCAGGATTAAAGAACCATTGATGCTTCCATGAGAAATAAAAAAAACCCTCACCACCAAGGGCCAATTTACATTCTTATTATTCAGCGCATGTGAAAATAAAATAGCTTTGGCACAATAAATGAGAATTCTTTGACAGCAATCCAGTGTCTACATACATTTGGAATTGGTTTCTTTGCTCGAATTGATAACAAATATCTGATGTGGAGAAAATGCTTCCTTTTGGTTTTCTGACACCGTGCTATTTCACACTGAATTATGTTATGTTAGATCATGAGCCAAGCAGTGGAGGAGGAGGAAAGAGAGAAGAATGGATGGGGAAGAGAGTGAATGTGTGACATAATCTAAAGAGAGTTTTAAAATAATTGGAAATACAGAGGAAAGAGCAATATATCAGGATCCCCCATTAAGTGCTGCAATGTGGGTTCAAAAGGGCATAGATCCTGACCCTTTCCTTTCTAATCACTTATTTATGGCTTTCAGAGGTACAGTATTATGTAGTGATACTGTGACAACATGCAGATGCAGAAGAGTGGCATCTGTGTGTCTGGCAGACCCTAAAATCTCAGCCACAGAAAAGTTCTTAGTAAATGAAGCACCATTATAAAACAAAGAACAAAATACGAAGTTCCTGACAGGGATTAGAATAGACAATTAGTACTTAATAAAGAATGACAAAATCTACTTCCCAGCACTTAATAATTTACCAGTGGTTTATTATGCTGTTACATGATATGACACTTTAGTAATTTATTTTTCTTTAAAGTCATATAATGAAACACTGTGTTGTAAATCTAAGTTGTTTTCTTCCAGCAGGAAGGAGAAAAAAAGCATCAGGCTAAAAGAGTCTAAATAGATGTTTAATGCAGGTGGCAAGAAGGAAGTGTGATAGAAATAGTTGTGGAAACTGTTCAAACACTCATTTGCTTGTGGAAATCTCCATTTCTCTATATTCTAATAGCTGAAAAAAATTGTTTAAAATTATTTTGCAAATGCCTGTTACAGATTCAGGGTATGATAGCCAGCAATAAGTGTGCATGGCATAATTGGCACATCAACTGGCAGGGGCTGATGAGGTTATAACATTCTGTCTAGTCTAGACTCTTCTGATTACATCCAATTTGCTTTCCCTTTTTACAGACAAACTTGACTTCCAAATTATGGTAATGTTATCATGCTCTTTCTCTAACTGGTTGTATTTACATTTCCTTATCTCAAGATGAGTTTAGAGAAATTCAACAGAAAACAAGTTTTCCTTGTTTTTTCATCACCCAACCAGTTTCTGAGGTATTCCCTGGTCACTTATTGTTCTTTATAATTTTATTTGCATCCAGACTTATCCCAACAGTCATTCAGAAAAATTAGATGGAAATTTAAAATCTAGACGTTAAGTAGTGCTCTGTGTGAGGCAAAAAAGAAGTAAGTTGGAAGTTCAAGACAGCTCAATTTAAACTAGTTTTGTGCATTTCATCTACAGGAAGTCTGAGATGAGTTGTTTAAAATAAAATGGAAAATTTCTATAAACCTTTGTTTCTCAAACCAAAAAATAGTTACTATAAAATCTTTCTGCGTGCTAAAAAACCCCAAACACGCAACCTCTTCCTGCATTGCAGAGTGCCTTACAAGAAAGACTGTTTTTCTGCATGAACAAAATGCCACTCAGCTCAAATTCTGATGAAGAAAAATTCTGAAAGACAAATTCCATCTCAAAGAAATAGTTCTGCTGCTTTTGTTGCAACAGAATGTCACAGTCTTCTCTGTGGAAAGGAAGCTGGTAAATCAGTGTGCAAATTTGATTAAGGCAATATTTTCTAATTGGCCTAAGTGACTCCAAGCCCTACTTTCTGAAATAACTTTGGAACTAGTGTTCTTCAAGTAGAGAAGTTTGAAGACGTAGAGTGACCCTTTTGATTTCAAAATGCAAAGGCTAATAAATTGTCCTGAAGCAGTAAATGACCAAAACCTTAGCTGCAGAGAAATATGAAAGACAGTGAACAAAGCTATGCTTATTTAAAAGGGACACAGGACAGAAGAGAATTTTCCTCTAGTTAATACACCTTTTAAACTGTGGTGGCAAAATACCTCCAGGAAATTTGCAGTATTCAACATTCTATTTCTCTTTTTTGATTTGGAAAATCCAAAATTTTTCTGCTTTAATGCTGACATTCTTCACAACATGAATATTCTGTCTTTCAGTCAGTTATACCAATCCTTTAGGAGACTTTGCAGAATACTTTCAAGATGCAAATGGGTAATAAACTCCTTTTTGCTTTAGCATGCAAATCTGACATACATTAAATGATCGTAAGCCTGAAACATATTTTCACTGAAATGAGAGAATATGTCAGCAATGTAAGCAAAGTAAAAACCTGATTTAGGTCCAGTTGTCCCTAGCTGTGCAAGACCTAGCTCTACACTTAGCCGAATTCCTTCACATTCCTGTTTTTGACTCACGTGCGATTTGATCATTTTACTTAATATTATGCTTTTATTTTCTTACCCTCTGCTGTCTTTGGCTTCCTCATGTGTTGTGGATTGCACGAGATATTTTTGCCCCAGTGATATCTTAAAATCTTTCTGAAACTCTCCCATCTTTCTAACTGAGCAGTCTTTATCTTGATGTACAAGAATGGATAGCCCAATTTTTACTTTCCCCCTGCGTCCCTCCCACACCCTTTTAACTAATATTATTGGTCCCATTTCTTCTGAAAATAAATAATAAGCAGCACTGTAAAAATGGACATGTGGTACTGAAGTGAAAAGGCGATGTGTGAAGCCCGTGCTTTTGCACACAACATCAATATATCTGGCACACGTCTGGGGACTGGTATATCTGTATCATTGTTAATTAGTGTAAATCTTATTATCTCATGTTTCTTTGAATGTTTGTTTCTTGTTATCTACTTAATGTCTTATACACATCTCAAGAACAATCACAATCTTTGTTCCAATCTTGGGTCTGCTTGTATCACCAGTTTGCTATTTAAGATCCAAAGCAATTCATAGTCGACTGTTTTTTCTTCAAGAGAAGTGACATGGAAGTGTTTACACTCTAACCGTTTTGATATTTATTCTCTTTCTATGGAGCACTGAACACAGCAGTGATGTTTATAGGCATAGAACACACAGAGCAGAAAATGAAGAAATAACAAAGTGTCTGTAATTTGGTATTTATAGTTGGAAATATGGTGTAGAGAGTTCTTGATCATCATCTTCTGGTCACCGATCTTCCCCACTGAAGCATGAGGAAGTTGATGCAGAAGAGAGGAATGCTCAGGTGACATCTGGAGGCAGGACGCTGGGAACAGAGCTGTGAGCCCCAAGACAACTGAGCTCAGAGCAGATGGGGTGAGAGAGCATTTTTGGATGTCTGGGAAGAGTCATGCCAATGCCATCCAGAGCTAGAGGATGCCTCCACTGCTGACATCAACACTGACAGACACTTCATGAAGAGTTTAGGGACTGGTGGTGGAAAACACTATGTTCAAGTGTAAACTGTGGATTCTTGGAAAAAAAATTGTTTCACGGGGGTCAAACTTTGTTTAACATTAGAATGGTGCAATGATGGTGTCCAATTTCAGTTAGTGAGACAAAAGCAAGAGGAGGAAGTCTGTATTGTGAACAACAGATTGCAATCAGGCTTTTAGTACTATTTATCATAGCCTCTGTATTTCCTTTTACTGTTATATATATTTTCTGCATGTTAGCCTGAAATGGAATTAATAGTATTTCTGTTCATTGTGACTGCTGTCTTTCTTTATCACTGCAGTTGCCTGTGAATAATTCATACAATCTAATGTACTTCTTTTTAATTCTGTAACACCAGGACATTTAATTTAAGTACAAAATAAGAAAGGAGTTTCCTTTTATCAGATCAGTGAATTAACTCTGAATGAAAAATCATCTTACTGGTTAGTGGATTCTCACTGTCACTACCCCCTTATGAAGAAATAACAAATGCTTTTTTGTTGTTGATATGGGAGATTTTAGGATTTGGGGGACATTTTTTCATTTTTATTTTTTTTTAATCTGGGCTACTCTGTAATAATTTCTAATGAATAATTCAAATGTCATGGGAAACCAAAGCTGCTAGAGACTCCCTTTCTCATTATTAATTGTAGATTTCCTCTTCTATTAGTATTACTGCACTGGAAATTCATACTGAAGAAATCTAATGAGTGTGACTTAGAGCATTTTTAATTCTCCATCGTCTGCCAAAGGTGCAATGAAATTGCCTTGGGTTATGTGCACAGACCTTCCCATGAGACATAAAACTAAAAAGATTTCTTCTCTTTCTCGGGGAGATTTTATTTTACTTCAGACATGAATAGCAACACCAGAGATTTTCCTTCTTCTCCTGTAAAAACTAACTTAACTTTCATATGATTGCATGATGATTAACTTCAGCAATAAAAGAACATTAATCTCAGAACATGAATAGCACACTTTGATGTTGCTCATGGCCAAAATACACCACCCATTCATTTAAATATCACAGGAAAAGCATTTACTTCCAGGAATATTTGGATTTTTTTTCCTGAGTTATTATAAAAGGTATAAGAATTTAATAAGCTTTAAGCTTATTTTAAATTATTTTAATTTATGTAAATAACTCCAGGCTTTTGTTTCATAATCCCAGTCAAGTATTTATATCTGAAAGAAATTCCAGAAAAATGTCCCAGTCCTCACACTGGGAGAAGGAGCTGTTCATAATCTATAAATTGCCTTAATGTAATGCAATTTTGCACCAGCTGAGGAATGGGTATAAAATAAATCTGGGTTTGTCTGACAGTTGAGCTCAACTTTTCCATTAACATTAAGGGAATGACTAAGTTTTTAACGATGACATTACATCTATACTGAAATACACAAAGGAATACAGGAATAACATTAGAAGAAATCCCACCCTTTTCTCTGTATTTAAGTGACAGGAGGATAAAAATGATGACCATAGTCATAGTTGTTATATCCCTGTCAGTTAGACCTGTGAGGATTTGATGACTGAGACAGTAGCTGAATCTTTGTCCATGCAGCAGTGGTTTACAAGGTCCAGAGATTTCAGGTTTGTATCTAGTGGCTCATCCCAGAACATAATATTGTGTACAAGAAGTAAATGTGTGCGGCCAAACCACAATGCACAATTTATCTCAGAGAATATAATGGAGATAAGTTGTACCAAACTAAGGCTACATAAAGTTTTGAAAGCCCAACAGCGGGGAGCTGCAGCCGTATGCCAGAGTCAACTATTGTGAGAACAACAATAAGGCTAGCATGGGGGATATTATTAGATTTAGGTCATAACTAAAGTGATACTGAAAAAAGCCTTCTGTGCTCTACAAATCATCTTATACACTAGGCATTTATACAAATGTAAGGATCTTCAAAACTGTATTTTTTCAGAACTCGTATCAGCATTAGAAGCAATTCTTGTCACTATACCCTGAAGTATTTTGAATAGAATGTTCTAACATAATTTTTTAAGATCCCAAACTAAGCCTAAACATTGTGACATTTTAAAAATATATTTCATAGATATATAAATGTCACGGTTGCAGCGTTTGTAGCTACCAAATAAATTTGGCCATATTGGACCTCCAAACTCAACCAGCCTAGAAGCAAAGCAAGTCCCTGGATAAGGCAAGGATAAGTTAGATTCAAACCTAAACAGGGGATGCCCAGCCAATTCCATTTGATCCTAAATTGCGGACACATCGCTGACTATCCCAACCTATCACTGTCTAAACCCAGAAAACTGGAATCCCCTATATAAGGAGGCTCTGAACAATAAAAGATTCTGTTTGTTGATGACCCTCAGTGATTCCTGACATGTTTCTGTCTTCAACCCATGACTCAATGTAATATATAAATAAAAACATTATAACACTCTATTACTGCCTTATTGGCATCAACTGAAGTCAACTGAAGCTAAACTGTTCATAAATGATGAAATCAGGGTCAAGAATCCTGCCTCCAGGTCTGCTGCTCTAATAGAGCTGTGAGAGTGTATTATAACTGACTAATTTACAGAAAAAGGCATCAGGCTTGACTCATTTTTACTGTGTACTGTTATTATGTGTGCCAGGAAATTACAGCTTCCATAGACTAGAAATATTGCTTGTATTATGCATGAAAGAAGGGATGCAGGAAAAGGGTTGTTTAGGTTAACTTTAAGAAGGCATGATCATAGTCTTTGCTGAAACTGTTGGACATCTATTTTTTTTAGATATACTACATAGTTTTTTGTAAATTTTCAGAAATTTCTGTGATTACCATGACAGGTCAAACTTTCACACATTATCTTTAGACAGAATTTGCGCAATAAACCTACAGGGAAGTGGATGACTGGCCTTCCACAGGCTATTGTGCAAGACATCCATTTAAATGGCTGGAGATCAGAATGAGATCCATCCTCTTAATTCATTGTCCCTGACACAATAAAGTTTATGGGCCTCAATGTTCACTCTGCAATTTACCTACCAGCCATTACGGATACTCATATCTTCTGCAGCTGCCTGCTGGGACACTCAAAGGCATCCAGCATCTTTCACATGACTTTGTCCTACAATGCAAGTCCTGCCTTTTGGAGACGTAATGTAACATGACAGGGTGTGATACCCTCAAGGTCAACTGCTTTGCTTTTGCAGCCAAGTTTTCCAAAGGAGATATAGGCACCTTGAAACACAAGTCCAGTTTATGAACTCGGTTGCAAAATTCCGCTCAGATTTGAATTACAAAATGTAGTTTATAGAATGTTCTGGATAGCAAAATAGATCAAGGAGAAAGGTATTATAACGAACCACCGTCCATCTGTCCCAGTCTCTGTTAGCAAGTAACACAGTATTCTTGGAGTTAGAAGGACAGCAGTCCAGAAGCAAACTGGCTGTGCTTTAACTCTGTTACGGGACATTTATCAGCAGAGGGTTGGATGCCAGTATGTTTGAAAATTATCATTGAATGAAACTAGGAAAGGTTTTGGGAGAAGGAACCTGAAGTCTTTTATTGTAATTACTGTAAGTCCTTTATTTGTTCTGAGTCTGAAGTGATGTTTAATATTTCAAGAAGGATTTTGACAAAATAAATTAGAGCACTATACTGTTATCACTGCTAACATCAGCTGATGCCAGAAAGTAATATGATTTGAAACAGCATTTGTTGAAGACTTCTGAAGTATTCTAAGGTCTATTGAAAACTGACTGGTGCATTCACAATATGCTATTAAAGTGCTTATTAAAAGGTTAGATATGTCTAAAAGAATAAAGATTAATCATAGTCACAAAATCTGTGGCTAATACCACAGTCACATAAAATCAGTCCTACTCTATGTCCAGGTGACAGAAATTATAAGAGACAGAAACAGACTGCAGGGGGAAAGAGTGGTGGATTGACATTAGCAATAACACATAAAGGTTAATGCCTCTAAGACATCAATCTTTCCAAAGTTTGCTTAATAGTCAAGTCTCCCTCCAGATTAGTAAAGAAGTGATTATGAGAAGTGTCTGGAAACATACTGAAATAAAAGGTAAATGGTCTACTGAAACTAATCAGGACTCATTATCACACATTCCAACATGCCCAAAATAACAAAGAGAAGTGCTGACACTAGGAGAAACAGGCAGGTAAAAATACACGTTTTTTCTAGTAGAGGTAGCCAGATGAATCACTTCTGAAGACCATTTAATACAACAGATTATTATCAATAACTTTACGTGCATATAATAAGGCCTTAAATTATGTATCTTTGCTAGAAATCATCAAATACAAGTTACTTAATGCTCCAAAGAACTTGGTACTGATAGCTGTCCTCTGTAGAAGATAGAAGTTCTTCTGTAACTCCTGCAACATTAACTGTCCTTTCAAAATGAGAGTCACAGAGACAAGGGCAGGAATCACTTTTGCAGTTCTTTGTATGAAAAATTGAGAGGTGCATGTAGACTCTCAAGGGATACAATCAATCTGTAGATGAGCATAGGGCAATCAACTGCTCCATCTTCAAAGACTTAAAATTAATTCTGAAAATCATTGGGCACTGTACCACTGGGCAAAATTATGATTACTATGCAAATATTGCTATTGTTCACCACTATGTTGGTGATTCATCTACCATTAAATATATGGCTTAAATCCTGTGCTGCTTTCCAAATTAACCAGTTTCAAGGCTTCTATTAAAAAAAATTAAATCTATATTTCCAAAGAGTGGTTACTCTCAGATCCAGGACAGGATTAGATAGAAGGCAGAAGTGCTACATGAGCTAGCAATAACCTTACTGAGCTTTGTTGCATGCACATTTGTTAAACTCCTTTGTTAGTGGGCACTGCTCCTGGGGTTAACAGATCTTTGTCACCTTCTTACATAGCTGGAGTGCTATGCCAAAAAGGCATTTAGTGTTCAGGTACACAAGTCTAAACCTCTGTTATAGTTATAGTGCTTCATGTTATGTGGGAAGAAAAGAAATGGAATTACACAGAAAGTAATATATGTACCATTTTGTCTTCCTGTGCATTCATATCAAGATATAAACCAGTTTTATTTATACCTACCCTCAAGTGTTTTAGCACTTCAGTATAAATCCTTTTAAGAGAATTAGGGAATTCTAATAGACATGATGTTCAGATATATTTTTGAAAAATGACAATGCAGTAGCCATTTGAGCTTATAAAATGTTATGACGTTGAAACCATCTGCTTAGAAGTAAATCAGGGGGGAAATACGCCTGCGTGACTTGAAATCTACAGAATGGGGCTCCAAGAATTCAGGATGTATCAATCAATAGCTTGCATTACTACCTAAAGTGTCTTTAACATACAATGACTTCTTAGGTAATTTTTTTGGCACTAAGCCTGTCTTCAAGACAATGTATCATCTGCAAATATGCAAATTACTTGGCTTCCAATGCGTGTCCTGTAGAAGGTTCATTCTAATTAAATTTAAAGGCAGACTGGGATTTTTTAATTAGGATGAATTATAAAAATGTTGCTGTTTATGGTAGCGTTCTTTATGCTTTACAGTGTAAAAATGCATTGTAATTTCTAAAATTACTTCAAACACTGGAAGCAAATTTTATTTATGCCTCTGCACTGCATTAAAACCATAAATGGTTGGTACTGTCACCAGAATGAAAAGGCCATAAAACTAGTTAAGTTAGAATATAGTAGAGTTAGAATATAGTAGAGTGTGAGAGTGTGCATGCGTGCCCAAGAGATAAACAGGGAGAGAGATACCAGGAAAAAGCAAGCAGCTGTATGTTAAAATTATTTTCTAAATTATTTTCTTATGCAAATGGACTATGCTATATTACATTTATTAAAATGTATTTATGGAACATTAAACATAATACTCATTTCTGATAATTAAAATAAATGAAAAAATTGCCCAGGCTATTTATCAAGAAAACTTCTTGTGCCTATGTGGACTGTGGAGTGGATTCTGATCTCTCTCAGACTGATCAAAGTCTATCAAAGCCAGTGAATTATTTGGTTGTTTGAACCTGGGTAATGAAAGTAAACATTTAATAGGGTCTTGTAACAATTCCTATCAGTTTCTTTTACCTAACCATTGAAGTTCACAGTGTTCTTCTTTGTTATTTTGTACTATAAAGTTAAACAGGGCATGGTATATTCAAAGCATATTGTTGTAGAATCACATTCTGACAGCAACCAGAGAAAAAAAGGAAAAGGAGTAGACTTCATGGAAAGCAAAGCAAACCAACAACTCCATACTTTGGCAAAATCCATCAATGGGAAGGTCTGTTGGGGTCTTCCATGCCACTTAGACTCTATAACAGAACTTGAGGGAAAATGGTTCTGTAGCCATCCCTTTTGTTGTCAAGGGAAATAATGTGAATTTTTGGTAAGAAGTCGCAAGACTGCTGCAATGTCTGTAACACACTCCTCCAGAGGTATGCAGTAGTTTTGTCATGAAAACTTAACAGAGTAATTGCTTGGTCAGGTTGTGCTGCATTACAGGTTCGCTCATTTATATCCTGCTTCTTTTGCTCTTATCTGTTACTCCCAATCTCAGAGAGCACACACACTGCAATGCTAACGCTGCACAACACAGTAGACTTATTAAATAATAACATTTCCTGTAGTGTCTTTATTTTCTCTTTCTTATTTGAGTATTGTTGTTCTTGCTGTATTTTGGCATTGCTTCCATACTTCCCTTAACACCTCTTATAGGACTATGAAACAAATTCTGATTCCTCAGAGAGTGTACAGCTCTTCCTTTGTAGTCCTTATATCAGATTTTACAAAAAAAAACATTTATTGAACCCAAATTGCTAACAGTCAAAATTTCATCTTGCTTTCCAGTCTAGCAAATTGAGTACAAGTTGACTGTATGCTTCAATTGACTGTTTTTTATTATTTGTTTTTCAGATGCGGAAATGTGAAGGCTGGACACTGGTAGGGACCCAGGCATGTGTTCCAGCAATGCTGTTGGTGTGGTGTCATACAATGGAACCTGGATGAACTGGGATGCTGCTTGGCCATCCCTGTGTCAAATGGACCCACTGACACCCATGAGTCTTCTTGAGACAGGTCCGCCTCCATGGTGTTCACACTTTTGCTTGTCCTGTAAAAACCACTGACACAATGGTGTGAGTTGTTGGATTGGAATCCATGGGCTCTGTGTTGTTGTTTGGTGGGCCATCACACCTGGGATTCACACGATGGCTCAGTAGATGGACATGTCACACACACACACACATACACACACACACACACACACACCCATCACCACCACTGAAACAAAAACCAAAAACAAACTATAAAAAAAACCCCAAGTGGATTGGGTGCCCCAAACTCCAAACTGCAGCTTTTAGGTTTTTGCTCATCCCATTCTCAAGGCTTGATTTGCCTGTAATTTATTTCTGTTGATGCATCTTCTTCTCAGAACCTCAAAAATGGTTCTGCTAATATAACATTGTTAGATTATCTAAGTCATTGTAGACTTCTTTAAGTCCAAGGTTTATTGAGACACGTCAAGCAGAACAAGCTGATTCTGCCTTGTCTCAGATTCCCTTTGCTTTTTTTCTTCAGAAATTCTTCTGTGCATAATTAAGGTCACGTCTGTTCCCCATTCCTTGTGACTTGTCTTTGTCACATTTCTCTACCTCACAGAAATGTGAGTATTTATTTATAACATGTAGTTGTCAGGTGGAAAATTATTGTTAATGACAGTTCCTCTTTTGAAATGATTTTCTGGTGCAGTAGCAAAAAATGTTTATGTTTCATGAAAAAAGAAATTAATTGAGAGGAAAAGTAAGTACTGCCTTCCTCCATGCTTTAAAACATTGGCTGAATCTTTATTTTCGCATATGGAATGTCTAGGATCTGTTGGTTAAACTAGAGAGAACATAGGAAACTTCAAGAACTGATGCTCAGATATATTTCTATTACTATCAACAGAGAGAATAAATGCATCTTTGAAAATCTAGCTGATAGTAATTTTTGTTCTTTGAATTTTCAGCAACAGCCATGCAATTTTACTTCAGATTTTCATCATTTAAAATACATTTATTATTCTCTTTCAGTTTTTTTCTGAGTTCTATGAATCTTTTGCAGCATAGCAGGAAAACAAAACTTTCTTTTGTCAGCCTACTCAACCTTATATATTACTTTATGAACTACAAAGTTAAAATAATGTTCACTGAGGAAAGAACCCCCACATATTAGCAATCATAAAAAGAATTTTGCTGAAGTGTGAGCTTCCAGCATTCTGTCATTTGAAATTGCTGCAGGTTCACAGCTGGACTACAACAACCCAAAGTGAATTGCTAAGTGAAAGGACAAGCAGCAGGTGACAATTACACAAAAAGTCACTACAAGTAATTGGTAAGGAAAAAGTTGCAAGCTATAAAGCAATAATTATATAATTAAAAAAAAAAACAAAAACAAAGGAAGAAGAAAAAAAAAAAGAAAGATAAAAAAAAGAAAGAAGGCAACAACTCTTCCCTCCCAAACTTTCCTTAATCCTTTGCTAAGTAATTATCTCCTAGTATTGGGAAAAACAAGAGATATTCCTAAATCAACTTCTAAACAAAAATAACCCACTATATCAAGGAAGCTGGAAGAGTATATCTGGAAGAATTGCCTTGAGTTGTACATATTATTGAGGCTGAACTCTCTATATAAAGACTTGGTAAGTAAGCGTAAGTGATATCAGACTGAACATCTAGTAGTTTAAAACCTTTATTCAAAAGATACATGGTGCAACATAGCAAGAAATCTTGTATTAATTGAGAGTGGTTATTTAGACACACTTAAAAATGTATAACCCCCACAACTACAAGCAGAGGTATCTTATATTAAATATAATGCCAGTTGTCAACAGAATTACTGAGGTTGGTTGAGGCAATATTGACTATAAATACTTCTGAAAGGAACTTTCCAGACTATATTTCCATATAATATCTACAAGTTTTATTTTGTCTGTGTGATCAGGATATTAATCTGAAATAGGGTATATTAATATCCATTTATTCTCCTTCCTATGCAATGTGGTCCCAGTGTGCTTTCAGAGCGGAAACAAATATTTTCTGTGTTGAGATGACACTGATTTGAGCATTAATCCAGAGAAGCTGCATCACTTTCTAGATGACATGTTGGTAATGAACAGTAAAAACACACAACCTCCCACAGATTTTCCCTATTCTGGTTTTACCTTATGATCCTTATCTTTGTGCTCAATTGCCAAGACCAGAGGACATGAGCATCCAGGCATGGCTCACTTAAAGATTAATCAGCAAAAATTACTGTTTAGAAAACCTCATATCAACCTTTACATGATGCTGAATTTTGCATTCCATAAACGTCTTTGTTTCCCATTTTAAAGGCTCCCAGTTATCTGGAGTTTTGTGTGTGTCTCTCTCTGGATATATCCTGTGGTTGTCATGGCTGAGGAAATGGTGCTTAGCTAAGGACTGATGAAAGCCTGACATTGGAAGTGTTTAGATGACACTTGAGGGGCTGGTTCTCCCTATGGACCTTTGGAACAAGTATAACATACAGTGGGTGTTTCCAGAACACACCCTCTATACAACTCTGCTTGATCTTCCCACACTGTGTAGCTCTATGTAGTTATCTTATATTCTGTTCAAAAATACAGGATATGATGTTATTTTATCATGGAGGGTTTTTTTTCTTTTCTCTTTCTGATTTTTCTTAGCTTTTCTGTTTCTCTATGTGTCTTCTGAAAATGCAGATATATTAAGAATTTCTGAACAGTTTTCTGACTAGTTCATTGTCTTTTATGCTTTGAATATCAAAATTAAATTATTTTGCAAAGAAAATGCAGGTATTCAAAATATTTGGATCCATTTAAAGAATTCAAATTCCAAAGAACAGATTAGATGTATAGATGCTTCAAGTTTCTTGTCCTAACTTAATCCTTATACCCTTATATTTATGGGCATTTTTAGCATCAGAAGGTACTCTTAACAGGAATAAAGCTAGTATTTCTTTCTTGTGAATAAAGGAAGTTTTAAGAATATAATGCTTATTTATTAAAGTGTCTAAAAAAAGCAAAGTTTGTAAGAAATGAACCACGTATAATTTATTGAATTGCACTTTTAGTACTTCCTATATATAATTTTCTTAGTCTTACTATATGTGCAGGCACATTAACGTGGGGTATGGAAGAATTTATGACCTTATTCTTTTAAATACCACAGAGTAATGTGGATATTTTCAACTGCTAGCCTCTTCTGCTGTGTGTGCTTCACAAAGGCCACTGGCTTAACAAAGCACAATTTCGGCACACACCTGGCTGTAAAACTGATCTGGTTCCCACTGTGGACTCATCAATTCTCCAGCCTCCCAATACAAAACCATTTCAGTGAAGTAAAAGCATCTTTTGAATTCTTCAGGCTTAACATCCTTAGATTTAACAATGATTTATAAGTCAGGTAGTTTAATATTATTATACGTAACTGCATTTAATAAGTGGAAATACCTTGTATATTTGATGCACATAGGTATACATATATATCCTTGTCCTCCATCTTTTAGGTTTTTGTTTTCCTCAACTGTTATTTAGTGATGGGATGGGACAACTGTAATTTATCATTACGGTTATGGAATGCTGAGCATAAGAAATCTGAATTCTGGTTGTCTAGATGCCACATGGTCTATTAGTAATGATTGTTACTAATGATATTTTTTTGAAATTTCAGAATAAGTAGGATATTAAATAAAGACATAAATTTTTCACTTTCTAGTCAGGAAAGACAAAGAAAATGGAAAAATAGATCCTTATTGCTTATCTCAAACCAATAGACTAAAACTACTAGTTAAAATATACGTATACTCAAACAAAGAAACAGTCTAAACTACTCACATGCAGAGAGACACTTGTCTTGAGATAAAAGAAGAAAACTGTTCCAGATTCCAGAGCCCTGTGCTCCTGTAAGCATATGGGTTTTGTATTTTTTCAACTTTTGCATATATATACCTACTCATGTATATATACACATGTATATATGCAAACATATATTAAATATAGTCAATTGGAGCATACAGTTAACTTGTATTCAATTTGCCTGGAAACCAAGATGATATACTGGCTTCTAACAATTTAGGTACAGGAAATCTCATTTTGTTAAGTTCTGTTAGAAAGAGAGTAAAGGAAGAACAAGGGAGGGGTCTTGTTATGGTGTGGTTTTGTTTTGGGGATTTCTTTCTTTCTTTCTTTCTTTCTTTCTTTCTTTCTTTCTTTCTTTCTTTCTTTCTTTCTTTCTTTCTTTTTCTTTCTTTCTTTCTTTCTTTCTTTCTTTCTTTCTTTCTTTTCTTTCTTTCTTCTTTCTTTCTTTCTTTCTTTCCTTTCTTTCTTTCTTTCTTCTTTTACTTTTTATGGGGTTTTTGGGGTTTTTGCCTATTTTTTACTTTAAATGCAACAAAAAACACTGTCTCAAAATGCGTTGCTGGTATTCTCTTCCTCTTTTATATCTGACCTACTCAGAGCCCAATAGAATCCAGAGATATCTAAAATGCATGGGCTTCATCCCATCAGATAATTTGGATCTACTTGCAATGCTTACTTGAGTTCCTTGCTATGCATATGGGTCTGTGAGTGCCTGCTGTTCATTTACATCACATTATTCATTTATGCTTTCTGCAAGTTGTCAATATTGGGAAAAGAAAGCTTGGTTTAGGTAACTATCTATTAAAACAACACCTTTCTCACAAAAATTTATGACAAACTGTTAACTCAATTATAAAAAAATGGCATATAGAACAAATACATCATTAACTGTGCACTTTGCACCCACTACAATACTGTTCTTTCAATGTATAGAAAACAAAATCTGAATTAGCTCCTGGGGATACAGGATGATACACAGAGAAGCACTGGTTTCACAATAATTTGTTACACATGTGAACAGAAGTGTGCCTACACCTACAGCATTGAAGGACAACCATGAGTCATGTCTATGACCTTATAAGATTATTCTGCATATCAGCTAAAGCCATGGTAATTGCTTGATACAGTTTCTGTACTGTTCTGCCAGATCCCTTTGGCTTCCCCATTTCTACTGACATCTGGCTAGCTTTTGACACTCCAGTGGGTCACCCAGGTAAGGGATGAAGGGACTTGCTTCATAATTTTCCAGTTTCTTGCACCAGGGGTGTTCTTGTAGTTATTCTAACCAAAATCAGACAAATAATCTGGGGCAAAAGAATTTGTGGTGTGTTCTACCTAAAGGGTACTTGAAAATGTGTATTTTACAAAACAACTGTTATTTCATCTACATATTGGTTTGTTTTTTAGATGTGTCCCCATGTGCTCTTGTGCAGTCTTGCTATATGCTCATTCGTACCTCTCCAACAGCTTCAAATGCAATGACTAATGCAACAATTGAAATAAATATAGATGTCTCAAAGGTAATAACATTGCTGCACACTTCAGGCATGATTGTCTGCTGTCTGCAAGGGAAGAGACACAAATGAGAGTCTCTGCTGAGGGAATGGAATGCAGAACTCCTCTGTGGCAGGCTCTGTCAAAAGCTGCTCAGCCAGTCTTGACGAGTAACAGCACAGTAATAGCACTGTGTCTCTTTCTGAGTTAGGACACAGTAGGGTTTATTATGAGGAAAAGGATGTTGAGAAAAAGGATCCAGACTGTAAGAAATCAAGTTTCATTCTCACCTCTTAGAGTAACTCAATTTTTTTATTTGTTTGGGGTCTTTTGTTTTGGTTGGATCTGAGGTCTTTTCAGGTTTTTTGTTTGGTTTTTGTTTTCCCTTCAACCCTCTGTCCTTTGTCTTCTCTAGAACTATGTCAGCCTGATAAAACTCTATTCTTATACTTAGATTACTGTAAATTGTGGGAATGGACTTCATGGGACAGGTTTGAAATACATTGATGCCAAGCTGCCTGAGGAATATAGAGTGATCAGTCTGATATTCTCTGGCAGAATATTCTTGAGTGATTAAAATTTTCATCAGTATTTGATCAGACCTCCACTAATCCCATCCCATTTATAGTCTCACTCCTTTCCATGACTGTGTTGTCACACACTGAAAATAGCAGAAGCAGCAGAGAAAAAAAGTGAGTTTAGGCTGCTCTGCTCCTCTTCATGAATGTGTCCTGGAAGTGTCAGTCTGTTTAATTTATGGTGTGTTCAGATAAAGTCACAGTATACCAAAAGAACAATGGGGCATGACAGTAGTGCACTGATTTCTGACTCATCTAAAAGTTGATGTCATTATTCAGTGTTGGTCTGATTATTTTAAGTACATAAATTCACCACCATGTGAATGAGTCTAAATAGGCGGATGATGAAAGATCTGTGGGGGTTTTGTGATAAAGTTTGGTTTTGTAAGTTTGGGAAGTTTTGGGGTATTTTTTGTTTGTTTGTTAGTTTGGTTTGGTTGGGTTTTTGATGGATGTTTTTTTAGCTTTTGGGGTTTTGTTTTTTTTTTTTTTTCCCCAAAAATGCTATGATCTGTAAGGATCTAGGTTTTCCTAAAATATATTCTGTTAGACATGGATAAGCATATTTACCTATAAGACTCCATCAGTGTTAGTCTTTGTCTTGAGTCAGGCAATTATGGATCTGAGACAGAGGTATGGGCAATATAAAGTGTCTTTAGACAGCTGAAAACCTGAATGAATGCCGAATGCATTTTTTAAAAAATATCTCATTTCTGGTGTGCTGTGATTATCTTAGAACTTTAGTGGTGGTTGTCAAACACTATCAGCCACTCATCCAGGGCTGACGAACAGGTTGTAGCCTGTTGTTGACTTTTATGTATTACTTTTGTGTATTATCTTGCTTTCTTTCTTTATGAATGTATATTCACTTTTTTAGTGTTTTCTAGAAAATTATTTATCAGAGAGGAACATTCATGGAGCCTGGAAAGTTTCTGTGGATCCTGAGTACTTGCAAAAAATGCATTTTCAATTCCAATGAAGTTTTTTTGTCACATATATGAATAGGCAGATGCATATGTTTGGACTATGGTTGAATTGCAGTTTTGATCCAGTAATTCTATTAAGATCCTGTAAGTGCAACTTATCTCAGGACTGTTCACTACAATCTAAACTATGCTTCTAGCCATTGTAGTGGTAGCCATGCCTTCTTCAAATACTTAAAATCTGAAAACCAATTAAAAGGTTAAGAAAAGAGTTATTAGAAATATGCAGATCATTTATTTGCTTTTTTAAATAAAATCACAGTGTCCAACACGTGCTTTTTAGTGAATATATCTTAATTTCACTAACCACAGTCACAAAACTTAAAAGAAAATCATAATAGTTTCCAGGTTTGCCATGAAAAAAAAACTATGACAACTACAATTTTATTAAAATATGGCTGAAAATTTCACTTTCTATTGCCCTTCTAAACAAGACAGCTATGTCTTTAGAAGTCTGAATTTATTTCCTGAAAAATAGTCCTAAGAAAAGGGTAATGAAGCTCCAAGGTGCTATAATTTACATTTTTTCAAGTGCAAAGTATTTTCCAAATATAATTATTTCCTAGCATGTTGTGTTGCTTGTGTACTAATTAACATGGGAAAAGAGGTATGGGATAAACCAAAAAATATTCCAACAAACTAAACCAGTGCTTTTATTTCTGCTGCAAAAATAGTTTCAGGACATTTTATAATAAGAAAAACAAACAAACAAACAAACAAAAAAACCAAAAAAGAAAAACTGAAACAAAACACCCAAACCTGGTTTTTTTACTTCTTGAACTTTTTCATCTGAAGAGAAATTGAGGGAGTAGGGTTTTTTATTTTTTTTTGGTCTCTCATCTCCACAGCAGTCAAAGCAGTTGTACTGTCCTGATCAGCATCACAGAGAAAAAGCCTCTAAATGCTGAAATTGGTGACCTTCTCAGCAGAATACTGTTAAGAAGCTCTTTGTTGCTTCAGGTTATTTCCAGTTCATTTCTCCTTGGATATGAGCTTTTCATGGCATTTAATAGACTCAGTTCTAAATACAGAAGTCAGGTTACAGTTCAGCACTGCACGGTCACTCTCTTGAAGGGATAATTGCTGAAGAAGGATGGTAATCCCTATAGCACACATGATGAAATGGAACTTCACCCTTCCCTAATGTAGTTGTTCTTGTCATAGCATTCAGTGACTTGCACTTGGTTTATGCTCTCCCTGACTGGAGGTCTTTGCATGCTATAAAATACACATTGCTAAAATTATTGTTCATTGATGCAATCATGAATAAAAAGTCAAATATAAACACCACAGAACATTGTCTCCAGCTCAGTGACTCAACACTGGTTAACTGTATATAACTTGACAAGTCATGTTTTCAATTCTCAACTCAAATACTTCTACAGAAAATACAGTTTCACACAAAACATTCAATTTTTTTCTGACTCAAATGTTCAATTTCAATCCTCAGCAAAATTAAACATGCATATATAAATTCAAATAACTGTCAGAATGTCCTGAGTCTTTCAACTTCATCTCCCTGCTTGAAAATACCTTCAAAAATATAAATTTTATATGTATTTAATTTTAAAGAGATTCCAAAAAATCAAATACCATTAGGAAATTGTGCTGAAAGACAAAACCATTCATGGATCTTATGGGAATCTGTTTCACTAAACAGCGTTGGCTGTCACAATTGAACTGCCCCTGTGGAAGTAGGTGCAACATTCAGTTATGGCTAAGAAAGCATTCAGAGATAGAAAGCAGGAATAACTTTCTTGAAGAGAGGAAGAATAAGAATATTTCTCCAAACTGCTCAGATGATAATTCAGTTCAATTCCAAATGCATTTTGAGAGAATTCATTGAGGTCTGATGTGAGCAGCATGAATAAAGTTATAATTAGTCTATGGTAATTTTGTTTCCAATTTCATAATATTTGTGTATTGCAAAATCTAATACAATAAACAGTTTGATTAACAAAACAGTTTCTGTGTTATCTTCAATGCATTTCCAGGGAGGTCATTAATGTAGAGATGACGTTTTGAAGTTCTACAGCTTACTAGTTGCATGCCAAATTTCCAGACAAAGAAAAATCAATACAGATGTTGAATTATCAAAATATCCTAAAAAGCTGTACAACATTCTCCAACTTATCTTTTAATGTTGCAACAATAAACAAAACATTGGAATGAATAAGGAATGGCCTTAAGGTACAAAATGGTAGAATTTCCAATAAATCCCTAAATTGTTTCCTCGTAATTAAATTTTTTGCTCCCCAATTTAAATTACTTTAAAATAGATTATTGTAGCACACATCAAATGATCATAACATTCTGTTTCTTTGCCCATTTGCAAGCATTTTGATGTTACTAAGAACTTTAGAGAAAAACCCAAAAGTGGACAGTTAACGTGGAATTGAGCAGCTTTGAAATGACACTCAGAATTTTTGTCTAGCATGGAACACTCTCTAAACATTGTTAAAATTACCTTGGACTGTATTTGAAATAGATACAACCTGAAGTTTATAAGAAATTAATAACTTTCTGAAAAGTGAGAAAATATCTGGCTATTAAAGCATTCACACTTTTTGTTTGTTGGTTCTATTTTCTAATAGCTAGGGAAGAACCTTGCAGCAAGGAATCTTTTGGGTACATCTGAAAAATGATGGACAAGCTTTCAGCATTTAGGCAATTTTTCTTTGGAATACAAACTGTGACTACTATGCTTTTACATAGCTTTCACAGGGACACTAAAGATAGAAATGGTATCTTCAAATCTTAATTGATATTTGAAAATTAATGCTACAGATCATTAGCTAACCGGTATATGTTTTGTAGCTATTTAAGCTAAATTTACAAAGCCCCCACCATTTATGTGTCAATGATTTCTCATCGCTTTCTCCTGATCACTGCTACAGTATATAAATTTAGTCCTGCTGTTAAATAGTTCATGCCAGAAAAGACCCATAGCTGGAAGAGTCTGTGCCAAACCATGACCTGTGTTAATCATGTTAAAATCAGCAATTAAACTGGTGTCTAAGAAAAAGGTTCAGTTTATAAGACTTACATTCCAGATATTTCTCAATTTGACATATATATTTTTATTTCATGGAAGTGGAAAGTAATACAGTAATTTCACAATTACAAACAGCACCAATTATAAGCTGCACTTCCGGGGTGTCAGCAACATTTTGTTTTTCCACCATAAATAAGCCACACTGGATTGTAAGCTGCACTTTCGTTCACAGCGAGGATCCGTGTGCAACTTTCACAAAGTTGCCAAATAGTAACAGAATCGCAGGATCACGGGGTTTACTGGCTCGGTCCTGCTCGGGGCGGTCGCCAGGGAGCGGTCCAGGCCCTGCTCGCTGCTGCCGCCGGGAGGCAGGGGAGCGGTGTGCCCCGCCGGTGCCACCAGGAAGAGTGAGATGGGTGTGCCTGGCCGCTGTCGCTGGGAGGAGGGAGAGGGGCTCGGCTTGGGGCTGCTGGCCCATCACAGGAGCAGGGCAGGCGGCGCTGGCACTGGGCAGGCTCCGGCTTGGCACTGCTGCGGACTCACACTTCCAGGTTGTCAAATTTCTGAACTCCAGAGTATAAGCCACAATTCCAGGTTTGGACCAAAATTTTAGTCAAAGTGCTGTGGCTTATAATTGTGAAATTATTGTATTATAATTTTGAAATCAAGCGGCTCTCAGGCAAAGATCTAGGAATTAGGAATAACAGTTCTTTACTAGGGAAATTAAAATAGAAATACAGTACTACAAAGGAACAAACTCCAAACCCTGACAAAGTCAGAGTACAACCTGACACCCCATCAGGCAGGGTGTTGGTAGCAGTTTGATTAAATGGTGGTTGCAGTCCTCTTGCAGTGACAGATGTGATTCAGTTGAAGCAGTGCTCCTGCAGAAGGTGCAGTTTCCCTCCAGAGGTCCAGTGGTGATGTGGAGGAATCTAATTTTCTTCCGGAGTCCAGTGGAGAAAGGGGCTACCTTAGTGTCCCAAAACTTCTGTTTTTATCTTGGTAAGAAATGCTGGGCTCTTCCCCCTGGCTGGAGCAACTTCCAATGGGATGAAGTAATTTTATCAGTCACACAGTGGGACCCAATGGGCCATTAGCAGAAGATGACTCGCTGGAGGAAGGATGGGTTGTGAAAAGATAAAGAACAATGCCCCGCCTAGTTTCAATGGATGCCCATTAGCAGAATATCTTCCATGGAGATAAGGATCACTGCCCCCACCCTCAACAGATAGTGATAGAATAGATATCTTTTATCACACTCTGTATTGTAACCCAAGACATTATCTACCCCTTATTCTATTACCGTCTGCATAATGACACCTTACACACAGTTCTCACTTAAGATTACGTTTCCCTGCGGTACACAATGGGTTTCTCCATCTTTCTGCACTACCCACCAAGTGTAACCAGGTCCTTGAGCAAAGACCCATGGATGGGTTTGTCCTTGCCCAAGGTGGGACTAATCCAAACAGTCTTTCCTAAAATACCTTTCATGCATATTACAGGGACTTTATCTCAATCCACTGTGTGCAAGGGTTCAGACTGGGCAGGACCAGCTCCATTGATGGACCCTCAGGTATTGACCATCCAGGTGGCGTTTGCTAAGTTCATCTCCCAGTTCTTGAAGGTTCTCCTGCCAAGTGCTTTCAGTGTGGTCTTAAGTAGTCCATCGCACTATTCAACTTTCCTGGCAGCTGGTGGATGGTACGGGATATGATATATCCATTCAATGCCATGTTCTCTGGGCCAGGTGTTGATAAGGTAATTTTTGAAATGAGTCTCGTTGCCTGACTCAATTCTCTCAGGGGTGCCATGCCTCCAAAGGACTTGTTTCTTAAGGCCCAGGATGGTGTTTCGGGCAGTGGCGTGAGGCATAGGGTGGGTCTCCAACCATCCGGTCATGGATTCTACCATGGTTAGCACATAGTGCTTGCCTTGGCAGTGTAAGAGTTGGTCCGAAGGTTGCCTGATTCTGCCTCACAATCATCTTCAGAGACTGAGACCATGAGACCCTTTAGACCCCTGGGCCCCACCATTCACTCTGGGCAGGAGCTGCTGGGCCTGGCTAAGGTGGTTGCTTGCTAATGGACTGTGTCAGGTGTGTGCTGTACTGTCATGGTACAATGGACTCGGGCAGGTATGGGGCTAGAACTGCTGTACTTTCTGCACCTGATTCTTGAAACCATAGTCCTCTGAACACAATAGTCCATAAATCTTCCCACCTTTTGGCCAGTGACCCCTTGCCTTGAAATGGACTATAAAATTATCACTCTCAGAAGAGACCATAGAGACTTCTTTCTCCCCACGGATGGAAGACATCGCTGGATGACCCCAGGATGTCCCATCTGTTGGTAGCTATTGCCCCTATTCTCTCTCTTTCTCTCTTTCTCTCTCTCTCTCTGTGTCTCTCTCTCTGTCCCTCTGTTTCTCTCTCTTTGTCTCTTTCTCTCTCTCTCTCTCTCTGTCTCTGTCCTTCTGTCTCTGTCCCTCTGTCTCTGTCTCCCTCCCTACTTCATCGTCTTTTTATCTCTCTCCTTCTCACCATTATGCCAAAACTGAATTGTTTGCCCTCAATAAATTGCTTTGCTGCTTGTTGCTGAACAAAACCTTAGTCTCTTGCTGTTGTCCTTTGCACCCCATGGTCAAACGAACCATCACGACCGCCACTCAGGTTGTGTGGACCGTGACAGGCGGGTCTGAGGCAGTGTGATGTAGCCAATCTGCCAGGCCTCCCTGTACTTATATTTAGACCAACACTCACTGTACTAGAGAGGCTTTACCTGCTTGGTTTGCTTGATGGCAGCACACGTATCACAGTCATGGATAACCTGAGTGATACTGTCCATGGTTAGATCCACCCCTCATTGCCCACTTATACGTGGCGTCTCTGCCCTGATGACCGGAGGCATATTGGGCCCATCGAGCCAGGAACAATTCTCCCTTCTGTTGCCAATCTAAGTCTATCCATGACACCTCTATCTTTGAGGTCTGATCAACCTGCTCGTTGTGTCGGTGTTCCTCATTAGCCCGACTCTTGGGGACATGGGCATCCACATGACAAACTTTCACAGGTAAGTTCGCAAAGGCAATGCCTTTTCACTCATCAGCAGTCCAGATTGATTTTCCCCTATGTTGCCAGTTTGCTTTTTTCCACCTTTCCAGTCAACCCCACAGAACATTGGCTACCATCCACGAGTCAGTATAAAGGTAGAGCTTTGGTCACTTCTCTCTCTCAGCAATGTCCAGGGCCAGCTAAACAGCTTTAAGTTCAGCAAGTTGACTTGATCCACCTTCTCCTTTGGTAGCTTGTGCAACCTGTCGTGTGGGGCTCCATACGGCTGCTTTCCACTTCCGGTTCATCCCCACGACGCGGCAGGAGCCGTTGTTGAAAAGAGTGTAGCCTGTTTCATCTGCTGGTAGTTGGTTATACAGTGGGGCTTCTTCAGCCCGGGTCACTTGTTCCTGCTCCTCTTCATCAGTGAGACCAAAATTTTCACCTTCTGGTGAGTTCATAATCATCTCCAAAATCCCAGGGCGATTTGGGTTTCCAATACGGGTGTGTTGTGTGATGAGGGCAATCCACTTTCTCCATGTGGTGTCGCTAGCATGATGGGTGGAGGGAACCTTTCCTTTGAACATCCACCCCAGCACTGGTAGTCAGGGTGCCAGGAGGAGTTGTGCTTCTGTCCCAATCACCTCTGAGGGAGTTTGGACTCCTTCATAGGCAGCCAAGATCTCCTTCTCTGTGAGAGTGTAATTTGTTTTGGACCCTCTATAGCTTCAGCTCCAGAATCCCAGAGGTTGGCCTCGAGTCTCCCCAGGCACCTTCTGCCAAAGGCTCCAGGACAGGCCATGGTTCCCGGTTGCAGAATAAAGCACATTCTTCACCTCTGGTCCCATCCTGACTGGGCCAAGGGCTACTGCATGAGTGATCTCCTGCTTGATCTGGGCAAAGGCTTGCTGTTGCTCAGCACCCCAGTGGAAATCGTTCTTCTTACAGGTGACCAGGTAGAGAGGGCTCACAATCTGGCTGTACTCAGGAATGTGCATTCTCCAAAAGCCTATGGCACCTAGGAAAGCTTGTGTTTCCTTCTTGTTGGTCAGTGGAGTCATCGCGATGATTTTATTGATGACCTCAGTGGGGATCTGTCACTGTCCATCTTGTCACTTTACCCCAGGAACTGGATCTCTCTGGCAGGTCCTTTGACTTTGCTCTTTTCAATAGCAAAGCCGGCTCCCAGCATGTTGTAGGCTGGGGGAGTTTTTAGAAATTTTTCCCATTATATGTTAAGCTAGCTGGGGCGGCTCCTCTTTTAACCGTTAAGTGCTCAAGACAAAGCAATGGCTGGGCTGGCCCGATGGTTCCATTACGGAAGGTGGGGTGTTGCTTTGTTTTTCAGCAGCTTGCGAGCCAACCTCGGGGAGAGGGGTTGTTTTTTTCTGTGGTGGGATCAGGCCCCCTGGACTCCGACTGCTAAAGCTTCCTGCTTCTGAGAACAACGCTGAGAACCGGGATGCAAACAGTGAGCAAGTTCTTCCCTCACCCTTCTTCCACCTGGGACGGCACTACCACCTCGCTCCCCTGCTCCTACCGCAGCCGCAACTGAGGCTGCCTGCCCTGCTCCATCGGGACTGTGCGGACGAGGAGGGGCATGGGTGACTGGAAAAAGGGACTGAGACTGAGTTTTGTTCTGTTCTGTCACTGTTTTTTTCTTTCATATAGCTGACGCTGTTTTTGTTTGTCTTGTAAATATATCAGTAAAGAACTGTTATTCCAAACCCATACCTTTTTGCCTGAGAGTTCCTGAATTTCCTTTTCCTGGCAATACTGTCCCTTTAAACCAGGACACAGCAGAATCTGGATGATCTCTCTTTTCTCAAATAACTCCACTGCCGTGTTGCCCCACACAATGATGTCATCAATGTATTGCAGGTGTTCTGGAGCTTCACCCTTTTCCAGTGCAGCCTGGATCAGTCCATGACAGATGGTGGGGCTATGTTTCCACCCCTGGGGCAGACGATTCCAGGTGTACTGCATGCCCCTCCAGGTGAAAGCAAACTGAGGCCTGCACTCTGCTGCTAGAGGAATGGAGAAAAATGCGTTGGCAATGTCAATGGTGGCATACCACCTTGCTGCCTTGGATTCCAACTCGTACTGGAGTTCCAGCACGTCCGGTACGGCAGTGCTCAGTGGTGGAGTCACTTCGTCCAGTGTACAATAGCCCGCAGTCAATCTCCATTCTCCATCAGACTTGTGCACAGGCCAGATGGGACTGTTGAAGGGTGAGTGGGTTTTGCTGGCCACCCCTTGGCTCTCCAGCTCACGGATCATCTTGTGGAGGCGGATCACGGCATCTTGGTTTGTTCAGTACTGCCGGCGGTGAACTGTTGAGGTGGCAATTGGCACTTGTTGCTCTTCCACCTTCAGAAGTCCCATTGCAGATGGATTTTCTGACAGTCCAGGCAAGGTGTTCAACTGCTTAATGCCCTCTGCCACTACAGCAGCTATTCCAAAAGCCCACCTGAATCCCTTTGGTCTTTGTAGTAGCCACTCCTGAGAAAGTCTATGCCTAGAATGGGCGGTGCCTCTGGGCCAGTTACAATTGGATGTTTCTGCCACCCCTCCCCTGTCAGGCTCCCCTCAGCCTCCAGCAAAGTCAATTCCTGTGATCTCCCCGTCACCCCAACAATGGAAACAGATTCTTCTCCCACATGTCCTGATGGTATCAATGTACACTGTGAACCAGTACCAAGTAATGCCCTATGTTTTTGTGGCTCTAATGTGCCAGGCCATTGGATCCACACTGTCCAATAGACCCTGTTATCCCATACCTCTCCCTGGCTAGAGGCAGGGCCCCTCTAGCCCTGGTTATTATTTCCTTCCTGGGCATACACAGCAGAGGTTCCTTCAAGTGGGTCTGACAGATTATCCCTCCTTCTGTAATACCCTGCACCTTGATTATGGGAGGTTTAGGCTACCTTTCATTTAGCAGAACTCCCTTGGTTAGTGTTTTCTACCCTAAGTTGATGCACCAATGCTGCCAGGACAGAAGTGGGTTTCCCATCCCATTTTTCCATGTCTTCCCCATGGTCACTCAAAAAGAACCACAGATCAGCTTGTGGGGTGTACTCTCTCTTCCTAGCTGGGAGGCGTTGGGCTCCAACTTTGGGGCCTGTGACTCGCACTGATGCTGCACTGATTTTCCTCTCTCATCCCTCTCATCTCCTCTTTAAACTCCTCTTTGAGTTCCTTAAGCACAGCAGAGACATGAACCTGCATTGGGCCATTGATCATACTTTCAAAATTTCTGAGCTTGCTAGCAACAGAGCCCACTGTCTCTTGGTTGTTGTCAGCATTAATCGTTGCAATGAAGGTGGTGTATTGAGATGGCTCCAGGTTTGCCAGATTCCACAGCATGTACCCTGTGCACCTGACCTTGTCAGTGTCATTGTCATGCTGTCCACCCCTCCCAAAGAGTACCTCCAGTACTGCCACTTCCCTCAGCTGTTGGATCCCTTCCTCAAGGGTCTTCCAGTGCATTCTATGATGGTGCTCCTGCATTCTCTCCCTGTGGATGAAGTTCTCTCTCACACTCACTAAAAGCCTCTCCCAGAGGGAAAGGGGGTCTGTCTCTCTTACGAATACCCCATCTACACCTGAGTCCTGGGTCAAAGGTCCCAAATTCCTTACCTCAGTACCATCCAGTTGCACACCTGTACCCGTAAGGTCCCAGACTCGAAGTAACCAAGTTGTAAAAGCCTCACGGCCTCATCGTACAATGTCTTTTTGCAGATTACGGAGACTTTTATATGACAGGGACTCAGTGACGATCTCAGCCTCTGGTTCCCCTGCTGGTTGTGAGGGCCCTCCTTTATTATCCTTATTGTCTAGGTGCTTTGTTTTCATCTTAGACTTTCTAGTTTCCACAGGGGTGACTGCTGCTGGCTGTGAGCGCCCCTGCGGTTTAGTTGAAACCTAGACAGATGTAACATTAGTAGGTTCCACTGCACCATCATTGGATTCTCCCTTTTTAAGGCAGGAGGAGGGTTTCTCACCAGCTGGGGAAAGGTACTCCTTCAGCATCTGGCCCATCTCATGTATCTCTTTCACTAGAACCCCCACCCACTCCAGGTGGTTCCTTTCTGAGATGGGCTGGGGGGCAGGGTCAGGCTCTGGGGCAGCATCCCTAGTTTCTGGAGCAGGATCAATGTCTGCAGCACCATCGCGGAGTAGGTATCAGGGCTGTTATCCCGCTCAATCCCCCCTTACCTCTAAATGTTAAATAGGACAAGCCTATCGGTAACACCAGCCACTGTATAATATCATTAGCATTTAGAGGAGATTTGAACCCTTCCAGAACTGATGGGGCAGACCCAAAATTCTGGATGAAGGATTGGAAGAAAATCTCCCCTGGTGTCATTCCCTCACAGTAGGTACCATTATTAAAGTAACACCAAAAGCATGCAGTTAGTGTGTGATAGTCCTGAATCCATGTACCTGCCTTCCAAAGGAAGTTAAAAATCCATGAATTCCTCACCTTATTAACCCCTAAAACAAACTGGATAACAGCCACAGTAGCCTTAGTTATAGGTCCCATGTTTAGATAAGGGCCTGCAAATAGGAGAAATACAGCTACAACTACGTGCCACCCAAACCAGGGTAAACTAGACAACATATTGCCACCTAATGAGGTTTCTGTATCAGCACACAAAAAACTAGGTTACTCAAGAACTGCGATTCCTTTTATCTCTAGATGCCCTCAAGCCCCACATTGGGTGCCAAAATCTGTCTTAGTTTGGACGACAGGTGTCAGATAAGAAAGGCAGAAGCCTCTCTTTGAAATAGAGAATGTAAACACCTCCCCTCCAAATTATTATAATTTTGAAATCAAAGGTTCTCAGGCAAAGATATGGGAATTAGGAATAACAGTTGAACTGGAAAATTAAAACTGGGAAATTAAAATAGAAATACAGTACTACAAAGAAACCCCAAACCTTGACAAAGAGTACAACCCGCACCCCTGTCAGGCAGGGTGTTGATAGCAGTCCGATTAAATGGAGGTAACAGTCTTTTTGCAGTGATAGATGTGATTCAGTTGAAGTAATGGTCCTGTAGAAGGTGCAGTTTCCCTCCAGAGGTCCAGTGGTGATGTGGGGGAGTCCAGTGGTGATGTGGAGGAATCCTGTTTCCCTCTGGAGTCCAGTGCAGAAAGGGGCTACCTTAGTGTCCCAAAACTTCTGTTTTTATCTTGGCAAGAAATGTTGGGCTCTTCCCCTTGGCTGGAGCAACTTCCAATGGGATGAAGTAATTTTATCAGTCACACAGGGGGACTCAATGGGCCATTAGCAGAAAATGACTCGCTGGAGGAAGGATGGGTTATGAAAAGATAAAGAGCAATGCCCCACCTGGTTTCAGTGGATGGCCCATTAGCGGAATATCTCCCATGGAGATAAAGATCACTGCCCCCACCCTCAACAGATAGTGATAGAATAGATACCTTTTATCACGTCCTGTATCGTAACCCAAGACAAAGAGAAGTCAGAAAATCACCATTGCTTTTTCAATGACCTTATCTCAGGAAAGATATAAAAAGAACAGCTGTGATTAAAATGACAAATATTTTGCTTCTCTTTCTCAAAACAGAATTTTAATCTTTTTCAAACACTGGCCCATCTGTTGAAATACCATCAATACCATCAACATCCTGAAACTGCTGAAAAACTTTCAGGTTACTGATTTGGTTCTTTCAGAGAAACTAGATTAAAAAAATGTCTTTGAATACCACATGTTCTAATATAATCTAAATATGAAATCCCTTTCCCCTACTGACTTATCAGATGAAGCAAAGGATGCGGAAGGCAAATCTTTAAGAAATGCCAAGATCTACTTTACTGAGTCAGACTCCATGTGAAATCCCAATAAATTTTTTAAGCGTTTGTCTAGTAAAAAGAGACATTTTGTAAGGCAGAGATAGCTAATGTGGTAGCAGACTGGTGAAGGGTGAATTTTTTGTAAACTTACTCACATCTTCTCCTAGGGAAATTGCGAAAAGGTTATGGAATAGGTATGTTAGAATTTTAAGCAAAATCCAGTTTAATATGCTCACAGTAATTCTGCTACTATTCCTGACTTGGGAAAGGTTAATGAAATATTTCGCCTTAAGTAACTGTAGCTCTCAGTGTGGGATATAAATTTTCAGTTCCATTCAGCTGCTGGTTCTAACTTTGACCCATCAGCATTGCATTTGGTCTAGTTATGTGAAACATCTGTTGAAAATAGACTGCTTTCTACGGTAATGGTCCAAAGCACTAGTCAGCACCTAAAGTAAAACATAGGGCAAAATAGCCAAAGGCAAGAAGCAGCTGTATCTTGAATCAACCCTGTAAAAGCCTTTCTGTAAAAGGTTCCTTGAAGCGTTTACATCTCACCATAAAATACTGTTACATTAGTTGGTTTTCCAGCCCATCCAGCTCTTACAGCAAGTATCCTGACATGTGAGAAATTCTCCAGGTGGAAACCGAGGGAAGTAGGGAAGGGAGTCCCTGACAGAATCCTGGGATGCTTGTGGCTGGAAGCCTGCCCATGGTCCCATCCAGGGTTAAGATGCCATGAGGTAGAGGCACCTCTGCCCCAGTGAAGGTACAAATGAGACCATACGAGGACAACAATTGGATTTTGTTGGACAAGAAATGGGAGCTAGGGACCTACAAATACTTACAGTAATTTCACTATTATGAGCCGCACCTGATTATAAGCCGCATGTCCAGGTGTCAGAAACTTTTCGTTCTTTGTCCGTATATAAACCGCACCAGATTATAAACTGCACTTTCGTTCACAGCAAGAATTCGCATGCAACTTTCACAAAGTTGCCAATTAGTAACAGAATGGCAGGATCGCGGGGTTTACTGGCTCGGTCGGGGCCGTGCAGGCTCAGCTTGCTGCTGCCCCACCACTGGGGCCGGGGAGTGGCCCTGTTGCCCTCCTACCAGGGCTGGGGAGTGCCACCGCCCTGCCACCAGGGCCAGGTAGGCTCCAGCTCAGCTCAGGGCTGCTACGGGCTCACACTTCTGGGTTGGCAAATTTCTGAACTTCATCCATATATTGGCTGCAGCTGATTATAACCCGCACTTCTGGGTTCGGACCAAAATTTTAGTCAAAATGGTGCGGTTTATAATCGTGAAATTACTGTACTCTTTCTTCATCTTCATCTTCTTTCCTTTCTTCTTTCCCTTCTTCTTAATTGCTACTACTGCTTTCTCTTCTTCTTTCTTCTTCATCTTATTTTTATTCTTCTTATTCCTATTTTAATTTTTATTCTTATTTATTACTACTATTATTATTTAATAGTACTACTATAGTGCTATTATTACTATTTCTTCTTCATCATATTCTTATTCTTCTAATTCTTCTATTCTTCTGAGTAATCTTATTCACTTGTTATGCTTGCTTCATCATCTTATTCTCTTATTCCTATTCTCTTATTCCTATGTTCTTATTCTTACTTTTTTTTTTTTTTTAAATACAGTAGTTTCACGAATACAAGCCGCACGGATTATAAGCCGCACTTCCGGTGCCTCAACAATGTTGCTGTCTTTGTCAATAGATAAGCCGCACCCCGAATATTAGCCGCACTTTCGTTCGTCGCGAGAATCCGTGCGCAGCTTTCACAAATTGGCCAATTAGTAACAGGATCGCGGCATAGAGGGCTTTACTGGCTCGGGGCGGGGCCAGGAAGGCTCGGCCCGCTCATGGTTGCTGACGGGGCCGGCCGGGTGGTGCTGCAGCCGCCGCCGGGCTCACTGGCCCCCCTCTCCCGTCAGCACCGCCGCGCCGCTGCGTTTACGTACTCGCCCTGCCGGCGGGCCAGCCACTGCCGCCGCTGGCAGGCATGCCGGCCGCCTCGCCGCTGCGTTGTTTACGTACTCGCCCTGCCGGCGGGCCAGCCACTGCCGCCGCTGGCAGGCATGCCGGCCGCCTCGCCGCTGCGTTGTTTACGTACTCGCCCTGCCAGCGGGCCAGCCACTGCCGCCGCTGGCAGGCATGCCGGCCGCCTCGCCGCTGCGTTGTTTACGTACTCGCCCTGCCGGCGGGCCAGCCACTGCCGCCGCTGGCAGGCATGCCGGCCGCCTCGCCGCTGCGTTGTTTACGTACTCGCCCTGCCGGCGGGCCAGCCACTGCCGCCGCTGGCAGGCATGCCGGCCGCCTCGCCGCTGCGTTGTTTACGTACTCGCCCTGCCGGCGGACCAGCCACTGCCGCCGCTGGCAGGCATACCGGCCGCCTCGCCGCTGCGCTGTTTACGTACTCGCCCTGCCGGCGGGCCAGCCACTGCCGCCGTCGCCGGGCTCGCTGGCCCCCCTCTCCCGTCAGCACCGCCCCGCTGCCGCGTTCCCTAGCCCTGCCGGCGGGCTGCCGCCGCCGCCGCCCGGCTCGCCGGCCGCGCCGCGCCGCCTTCCCTAGCCCTGCCGGCGGGCTGCCGCCGCCCGGCTCGCCGGCCGCGCCGCGTTCCCTAGCCCTGCCCGCCGCCGCCCGGCTCGCCGGCCGCGCCGCGTTCCCTAGCCCTGCCGGCGGGCTGCCGCCGCCGCCGCCCGGCTCGCCGGCCGCGCCGCGCCGCGTTCCCTAGCCCTGCCGGCGGGCTGCCGCCGCCCGGCTCGCCGGCCGCGCCGCGTTCCCTAGCCCTGCCGGCGGGCTGCCGCCGCCAGGCTCGCCGGCCGCCCCCTCCCGTCTGCACCGCCGCCGCGTTTCCTCGCCCTGGCCGGCACTGCAGGCCCCCGCACCGCCGGGCTCCCCCATGCTGCTGGCCCCGATTCTGCTGGGCTTCCCCTGCTGCCAGGCAGCCCCACCCGCCGGCCTTCCTGCTTCTGCCATGCTCCCCTGCACTGCTAGCCCCAGTTCTCCCAGGCTCCCCCGCCCTACTGACCCGGCTCTGCCGCCCCCCTGCCCCGCCCTGCTGGCTCAGGCTCTGCCGCCCGCCCCCCACACTTCTGGCCCCGCCTCTGCCAGGCTTTCCCACCTCTGCTGGGGCCGGCCGGGCTCCAGCTTGGCTTGGGGCTGCCGCGGGCTCTCACTTCCGTGTTGGCAGCTTTTAGAATTTTGTTAATGTATTAGCCGCCCCGGAATATTAGCCGCACTTCCGGGTTTCCACCAAAATTTTGGTCAAATTGGTGCGGCTTGTATTCGTGAAATTACTGTACTACTATTTCTTAAAGTCAACTTTCATTTATGTGCCCTGCGTGTCTGGCACTGGCACAGACACTACTCCTGTGGCTGATGCCTCAGGCAGGGCCAGCAGAACAGTGTCTGCAGTGCCTGTGGTGCCCGCGGTACCCGTCTGAAGTGGCCCGGTTGTTTGCTGGGGGCAGCCGGCTGCTGCTGGGGGGCCTGGGGAGCTGAAGGGCCAGAGGCATGGACTGACTCTGGTTCCTGATCCTCAACCCCGGCCTCCTGAGGGACAGGCATGCACAGCTTGTCTTCCTCAAGGGCTACCAGGCTTTGGGCCCTGTCATCTTCTTCATGCCACTCAAGGATGTCGAGTTCATCCCAGTCATAGATGCTGAGATTGTCCAAGTCATCCTCCTCCTGTGACACCGGAGTGGCCCCGAAGCTGGAGATGAAGCTGGTGATGCTCATCTGTGAGTCACAGGTGACATATGTGAGGTCATCGCTAATGTTTTCACCATGATCTTCCTCCATGGAAACATGGAGGTCTTCGCTGCTGGAGTCCCAGATGCTGGTGTCTCCATCAGACAGCTCTGGTGCCTCCCCTTCACACTGTTGGGATAGCTCTGTATGGATGTGGTATTCCCAGCCTTGATCATGCCCAGCTGGGGTCCCCTCCTCACTCCCTTTCTCTGCCAGGAGTGACTCCCCCTCTGCCTCCTCCTGCTGCTCACTGGGGGTCTGGTTTCCCAGTGGGCTGGGTGAGGGGCTGGGGGTGCAGCTGGAGCTGTGTAGGCCAGGCACTGGGCTCTGTGCCCCTGCTGATGGCACCTCCTCACTGTGGGCAGGAGAATGTGCTTGGCTCTCCTGGCTGCTCACGTTTGCTTCCCCTTGCTGGGGCAGCTTTGGGTCACTGAACTGCTTTTCTCCTTGGGGCAGCTCTCCCAGTACCACATCTCCCCGCTGCACCCTCACAGCCACCGTCCGGTGGTACAAGCCCCCCGCTCTGCATGGTGCTACTTGTACTGCTCGGTACAATTCACAGCCTTTCATCTCTTCCCACAGGTCAGGCTCTCGGGGCTGAACTTCTCCCCACTGGGAAGGCTTGATGTCCATGACAGGTTTCTTTTCTTCTGTCATGACACAGGGCCCCCCCTCCTCCTCCTCAGCATCCGGCTGTGGCCAGACTGAGGCAACCACTGCCCCCACCCAGGGCCCACTGAGAGCCTGGTCTTGCCCCCACCTGCGCAGGGGGCTGGGTGCCCGGGAGGAGTTGGGGTTTGCCATGCTGTCTTCCATCTCTGAGGTGCTGTAGGACGGACAGATCCCAGGAGCTGCTTCCTTCTCTGACCGTGGGTCTCACGGGACTGGGCAACCCAGGGCTCTGCGCCCCTTATATACCCCTCAGTCAGGGTGGGTCTCTCTGATGTCACAAAGGTCTCTGGACACCACGTGTCCCGCATCACCAAGTGTCACAAAGGGCCACACCCGGTGTCCCTGAGAATGCACTGACCCTAGTGAGAAAGTGGATATTTTGCTGAACTAACCATGAAAGCTTTTGTTAGATTAATTTACTCTAAAGGCAGTTTTGTGTGGAGTGCAGGTAATTATTTACTCCTGTTCCAGACTGAAATAAAAAAAAAAAAATCTTCAGGCAGTTTGATATTAAGAAAATTAGCAAGGGAAAATATTATTTTTTAATTTTGCATGACTGAGTAATTGTTTTTGATTGATGTTAGCCTGAGTTACATGTGTGCTCTTTGTAAAATAATTTAGTTGACATTCGGGCTTGAAAAACATTGCAATGATTGTTTTTCTCACAAAGACAAGAGTTTTTTGTTTCTTTCCACCCCGAAAATTTCTTCCCATTTTTGCCTGAGCTTTTGCTTTTTACCTTCCCAATGTAAATATTAAGTCAACCATAGATGTGCCAAGCCCACCTTTAAATATATGCTTATAAAAGTATACTCATTTACAGGTGAACAAGGATTTGTGATTGTATGTGGAAATAATCAGAATAATTTTCTTGCCACCTGTGTAGTATGACCACATGACCCAAACCAAACCACAACTGCTCCCCAGCCAGTGAGCTATTTATGAGTCTTAATGCACGTTAATTCAGTTGAGCATTTTCCTTCTCATGCTGTTGCCAAAAATGCAAGAGGAGGTCTGATTTACATGCAATGCTTGGCAAATAGAGAAAGAGAGCAGTAGTAATGAAAAAAATTTTTGTTTTTTGCAATGTATTTATAAACTAGTCAGATCAAACTCAACACAATTCAGTAAGTTTTAGAGCTATGAGCAGAAACTGCTCAATAAAATAACCATATGACATAGGGCAGAAATAAACATATATGCTATTTTTATAGAGTATTTAACATTAGAATTGGAAAGCCTAAATCAGAGATTTGAATAAGCAATAAAATTGAAAAATTTTGGGATATAATCAGCAACTACTGATGACAAGTATTTTAGTGTCTGTCCCTTAATTATTGAATCATATGTGTCAAATTACATAGTCCATACAACAGACTGATCTAACAGAAATAAGAAGCAAAACACCAACAGGAAGTGATTGCTGTGGTATTGCAAAATGAAACCTCAGGGCTTCATCTGAATTCCCAATGTGTTTTACTAGTAAAGATGATGGTATGTGTGATTTACTGTTTTTTTCCATCTTACCAAAATTTAATAATGCAAACTTTTTTTTTTTTTTTAACTGAATAAATGTACAATTCATAAATCTTGAGTGTTTTAGCTTTGTAAACACTTCTGTCATCTTTATCTCCTCAGATTTAATAATAGAATGTTGTAAACTTCCAGGGCAAAGCAAGTTTTCATGTTCTCAGTTGCCAAATAACTCAAGCCCATGTTAACTGAAATATAAATAAATTGACTTAGAAGTTTTTGGTTCCATTACTCCCATATTACCCAGGCATGAATGCCAAGATTGCCACTGAGCCATGGTTGTCCATAGATTCATGTATACTTCTTATAAAGGGCAAACTTCTCTTATCGCGGGAAAACTTTTGGCCATTTGTGAAGAATAGTACTCTACAACAGTTCTGCTTGCATTGAGAGAAAAGGGTGTTTTACCCTAGTCATATAATTTATGTGCATGTGCCATGGTTTTGCATTTAGTCATTCTTAACAAAAAAATACAGAGTAATGCAGAAGAGAATTATTATACTTTTCTAATTCCGTTTCAGATGCTGCAGCTCACAAATTTCAAGTCCATGTTCAGCTCAGTTTCGTAGTTCAGCCCACATTAGTTTTATATCAATTCTGTTTCCCAATCATAATGGCAGGCATCTTGAATCTAGCTTTGGGATTTTGGTTCTGCTCCTGAACTGCATCTTGAAGGGACCTTAGTTCACTTCTCTGTGGCTTCCTCACCGCTGTCTGTATGATCATGTAATGCAAAGAGTGGGAAATAGATTTTTGAAGATGAATTTGACCAAAAGATAAAAAACTCCATATCAGGTTAGCTTGCCTCTCCAAAGGCTGAACAGAAGTTGCCACACCTCAGGTTTAATTCACACTACAGATAAATTGAGGTCCCTCATGCCTGAAAGAAATTGACTCCAAAGGAAGTACAGATTATGTTTTTACTGCACTGCCAATATCCACTGATTAGCTTTACTTGTGTTCAGACTGTACCAAAAGCTGAAGGCACCTATGACATTCCGGATATCTTACTGCTCCCAGTTGCTGAGTAGCAATGTAAACGGAATTGAATGTTGCACTTCTGGGTTGTAATGCCATCAAACAGCTTTGTGATCTGATCAGGACAGGGCTTTCTAATCTAGGGCTATCCCCCTCATTTCCACTAACATAAATTTAATTCTATGATCCTCACTGCCTTAATATTGTCCCTTTTTTTCCCCTTTGAATTTATATATATCTCAGAAAACAATCTTTATGTACAATAAATAAAGGCTGTGCCTGCACAAGTGTGCACAACTGCTTAGTACCACCACCACTGCTCCCAGAGTAGGATCTTCCTGTAAAGGAAGAATGTGGTCCATTTGCAGCATAAGCAACTCCTTAGATTAAGTAAAGGTTTGTCAAATCCAAAAGCGTATACAGATCTAACATCCTCCATGGAGATTAGAGTTCAATGATTTCACCGAATTAGCAGGGTAGGTAAGAGTTTACTAGAGCACATAGTGATAAAACAAAGGGAGAATTACTTCAAATTGAGAGACAGTAGATTTAGATTAGATAGTAAGAAGAAATTCTTTGTTGTGAGGGTGGTCGGACACTGGAATAGGCTGAACAGGGATGTTGTGGATACCTCATTCCTGGAAGTGCTTAAAGCCACGTTGGTTGGGGAACTGAGAAACATGTTCTAGTGAAAGGTGTCTCCGTCCATGGCAGAGGGATTGAAACTAGATGATCTTTAAGGCTATCTTCCTTCCTTCCATCTACTTTCCAACCCAGGTCATTCTATGATTCTATGATTCTATGATTCTATGATTCACTATGGAAGTGTGAACTCTAAATTCGCTTTTGGTATCAAATTTTTCTATGCTATTGATAAGTCCTCTAAAACTAGATTTTTGTCTTAGTTTTCTTTGTCCACATAGTAGAGGAAGATACATGAAATACCCTCCTGTGTCATTGGCATTGAATTGACTATAATATGACTGGACAGGACATTAGCCTTTATGTTGAGAAAATAATTGTCTCTCTATCTCTCATTTGAGCAATATGATACTTTCACTTCCTTGTTTTCTCTTGTTTACACTCTGGTGATATGGTTATGAATTCTTGAAAGTGTTAGGATACCCCACCTGGTAAGGAAGATTTTGAAATTACTTCTCTCTTATCTTCAGACGACTGATCTGAGCTGTTCTGATGTAAGTTATGGCACAACTTTTTCTTACAAACTCTCCAAATATCTTCTTTAATTTTGCATTTTGGAAAAAGGAAGTAAATATATCAATAGGTTAGCAGTAATAAAAATAACAATTACAGTATTACACATCAGAAGAATATTGGGCAGAATTAAGTATTTGTAAAGTACTTGGAAGATGAAACAAACTAAATAGGTGCTAAGCCTTCTAATTCAAGAAGTTTGGGGAATGTTTTTGCCCTGTTCTTGGAATAGTTTGTAAAGCTCAAAAAAAAAAATTACTGAATATATTTACCCAAACTTTTAAGCAGTTTTATCAATGTTTTATACAGAGGTTTTAAAATATTGATTTGGTTTTATGAGGTACAACACCTGTGGCGGTATCCCTTTCTTGTTCACACAAACACCAGAAATACTAGAATACTAGTGGGACCTAACAATGCACAATGACTGTGGACTCTTATTAAACTGACCTCACACAAGAAAGCCTGCTTAAAAAGTGACATACTGATGTGGACTGTTGTTTTGTCCTTTCTCATTACTAAAGCAATTACTCCCCAAATACATACAGATTCATTATGGTCACTCCATGGAGCTAAACACTAACTCTGTAATACTCAGATACAGAATCAGAGAGTGAGTCAGGCTAATTAAATTGGCCCAGCCACTTCAGTAAGCAAATTGGGCCAAGTTAATTGGCACAGAGTGAGATAAGGAAATTCAGGCACCATTCTCTGAAATACCGTTTTAATTATATCTAAAAAAGAACATTGCCCTTAATTCAAATTTCTTAATTAGGAGCATGAATAAGTAGCAATAATAATCTTTGCAGTCTACAAATATAAAAATGTCAGATGAAGTTTGTTTTGGCCAAGTCTGTTAACCAGTGAGAAAAGATTACTGCAATTATTGATAGTTATATTTGTCCTACATGGAGACCTATAGCCCCAGAGAAAAGGTTAATAGAGGGGTTATGAATCAAAAGGAATATAAATCTGATGTAAACAGTGTAAGAAACCTTGTTGTGGAAGGATTCACTTGCAATAAGATATTTACCACCCAAAGAATATAACATCAATGCCATAAGCAATGCTTTTTTTCAGTATGGTTCTGGTTTCAGTTTAATTGCAAGTGAAAACTTTTTGAAACCCTTTGGATTCAAATTGAAAAAAATCAAAACACTATTTCAAGTTTAGCTTTGGTGTAAGAAAAAGAACTGTTCAGAACAGTTTCAATTGTCTTTGATTATAAGAAAGTTTGAAGCAGCTGGTGTGACTGCACAAAGTCATTAGTTCTGACACATTTTTTATCAGTTTTCATCCACTATTGCTTGGTTTTGAAGGAGTAAACTACATTACAGTTGTTCATCATAGTCACTGTACAAATACAATAAAATAATTTGCATCTTCTGCTTTGGGAAAAATAGGGATAATAACTTTGTATTCCACTCAATGGTACATCTCAAGAAATCCTGAGGAATTGTATAATTTCTAGTCAATCTATTCATGTCATGCCCTGCACTAAGAGACTGATTTCTGTATTAATAGGTGTGAAGGCCTTTCCTGTGGGGGATTTGTGATTTCCTGAGTTTGAGCTTTTACTGGCAAAACAACCAATTACTGATGTTGTGGGCCAGGAGCATCTGGGTGAAACTGGTGGTGACTACTTCAGCAGCAAGCGTAAGCCAGACCAAAATGTTCTGTACAATTCAAAAGCAGCACACTTTTAAACTTCTCTGATAGTTATTCTCCATCTCTTAAAAGGGAATACTAAGAAGCTGTGCACTGAAAGGGTGTCAAGGATATGGAAGTGAACAAGATAAAAGAGTGTTACAACTAATGTAAGTGTGAAAATTGTCCATATGGCCTCCCTGTTCTAGAAGCTTTAAAAAATAAGACCATATTCTTCAAGAGTTCCAATTAAAGGACACCCTTTGGGGTAAAAGTCTGAGGGATAATATATATTCTAATTTTTGATAAACAAGACCATATTCAGTTTGTAACAAAGATATTTGTTTGTAACAAAGATAACTTGGTCTAAATAGATCCAAGTATGGACTACCGCAGTAAATTCATAATCAGAAAAAAAAACACCTAACTGAACTCAAAGACCAGAGTATATATAACACATGAACACATGCAATAAATAATTTTGTTGAAAAATATGAAAGAAATGTTGATTAAATTTTTAAAAAATCAAGCCCTATTCCTAAGCAAAAAATTTGTAAACCCTAAGCAAATTAGCTACTTGTTTTTGCATCATGTTGGTGAAGGCAGAGGAATGAATACAGCCTTTCACATCTTCAGAGAACTGAATTGTGTCAGGTGAACACATTTCCACATCTTGTTCACTAGAAAAGAACACTAAATAAGAGATTGAGGTAAAATGGCTCATCTCCTAAAACACTAATAATAAAGCTGCTCCCAGCATTTTGTTAGAGGGGACATCTGAATGCAGCTGAAAACTTATGGGCATAATGGTGGTTTACTCATCTCTTCAAGTCTGTGTGCTGCAAAATGGGGGCAGTGACAACAGCCAGGCTCATGTCTCTGAATCTTTAGCACAATGTAAGTTTTTCTGGAAATAGTTTCGAGGAGACAATTTCCATTAATAGCATTATCACACTCTGCCTCTTCTCCCTGTTTGACTCTTCTCCCTGCTCTGTCACAAAAGGAGAGCAGACAAAAGTCTCAGAGCTGACCTTGGCTAGAGATTACCCCTCTGCTAAGAATACTGCTTTGTAATTATTGAGAGTACAAAATAATACAAGTAAAGAGAAGAAATTGAATAAAATAGTTTTGAATTTTTAAAATTACATATATATATGCATATGTGCATTCATACGTGGTCAGGCTGTGTTTCTGTGTGCATAAAAATTGAGTTTAAACTAGTACATATGTGCATTATCTATTTACATGCATTATATATGCACACAAACTTGTGTCTAAAGTGCTTTTATTATTTCCATCCAGAATAGTAATAATAAGTACTGTGTGTATTGTCATACTTTTGTGAACAGTATAACTTTGACTTTTAGTAGCAAATTTCAGTTTGGACCACAAATCATGGTTATAAAATCCAGAGAAATAGGAGTTTATGGTGTACGACTAATACAACCTTCACTATAACATGAAAACAATGCTATAATACTAGTACTGCATAGAGGTTGATAAAAGTGGAATTATTTTTATGCTGTTTCTGAAGTAATTTTCAGAACAATACAATGTCTATAAATGCTACTATTAGAAAATAAACTAACTTTATTTTAGAGGAGTAATGCTTTGGTGCCGCAGTGAAGTCATGAAATCTGATAGCACCATAACATGACCTTTGTAAATATGTGTTTTCAATGTACTCTGGAAAGTTGTTGCTTTTTTTTTTGAAATGCCACGGACACGGGCAGCATCACATTGAGGAGGGATAAAATATAATGTAATAATTTTAAATGCCAATGTAATATATTAGTATACTTAGTTACATATTTAATTTCTTAACAAATTTAATTATATTTAATTGATACAGCATTCAGATACAAAACTACCCTTCAAGGTAAAATGAATAAGATTTTTTTTTTTTTAAATAGAGACTATTTTTTTTATTACATTTTAGCAAAAAGCCTTGCAATTTAACCTCTCACAAGGAAGAGGAAGCTGAGCAAGTCATTACCAGGGATTCACTATACTGTGAGCACACCCTACCTCAGTAGAGAGGAATGGGTAGGACTGCCATTTCAAGTTGCTTCCAGCTTCCTCTCATCTGTTTCTCTGCAGTGGAGGAACTGTAGCTTAGGAAACTCTACAAGGTTATGGGCAGATATTAACATTTTTAAAACGAATTTTGTAAGATAATATGGAATTAAAGAAAGCATCTCTACTCACTGCCCTCCTCTAATTATGTCCCTGAGAAAGACCTCTCTTTTAAAAAAAATGAGGTACTTCTCAGGTGTACAGAAAACACTCAGATTTTATTGTGAAACGTTTGTGTCACACATAGTAGGTACAGTAATTTCACGAATACAAGCCGCAGCAATTAGACAAAAATTTTGGTGGAAACCCGGAAGTGCGGCTAATATTTGGGTGCGGCTAATTTATGAACAAAAATGTGATATCTGCCCTTACCTAGTATCATACCAGTCCAGTCCCGAGCCCAAACAGTTTGAAATCCATGGTTTCCCGTTGTTCCGACGATGAACCAATCAGAGAACAGCTTATTGCCTGCCTGTGGATGGCGGCGTTACTGAGGGGCGGGGGTTGTTATCGAGGTGAGTTACCTCGGCGAGTTACCTCGGCAGTTCGATAAAAGTGTGTGATATTTCTCTGTACTTTTTAAAGTGTTTTCAGTCTTGTGCGGCTGCGGGGCTGGCTGGGTTTGCAGGGAGAGGGCTGGGGGAGCCGCTCAGCCCACAGGGAGAGGGCTAGAGCGGCTGCTCGGCCCACAGGGCTGCGAGGGCTACAGCGGCTGCTCGGCCCACGGGGCTACGAGGGCTACAGCGGCCGCTCCTGTGCCAGCACGGAGATGTGGTTCTGCTCGGAGCTCAGCTGCCTGCCCGCGCAGCTGAGCGGTTGTTTAAAGGCAACGCGGATCCATTGGGAATGCTCGCAAAACGACCACACTATTGTTCCTGTCTTTTTCGGCTTGTAAATAAAGGCTGTGTCTTTTTTTACTTGGAAACAATGTTTCCGAGGTCGGCAGTAAGCCAGTAAGCCCCGGCGATCCCGCGATTGTGTTACTAAATGATGACTTTGTGAAAGTTCGCGGCGAGCTAAAGTGCGGCTAATATTCCGGGTGCGGCTTATTTATTGACAAAGACATCAATGTTGCCAACACACCGTGTTGCGGCTTATACTCCGTGCAGCTTGTTTTCGTGAATTTACTGTAACTCTTAGAAAAGAAGCTTTCTAAGACATGTAGCAAAGTAGCACTGTTTTACAAGTACATAAACGTAATTTAGCACATAGTGATCTAAACTCCAGGTGTTTTGTGGTTGATGACAATTCTTGTGAACTCAGGAAATAAGAGGCAATAGACTTTTGTCACAGTGGTTAAAATGTGTACTGTTAATTTTGTGGGGGGTTTGTCCTGGTCTCATGATTTTCCTCAGAAATGTGTCTAATTTCCTTGGATAATGTCCTAATGGCACTAGCATCCACAGTAGATTTACTTTATTTCCCTGTTTTTTGCTGAGGCTTCTATGGTGTAATGAAAGCATTTATTTCAGTGTCCCCAGAGACCTGCTTTAAATGGACCTGTTAGCCAGAGCTTCATTATGGACAAAGGCTAAAGAGTATAATCTAGAAATCTTTATTCATTACTATTGCTTTAGCTTCATGTTCAGCTTGAGAGCCACATAATTATAATAATTTATATCTATCTGGTATAAGGCACGGAACACATTTTGAAGAATATTCTCTTTCTACTCACTTTAATCTAGGCAGCATCCTGGCTCTGGGAAACTGGTTACAGGATTTATGAGAGCAAGATTTTCTTTGAGGCCCTATCACCACACACAAGGCTTGGTTTTCCAGGCAGAAGGTTCTAGCAGGTTCCGAACCGTCCCATATAGTGGGGTCACTGGGCCAGGTGGGAACCAGGACAGCACTCGATTTTCCCCGTGCTGCAGAGTCAATAAGTGTAGAGAAGAAACTTCCTCCTGATGATCCATAAAAGCACATTAGAGTTCTCTGAAGCATAACGCTTCCCCCTCTGAGTATCTTCTGGGACATTGTACCTGGAAACCAAAAGCAACCAGAGCCGTGTCCACAGACTCATGTATTCAAACAAAGACCCCAGTTGCTGTGGATGAAAGGTGCATGGGAAAATTACTTTAAAATAAGATTCCAACCCTCCTCTGCCTGCGCAGTGAAACTCCTGATATGCCACCTGCCAACACTGAAACTGTGAATTTCTGTTCTATTCCTCCACCCCAAACTGTGGAATAACTTGCGTTCCCTTCGAAGTTTCAGAACTTTCGTTGGAAAGAACAGTGAAAGGATCAGAATATTTCACAAAATGCAAAGAACATTTGTTCGAGACATTCATCAAACCTGCAATTCTTTCACCGAAATGTAATCAGCATAGACCAATAAAATACTGATCGTAGTGTTTCCAATTACTGTTCTGTTCTCTCCAATAGCCCCACCATGATCTGTCCTATCTATCTTGTTAATTTTATTCTCTAGTAGTTGCCCAGTTGTAGTTTGCCCAGTGCTGTGTCTCTTAGGCTATGACTGAAGAAAATATTTGTAAATTGAGCTGGGGTAGGAGCCTTTCCTACCTGGGAAAGGCTGGCTCTGCCCAGCCCTGCTGAGCCCAGGGCATGTGTTTCAGGACACGAAGGAGAAAACTTTGCTCCCCACTGAACAGACTTGTTTAGAAGTGACATTTTATCTGGCAGAAACACAGTCAGCAGGGACCGATGCCTGGCTGTCACTCCAGATGAACAACACTTGGTTGGTGTGTGAGTGAGAAGAGCCTCTCAAGCCTTGACTATTACAACACCCACACACAGTCCAACTGTGCTGGCAGGTCTGAAGCTCTCCAGGCTAACCCTCTGGTGTCCAAACACAGACAGCAGGATGTCACCAGGAAGATGAAGACCTGCTGCTCAAATACAGAGCCATTAGCCTTTTCCAGTTTAGCTGGTTTTATGTGAAACATCCAGGACCTGTTATCATTTGAGAAACTAATATTGTTGCTAACCCAAGGCTTGGGATCTGTTTCCTAAAGGAGAAGTCATGGACTGTGAGAAGTACTCCAGATACAAACACTTCTTAAATATGAGGGTGTCCAAAGTTGGCTCAGGTTGTTCCTGGCAATATAACTAAAACAGAAATAAGGACAGGAATTCTGGATTGAGCTTTGCCCTGCTTCATATTTTTGAGTCACATAGCAGAGCTATATAGCGGCGCATGGATGAGCCAAGCACCAAATACCTCACACCTCCTCTATCTCCAGGAGGGCACCCAGAAGAAAGATTTATACTGAGTTTTTAAGAGATAATTCCTGGTTCAAGAAAACATTGCCACTTAGGAGATCTTTGAGAAAATGAAACAAATTTGGACCAAATGACTTGGAAGGGAAAAAAGAGTGCCTGAAATTAAGGCATCATAACATGAGAATGAAGCAAATACAACTTTGACAATTTCTGGGAAAACACATTTGGACATTACTTGTACTTTCTATTTCTAAAATCATTCTTAATTTAGTGTTGTGTTTGTAAAGCAGATCGCAGATGCAGACTGCTATTTTAACTAGAATGAGCTTATATTGAAACACTTGAAAAAGAGGTGGGAAGGGGCAATGTATGCCCCATTTACTTCCCATTTACTTGCCCACAGCATCTATTACCTGCCTTTAGTGTTTTGCAAAGTGTATTTGTTTAACAATTCAAAACACTTTATCTCTTTTCACTATATTGTAATTCATTTAATACCTTATTTTATATTTTGCTGATATACTGTATTCTGTACTACTTTTAATCTCTGCTTTATCTCAATATTCACGAAAATAAACAGTATTTAGTAGTAACCACATTTTTCAGCTACATTAATTTTTATCTTTTGTTGTCATTGAACTGGGAAAAGATCCAAGGATATATAGGAAAATATTTCAGTGCAGTGCTATTTTTATAGTTGTAACTTTTCTTCTTAACTCATAGAATCATAGAATAATTTAGCTTGGAAAAGACCACTAAGATCATCAAATCCAACCATTAACCAAACACTACCAAGTCCACTACTCATCCATGTCCCTAGGCACCACACAATTGGAAATATCTTTCTCTTCAAATGGGTATATAAATAGAAACTCTGAGAGTACTTTATTTCTAGGGTTTCATTACAAAATTTACCTTCACGGGAAAACTGAAGTGCAGTGTTACTGTTTTTTTCCCAAATGGTCTTTTGTCACAGCAAGGCATCCAATTAGGAATTCTATGTTGGCAGGTGAGAAGCAAACAGTCCTCTTCAGATCCACCTGTGCTTATTTTCAGAGCAACAGCATATTTTGTTACTTTCTTCCTTTTATAGAACAAGATGAAAGAAAAGATTAAAAAAAGGTACAGACAACTTGAACATAGTTCATCTAACAGAACGTGATAAAAATCTGATTAATATAGAAGCTGATTTATAATAAAGGAAGAAATGTGGAAGAAGTGTGATTACAGATTACTAGAGGGAAGAAGGGTCATGTTCCTGTGCTGGATTTGAAATGATGACTATCGATCAGGTTTTAGGCATTATTTTATACTACAGTGCCTATCACAACAAGATATCACACTGCTACAGAAAGGAATCATTGATACTGAAGGGATCACTTGTTAATGTGAGAATGTATCCCACTCATTCACCCTTTTGGGACTGAAGGCAGAACTGCTTAAGTACCCTATTCTAATGTAATATCTGTAGGTAGTAAAGGATTGCCACTGAAGGCATTAAAACAAATGGCTGGGCCTGTGCAGGCATAATTCCGATAAAATCAAATCTTTAAAAGCATATTTTATTGGAGCATGGGAATTAGTGTGGGAATGGCAGAAGACAGAGTTATGAAAATGATTTTTAAGGGAGAGACACAATTCTCAAGTATTGAATTGATTGTAGAGTTGTACAGGAAACTGCTTGATTTCTACTCTAATCAAGAAAACCAGACTTCATTTACAACTCTTGAAGATGAACAACATTATACCAAGAGCATTCCAGATTTTTATCTGGAGCAAACTGAGTCCCATAAGTTATCACGGAGTCAGCACTCAAGTTAAAGAAATCGGTGCAACTACATTTTTATTAGAAAATCTTCAGTTGTCCCTGAAGCACAGATTGAATCCAGAACCTAAGTTTAGATATTATTTGGATCCAATTAAGTTTGAAGCAATTCCTTCTGTTTACTTTACACAGGTATGGAGGAATAAGTAGGTATCTGTTCTTTTCGGACTCTCCCGTTCATATGTGGTATTTAGCGCTGTCTACTTTAGAAAGAGCGGAAGTAAGACAATAAAAACCAAAACGCTTTGGCACTGGTTTACATTGCAGTATTTCACTGGAGAATATTATACCCCATGATAAATGCACTTCAAATAAAAGTTGATGTACTTGGGTTTAAATTAGAACCTTCCAATAAAGTGTCTCCTTTCCTCCCTTTCTCTTTCCCTTCTTCTCCTCAGGTGTACATGCTGGACATTTGTATCCTTAACAAAGTCCAGGAAATGGAAAAGTCAAGCACTCCTAGTTGCAGAATTGCACAGGGATATTTTCTAGATATGTGCTTTTATGCATTTGTCTTTTCTTTCCTTAGTCTTGCAACCATGATGGAAAGAAGAGAAAAAAACCCCAAAACATCCTGTCAAGCAGATGAACAGAAAAGGGAAGAATTAGGAACAGTTAAAGTATTTCCACAGTTCCAACGCTGTACGCTCACTTTCCTGCACTAATTACAGGCTTTGATAAACATCAGTCAGATCCTGTCTCTTCTTACTGCCCTTCTCAATTTTTCTGCTTGGTCTGTACCTCTTATTCTCTCTTACCTTTTTCCTCCTCCCTTTGCTACACTGATAAATAACATCCATCATGAGACAAAAAGAAAATGAAACTTCTTTAAACAAAATATGGTACTGACACAGTGCTTGCCAACTATGTCTGTTCTTTCAGATTGTGTGAGTAATTCTTTTTCAATAGTTTTCTGTCTTGCTTATTTATATTACATGCTTTTTGGGGCAGGGACAGCCTAACTTCTCAGTTAGACAAACTTTTTGAAGTACTTAGCAGATGGCTCCCTTCTCAGTTTTTTTTTTTCTTTTACTTTTTTTTCTTCCCAAAACACTTGGATAAGTGATATTATGTTCCTCTCTATGTTCAAGGCTGAACTTAAAAGGATCATTTTATTCTCTCTGGAGTTTAATTCAGCAAAGCACTGAAGCAGTGACTTTAAACACGACTAACCCCCCTGAATACTGTAGGAATACTAATACAAGTAAATTTTTGTCCTGTTTAGAATCCTTTAGAAATTTGGGTTCTATAGTGTACATTCTTCAATTCTCTACTCTTTTTAGGAAAGCCATCCTAGACCATGAAAATATTTTTAGATATTTTGCAGGTTTGATGTGAAAAAAATGCAAAGTTATTATCACAGCCTGCAACAAAAAGGTAATTTGTATTTCTATATAAAAAATATTCATATTTTTATGATATCTCTAGAGCTAACTCTTCGAAAAAAAGTACACAAAATAAATAGTAGCTGAATATAATAATGGTAAAAAGAAATAATTAAAAAAAATAATCTGTGGAGGCATTATCACTTGAATTGTAATCTTAGCTGTGTTATTTCCTGATAACTAAATTTTTCTGAATTCAAAAATTCCCCCATTACCAAATATTGCAAATTATATAAGGGGTCAAATTTTCTTTATGTGAAAAAAGGACCAGAGTGAGGTATTGAAATACATGGTATCTTTGCTACCTGAATAATTCTTGCATTTTGAAGTGTTTTGAATCCCATTAATTTTACGGTATTTTTTTGCTGTTATGTCAAAATTCCTTCTTTATCTGAAGAGGTGAAAACTTTTTTTCTATAATTGACTCATCCTGTATTATCCACTAGAAAGACATTTGTAAACAAATATCTTCTCAGTAGTGACTTAGAAAAAAGTTCATTTTTTTCAGTATGCCTTTAAAATGAAAAGTGTTTTTGAAGCAGATAGTAGGAAATGCCAACCCAATTTTACTTGTATGAAGTATAGTATGAGGAATAAAACCATGAATTTGGAGTTATTTCTGCTTTTAATGGAAGCTACTAGAATGATGGATGTGGTTAGAATATCCAACAGAATGACTGTACATTTAGGAAAATCGTATGGGTAAAAGGTGAAGAGAATTGACATGTTCTGAGGTGCAGCTATTTCTGAATCAGTTTTTAGTCTCTGTTCAGTGTCTTGAACAGCTGAATGTTTGAAAAAAGTAATCAAGGTAGGATGATAGTCAGTGATGGCTACAAACTACAGTGTCCTACAGGAGAACAGGATCATTAGTTCCTGAAGTACCTGTCTGTAATGCGAGCATTACACATTATCATCAAACTGTGTTGCTGAAGCAGCAGATGGTTAAATTCTTACACCACAGAGCTTTCTGAACACTGTCAGCATTGCTAAAAAAGCCATTTAAATAATTAAAAAGTGTTGTGTATAATCGGAAATCTCATCTGGACAAAGAAATTTCTGATAAGGATGCTAATCAATAAAAGTTTGTATGCATATCAGCAACTACAATCTCTTATACTTTATTATACATGAACAATTAAGCCCTTTACACAAATCCATATGTATGCTGAAAGCTTTAATTAGTACATTGTTACAGATCTGAGAAGAGTTCTGATCTAAATTATTTATCAGTAGATATGTAACTGATAGATTTAACCAGATTTCCCCAAATCTGATGTATTGAGAAAGAAGGCACAAAGAAACACCCAAACTTTCATCCACCAGTCTGGCTCTCTGTGGTGTGCAGACTGCAGCAGAGCCCTGGCATGTCTCAGCTATAGTCAATATCAGTCTTACATGGGAGTTGAGGTGAAAACCACAGACAATTGTGTCAAAGAAGGGCAGATGAGAGCTGTAATTCTGGAGTTCTGAGCCTCCAGGTCAGACAAGGGAGTGGAGCAAACTTTGCCCTGAGTACTCGGGGATTATAAGCACCGAAAGAATAAGTGGAGAAACAAAAGGCAACATATAAAAAGATGAAAAATTGCTGAAGTCTCCTGCTTGCAGTTGAGACCTTTCTTGTAGGGGGTAACAGCCCCAGTGTTTTACAAAATGTGTGCAGAGCACATTGACAGGGAAAAGGCCATAATTCCAAATGTGACAGCATATGATAGGTGTGTTGAGACATGGCAAGCAGTTGGAACTGGGGGTTATCTATGCAGGATTCTTATGTTATTATGCTAAAATGGGTTGTAAATCTGATTTGCTTTTTGATAAGCATTGCCTTCTATCAGAGTAATATGGTATATAGCATACAAACATTGGCATGACACCTGTTCTATGGTATTTTTTGGGACAGAACTGGGAAAGCAAATGAATTGTTAACTAAATGGAACTGCAGCTTTCCCCTGTAGAAAAAGCAACGATTTCTATAGTCAATCTGTTCTAAAATATCTGTGCAATATTGAAATGTATTATGCTCTGAAGCTTTTGGACTTCCAGAAACTGCTGTTACCTCTCTGGACTAAATCCACATTGCACTGATGTGAGAGTAGAATGGGTCCCTACATGCAGAAGAAGGTTAGTGTTGGCAGAGATATTCTGGGACAGGGAAGCTTGGAGTATTTGGCAGTGTAGGAGAGAGAGAGATGGGTGGGCAATAAGGCAGATTGTCAAAGCTTGACTAGAAGAAAGAGGCAAAGAGTGAAAGAACTGAATGAAAGAGCTCTTTTTTATGTTATGACTCACACACTCAAGCCTTGATGCTTTATTTAAGTATTAAAAAAAACTAAACAAAACAAAAACCCCAAACAAACAAAAATCCCAACAAAAATAGTATTTATGTTAATGTGGATGTATTACATATCTGTTATATTTTGTAAATAGTAAGGTTTTTTATCCTGTGGTTAAAAAAATTATAAATTACTGAACAGTAGCAAGGTATATGTGTTAAATATATAGGAAGTGTATAAAATATACTAACACCCTCAAATCAGGAGAACTTGTCTTGGCCTTTGGACCAAGGATGGTAAACATATGTGGATTATTTTTCTTCTCTATCCTTCATTGTGTGTTTTGTATGTGGGGTCCTTAGTTCCAGTGTTTTTCAATCTCTGTCTTATTGAAGAAAGAATGGGGCCAAAAACCTCATTTTGGAAAAATTTAGTGGAGCTTGAGTAGCATGAAACAAGTATCGTCTGGCAAAGAAAATGTAAAAGCATCTCAAAGCCCTTTTGAGTGCTTGGCCTGGAATTTCTGATGGTGATAGATGTGTTTTGGATGAATTAACTCATGGAGTAGGAACTTCTGCTTGCACTATTCCATACACAGGTCTGGAAAACCCTAGATAAGAGACCATGAAGTCCTCTCTGAAACTTTGGAAGTGTCTTGTAAAACCTTTTTGTTCCAGCTGGATTAAATTGAATTTTTCCAGAGAGGCTGATTCCACCACCGCATGGTTGGATCTCCTGTGCAACTCAGTGAAATTACTTATTTTTATACAACTGCTACAGCAGTGGATTTGGGATCCTGAATCTTTCATGGTGTGATTTAAAATATAAAAAGGAAAAACCAAAAGCGCAAAGCAACTTTTTCGCACAGGTTTTTGTGCAGATGTGCCTTGTGAAGGACAGATAAGTGTAGGGGAGATCTCTGATTTTTGACACCTTTTTGCCTCCTGTCTCCCCCAAAGAGTCAAAGTGTTGGTTCTCCTAAGGTGATCCAGCAAGACTAAAAAGATCAATTTTGAGGGGGGTGGGAGTGTGTGCAAAGATTAATTATATAACTTTTTTGTAGTCCCTAAATGGAAGTACAGGTGACCTGTGGAGGGACTTTTTTACAAGAGTGTGCAGTGGCAAGACAAGAGACAATGGTTTCAAACTGAAAGAGAGGAGGTTTAGATTAGATATTATGGAAAAATTCTTTACTGTGGAGGTGGTGGGGCACTGAAACAATTTTCTCACAGAAGCTGTGGGTGCCGCACTCCTGGAAGTGTTCAAGGTCAGGTCAGATGGAGCTGTGAGCAAACTTAGTCTAGTGGAACATGTCAGGGGTGGGAGTCGGTACTAGATGATGTTTATGATCCCTTCCAACCCAAATTATCCTATGATTCTATGTCTCTGTAACAAATAGCAAAATAGGGTGACTATTAACCACGACTATAAATTGGAAACTAAGAATGGTGAAAAGATGATAAAGATGCAGAAAGACAAAACGAAAACCTTAGAACCTACCATATAAGAGAGTTTTTTACTTACACTGAGAAAAAAAGAAATCCTAATAACATTACTTTTCCTATACTAGACTGAAATGATATGTAATAAATAATACATATTTCCCTTTTCTATTGAATAAATATTTCTGGTCTCTATTTTAAAAAATGAAATAAACACAGTCACTTCCCAGGCTGCTGATGAAATACTTTTTACATTGACAGTAAATCAGAAGTTGTGGCTCCTATAGAAGGCTGTTTTTAAAACAACAGATGTGAGCAATCTCCTGTCCCAAAGGTGAAAAATGTAAGAAGCTTCCTAGTATCTCAGTGTTGATTTCTAACAAAACTTAAAAAAATTAGGAAATTCCTGATGATTGAAAGGCAAGAGTAAAAAAAAAAAAAAAAAAAGATGACAAATCATTCAATGTTTTAATTTTGAAAATATACAAATGTGATGACTCCATTAGCTATATATTCATATTAATTCTGTGAAAACTAATCCAATAGTTTATCCAATAGTTTAAGTAGGACTGTATTTATAGAAGTTGATAAAGCAAAAGCAGTTATCTCCAATTAGCCTTAGTTTATGGTTGCCAGATATTACCCAAAATTATCCCTGGTGAGTTTACAGCATAGGCTCTTGGAGGATCAGTATAGTTTTATTATTTAACATTACTGAAAACATTTCTCAGATAAACAATTCAGAAACTGACCTAAAATCTGGAGGGATTTCTGAGTAAAGGTATAAACAATTTGAAAAATATGTAGCAGTATAATATGGTGCCCTGGGCATCTAGGATATCACAGAGAAGAATTGGAACTGATAGTCACAGAGTATATGGAGAACAGATATAAGATAAGTAGAGGACTCTGATATAGCAGACAAAATATGAAAATATCAGATTTTTGGAAATAAAGAAATAGAATCAAGGCAACATTTTACTGTGATATAATGAACTCTTACACTAAACATTTAAAGGTTCTGGTTAAATCTCTGAAGAGAGAAAATTCATAGAAATCCCATTTCCTGGAATTTCTATGTATTGGTGTGTAAGTGTAGTAAAAAACATCCTAAAATTAAAAAAAAATAAAAAGTAAAAAGAAAAGTTTAACAGACCTTTTCAGAGCAGAAACTGGGTGGGTTGATCAATGATGTACTATTATCATGTGGGGCTAAAAATATACATAGATTTGCTATATGTTAGTAGGCCCCTGTGATCCTTCCAGTTGCTTCAGTAAATGCAAAAACAGACTACATGCATAGTTATCCACCTACTGTGAGAAACACTTCATTGGCTGTTTACAGTCTTCTTATGGTCTGCCGGCTTACGAGTGCATCATTATTATTTTTATTCTTATTTCCTAGAAATTTAAATCAGAAGGGACTAGGAAATCACTGCTTTCTTGTCTAGATGTTGAAGGGATTGGATATCCTTCACTAAGTCTATATTATGCTTTTTAAAACTCAAATAATCAAATCTAGAATGGTAAATAACCAGCATGATTTCCATGTAAATTTTTTAGTCAAAGATCTATGCAAATGTTTCTGTAAGACTGAGGTTTTTCCAGAGAGTATAGCAAGGCACAGAAATTAACAGAGCAGTTTGAAATGAGAAAGCTGAGAAGTTATAGCATTGTGCAGGTATTTGACTTGTGTATTTCAGAGCTTAATAGGTTTTTATAAAGCATAATCATTTGGGATTTAAGGTCAGGAAAGCATAAGTATCCTTAGCCCATAAATTTAGAAGGAAGAATCCTAGCAAAGAGGAAAATAAGGGGATGTGGGTGCCAAAAGGGAAGACAGAGTCACCTGCAGTAGATTAGGGACGAACAATCCTGTGACAGAGCGAGAATGATTGAAGGCAGTGGCTCTTTGCCCTTATCAGGAACCAGCAAGTTATGGGCTTGAAATCAACTGCAATGAGACTGGATTAGTCAGTTGGATTAGTTCGAAATGCCTCCTAATGGCACCATAAAGTATCCCAATGACTCCCTATTAGGAGTAAATCCTTAGCTGTAAATTATGGTTGGGATTAAACACAAGGCCAGTTGACAGTTGTCAGCAGAGAGACAGGGGCTTCCAGCTGCAGAGTGAACTCCTCTGAAAGAACTCTTTCCTGTGCTCATCCATCCACACAGTCAGACCACTGGAGCAAGGATTAATTCCAGCATTCTAGTAGCCATTTATTTCCAAGATGTATTAGAGGTGGTTTTGCACATTCAGAACAGCTTGCCTGAATATAGTTCCAACCAGAGGATGTGAGAAACCATCTTGATATATCATCTTAAGTCATCCAAAAGATGCTGATGCTGGTCCTGGTGCCTTTTCTTTCTCTTTTAGAGCATATCAAGATCTTAATTTATTACAAAAATTTCATGAGGATGGTGCTTTCAATTTTCCAAGGTGTGGTACATAAATTTACTGGACTGAATAAAACATGCACTGACTTTTGTACAGTCACTTGAAAGTTTTAGACTGATGAAAGATTAGCTGATCTCTGCTGTTTGTTGTCATTTAAAATCCAGCATTCCTGGAGTTAGCTTTAAATTGGATTTAAAAAAAAAAAAAAATATATATATATATCTGAGGAAAATTGTCTCCTAACAGTCAGAATGTCTTACAGTTTAGGGATGCATCAAATCTACACTAAATATACTTTTTGTGCAATGAAGACCCAGATTTTAATTCAATGGCATGATTTTACCAAAACAACACTCTATCATATTACCAGAGGTTAGAAGTTAACCTTTTACTGTTCACTGCTTTGTCTTCTAAATACACTGGCTTGATTGCAGGCTGCTTTGTGCTGTCACTCCGAGACAAGCACTTTGAGCTTATTTATTCATATTGACAACAGGTTTAAACAGGTAGGCATTGCTATACTGTGATCAAAGAAGTAATCATTCGTGGAATAACAATGCACAGAACATTCTCATTATGTACTATGCTTTCATGGGTGCTGCGCATTAAACATCACACTTGGAAGAGATCATCCAGAACCAGAAGTCAAGAATCATAATATAAATTTCTCTCTTTGACTGGATATTAGGAAATTATACAAATGAGAGTGGAAGTTGGCATTAAAACACTACTGCTAAGCCTTAGTCATGACATCTTTTAAGCATGTCTTTCTGAGTGCATGTTGAAAAACAGGGAGCAGTCAACCTCCTGAGTAAGAAACACTAGCAAAAGGAGCACTTTCTAAATCAGAGATTTTTTAAGAGTACGGGTGTCTAATTTTTTATTTCCAGCCTTTGATAATACTTTTTATAACTATATATATGCATTAAGATAGAACAATTCTCAAGGAAATTAAAATGAGATTAGAATATTTGAAATGTACGCAAACTGGTAGGAATTAATATTGCAAACTGAAAGGGACTAGGAAAAAGCATTCATAGTAAATCAAGGGGTAAAAAGCCCAACCACATAGTGGAAAAGAAACCACATCTTGAAGCTAAGTGGTGCAAAAGCCATCTCGTTTTACTTTATTCAGGGGTCAAGCATTCTTAATGTTTCAGTTTGCTCTCCTTTTTTAATCTTGAGTTATCATTTGAACAGTCAAGAGACTGTTCAAATAGAACGACCTTAGAGCAACTTGGAAGTTACTTAGCTGAGAATTGTCAGTCTCCCTGACTGGGTAGTGGGAAGGAAGAGGCTCCTCTGGGGGCATCAAATCTAAATTGTTTCTGAAGATTTCTGACCATGCAGTAACTCCAGAAGTCAAGTTAACTGCCTAATGTAGGCAGTGCTTTCCTCAGGTGCCCAGACTAACGTGCTGTAATTTGAAAGAACTTCCAGCTTTACTTTTATGTGTACCTCAGTGCATCCACACTTTCAGAATAGAGTCTGGGCGCGACCTTCTTTCTGATTGATGTCCCTGAAGTGTCTGAGAGACATGAACTATTGCTAAGGCCAGCTTTCCAAAGATGGAAAGTAGAACCGTGAAAGACAATCATTTTGTGAAGCATTGAACTGGAAAGGAACAATTCACATGGAGACCTCTGAATGCCAAGGAGTTCAGTAATTCCTGAGTTTTCCAGAAAAAAAAATCATAAAGAAAGAGCTAGGTCATTTGAACTGGAATGTCCTCTTCCAATCCCCAAAGTGCATGAAACCTGTTCGCCTTGGGGTTCCACATATGCTCTACATTTCCTTTAATGGTAAAAAGTTACATTTAGGCAACTGCATCAGCATGGTTCAAAGAGGGAAAATGTCACGTGGGATTAGATTAATCATCAATCTATAGTGGTATCCTATAGTGGCCAACAACAGATGTTTCAGAGGCAGATATGAAATCACTGTAGTAAGTAATTCTGCAATGCAATGTAAGGGTTTCTTTCTATCCAGGGCATAAATTCTTGACATATACTACACGTTTCTTATTAAAAAAAAAAAAAGAGCATTTTGCCTAATTGGAGGTACTAGCAACATACCAAGTGAAAAGCACTGCTACTTCATTCCCTTTTGTCATTTAGAAGGGGATTTTAGAAGCATTTGAATGTCACTGGAAAATAAAAATTTGGTCTATGTTCCTAGCAGCCTAGGATTTTTGTGCACTGGGTTAGGTCAGACTGGTGGGCAGCTTGAAACAAGCTTTCTCAAAAGGTCACAGGAGAAGGTGTGAAGGTGAAATAACATGGTCTTTTCTGAGGTAATAATGGTACTTTATTTCTTAAAGTTAGTGCAGGAAAGAAACATAAGTTGTAACCAATATTCCTATTTGCCCTTTTGAATGTCGTGTATTGGGTCTGCCTTACCGTCTGACAGCAATCTACAGAAAGAAATGATACCTGCTTAGATGAAGCTATTACCTCTTTATTATAAAAACCTCAGCTGCTGTATGACAAGCAGGCAAGAAATATTTTTATGTGATGAAACTCAACTCTTCAGTATAAAGGGAAATACAGAATATTTTTACACTCTTTTTGAATTACTACATCTTAGTATAATTTACAGTACCTTGATGCAGTAACTAGAGGTGAGCCAAACCTAAGAATTCAGCAAATCTGGGATATGTCCAAATTTGTAAATAGTTGGAGGGCATTTTGCCTATCTTACACTGAAGAAGAGGTGGAGACTGAAAACTATTCTGGGTCTATTAAAAATACAATTCTTGAAATATTTGATTCAAATACATGTAAGCATTGACCTTCCAGTGAAATGATCAAGCATGTTAATATGCCTCCAACTTGCTGTATATATTAAATTTATTAGTAAAAGCTATACAAATCCTTAGATTTATAGAGACCTACATCTGCTCCAGAATTACTGGTGCTGCTGCCAAAATGAAGCAACCTAACTTTTTTTATGAGAGCCATAAGGATAAAAGTTCTGTTCTTGCCTTCCTTGTTACACAGAAGAAGGTTTCATACACATACCAGGAAAAACCAGGTCTATTCCTGCAGAAGTGTAAGGGAAACCTGAAGACAGCATGATAAATGCGATCAACACAGTTCCCTGAACTGGATTTTGCATCTTTTACCATCAGATACAGAAGGTAATACGTTTTAGTATAGCTTTCATGCAAGACTTTTCTCTTTTATATAAAGACAAATGTGATCCATGGATTCTCCTAGATGAAATTTGCCCTCCAGAACGAGATACTTCATTCAAAAAGCATGGGAAAGAGGAAGTGACCCTTAATTGCTCTCAATTTTATATAACCTGTTGACACCACTGGTCCTGTTAGTAGAGAACAACCTTTAGGGGATGACTGGTCTTTGAAGTTGGGTGCTGCAAATGTGATTCACCAGATTTGAAAATGTTTCCAATTCCATTGTCCTTCAAACTTGTAGACAATTCCCCTCTGATTTTCAGCTTAACGAGAGTACTTATTATACACTGTTTTCTAATTGTACTTCTTCAATTGTATTTGATATGCAGGGACACGAAATAAGTGCAGATTAAGTGACTCTGGCTTTTTTCCATTCAGTCTGAATTACCCTGATGACTTGTACATTTCCCAGTTGTTAAATAAGCTTGGCTTGTGGCAGATATTACAACTTTGTCATGCTGATGTTTTATGCGGCATTGAACCTTACTGGTATGAAAAGAGGTGAATAAAATTTTGTATAAAAACAGTAGGAAAGGTAAAACTTATCTGAGGAACTTCAGCACGGCTTCTCTTGATAATTATAGTTTAAAAGTTTTAAACAAAGATAGAAAGTTTTAAGAAGGTCCATTGATTTCTAATGTGGGTCTGAATGAATTAGAGAATAATAAAATCATTTGGGTCAGAAGGGACCTCTGGAAATCATTTCTTACTACCCCTCTGCCAAGGCAGGGTCACCTAGAGCAGGTGACACAAGAATGGGTCCACTTGGGTTTTCAGCATCTCCAGAGAGGGACACTCCATGATCTCCCTGGGCAGCCACTTGCTCTGCTCTGTAAAGGAGCTCTTCATGTTGAGGTGGAACTTCTCTGTTTTAGTTTATGGCAGTTACTAAATGTCTTATCACTTGACATCACTGAAAAAAACATGGCACCATTCTCTTGACACTCTTCTTCGAGATATTTGTACGTATTGAGATTCCCTTTCAGTCTTCTCTAGACTAAACAGGTCCAGCTCCCACAGTCCCTCCTTGTAAGAGAGATCTCTATATCCCATCTACATTCCCCATTTGTGGCCCCTCACTGAACCCTTTCTGGTAGCTTCTCGTCTACTTTGAAATGTGGAGACCAAAGTGAGAACAACACTGCAGATATGGCCTCACTAGGGCTGAATAGAGAGGAAGGACCCCCTACTTCAACCTACTGGCCACACTCTTCCCAATGCATCCCAGGATCCCAAAGGCCTTCCTGGCCACTAGGGCATTCCTGGCTCATGGACAGCTTGTCACCCACCAGGATTACCAGGTCCTTCTCTGCAGAGCTGCTCTCCAGCAGGTCAGCCCCAACCTGTGCTGGTACTGGGGGTCATCCCTCCCCAGGGGCAGGACCCTGCACTTGCCCTTGTTGAACCTGATTAAGTTCCTCTCTGCTCAATTCTCTAGCCTTTTAAGGTCCCACTGAATGGCAACACAGCCTTCAGGTGCATCAGCCATACCCTCCGGTTTTGTATCATCATCAAACCTGCTTAGGGTGCATGAGATCTACATCTTAGATGTACCTACATCTTTGTGTACATCGTTAATAACCAAGGTCAATAAGACTAGACCCAGTATTGATTCCTGGGGAATGCCACTGACTACAGGCCTCCAACTGAGTTCTACTCCACTGATCATGACCCTCTGGTTGTGCCATTCAGCCAGTTCTTGATCCACCCCACTGTCCATTCATTCAACGAATATCCTGAACTTACCTACGAGGGAGGATGTTATGGGAGATAGTGTAGGTAGACAATATCCACTGCTCTCTCCTCTTCGACCCATCCTACCATGCCATCTCAGAAGTCTATAAGAGTGGTTAAGCATGATTTATTTTTGGTGAATCGAAGCTGACTACTCCTGATGATCTTTATTTCCTCTGTGATACCTCCAACATTATCTGCTCCATTATCTTTCCAGTGGTGGAGGTGTGGCTAACTGGACTGTAGTTTCCTGGGTCCTCCTTCTTGCCCTTTTGGAAGATGGGACTACCACTGGCCTTCCTCTAGTCACTGAGCATTTTTTCCCTTTCTCTGATTTTTCAAAGATAATGGAGAGTGATTTAACAACACCGGCCAGTTCCCTCAGCAACCATGGGTTCATTCCATCAGAGTCCATGGATTTATGTGTTTTAGTATATGTGTAATGAAGAGGTCATTTGAAAAATAACAGACTTTCAGAAACAAGTGTGCTAGTTATCTCATATTCCCTGTAGCCCCTCATGAGTGATATATTTTTAAATGGCTAAGCTATGTGTGAGGTAAAAATCTTCCCTAATTCTTCCTAAATCCCTTTCAGGCTCAGTTACAAACACAGAGACAGTCAAAGAGCTGAGCTAGTCAAAGTGAAATGAGAACAGAATATTTTATATTTAAGGATAAAAGAAAAAAAAAACCACTTATGGGTATAGAACTAAACAGTATCTGCTGTGAATGAGTACCTCTAATTATTGTCTTGATAATCTGGGAAGTGTATGTGGCATGTCCTCAAACCTTCATAACTTTGAGTACATTGCACGTCTTTGTTTTAGCAAAACTGAAGAATCCAGACATCTGCTAAACAAAATAGCTAATATTAGGTACTGTGGAGACCTTGGTTAGTTTAATTGCAGCCCTCTGTTGTATATGGAAATGGATCCAAGATCTAAGATACCTGTTGTATGTCATGAGGTCTTTTGTAAAGGATAAGAGACATCTCTTCACAAAGGCAAGTCAGAAACAAGTTCATATGCATGCATCAAAATACATAGTGATAAATTTTAATTGAAAATTATGTATTAAAAAGAAACAGGCAAGTTTACATGATGAATTGCAAAAGATTTAGTTATGATTAATTTTCTTATTATTTAACCATAATTCCTTAAAATTGAAAACTCCAGTTTCTTCAAAGTAGCATTTCACTGATCTCTGTATGTACTCAGTGCTTTGTCTATGAAGGTGAGTTTCTTATACAAATTTTATCTGAGAGACTAGCAAAGTAAAAAATTTGTTTCATCTGACTTGCTGAAAAGTGGGAAAATATGACTGATGAAAATTACATTTATAACATATATATGGAAATTTTTGCATGCTGAATATTTTGCAACCCATATGTAATAACTAAACATATTTGAAAGTGGTGTTCCCTTGTAAACCTAAACCAGTTTCTTTATCATAGTCTCCAAAGAGTCCACTAAAACTACAGCTTTAATTCTAAGGAAAATGAAAGGCTATTGAAGAGTGCAAACAGAACATTACAGTACTAAAAAAATATAAATCTTCTGGGTATGTGGTAAAGGCAAGAAGTCACATTCAGTGCTTAATATTGTTAGCTGAATTTCTTTGTATTACTGGCCAAAATATACCTGATGATATTACAAAAGTTGATTGATACATCTGTTTATTTACTCGTGTGCATGCATGCGCGTATACATACCAAGTAGATATGTACGAACCGAGTCCTCTTGCTCTCTTCATGTCCTTTTAAGATCTTCCCTTTATTTTCATCTTTCTAATTAAGAATATAATCTTTAGTTTTTCTGGAACTCATATTTGCTGGAACTGTAGTCTGCCTTGAGTCTAGTGTGGACTGGAAGGAAACAGATGGAAAAAGCACCATACTGCTCTGGAAATTATAATAACTGCTGGCAAGTGCTTATTGTGTTCCAGGAGGGCTGATGCAGCTCCGAGTTTCCTCAGGAACTGGGAAATACTTTCTGCCTTGATGCAACTGTCAGTGTGAGGGCAGAAAAATTTATTTTTTGATTCTGTATAAAAATTATTTGGAGTAGAGATAGACAAAAGCCTGTTGGCTAAAAAGTGCAAATGACAGAGTTCACTTTATTGGATGATTTTTTTCCCCAGCTTTCTTTTTTTCCAGACATAAGGGCATAGGACCTACACTCAACTCTGGTTTGAGAAATGCTGAAAACCTATACTGCTCCTTGGGAATATGGCAACAAATGGCAATCTGGTGAGGGACTACCACTTTCTACAGTCTTAGTGGAAACGGCAACTGACTTTTATGCCACATATATTCCTTTCCCCACATAGGCTGGGAGGGGTGGATGAGAGAAGGCCGTTCACCTAGAGTCTTAGAGAGAAGAAACAACTGAAGTGATATGAGGATTTTTTGTTTGCTTTTCTTCCCTGTGGACAAAGGATTCATCTTTTCGCATTTTTCTAAACATTTAGTTAATGCTCATTCCTCCAAAGTACCAATAAAAGCAAGGTTAAAGACAGCTTTTAGGAAAAGTGTAGCCCATGTAAAGTGAAAACAATAAGGAAAAAGGACAAAGGGGAAAACAAACAAAAGAAAAAAATATAGCATATTTTTTCCCCTAATTTTCAAGACTGAAGAAAATCTGTAATAAACAATGGTAGTTACCCCCTTGTATGTTAGAGGTTATATTCTCTGCTTTCAGATTTGCACATCTTCCTCTTGCACTTTATAGGTCTCATTTGCTAAAATCAAATAAATGTACAATTTTGAAAGGCTTACAGGAACCATCTAAAAAAAGTATATAGACATAGGAAAATTTGAAATCACAAAGCAGTAAGGAGGAGACAACTTGTAAAAGAGCAAAACTACTTTAAATTACAATGCCCTTTACTTGTAAGGTGTTTACCTTGATTCTAAAACTTTTAAGCAACAAATATATGTGGGGATCCAATGTTTTGTTTCCTTTGTGATTTCTGTCATTAAGGTACTGATTTTTTTACTATTACTCAGGAAGTTTCAAACTATTCACTAAATTTTGTGTTATGCATTAATTCCAATCAAATCACAGTATATTTTGGTATACCTATTGTATTCTTAGTGGTTTTTGAAATATTGTTTAAACAACAAATAACTTTGTGAAAAATGTTTTTGTTAAACTGATGGTACAAAAAGAGGACATCATGTTCAAGTAATACTACTTTAAGAAATTTTATTTCTGAAAAAAAAAATTCTATTATAATGCAGTTCTCCTAGGATATCTTTCAAGTTCAACAGCACCTGGATCTGTAGAAAATTAACTCCAAAATTCAACAGCAGTTTTTTACCAGTTGGTGATGATTGCCCTAAGAGAGGCCAACTGGCTCTACCTCTTTCTTCAGCACCAATAAGTCAGCCAGGCTAGAACATGCAGAGACCTGACAAAGGGTGCTACTACACAGAGGGCTGTGCTGGTGAAAAAAGTCTGCTCTAAAGGAGTAGCTCCAGATCTATCACAATTACTGGAGAAATAAGTCTGCTCCAATGGAGTAGCTCCAGATCTGTCCCAATCCTGCAAAACCCCTTAATCAAAGACCCTGATTGCCTGGTCACGACTGAATGGAAAGGCTCTTCATGACCCTGCCAGAAGTATTTAGCCTAGTCATATATTTCTAATTCAAGAACTTATGGTCCAGAGATATATTCCCAAAAAAGTGGATAATGAACAAAAGAGGTTGAACTTGCTGTACTAACCTGTGTTTGCACAAAAAACCAGGATGAGGCAAGTGCTTCTACAAATAAAATAATGACTAATGAAGGGTTTGTGGTTTGTTTTGTGAGTTTTATAAAGAGAAAAAGTGAGCATTGAGATGATCTGGTATGATACAATATGGATTTTCTGTTCTCTTTTATTCATAAACTGCCTATTAAGAAAGGCCAATGACTTTATGCTATGTCTCATATGCTAAATAAAGATCTAATGAGCTAGCTTCTTTTCCAAAAGTCAGGTTTCAGTTTTCATGGCTGCTGTATTGTCTTCCTCTCTTCCAGTAAGCTGATATACTTCATAGCAGAAAGGTGATTAATCCCTAAACACTGTGGTCTGTGTATTCAAACATGACAGCTCTTTGTTGCATTTAGTCACCTAAATAACCGCGTTTCAGTCTTGAGAAGTACTTAACATTCATAGCTCAAGTTGACTCTGATGGAACTGGAAGAAGCTCCATCACCTTGAAAAATGATTTATATTTAGTCAGATGTACACATATGCTGCACACATGACCAGTTGATCTAATTCTTATTTATATAGTTACAAATATGCACAAATATATACACACACATATATCTACACACATTTATTTATAGGAAAAAGTAATTTATAAATTTTTGCTCTTAGTTTGGGAACACAATATATATGAAATCATGAAAGAAAACAGGTCTAAGTTCTGTAGCTCTTTTTTCCACTGTGAAAATCAAAGAGATATTTGGTCAGACAATCCATCTGTTGAGATGTAGTTTCTTATGTGGCAGTGCTGACTGGTATCACCACATTTGGCATGTCTGGAACTGGGGAATTAAGCCCCCACTGTGTAGTAGTCTTTTTCAGTAGTCTTCTGTGACATTTAGATTACTGAAGACTATTCAAGGGATGCTAGAAGACTTGGAAACCCAAACTTTACGGTATGCCATAGGAATCCTTCCTGTAACTTTGCCTTTTAAGTATGTCAGCACACAGCAAGAGTTACAAAAATCTTATTTATACCTCAGGAGCAGCCCTGAGTACAGAAGCCTTGGGATCAGGAAAGTGATCCATAACTTTTGTACATCCCTCATCCCTCAATTTTTGCCTTCTGTCTTCTATCCTCCAAGAGTTCTTTCTTCCTTTGATATATTTACAAAATACTGGGTAAGAAACTTTGGCTCTGAGAATGTGTAGACATTTGAATATGCATAATGCACATCCAAATAATGTATTCCTATATACAATCTTTAAGAATTGTAGGGATGTAATAAGTGTGTACTAATTGAAATATGGAGGCACTAAACACCTACTGAGAACACCTAATTTTTTAAAACATTACCATGGTAGCAATGTGTGCCTTGTAATTCTAGATAATAAATTTCTGGTTACCAGTTTGCTTCTGAGCTCTGCAATGTGAGAACAAATGCAAATATAAGCCTCTATCTATTCTTATGGTCATATGTCATCCTAGCCAATTGGGCAATAAAACAGCAGGACCAGACTGCTGTTAAATAATACAAAATGTGATACATGAATATGGAGGCAAATGTGTGTCTATATAGGTTATGTCTATCCAATATTGGTCTGCTTTGAATTTCTGAGGTAAAAAGCCATATATAATGAATAGAATAAGCATTTAGTAATAAGTCAGCATTCTCTGTGACATTTTAAATTTATGAACAGTTGCTCCGCGTCTTCAAGAATTAACTTAAACACTTGCCAGATTAGTGGCTATAAGATAGACATTGTGGCTGACGCAGATAAATCAGGAAGAATGTGATAAAAGTCAGAGCTATCACAGAGTTTGTCAATATTATAATATATGCATGTAGATACATAAACAAAGCACATGCACATACACACGAAAAGCTATATAAACCTAAAATTCTAAACATACCATGGGAGCTGTTTTCTTAAATTTCAGCACCATTGTGGCTTTTAATCTACCTAAAAATAATTCCAGTTTATTATAAACTGGAATTTTTCAGGAATATCTGATTATAATATCAGAACTAGAGAGCTCAATATTTTTCAGCAAAATAGAATAACCTCCTTCAATCTCTTCATTATCATGTATTAAAAATCAGTGGAATTTTCAAAGAAAGTGACATTACTTAGGAAACTTTACATTACAAATTATAAAGAGGAAAGAACCCTGATTTTCCTATTTCTTGCATGAAAGCAAGTCCATTTCTCTAACTTGCCCTAATTCTTTTTTATATGATTGACAAGGAAAGGACATGGTAGGAGTCAATTTTCTATCCTTCCTTCCTTCCTTCCTTCCTTCCTTCCTTCCTTCCTTCCTTCCTTCCTTCCTTCCTTCCTTCCTTCCTTCTTTCTTTCCTTCCCAAAATATAAGATCAGTTCTGAAATTTCCAGAGAGAGGCTACATCCAGACACATACACAATAGCCAAATCACTTGGATACTCCTATGAAATAGTAACTCTGCTGTATTCTTGCACAACAAAATTTCAGTTATCAGAAATCAGTGTACATTCACAAACCAAAGCACATAGAACAAAATTCTCTGTAAAAAAAGTGCAGATTGGGGTTTTTCTTTTGACTGATTGGTTATGGGGTTTTGTGGTTGTTTGGGGTTTTTTTGTTATGTTTTGTTTTGTTTGGTTTTGTTTTTGGTTTTGTTTTTTTGGGTTTTTTTGCTTGTTTGGTTTTTTGGTTGGTTGTTTTGGTTTATTTTGTAAGGAAGCTGAATGTCTGTCCATACAGAGAAAGCTATCAAGATTACCAATACAAATCTTATCTTTTATTTGTATCTGCACAGGTGTGAGGCAGGTATGCAATAAATCAATCCAGTGCTCCATTTATTGTAAGTACATATAAGAGCAAATCCTGGTTTTTAACAGTCTTTAATGTGCTCTCTTTCATGCTGGCCTTTTTTTTTTTTTTTTAAGGGAGGTATTGTACCCATAGAAAAACTATTATTTAAAACCTTGCCAAATAACTGTTAGTTCTTTTCTGCAGATTAAAGAAAATAACTGTGTTACAGATCAAATGACCGGGTCATCCAGGAAGATTTGTAATTCTCACTTAAATAAATTGTATTCTAGATTATATTGTGGCTTTTCAACATGGAATAAACTGCAGATATTTGAATATTGTTTGAGATGCAATCAAGAAGGAAACTGCTGTAGGAATGTGCATTTGTATATCTACCCCAAAAAGCACAGGGAGGTCCATTTTTGGGCTAGGTGTATGTCTTGATGTGTTCGGTGTTCCCTGAGTCCTCCAAAGAACATTTTATTTTCATTCACAGCTGGCCCAAGAGTTCATCCTACAAGACAACTCTGACACTACTTGTATCTCATGATGAGCTGTTTCAGCTCACCAGACTGTCACGAAACTATCTTTTTATGCTTTTCCCCCAGTTTGTTTAGGGACCTCTGGTGGATTAAAGGAGAGTTAGGCAGATGTGAAAAATGGCAGAAAGGAGGAAGACAGAACACAAACCATATTTTGGCATAAGGGAACCTCACTGTCTTATTGGGCTATGACCTGCAGTCTACCCCACATAGCTCCAGAAGCTTTATCAAAGTGCCTAAAAACCTACTTTTATCAAGATATTCTAATTGTCTCTCCAGGGTCCTGCATAATGAGTAAGATTGTCATTTACTTCAGCAAGAATAATTACTTGGACATACTACTGTGTTTAAAGGGGTGCCTGAGCTTGTGTTGGGTGAAAGTTAAAGTGGATGTACTGTGTTAAAATACCTTAGCAACTTGTAGAGTCAAGGACTTAGAAATAATTATACTCTAGATCTTCTATATTGAAGGATTGACCTTTGTTTCCTCCAAAGTCAGGGTACCACTATAGGGAGGATATGAATGAGATAAATGCAAATAGTTGGTCATCAGAGCTCAGCTCAGCCTGATTTCCATTCCATTACCTTCCACATTTTTTTCCTGAAGGTGGAAAATATTTGCATCCAGAAACAGCCTTTATACAGAGATATATCTTGTCTGGTTCTTGTTTTCCGTGTAGCAAAATTATTTAGTGCGTCAATTTGAGTTTGAAGCCTGGAGAAGCGTAACACAGAAGACATATTCTTCCATCTTAATATTCTGTGCAGTGCCTGAAGTCGGCAAGAGCTCTGAAAACTTGAACTTCTGAACCTATTTCTAGCAGGAGCCAATTGCCATTTTTCTTGTAGCAAAGCTAAGAAACAACCCTTGTACTCAAGAATAAAAGAAGGCACAGGTAGAGATAAGAACAGTAAGATTACAGAATTAAAACAAAACCAAAGGGAAGTTTGAAATTCTGGTTGTTGCTCTGCTCTGTGCTCTTCCATTTTACAGCTAGCCTTGTCCCATGTGATTTGCTTCCCTCACTTAAGCATGCCAGTACTACTCTGAACACCAAGTGTGGAACATTACAGGATGAGTGTAATGAGAAATCTGCCAGTGTGTCACTTCTGTCTCTGCCAAAATAGAGGTTAAAATCTGCTTTCAGGCTGCTCATTCTAGACAGAAAGGTTTTTCTGTCCTGCTTCAGAACTGCATTACACTAGGAATGCCAAGCACAGCTAAGGAGCTTGGCTTCAGTGCTGTCATTACTCCCCTGCCTCTTTGCATGCTGCTCGTGGTGCCCCAGCTGCTCACAATGTTGTTGGCATTCCTGGAGGGGCTCCTGTGGACAGTGAATATTCCTAGAGAAATATTAAATCCTTGAAAATGTACTCACATGAAGCTGTAACTCTCTGGATGCATGGGGTTTTGCAGAGATTAATCTACAGATGTCTCCTGCTGATTGGAGTTACTGTTTTTAGCAAGAAACTAAGAATTTGAAGATTTCTAAAATTAATCTGAAAAAAATATTTTAAAAATCCCTCTAATGTCACATTCGTTTATGAGAACAGTGAAATCAAACTAGCTAGAGAGCTACATATATTGGGTTTCTGTGGCAAGGTTTTGGTACTGGGGGACTTTCTGTGGAAAGTTGCAAGAAGCTTCCTCCATGTCTGACAGAGCCAATTTGCCTACCTGCTCCAAGGTGGATCCACTACTGAGTAAGGCCAAGTCCATCAGCAGTGGTGGACTTTGATTTTGCATTATCAAACTACCTTTATCTTAATCCACAAGTTTTAAAATTTTATTTTCTCCTCCCATTGTGCTGAGGGAGAGTGATAGAGTGACTTGATGGGTGCCCAGTGTCACAACACCACCCAAGCCCAAAGCAAATTGTGTGTCTCAGCAGGTCTCTTGATAACCACTAATAAAATTATAGGGTGCAGTGACTGAACTTCTAAGAGGAAAAATAAAAGTCTGAAAGCACTGAAGAGTATTTTCTTTAGACATGTTATGAAAAAAATCTAAGTGGCCAAGAATGCAGAATTATAATGGATAATCAGCAGCATCATTGACCACATTACTTTCAAACATCTATTTGATATTTTCCATGTGGATAAAAGAAAATTTGTATTAAGGCCATGTCTTGCATTTGATTCACATTTTGGAGCTGTTTATTTGATTCTGAATTATTTGAGTTATCTTGTACCGTTTTTTTCTGATTATCTAATGAAAGTATCCTTTGTTCAACTACATATTTCCATTTTCGTTATGTTGATTTTTTGTGCATGATTAAAAACATTCAGAAAATTCTAGCACTACAGAGCATGTCATTCTGCAAAACAAGTAATCTGATGCTTTTGTTTCTTTGTAAGTCTTTGAGTTAGATTATTAAATGATACCATTCTTCTTCAACTTCCAGATCACATAGAAAAGCCACATGAGACGCCTCACAATATTGCCTATTGGATGCACTTGATATCCTTTTTCATAAATTCCTCTTATTATTTTTAGAAAATTGCTGCTGTGCTATATATGGCTTTTTATGGAGCTATATTGTACAGCCAGTTCAGTGTTAAAAATAAAAATGTAAAACTGAATTGTCCACTTAAACTGAAATGCTGCTTCATGAAGTATAGGTCATTTTTTTATATGGCAGTATTGGCAGAATGAGTCATCCTTCTAAGAATATAGCTAAATTGTGCAGTGGTTAACTGAGTGTGGGCTGCTTTCTGAATGTTTTGCCTCTTAGATCCTCACCTCTGGTCTGAAAAGAATATCTCAAAGGATGTGTAGAGTTTCAATCTACAATTCTCCCAACTGTGCCTGCCACCACACAGTAAGAGCAAAAAGTACTTCTTAAATCAAAATCTGGAATGCAAATGCCTCACACTGTATTAGACAGGGCAAGAAACAGGTCAAGCTAAGCAACCAGTAGTACTTGTGAATATTTGTTCCAATTCAAAAGTCAGTTTCAAAATGAATGTTTTGGCAAACCTGTTCAAGTCTCTGCAAGTTTTGAGCTTCCATAGTGTGTCCGTTCAAACAGTGGAGGTTTACTTTAAATATAGATCCTGAAATAGAATTTGAAATTTTGCATTTTATTGCCTGTTCAGAGATCAAGTGATATTGTTTCTACAACGTGAAAAAAAGTTTATTTAATTACCACCCCAATGTACAATATATGGGAAAGAAAGAGTCAGATATCAAGGTGAGCTGTAAATAAAATATGCTTATATACTCAGACTCTGCAGTACAGTCTCTGTTCTAGAACCCACACAGGTCACATTTGAATGTTTTTTTTCTTTGCCATCCACTTCAAGTTTCCTAGAAAGGCCATTCCCATATTACATAAGCTACAAAGGACTGACACAAGTAGTCATAGTTTCCTTGAATACCAGGGACAGCTGGAATATTTATCTAGGTCCTCCCTCTTCATTTTCCCCATCAAAGTGAAATGTTTAGTACCTTAAGAATTTTATCATACAGAACAGTGTGGTATTCAGCCAAATAAATTATAAACGTTCTTTTTTTCAGATAAAAACTCTTGTCCGCAGAATTGCCAAATGGATCGTTCATTCAAATACAAAATGTTGATAATTTCATCAGCACTGTTTTGTTTCAAATTACTACTATGATCACCAGTGCAAAAAAAATGATGATGGAAAAATTCTTATAGAACTTTCATGAACCTCTTGATATTCTCTCTTTATCTGGCATATAAATAATTTTTTAAAAATTTTACTCTGAAACACCTTATGAAATGAAAATCCATAAACTTCTTGTGGAAATTCAGCATTATTTCCCAGAAAAATTTTGGGGACAGATGTGTGTCTGTGATAAGTTTGCAGATAGTGTACAAAGGAAAAGAGTTTCCTTAAATAAATTTATGAGAGATACAAGTTCTTGCTAATTAGTCTACCAAAAAGAGTAGTGGATGAAGTTCCTAGGTCTATTCCAGAAGTCTCACATGAATGAGAATTCCACTGATTTGGCATGCACAGAAAGAAGAGTGCAGGGTAGAAGTCTTAAATGAATTACATGCTTTTAATCATGGGGAAGCCCCAAAGGAGATACAGTTTAAAGCAAGACAGCAGAGAAATCCATGTAAACACCACCATTGTATGGGTTTTTTTTGGACACAGACTAGGACTTTAAGAAATCATAAGATGAATTTCTTTAGTATTTCATGAAGAAATTTTATAATCCAGTCAATATATCTTTTCTGTCTTCTTCATTTGATAGAACTACTTCACCATCACTGAGCTCTAGAATCCTATTGTGAGGATTTTGACAAATTGAAAATATCTTTTATCTCATCCTTTTTCTCTGAATCCTGGTAATGTAGATGCAAATGCCAATTTCCTACACAAAGAGAATTTAAAGAGAATTCTGTTGTCCAAACAGTTTTCATTTATGGTGTTTGAATTTAAATCAATGACATAAACTCAGTCAATCTCTTTATACTGAATAAAGCTACGTATCAAATTACGTTCTTCTTTGTTTTTCTTCCGCATTTTTTCTTCCAAAATTATTTAAATATATGCATGTGTTTTCAGTCAGAACAAGGAGTCATGAAAATGTTTTGGCATAACTTTCATACCTCTCTCTCATTTTTGATTGACAGTTATATTTGAATCAGTACAATTTGTGTATTAGAAGGTCACTCTTTTCCTCCAAAACCAAAAATACACAAAGAAAAAAAAAAAATCTTTTCCTGATACAAACAGACCAACATTTCTGTTCCCACTCTTGGTGATTTGGCAGTTCTAAAGAAGGAACCACTTAAACACTTGACAGTAAAAGCAAAATACCAATCTTTACTTGGAGTGCCCATCATCAATAGAAATGTCCAGCAAAAGAAAATATTACTATTCTAGAGGAAATATTCTGCAGAAAAGCTTTAAAAGTATGCATTTTGATTCCTGAACTCCCTATTATAAATAACATAAGATAGTACGTACCAGTAAAGAGCTAGCACTAGAAGAAATAAGCAACAAATTATAAATAAGCTTTTTATCAAAGTCGTATGAGGTATAAGTTGGTTTAATCACAGAAAAAGTGTACCACTATAGGCAGAGAAAAGTATGTGAAAGAACTCTCTGTTCTACCTAATTTATCTAAAAATCAGAATGCCATATTTTAAGAAACAAATTTTGTATATTAGTTCAAATCATTCCTCATTTCACAATGTGCTGAGCCTGGCTGGGATGGAGTTAACTTCTTTCATAGCAGTCCATATGGTGCTGTGATTTACATTTGGGTCTAAAACAGACTTGATAACATAGCAGTGTTTTGGTTATTGCTGATCAGTGCTGGCACAGCATCAAGGCTTCTCTTCCTCTCCGAAGAGACTAGGTTGGAAATGGGCAAGAGATCAGGAGGGGACGCAACGGGGACAGCTGACCCCACCTGACCAAAGGGGTATCCCATAACATATGATGTTGCACTGGGCAATACAAGATGGGGAGGAAGAGGAGGAAAGGAGAGGATGCTGGTGGTTATGGTTTTTATGCTTGCAAAGCACCTGATATGTGTGTTGAAACTCTGTTTTTCAGGGAATGGCCTCATACTTGTCTGCAGATTGGAAGCAGTGAATGAATTCATCTTTCTGCTTTGTTTATTAATCACTATTTAGATCCATGAGTCTCATTTTCCTTCTATTTCTTCCTCATCCCACAAGAAATTGAGCAAGAGGATGGGTGGGAATTTGGTTGCTGTTTAGGGTCAGCCCACCACACAAAAATATAATTTAATATTAAAGAAGTCCAATCTCCCCATCTAACTCAATAGAGAAACCGTTAATATTAATTTGTAAGACCACATGAATAAGACTGTTTTCTTTATTGTCCCAGTGTCTGCAATAAATTCAATGTAAGTCAGTGGGGCCCTCAGTTAGCCTGCAATACAAAAAGAAGTGGATAGCAGAACAAAGCTTTGTGGCAATTATTTCAGCCACATGCTATGAAGAATTGTGTGCTTTCTCATACTAATTTTTTCAACTGTTTTCTGCATTAGAAACCCATTGTTTCCTGTGGAAACATCAAGTTGCATTTGCCCACAAGAGTAATCCATGAAACCCAACTGAACCCAACTGAAGTAGAAATTTGATGAGTTTTTCCTCAATCTTATTTTATCGTACCACATTGGCAGCTGAAATGTCTATGGAAAACTGCCAGTTTTGCAAGGACTTGATATAAATGAACCACTTCAAGGAATCAAGGTTAGAATCTGAAAACTTCAAAGGAGTGTGTTACAGGTAAAGTGTGATGGAACTCAAACAACATATACTTATAAAGGGAGGACATTGTTCCCAACTTCAGCCTTATGAAAGAGTTAAGTGTCTCTTATAAGCTCATTGTATGGGTTTTCCTTGTCCAGAGTGAAACAAAAGCATGTCTAAAAGAAGATTCATCCCACTAGTCTTTAATGAAAATCTTAAATGGGGTGAATCAGGTTTTGGATCTGTCTTTCACCAGACTGCAAAGAAACCTGGGGCAATTTGTTGGCATTAATTGCTTAAACTGCTAAAGAAAAGTGAGATGGATCCTAGCCTACAAAAATAAAAGGTCTATTGATTTCTGGTACACCTGGAAGACAGCAACTGTCTGAACAAATTGGAGTTTCTTTTTACTTATAAGTTCTGTGCTCTAGGACTGGTTCTGATCTCTGTAATTGGATGTTAAAATATCCACTGACTTTTCCAAGATCAAGTTACCCAATTTCCCCATTTCCCACTCAACAGACGGAAAGATGGACAGGACATTATCCGTAACAGATCACTGTTAGCCTGAGATCATGCAGCCTCTCGGACATTTTGATCCCTACCTCCACCTGGGTTGGGGATGAAGTGTGGTTCTAAGCAGTTAATCAGTGTTTGAGAATAAAAAAGAGAGAGTCTGGTTCTAATTGGAACCATTTTGCCTTCTGCAGCTCTGGAAGTATAGCTCAATCATATATTAAAAGAAAAAAAAGGTCACTTTAATCAATGTATAAATTTATTTTAAATTTAGCACACTGATGAAGAATTAGTTTTTCTTCCTCACGAAGTATAAATACTCAACATTTTAATTTGAAATAAAAGTCAATTACAGACATAAAAAACCAAACAAACACATTTTAAAAATTAACAGATTTTATTTTATTTTATTTTATGGAACTTTGTTTGACAATAGCCTACAAAAATAGATATTACAAGATTGAGAGACAATATTTTTATAGCAAGCCAGTGCCTTAAATAATTCTACAAGCACCAGTGAACTCAGTGGGTGACTCCTTTCTGAGGGGAACAGAGGGCCCCATAGGTTGACCGGACCCATCCCACAGGGAGGTGTGCTGGCCCAGGTGTGGGATATCACTGAGAGACTTCCCAGGCTGATTCAGCCCTCTGATTATTACCCACTGTGATACTCCAGGCTGACAGTGATGAAACTGAAAAGAGAACATCAGGGCAATTAAAGGGACTTTAGGGCACTGGGTCAAGTGGTTGATATGGCAGGAGTACAGGTAGTCTTCTCCTCAGTCCCTTTGGTGACAGAGAAATACGATTAAAGGAATGGGAGAGCCCACACTATCAACAAGTGGCTCAGGGGTTGGTGTCATCAGCAGAATTTTGGATTCTTTGATCATGAGGCAACTTTTTTGGCACCTGTCCTGCTAGAACCAGATGGGATCCATCTCTCAGTGAAGGGCAAAAGGTTTTTAGCTCATGAACTGGCAGACCTTGTTGAGAGGGCTTTAAACTGGGTTTGAAGAGGGAAGGAGCTGCAGCTGGGCTCTCTGGAAGCAGGCCCAAGGGTGGTAAGCCTGAGTTAGGGGTGAAGTCAGTAGCCCAGCTGAAGTGCGTGTATACCAATGCACGCAGCATGGGTAACAAACAAGAAGAGCTGGAAGCTGTGGTGCAACAGCAGAGCTGTGATGTGGTTGCCGTTGCAGTAATGTGGTGGGATGACTCACACAGCTGGAGCACTGCCCTGGATGGCTACAAGCTCTTCAGAAGAGACAGGAAAGGGAGAAGAGGTCGAGGGGTGGCCCTTTATATTAGGAAGGATTTTGATGCCATGGATATTGAAACTAATGATGATGAGGTTGAATGCCTCTGGGTAAAAATTTAGGGCAAGTCCAACAAGGCTGATATCCTACTGGGAGTCTGTTACAGACCATGCAACCAGGAAGAAGAGGTGGGCAGCTTATTCTATAAGCATCTGGACAATGTTTCAAGATCACCAGCCCTGGTTCTTGTAGGTGACTTTAACCTACCAGACATCTGCTAGGCACTTAATCCAGTAGAAAAGAGGCAGTCCAGGAAGCTTCTAGAGTATGTGAAGAACAGCTTTTTGTCACAGTAGGTGAGGACTGTGTTAGATCTGTTATTTGTAAATAGAGATGAGCTGGTGGGAGATAGTAAACGTGGGAAAGGCTGTGGATATTGTCTGTTTAGTTTGCAGCAAGACCTTTGACACTCTCCCACAGCAAACTCCGGGAAAAGCTGCAGCCCACAGCTTGGACAGGAGCACTCTTTGCTGGGTTAAGAACTGGCTGGATGGCCGGGCCCAGAGAGTGGTGGTGAACGGTGCTGCATCCAACTGGGGATCAGTCACCAGTGGTGTCCCTCAGGGGTCTGTGCTGAGGCCAGACCTGTTCAGTATTTTAACTGATGACATGGATGAGAGTACTGAGTTCTTCTTTGGTAAATTTGCAGATGACACTAAGCTGGGAGCATGTGTCAATCTGTTGGAAGGTAGGAGGGCTCTGCAGAGAGATCTGGAATGGTTGGATGGGTAGGCAGAGTCCAGTGGGATGAAACTTAATATGTCCAAGTGCCCAGTTCTGCATTTTGGCCACAATAACCCTCTGCAGTGTTATAGGCTGGGGACAGTGTGGCTGGACAGTGCCCAGGCAGAAAAGGACCTGAGGGTACTGGTTGACAGTGAGCTGAACACGACCCATCAGTGTGTTCTGGTGGCCAAGGAGGCCAACAGCCTGGATCAGGAATGGTGTGGCCAGGAGGAACAGGGAGGTCATTCTTCCCTGGTACTCAGCACCAGTGAGGCCACACCTTGAGTGCTGTGCCAGTTCTGGCCCCTCAGTTCAGGGAGGACGTTGAGATGCTTGAGCACGTCCAGAGGAGGCAATGAGGCTGGTGAGGGGCTTGGAACACAAACCCTGTGAGGAACGGCTGAGGGAGCTGGAGTTGTTTAGCCTGGAGAAAAGGAGACTCAGAGGTGACCTTATCACTCTCTACAACTTCCTGAAAGGTGGCTGTGGTCAGGTGGGGGTTGGACTCTTTCACCAGGCAGCAACTGACAGAACCAGAGGACACAGTCTTCCGCTGCACCAAGGGAAATATAGGTTGGATATTAGAAAAAAAGTTTTTTATGGGAAGAATGATAAAATACTGGAATGATCTGCTAGGGGAGGTGGTGGACTCACCATGCCTAGATGTGTTTAAAAAAGGACTGGATGTGAGACTTGGTGCCATGGTTTAGTTGAGGTGTTAGGCTATGGGTTGGACTTGATGATCTTGAAAATCTCTTCTAACCCAGTAATTTTGTTATTCTGTAAATCACACAGCCCAGCTGTCACTTTGAAAAATAATATTGCTGTTTTAATGAGAAGTCTGCATTTTCCTGAGGAAATTCCAAGGCTCTTCTATCTTAGAGCAAACATGATGTGACTTCAATTCAGTATTTATCTGCAGAAGTATTTTTACAAGATTAAAAGTTGTTTCAGTTTTTATTCTGTCTCTGTGTGTCTCTGTTAATTATTCATCAAAAAGAGAGAAGGTTGTTACTCTGCTAACTGATCATCACTCCTAATTACTTCTAACCAATAGTTTTAGAGTACTTTTGTTTTGACTATAATGCTCCTGAGACCCTATGAATCTTCATTCAAAATGTTGTTGATGTGGAAATCTCTTTCATTCTGATATTTCATCAATTAATTTTACCAATTTGAGTGATAAAGGGTGTCAGAACAGAGAAAAAGAAACATGTCATAAAAGTGAGATTTCTTGTCTTATGACAAGTATAAAAAATTCAATACCAGAGTTTAAGGCTTCTTAAGAACTAGCTTTATCACGGTACTGATGTTTTGCATCTATCCAAACATTTAACCCTTTGGTGTGGCAAAAGTTTGTGTGAGTATTCAGTTACTTCAGATTTGCTACTGCAACTGGAGCTTGCAGATAATATTTACACTTACAAATTTTAATAAATGAGAGAAGAATTATTGAGGAATTTTCCAGCTGGATTAGGAGGAACAAGTTGAATATACAGGAAATAAGCTCCACATGGAGAAATTAACTTTTGGAGGAGAGAATCCTTTCCAAGTTTTGTGTGCCTGCTTGTTGCACTTAGCTCCATTAACTCTGCAATGAGCTGTTGCAACATCATTGCAATTGAAAAGTGCATTAAAGGAGACTAATTGGGTGGTTGACATATATTACTTGTTCCAGTCTCATGAATAATAAAGTTTCATGAAGATTGAGGTTTAGAACTTTTCCATATAAAATCAGCTATGTCAATGAAGTTTGCAGGCCAAAGCAAAGAATTGTGGACAGGTATTGCAGGGGAGCTAACCTGGTCACCTCAGGAATCACAGTCATAAAACTGGTAAAGGACAAGCAGGTAAGACCAATGTTATTAAGGCATCAGACTGAGTTTGTCCATACGTAAGAGAGAGGGAAAAATATAATCTTAGTGAAAAAATTAAGTTTATCTCTTTTCTACTACAGAAATTGAATTTCCCCTTCAAATCTAATCACTAATGGGCCGATTGAATTACCCAAATGCTTTAAATAAAATAATTTTGAGCAAAAATTTCTCCCAACTTTCTTGGACTTTTTTGTTTTCTGTTGGATGTTTTTGTTTCCTTTAGGCTTTTTTTTAAAATAGTATTTCCTCAGGAATTCCTAGAAGAACTGAAAACTAGAAGTAATCAGATAACATAATTGAAGATGGCAAGTTAGCTGCTTTTCTTAGCCTTCTTTTCTGTGGACTGAACAAACTGAACTCTTTTAACATGTCCTTGCACACTGTGTACTCCAGTTCACCAGTCATCTTTGTCACTTGTTCCTGGGCTCATTCCAGGACATCAATTTCCTTGCTGGCCTGGGGAGAGCAAAACTGGACATGGTAGTCCAGCTGAAATCTCACAAGTACTAAGGAGATATAAGGAACATCTTCCTTTAATAGCTATGCTGTAGTCAATACAGCCCAAGATGCAGGTGGCTGTCTTTGCTACTGTGATGTGCTACTTACGCATTTGACTTTTTCACTAGGAATGCTAGACTTTATGTTTAGCTTTGTTGACCCACCTGAGGTTTCTGGCAGCTCATTTTTCCAGCCTGCTAAGGTCCATCTTAATAATAGCCCTGCCCTCCACTCTATGGACCACGTCCACCCCGGTCTGCTGTCATCTGTGACCTTGCTAGGAGTGCATACCATTCTGTCATGCAGGACATTAATAGAGTTGTTAAACCTTACTAATCTCTGAATCAATGCCTGAGGAGTGTCACTAATAATAGTCATCAGTTGGACTTCATGTCAGGGATCTGATGATGAGTAAGACGATAAGACTCATTGCACACGTGCTGCCAGAAGGAACCTGTTCAGGGAGGCAAGGATCATGCCTTGAGCTATTGAAAGCAAAAGGATGAAACAGGTGATGAAAGTCATGCTGAACTTTTAAAGAAAACAACTTCTGAAGCTTAGAACAGGGTTCTTGTGAAGCTCTTTATGTGACCATTGTCTATCAAACTGCGATATTTTTAAACCCCATTTAATCTATGTCAATGCATTACAACTAGGAAATCCATGAGGTTACAGAGTCCTGTGCTAAAGTTTAGTATGAGGAATCTATTTTTTTTGTGGGGCTTGATAAATGATCAACTGCTGTTCTTTTAAACTCAAACAATGCCATTTGAGTGTAGTTTTTGTATTTTGTAGCTGCTAAGAAGAGCTCTGTGATCCATCAATCAAATAACTATGGTGTTTAAGGCCTTTTGATTGTATTACACCCAATGTTAATTTTTTAATAGCTGAGTCATATTCAATACTGACTTTAACCTTAAAGTCTTGGCAGTACCTTGCTCAACTGCCTCTGAGATCTGTTCTATAAGCTTTTTACAAAATAGTTGCTGAAGCTGAAACCCACTTGTTTTTCTTTTGGTTGACAAAAACACAAGAAAATTCATGTATCAGTTCTGACCAAAGCCACAAACACCAGAATCAAACCAGAAAGGATTTAGTATTTTATGCTTTATTAGATTTCAGTTTTCATCAATCCGTGTGGTGATGTAAAAAATGTAAAGAAAAACTTTGTGTTGTCACCAAAGACGTAATAGTTGGCAAAGAATTTGATTTATGTGACAATTCCTTTCGTATCTAATCCAATTACAGTAATTTCACAATTATAAGCCGCACCTGATTATAAGGCGCACTTCCATGTGTCAGCAACTTTTCGTTCTTTGTCCATATATAACCCGCACCTGATTATAAGCCACACGTTACAACACAGAGTGTGATAAAAGGTATCTATTCTGTCAACATCTGTTGAGGGTGGGGGCAGTGATCCTTATCTCCGCAGCAGATATGCTGCTAATGGGCCATCCATTGAAACCAGGCGGGGCATTGTTCTCTATCTTTTCACAACCCATCCTTCCTCCAGCAAGTCATTTTCTGCTAATGGCCCATTGAGTCCCACTCTGTGACTGATAAAATTATTTCATCCCATTGGAAGTTGCTACAACCAGGAGGAAGAGCACAACATTTCTTACCAAGATGAAAACAGAGGTTTTGGGACACTAAGGGAGCCCCTTTCTCCACTGGATTCCAGAGGAAAACCGGATTTCTCCACATCACCGCTGGACCTCCGGAGGGAAACTGCACCTTCTACAGGAGCACTGCTTCAACTGAATCACATCTGTCACTGCAAGAGGACTGCAGCCACCATTTAATCAAACTGCTACCAACACCCTGCCTGACGGGGTGTCAGGTTGTACTCTGTCAGGGTTTGGAGTTTGTTTCTTTGTTTTAATTTCCCTAGAAAAGAACTGTTATTCCTAATTCCCATATTTTTGCCTGAAAGCCCCTTGATTTCAAAGTTATAATAATTTGGAGGGAGAGGGTTTACATTCTCCATTTCAAAGAGAAGCTCCTGCCTTTCTCAGCAGACACCTGTCCTCCAAACTAAAACAGCAACTTTTTGTTCTTTGTCCATATATAAGCTGCACCTGATTATAAGCCGCACTTCAGGTTCAGACCAAAATTTTAGTCAAAATGGTGTGGCTTACAATCGTGAAATTACTGTACTTGTCCCATGGACAAGTATCTCATTGTGCTGTTGCCCAAAAAAGATATGCAAGCACAAGAAGCTGTAGGAAACCAGTTTGACTGTCACTTCTGCAGGTCAATTCTGAACTACTATAAAAGCTAACAAAATTATTAAATGAGACATCTGTCTGTTATTGCTGCCCTATATTGTTTAGGAAATGGCTTCTCTCTCTCTATAATCACTTACCAAACAGAGACACAAGGTAGAACAGAACTCAAAGTGTCCAAAAGGTATTTTTAAGCCACTACTTCTATTTATTCTTTCTTTCTAAACATCTAGAATAATAAAATAGATTCAACTAAAATTTAGGATCTTTTTGGCTTGTAATGAGTCTCAGCAAATGGTGATTGTGAGCTCCTGCATAATTGGGCCAGTCTTAAAGGAACTTAAGAAAAAAACTGATAGTTATCTAGACAGAAAGAGTATTAAGAGACTAAAGAAACTTTAAGTATCAGATTTTAAGTCTGACAATATCATGTACAGTAATTTCATAACTATAAGGCGCACCCTTTTGACTAAAATTTTCCCCCAAACCCGGAAGTGTGCCTTATAGTCCGGTGCGTCTTACATAATGGACAAAGTTGCGAAATTCGCCAACCTGGAAGTGCGAGCCCGCAACAGCCCCGAGCCGAGCAGAGCCTGCTGGTGGCGGCATCAGGGCTGCGCCGGCGTGGGGGAAAAGCCCGGGGGTGCACGGGGTTCCCGGAGCTGCAGGGGGCTGCCGGAGTGGTGCAGGGAGGGAGGGAGCGGGCTGCCGCAGAAGCCGCAAGCCCCGGCTGCTCCGAACTGCGCCTGCTCTGAGCCGCTGCCACTCCGTGCTGCCACGAGCTGCACCTGCTCCGTGCCACCGCGAGCCCCGGTCACTCTGTGCTGCGGCGAGCCCCAACCACTCTGGGCCGCCGTGCGCCGTGCTTGTTCCGTGCTGCCACTAGCCCCGACCTCTCTGTGCCGTGGTGAGCCCCAGCCGCTCTGTGCTGTGGCAAGCCCTGACCGCTCTGTGCCACGGCGAGCCACAATCGCTCCGTGCCACAACACGCTGCACCTGCTCCAAGCTGTGCCCACTCTGAGCCCCTCTGAGTTGCGCCCGCTCCGTACTGCAGCAGGCCGCACCCGCTCCGTGCTGCGGCAAACCCCGACCCGCTCTGTGCCACGGCAAGCCCCGACCGCTCTGCACCGCTGCGAGCTACAATCGCTCCGTGCCGCGGCAAGCTGTGCCTGCTCCACTCTGCTCCAAGCTGCGTCTGCTCCATGCCGTGGCGAGCCACGACCGCTCTGCGCTGCGGTGTGCCACGTCTTCTCCGTGCCACAGCGAGCTCCAAGCCGCCCCGAACCGCTGCCGCCTCGAGTCCTGCCTCCGCAGCTGGCACCTGGGGTGGGTGGGAGTGCTGGGCCCCGCGCACGGGGAGGGCACTTGGGACTGCATTTAAAGGCTACACCAATCTGTTAAAATGTTTCCAATTTGACCATATGCCAGTAAACTCCACGATCGCGGGATTCCGTTACTACTTACAGTAATTTCACGAATACAAGCCGCACCAATTTGACTAAGATTTTGCTCCTAAACCGGAAATGCGGCTAATAATCAGGAGCGGTTAATACAACCTCAGAAGTGCCTGCCAGAGTGCTGAGCCGAGCAGCTGCAAAGTCGGCATTTTGCGATTGTTACAAATCGCTACTCTGTTGCACCGCGGGTGGAACCTGGCTCCCTGCAGGCAGCAGAGGGGGTGGGGAGAGAGGTGGGAGAGCTCTCTTTCCTCCTCTGCCACAGCCCAGGGGAGAGACGGGGGGGGGCCCGGCGCCGCCATTACCGCGGCCCGGGGAGGAGAGGGGGGACCCGGGCCGCCCCTACCGCGGCCCGGGGAGGGGGGGGGGAAGCCCGTGCCGCCATTGCTGCGGCTCGGGGAGCCGACGGGAGCCCCGCGCAGCCATTGCTGTGGCCCGGGGAGCCGACGGGAGCCCCACGCAGCCATTGCCGCGGCTCCGGGAGCCGACGGGGTGCTTTGTCCCCGCCCGCTGCCGCCGCGGCAGGAGCGGGGAAACTCCGTCCCTGCCCGCCGCCGGCGCCACGGGCGCGGGAAAGCTCCGTCCCCGCCCGCCGCCGCTGCCATAGGAGCAGGGGAAGCTCCGTCCCTGCCTGCCACCGCGGGGCAGCGCCGACCCGGGGTGACCGAGCCCAGTGGCAGCGGTGGCCAGCCCCGAGCGGCAGCACCGGGCTGGGCCACCTGGCCCCGTCAGCGGCCCCTAGCGGGCCGAGCCTGCACAGCCTTAGCTCAGCCAGTAAACCCCGCCCTCCCGCGGTTCTGTTACTAATTGCACGCGGGTCCTCGCTGCGAACGACAAAGCGGCTTATATTCGGGTGCGGCTTATCTATGGACAAAAACCGAAGTGTTTGCCAACACCCAGAGATGCGGCTTATACTCAGTGCGGCTTGTATTCGTGAATTTACTGTAGTTACTTTGTTGCGTGTGGCATGGATCCTCACTGCAAAATAAAAGTCCGGTGCGCCTTATATGATCTACAAAGTTGCAAAATTTGCCGGCTCCCGGGGGGTGCTCCTTATAGTCCGGTGCACCTTATGGTCGTGAAATTACTGTGATTTACTTCTCAGTAAAGTGCATAACAGGCACAGTTCTGAGAAAAAGAAGATGTGTGATTTCCTTTAAACCAGTGTGGATTCACCAGAATGCAGTGCTTTATTCACCTGAATAGTCTTTTAGAATCATAAGAGAGGGTCTGGACATAGATCTCATTCTAATTTTTGGATAGACAGAATTTGTTATTTTCACTTAATTGGTAATAATATTTAGTTGTGTACCTCTACATTTAAATTTGGCATCTGAGTGGATTATATGTGGTTACAACCACAGAAAAGTTAAGTCCTTCTTTTACTTTGTGTGAAGTATATAGTACATATGCAGCATACATGCAGTATATATGCAGTATGAGTGTTTTCTTCTTCTGTAATCCCAAATTTTCTTCTGGAAAACAGCTACCTGATATAAATGTGATTCATTACAGTTTATGTGAAAATTCTTTCTGCATTGCAAAGGTATTATTTTACATTTCAAGACACAAACTTTAATTACCAGAATTAACAAGGGTAACAAAAATCTAGCAGTTAATAACTACATTTTATTTTTAAAATATATGTCTAAAAAACTTCTTCTGAACAAGACAGTAAAAATGCAATAAAGATCACCTAATTTCCCATTTCAAGTTTATTACTTCAATAATTCTAAGTTATATAAAATGACAATGTATTCAATCAAGTATAAGGGGTTTTGTTTGTTATGTTGTTTTTTTAGTTCAGCAATTAAAGAAAGCGGCAATTTATTTTGTTTATAAAGTACAGTTTTCATCCATACCCAGAAGTGCCCTTTAATTATTTTAGTATGAAAATAACTTTGTAGAGCGTAACATACTTCATATTGGCTACTTGTGCACATAGATTTTTAATGTTTCTCCAAAATTCTTCAGAGAGTTATGTTTTGCCAGCTATGCCAGTAATAATTTTTCAGCAATTAAAATCCTCATACTTCCTTATTACAACCAGCACCTCCCTCCCAACAATGAATCAGCTATAAAGGGATGTTCCACATTGAAAGCTCCACATTGGAGCCTTCACATCTCCTCAGACAAGCTGCCTAACTTGATTGCAGAATATGGGAGATAGGGGCCTACAGTGAATCAAGCAGAAAAGGCTGCAGGAAACAAATATTAATGACAGCTGCATAAGTCAGGACAATCACAAATGATCTTGGAAATAATGAAAGGAATGGCTTAAAAAGCTGACAATTAGCAGGTTACATCTTAAACCTAATCCTTTACCTCTTACCTTTGTCCTGTTGTTTTCCATCATATTTGTAGTTTAACATCCAGCATGAAAGACATAGCATTGTCTTCTAGTGAAAATATGAAGATTATTAAACTTTCAGATTTTGCTGAGAGAATCCACTCATACTGATGCTATTTTTTTTTTCTTTTATCTTTCTGCAGAAGCACTTGAAGGCCTTAGCTGACACTAAGGTCTAGTTATGCTGAGTGTGCTGTATTTTTGCCTTAATACTTTGCAGTCTAAATTTGAATGACCTAAACAAAAAAGATGTATGGCTAATCTAAATATAAGAACTGAGAGATGGTGAGATTAAGTTGCTCATTGTACTAGAAACCAGTTTGGGAGCTGGGTGAAGCGAGTGGATCCTGACTGTGGTGACCTAATTCGGAATAATATAATGAAGACTGCTGTAGGGATTTTGTCATTGGAAATCCAGCCTCTGGCCATGAGTTAAGCTGGGCCACTACTGCATATAATGGATATATATGTGCATTTGTGTATGAAGGTGAAGGGGTCTCAAAGTTGTTAAGAACTCTTTCCAGACAAAGATACATTTGAATTTCAGAAAGTCTTTGAAAATTCAACACAGGCTAATTGGGAAAGAAAACTGCTTAGATTTTTTCTTAAAAAATAAATTAGTGGAAAAGAAGAAAGGTAAAAATGAGCAGTTGAATCCCCAGTGTCTTCAGACTGCATTAGGGAGTTCTGGGAAGAGTTGTACACAAACTAATTGTTGTGCCAGCTTCATAATCCCTGGTTTACATTTTTTCTCAAAGAATTTTCACTGACTCCAAATTGGTGCAATAAGGGGGACAACTGGGACCTACATACATGACATACATGCCAGTGTTTCAGGCTTGACAAAGTCATGTATTCAGCATAATCATAGCAAGTAGCCTTATAAATCAAGGTTGAAGAAATTAATCACTTCAGATGTTGACTGCTGAGGCCATTTGCTATCATCTATCAATGATTTATGAAAACAGATCCCGAGTGACAAGATTTTACTTTAGATAACATTTGAATGTACACAAAATATGTTATATGGTTATTATTCTTTCAATTTCTTAACTATTCCTCTTATCTGGGTAATAAAAAAGTAGCCACTTGTCTATCTAAATTTATATAAGATACCACGGCAGCACAAATCCTTCACATTGCTTCCTCTTTTTTTATAATATCATTAATCTGCTAATTAAGACCAGCTGTGATGATGGCCTCCGTGTGTTCATTCCCATCAATATGAGTTACACAGAGGCCAGTAACTCATTCATCATAAGGCAAATGACTGCAGCTTTGAGCAGGCATTAGTCTATTAGGGCTAAAAGGAAAAGATGTGATATTGTATTAAAAAATTAAATTTTCCTTATTCCAGAGTGGAATAATCTGTGTAGCCATTAGTTTTAGTATCTGCATTTGGATGAGTTTGCTAATAGGAAGCAGCAAGAAAAAACAATTTTTGTTCCCAGAGCAATTTTGCTGCTTGGACAACTTTGATTCTTTACTGGATATCTCCTCTTCAATTTCAGATTATGCTTTCAATGCTGAATATGTGAAACACAGAAATGTGTTTCAAGTTTGATTTGGCTTTAGTGGTTTTAACACCAACGAGATTTAATTTTCCTATTATATAATTTATGTAGTGGTATTCCTTTATCTCCAGTTTACCAGATCTCACCCCTCTAAGTCAACTGAAAATGCCCCCCCTTCATTATTACAAAAAAAATTAAATGGGTTTTGGAGAGGATGGCTTTTGTTCTATTCTTGGAAATGTATCAAGTAGGCTTATGCTTTGAAAGTATATAAATATGTTAAATAATCTGAGTTTCAGTACTGGATATAACTTTGAGACAGCAGTGAAAACTTTTGACTCTTTTTTAACTTCTAGATCTTGTTCCTGTATTCGGAAAATGAAAATGTCATTAATTATCAAATGGACAGTTTATGGACAAGAGTATAGTGCCAAAGAATGAAGAAGTTAGAAATTGAGATCAAAATTGATTTGGTCAATACTATCAAATGTTGCGGTTTTTTTTTTTTTTGTTTGTTTTTTTTTTGTTTGTTTGTTTGGTCATCTGTCTGCTTGGACAGTTTGCTGGCAAAAGTGAGAAGCAGAAACAAGTGTCACCAATTTGTTCTTTGAAGACATTCTTCCAATGTTCTCTTCATAGCACTGCTGTTGTCTTATTTTTAAAAATCTGAAGGTGTATGGGAAACTAATCTAAGTCCTTTTCTTTTCCTCCAGTGAGATTCACCACTTGTACTAGCCAGACAGAAGGATTTGGAGGGAGTGAAGTTGGTGAGACTTTTACAAAGGGCAGAAAAGACGGCCTAAATTTATTTTCATCTACTTTTAAGATGTGACCTTCAGAAGCCTTTCTGGTAGAAATTGGTTATCTAAGATTTATTAAAATATTTCTGTAGAATACAATTTTCCACATTTTGAGTGGTCAAAATGATAAAAAGTTTTGTATGGTTCCTCGCTTAGTGATAACTTCCCACAGTGTTTTTACATCTCATTTTCCACAGAATTATTTGACTGTGATGTTGCGTAATTAATACTCTTCAAGATACTTGGAAATGAACATTTCCACAAATGCGTTCCTTAAATGTTCTGTTGCCATACGTAATTTCCTTCTGATTATCCCAAATGCTGTAAGAAAAATATTTATATTGAAAGGTACATAAAAAACTCTAAAGTGATTTATTCCTGCTTTGCTGATTGTGAAATATTCAATTCTGGGAATATAGTGCTGTTGAATGTGAAGTAGGTGTTCTACTCCAAAAATTCTAACTTCACAATAGTAGATTTTTGCATGGCTACAATTAATACTTAGAGATGACACAGAAGATGTAAATTCAAATTTTCATTATGGTTGGCAGATGGTGTCAAAAGTCACCTCTGATCCAAGTTCCACAGATAAAAGAAGGAAAACTATCACATTATCAACTTCCAGGACTGGGAAAATTTTAAGAAGCACATGAGTAAAATATAGATTCTATGTGGTGAGTGCAGGTTAGGTACCTCTCCATTTTCATTGATTAGTAAATTTGTAGTTGTAGTCACCTGCTCAGTATGAAGAAGAAATCTTTGTAATGTAACTGAACCCAGTGTTTTCTTTTACAGCCTATTGGTTCTATTGGCCCTCTCTATGAGTGTTCATAAAGCAAAACATTTTACAATATTGGATAAGTCCCAAGAAAGGCAATGTGTCATTTCTAATGAAACCTGCTAATGGTAATGTCTTTGGTGATGTGTCATTATCATTCTTTCATTGATATGAGAAAAAAGAGGTTATCACTTGACCTGGATATTTGTTGGTTTTCCATACGTAACTTAGAACTTTGTCAGTCAAAATTCTCTGGAAGAAAGTATTTATTCTGATGAACCAGGGTTTTCAGTGAGTTTTTCTTTTCCCATTTGTGTTTGCAAATAGTGGATGGATTTAGGTCTTCTCAGCACTTCATCTGCTGAAGTGATGTCTTGCTCTTGGTTATTTTTAATTCTTTCCTTTGATACAAAGGTAGTGAATACTTTCATCTCTTTGTGGGTAAGATCACACACATATTTTATGAGGATACAACAAAGCCCCAGCTATGATTAAAAAGTGTCCCATGTCTTCAAACTGTCTTGTCCCCACATGATTTCCAGGTTATTGTGAATATACAAAGCAACTTCAGCTGTATTGGTGAAGCAGGAAATATGTATCATCATTTTGATTAATCAAATTATAGCCGTAGTACACTTCAACACTCATTGACTCAAGACATGATTTAAATAATATTAAAGTTTGGAGAGTTCAGAGTACTTTTAAATTACTACAGAAGTTTCATTTGTCGACATGTTGCAATACTTCTATATTTCTTTGTGGAAAAGGGCAAATTTTGGAGCCCAGTCATAGAAAAGAGATTACTTCCTTGTATACCAATAATGTTTGAAACCATCGATGGCCTTGCAAAAGACAATACCATCTCCTAGTATAGAATCCTTTTTAATATTTATGCTTATTCTTTATAATTCTGTAGAATTTCTAATTAAAATCAAAGTCTGATTTGTCATTTTAAAAATATTAGACTTGACAGGAAGGATGCAAAGACCATATCCAGACACCACTGTGGCTGGTATTTCTAATCTAGTTGATTTTAGTCAGATCTACTGAAGTTCAGGAAAAGCATTAAAATTACAACATATTACTACTTCATCTGAAGAACTGAAAAAAGTTACCCTGAAGGGAGTATCACAAAGAAAGAAAGAAAGAAAGAAAGAAAGAAAGAAAGAAAGAAAGAAAGAAAGAAAGAAAGAAAGAAAGAAAGAAAGAGAAAGAAAGAAAGAAATAAAGAAAGAAAGAAAGAAAGAAAGAAAGAAAGAAAGAAAGAAAGAAAGAAAGAGAGAAAGAAAGAAAGAACAGTGTTTTACCTGTTTTGAGCAGTGCTTCCACAATGTCAAGGCTATCTCTCCAAACCTCTTCTTTTCCCAAAGGCTAGTAGGCTGGGGGTGGGCAAGAGATTTGGAGGACAGAGAGATAGCTGACCCAACAGAATAAAGGGATATCCAAAATCATATGACTCCACACTCATCAGCTAGAGATGGGAGAAACTAGAAGGAGGCAGGGGCATTCATACCTAAGGCATTTGTCTTCCCAAACAACCATTATGAGTGCTGAGGACCTACAGTAATTTCATGATCATAAGGCGCACCGAACTATAAGGCGCACTTCTGGGTTCGGGGGAAAATTTTAGTCAAAAGGGTGCGCCTTATAGTCGTGAAATTACTGTACTTTCCAAGAAGTGTCTGAACAGCTCCCTGCTGATTGGAAAAAGTGAAATAATTCCTCTTTGTGCTTTTCATCAACATGCAGCTTTTGCATCTTAACCTACAAGCTTTCCCATCTTATTTTATCCTCCTGTCCGGATGAGAAGGAGGAGTGAAAGACTAAGTGGGAGTCTGGCAGCCAGACAAGATCAACCCACTACAAGGGCACATATTTTATTTTCAAGTTTTTGAGTTGCTTTGTTATTTTTTTCTCAAGGATGATGAAATCAGTAAAGGAAGTTTATGGGATATGAATGTGGTTTGGATTTGTGAGTTTAAATAGACTGAACTGGATTTCAAGTTGCACCTTTTGTTCCCTGAAAATCAAAGCTATTATACCTTGCGGAGTTATCCCTAATTCTGTTTATTTAAGGACTGTCTGCTCCAGGTCACAAAAGAAATGTGATTTACAAGGTTAACTGACTAATTGGCTTGCTTCAGACAGGAATGTCAATCCTCATTTTGCTTCTAAAGACATTAGGTGATATGCTAAGGTGCTTGATTAAGATTGAGAAAATTTCTCATATATTCAGTGAAGTCTCCAAAGTGGCATATTGTCTGTCTTAATTTTTCACCCTTTGCATTTGTATTATAAAACATGGGGAGTAAACATTGACAATCTTAGTATTTTTGCAGGTGCTTCTATTCCCCTCTCCTGTGCTCAGTGTCCCACAGTTTATTTTTCCTTTCTTCCTCTTTCAGAAGAGAGTAGTCAGAAGGAATTATTTCTGAGTTTCCACATGTAATGGCATAGTTGGGTCCATCATGATCAAGATAAACAAACACGTTACATACATTCTAAGATTGTCTAAACAGCCAGTTGTGTTCAAATCGTAAACTGCATGTCTAGAACTTCGTTTTATATTATATTGGTTTTTGTGAATGTAAAAGGAATTTATCACCTGTCGATAAAAATTTAGGCTAAGTGTCAGACTCAATAATACAGACTGAAGCAATGCTGGCAGTTCCATGTATAATATTTTAATTAAGGCACAAGAGTCCTTTTCCTAGAGCTGCAAAATAAATAGCTTATTTAAGAAGCACTAACAGGAGCATATTTATGATAAATGGAGGGAAGTAAACTTTGACCTTTTTCAATCACGGAACTGTATTCTCATGCAAGAACAGAAGAAGAGACATGTTCTATTTTGGAGAAGTAAATTAAGAAAATCGAAATACTGTGAAATAAAGAAAAACATTTGGAAACACATAGCATTATATACTTACAGAATTTTTTATGCATTTTCAGTTTAATAGGAAGAGTATTATTAAAACATGTGGTTTTTCTTCTAAAATATAACATTGTGATATTACAGTTTTCATTTACTTAGTTCGGTGGTATATGACTCCACCAGCAACAAATTCATTGGCACCCCAAATATTTAGAAAAACGGTATGTTTCTGTCACATGTCATCAGGAAATAGTTTTGTTGCCTTTGAGAAAATGTTGCATGAATCACAGTCAGCCAGACGTCTAAGAGGTAATTGTGGTGTAATAAGCTTTTGTGAGAACACCAGAGGTCTTCCATCTATGTTTCACCTCACTCAGTCACATTCCAAAAAACTTTAACAAATACAGCAAGTCTTAATTTACCATAATAATAATTTGAAAAAATCCACAGACTCAACACTACTTTTGTTAAATCATTTGTGTATGATATCATGTCAACCTTTTATATTTTAATGACTGCAATCCTGAAGATCAAACACAGTTGTGTTTTCTTAGACAAGAAATATGAATATTTTGTTTTGTCCTTGGTTTTACTTCCTTGTTTTAAGCTATATTGAAATTAGTATAATCTACTTTGTATCTTAAATTTAGTTGTGGCTCTGTAGTTTCTTTAACACAGGTATATATCTACTTTCCAGGAGGTAGCCACCTAGATAAATGGAGCCAGGAGTCTTAAGGTTACTCAGCATATTTACAAAGAACATACAAAGTCCCGCTTCCCTAAATACAAGAGACTACCACAGCTGATGACATTTTTCTTACCCTCATTCCTGATGGTATTTCATATTCTGATCCAAAGGCTTTCTCCTTAACCTCTTTCCAGGCTTATGTCTCATTATTTTCCTGTTCACTGCCCTCATGTATGCATGCGACCTTTTGTGCTCCTTATCTCTGGTTCCTGACCTTTATTAGTTGCTTCACTTCAAGCCAGTTCTGAAAAGACAGACTGACCAAATCCACAGCCTTTCTAACTGCACTTGGAATTTAATTTTTGACAGTGAGTTTATGCCTGTGTTTCAAGTTTCCCCCTTTTTCTTACATTTTAGCACATACAGGAAGTTCTTGTATTACCAGTGCTTTTAATCTAGTACAGTCTGTATAGAAACTTATTATTTTGATATGTAGGTATTTACCACGGTTTTCAAACATTAGTTGGGTTCCCTTTTGTGACTTTTCTAAAAAGATAAGCTGCTGGAGAAGAAAGAGCTGTTGGAGGAATATTATCTGGAATCATATTTTTGCAGCTCAACTTATGACCCTTGCAGCTGCCAAGTACCAGCTGAGGTACAAAACATCAGGCAAGAAATGTGAGTTATACTGTGGTACACACAGGGAACAGACAGACTGGTCTCCTCATGGATCTAAATGTTAGTTGCTGAGGCTCTACTCATGCAGCATAATTTGACTCTTTCTGAGGAAAGAGTGGTTCTCATTAGTTTAACACGAGTATCTGTACAAATGGATCCCTGTACAGTGTTGAGTATCTGTACATACAGATCCCTTTACAGTCTTGAGGATCCAAGCGAAATAGGGTGAGAAATGTAAGAGGTCACATGACATATTTATATGGTCTTTTACATATGCCCCTGAAAACTGCTGGCACTTTTATTTGCTGCTGTATTACATAAACCTCACAGACCTTTTAGGAGTTTACAGGGTTGTTGTCTTAGTTATCCTTTGAATAGCACCTACCACTGCTGACCTGGAACACTTACTCTACTTGCTCATGGGAAAACAGAAAATGGAAAACTAGCAATGAACAATTGGCATCATCCCTTGAGTTATAAAAAAATTTTACTCAGTCCAAATCAAACTCACTATTACTTCCAACATTTTAGGAGCACACACACATGCACACAAACATATAGACATGCTCACAAAACATATACACATTTATTCTGCCTGTGACTAGTTTCACTCTTGATGCTCATAAATTTTTCAGCTGTCTTTTTATATTTGGTGCTTAATAGCTGGAAACAGATAAAAGATTAGTCCATAAGGAGAAAAAACAAACTATTTTCAAGGTACATATGAAATTCATTGGAATGAAGGAAGACAATGTTCCCACGCTTGGAGTTCAGCCCTGCAAAAGCTGCAAATGTTGAGATAACAGCTAGAAAATGAGGAACATATGGTTCTTTTTGTGACTTTGTTTATGTTTTCAGCATAGATATCTGATAGCTGGTATCATGTTTAGCATTGGTAAATGGAACAAAGTCAAGTTAAGAAATTACAGACTACCTTTCAGAAGATTAGTTTTGATGATGAAAACATGCAAATGTGTTTAGAAGCAAGATGGTGACTTTGTAGTTCAATGACCTCTGTCTCATCTCTACACACAATTTCTAATAAATTGTTCTGAATTGTTCTTCTGACCACTTGCCAAGAAAATAATACTGTTATTGCCAGGTCCCAAATAGCTCTGCAGTAACAATGTCAGAGTGAAAGTATTAGTAGAATTACTATGCCAGAAAGGCATCTCACAAGGTAAGGACAATCTGTGGCACAAGACCTCAAACTTCCCTGTGATCTGTCTTGGCAATTCTGTCTTATTTTCAAATTAGTAGTGTGAACTACAGCTTTGGAGAGATTGCAACATTGCAGGCAAATAGTGACATCAGTGTGCATAGCCTGACAGAACTGGAAAAACAGAAGGGGATTGAGAAGCCCTTTTGTTTTAGCTCAGCTGCCATAGTGCCCGATGAATTCCAGACCCAGCAACCATAGTTTCCAGTATACCTGTATCTACTTGTCTCCACTTCTAGTTTGCACTCTTTACAATGCATTTTAATGTTTTCTTATAACACTGGAAGACAAGATGTGATACAGAGCCATGAAATGAGATGAAATGAGACTGTTGTGGGGAGAGTACTCCATGGACTGGTAGATGCTGAGGACTACTAGCTGACAAGCAGCTTTGCCGAAAAAGACCTGAGAGTCGTGGTGGTCAAGTTGAACTTGAGCCAGCAATGTGTGCTTGCAGTGATTTTGTGCTGCTTGCCACCAGCATCGCGTGCTGTAGTAGGAAGACCACTGTCAGCAGGTTGAGGGAGATGACCTTACAGTCTGCTCAGTTCTGCTCATGTCTGGAATGCCAGGTCCAGTTCTGGGCTCCCCAGTACGGAGGGCAGCCTGCTTAGCAGATCCCTGTTGAGCAATGGTAAAGGTAAAGGGGCAAAATAGGTGGTCTTAAAAGGAGCCTTCAAACCACAATCATCTTGATTCTATGATGCTGTGTTGGGAGCAGAATAAAAGGAAGTGGAAAATCTAGGGAGTCCTGCTGTAAGTGAAACAAGAAAAAGGAGAGAGTGTAATGTGTAGAAAATATATGGGCATATTAGGGAGCTATGGTTCCCTAATAGGGTTGAATAGGTACAACAGGGTAGGGAGTGGAAATTTATTGGAGGAATGAATAAAGATGGGTGAAAGGGATTATAGCGGTCTAGGACCAGAGCAAGGGTATAGAGTTTACAGAGAATCTAGCACGAAGAGACTGACAGAGAACATGCAGTTTCAGGCAGGAGAAATGAGGTCTGCAAAGTGTTTTTCTGTTCTTAAAAGGAAAGAGGTAGTAAAGGAGCATATAGGTGTCTCATAGGGTCCATCAGAAGAACGCAGAAAATCTTTACTGTGTTTTTGGTTTCAGCCTCACAAAGGGAATGATGTAGGTGAGCCATTTGAATATCAGAATATTAGCTAACTCAGTCTTACTGACCCATCTTAAATAGAGAACTATGATGAGAAGAAGAGCAAGTTAGGAGTTTGCACGTTTGGCAGGTTGAAGGCAGCAGTCTCAGATAAAGAGTTTTTGAATGCTAGGCAAGTAAAGCTTTGGATATAGGCAACAGACACAGGAACAGACCAGATGGATTAGCAGGTGGTGTGGGCACAGCACAAGGAAAAGATGGGTAGAATACTGATGGAAGAAAGCAATGTGACCAGATTCAGTAAAAGTCATCTGATTTCCAGTTCAAGCTGCTAAATTTCAGAAAGCAGAATCAGAAATCCATCTGGGAATTTGTTGTTGATCCAGGACACTTGCCAAGACCTGATCTAATACAGAGCAAGGAGCAGATGAGACAAGATTCAATGGTTTGGCTTATCAAAACTCTTGATGACTGCTTAGGTTTAGTCTAGACTTAGAAAGCCCTTCAATCTGTTCTGTGTGAATTTAGGACAGTCGCTTCCCAGAATTGCCATGTAATGAAGGACATATGATTTTAGGATAGGCACAGGCCAAGAAGCTCCTATACTACCGCCTATACAGAGTTAGTAAGTAGTAATGCACAATATGCTTTTAATCTAAACACTGGTCTAACACCTTTAGCAAATGAAATATAGATTAAATGAAATTTAGATTATAAGCCTGTTAATGCTGCACAGTCAAGGAATGCTGAGTGTTTTAGATAGCCAACTCCCACCTCCTCCAAATTAGAAGTCACTTGTTCCTGCAGGCCAGACAAGAAGGTAAAAGAAAGACAGAAGAGAGAACTTTCCAGATAGAAGCTGAAGTTGTCAGGACTTGTTTCCTGAGGGATGAGTTATCTTCCAGCTGTGCTGCGGACCAATCACACTCTGCTGATTCATGTGAGTAACCCCTTTTAAGTTAACGCTTGTGTAATTCCATATAAGAAAAATTTTCATCTGAGTCAGGACATAACTCCACAAACAGTATAATTTTTGGCACTTCGGCTGCCTTAAAGGAGATGTATAAAGGAATGTATTGTTTTCTTGCTGGTGGCAATTTTGAGTTTTATTGCATCTGTTATTTATATCTTGTATTTTCCTCCATTTCCATTATAACTCAGATTATTCTGTGCTATATAAAGGCAAGAACTTCCATTCAGCAAGAACAACAATAGTGTAGCTATCAACAGTGTATTTTGGTATTTAATTGTATGAGGAATATCTCATATTTTTGTCTTATATTTATGGAATTTGAAATACACTTTTTTTGCTTTTTATTTTGGTTTTCCATTTTCTTTTATATTGATCACAGTGTTTAAGTACATGGAACTAATTTGCTAAATTTACTAATATATAGACGACCATGATTGTGAGACTCTTTTACCACAGTGTATGAAACCACTAAAGGAAAACACTCCCCACTGGGACATTGTCATGTATAATGTGGTCTGTGTATGTGCTACTGTCCCATGCTTCTCAATGAAAGACATCTCCATGCCTGTCTGTGACATAACACAGATATTGGGTTTCAGCTGCTTTAAGTTTATGAATTCCTAAAATATATTTTAGGCTGGTGAGTTTCTTATAAAATAAATGTAAGTCTATTAACTACAGATATATTCTTCTTAGTTATTTGATGAAGAAACTTCAAATTATGTTCAGCATCCACTGAGAATTCAGAGATCTTGGGTTGAAGACCATGAATGTAACATGACCCTTAAACTAACATGTAATATCAATTTATATAATTTTTTGCACCCATATCTAAGGTGAATATCAAGGATAGCCCTATGGCTGTCTATGTGGACAATAACAATTTTACACTTTGAATGCAAGAAATGAAAGCAAGAATGGGTCTACTCCTCATCTCTCATGCAGCATGCCCTCTGCTCAGATATGTTTCTACAAAACATCTTTTCCATTAGAAAACACTGATTGAGGAAAATAAAATATTTTATGAGCAGAAATAGGCTTATTTCATCTTTCAAAAAGAAAATGGATAAGTATTTTGGTTTGATTTAGTGGTAGAAGCTAAAACAAAAAAGTCAAAACCAGTGTTTTTTAAACCTTACTGAAATATAACTGTTTCATAATTTGCCATCTAAATTTTGGATTATATTTTATTTTTTAACTGGAAATATTAATAGATAATAATCCAAATTCTTGTTCCAAGTAAGTCCCTGAAGAAAATTTTCATCCCTGATAGCTGAGTTTCAAAGCTCAAAACTAAATTTTTTCGGGAAGAAAATCCAAACTGGTTGTAGGCAGTTTAGAGATAGTATGTGGGAAGGAGAGATAGAGAACATGCAAATATCCAATATATTTTATTTTCTCATGACCTTTTTCTTTTTGCCTTTCTGCTGTTAAACGGTGCTTGCATTTCATCAGATGCTTTGTAGCAGTTCCTTTTTATATCATCAGATTTTTTGTCCTTTCTTTCTTTTATAAAAATAATTATTTTACACTTATCAGGACTTCGTTTTTTCCTATTGCACCAGTTTTTGGTGTCTGAAACATCTCTTTCATCCCAGTGATTGGCTCCTTTGGGATGGATGGTCACCCCATAAGTTTTTTAGAAATGTGGTTGAAGCTCTAATCATCACCCTTTTAAAACAACAGGAATCCATCTAAAAGTGATATTACGACTAAACTACATTAAGAATTCACAGTTTTACATCTTCTCTATGATTTTATAATCATCAATTTAATTATCTCCCAAAACTAACTCTCAAATTACCATTTTTAGTTTGGATTTATTTTTTCTTTCAAGTTGCTTGTACTACATTAGAAGGTGTTTGGCCTATCAATAAACATTATGTCTCAACTTAGCAATGCATGGATAGAATTTTTTTTTCCCACAGGATGATTAGCAGGTTTTTGGATAGCAGTTAGTGCTGCTATCTGTAACATGCTGATGAGTGTAATTCACAAAAACTAATCCATAACCAATAATGGATAATACCTTTAGTGCCAGGAAATTATTTTCTTCCTGAGAGCTGTTTGGAGTTTGGTCTCCCTCCTTTCTGCTCTGACAGCAAAGGGTGCACAAGCAGATTATGTAGGAAGCCCTCACTGTCCATGTCTGAATCTGCTGGAAAACAGTGACATTTGCTGAAGCACCTTTACTATTTTCTTAGGCTCAGCTATGGTTTTGTAGACCTATACAACTGTCTGGTGAAAAAAATTATGTCAGTGGTAAGAGGGTTAACATCTACTGTTTACCACTAACATGAAAGTAGGAAAAAATAAAACTGATGAATAAAACATTAAACCAACTTTCATCAACAGTTCCCCAACTGTCACTGTAGTGATAAATTCTTTAAACTCCTTACCGCCATGGCACTGAGGCCCTGCCTGCCCTGCATGTCCCTGCCCATTCCTGTGGTTCTCCACACCCTTTCCATGTCCTAGGGCCCGGTGTCAGCCCCCAGAACCTTCCAAGGGAGGTGCCCAGTGCCTGGGGCTGGGGCTGCCCTGGTGCCCCCATTGCCCAGTTCCTGGCTGGGGTGGTGGGATGGGCTCTGGCTGCCAGGCTCTGTCCTGACAGAGCCATGGTGATCCCTGATAGTCCTTTTCTTATGTCCAGAGTCCTGAGGTGATCAGTGTTGTCAAAACTATCTGCATGGAGCAATTGTTGTGGGCCTGACAGCCAACAAAACATTTGAGGCATCTTCTCATACTCCTTAGTTCTCCAGTGCTCTGGATGGGAAAGGTTTTCCACAATAAGCCTCCCAACCCTTGCCTCTAAGCTATGTTTCAAATAGCTGCAGGAACTGGACTGCATTTGCAGGGAAAATACATGTGAAATTTTACCTTTCTGTAACTTAGCCTATTCCTATCCTATGGTGGATTACACTTTAAATATCCTCAGATGTTCTCTAAAAATAACTCCTGAAAACTCAAAAGAAATATACCAAATATATCACATTTTTCTGTCTCAGTCTCTTTTCCAAACATTTTCTCTAGTAGTGCTGTTTGGTTTAACCTATGAATCCCTTAACGTAAACTCTGCCAGTGTAGCTTGACAAAAAGATCTTGTGTAATTTTTAACATATACAATAATCCTCTTGTGGCATATTTTCTCCCTCCCTCCCTCTGCCTCCCCCACTAGATATATAGCCTCCCTTTACACGTATGTTTGTATGAATATATTCATCAGGTATATATATATGTGCTTTCTTAAAAAAAAAACCCAAACAGTTGATAGTTCTAAGCCTCGTAGGAATAATAGCTCTTTCTTTGTAGAAGGGATGTCATTTTACTGATAATGTAGGAGTGTAGCAGCCGCTATAGAACACCTCTTCCCTACTGTTTTTACACAGACAAATATGTTTCCATCTAACAATGAGGATTTATGATCACTGAGTCAAAGGCATGGCTGAAATACACCACTGAGTAGCACAGCTAAATAGAATACATTAAGACTGAGATTCAAGGTACAAATAGCGTATTTTTCAGAAGCAAAGCATATTCACAAGGTCCTTGTAGATACTCAGTGACACTATCAGGGACAATAGCTGCAAAACATCACTAGGAAGGTGACTGGAATGTACAAAGCACTCAAGTTTTCTACAAGACAGTCATCTAAAAGTCAAGATCTTCGGGAACTCATCCCAAGCCCTCAGCTTCCTGTAGGGATTCAGGCTCTGGAGGTGACAACTAAATTTTGTATGGGTTAGTACGAGGATTCCTGAAATCTTTGAAGTCTGGATTGAACCTAGGAAAGGCATGGTGGCTGCTTGCCCTGGAGAAACATGATGAGGGAGCATAGCCTGTCTGGCACAATTTTCCCAAGCCAGTGGACTCCAGAAATCTGTCAGAAATCCAGGCAGGATTTGCTGTCCTCCATCTGCCTGGTTCAAAGTCTAACCATCTGGGCAAATAGACCTTTAGTCCCTTCATTTAAACTTTTTTTAAATAGAAAACTAAAGAGCAGAGTTAAACACCATTAAAAGAAGTTTAAAATGAATGCATCCATGTGGCCATCAAATATGCATTTAGCTCAAATTGTGGCATTTTTTCTTACTTGTATTGCCCATTCATTCTGACTATCACCACTGGGACTAGTAAAGCACTTGGCATTCACTGTTTCTATTGTGCACATGAAACATGAGGTCTCTAGAAGTAGGGGAAGAATTTGTCTGTTGCAGACATTCTGATTTACTCGCAGGCTCTGTGTCTGACTGTCTTTGTGAGGATCTGTCACTGGAGAAATCTGCCAACTTGCTGCCCTTTTTTACAGGTCTCCCAGGTCTTTCTGAGGTCTGAATTTTCTTACAAAATGGATACATCTCTGTTTTGACACTCTATACATCAGAATGGAGGCAAGGTTGTGACACGAAGAGGACTGATGCTCTGCTAGGTTTTGTGTCTAAGTGTTGGGGAGTCCAGGATGCCCACGTCCGCAGTTTTAGGACAGTCCAGACTGAAAGCGATTATGGTTATCCCTATGGCACTGAGAAATTGGATCTTCTACATGGAACTGGGAAATTGGCCCAGTTTGGAGTTTCCGATTCTTCAGGCTGGACCCAGAAAATGTTAGGATGCCAACTGGAGCAAACTGGATATGCAATTTTGTAAGGATGAATACTCTCAATTCACAAACAAATGAATTACAAAGAGGATAGTTAGCTTGAACATGCAAATGAGATTTTTTTTTAAAGTAAGAAAAAAGATGTATCTACTAAAGCTTTAGAGGCAATTACAAGAGGCAGAGTAACTTATTAATTAAAGCAGTACCTGTTAATAAATTCAAATTTATGCAGTAATCCCACTAAGAAGATATAGATACACTTGGCATCAGATCTGCCTGTCTTGAAGGGAAAAAGAGATGTATCAAAGTTAGCTGCTTCCATCATAAAATTCAAGGCAATGAAAATACCTCAGATTGCTGAAATAAATTTACCTAAATGCTTAAAAGTTATGCTTAGTTTTTGCCTTTGAGGTATAGCATTTCTGAGTAGGCATAGAGGGTGGAGATGGAAATTTAGCAACTTGATTGAAGCTTTTATTATAGAAATTTCATGACCATAAATAATCTTTCAAACAACACAGTTTTGAAAGGGCAAGACCTAAAATTTTCCATTCTTATAAGATTCCTTTGAATCACCAATACACATCAAGAAGTATGACAGAATGATCAAAGTTGAGGTATTAGTAGTAAAGAAGCTTTCTCTAAAGAAAAGGAAATAGCACCTGTATGTCCATGGTGCATAGATGCACATGGAAATAAACTCTTATTATGAACTATGTTTATTGCACGAATAGCAAGACATCTGGGAGGATGATGAAGATTTGTGTAAGGGGCCTTAAAATATAGTCTGAATAACCTCATTGCCTTTACACCCCCATGAAAGCAAAGTGTAAATTTGGTTTTAAGGACAGCTAACACTTTTCATTCAGTTTTAAAGATCTGTTTTAAAACAATTTCTTACTTAGCAGATGGGTAATTTTGTCTTCACTTACATCTGTTGAGGTGCAAATTAATTTTCACTGCCAGTGATTCCATTTTTGCAACTGAAATTGTATCAATAAGATATAAATTCACTTCTATGCTAGCACAAATCTTTTACTAACTGTAGAAATATGTTGGACTCTGAAAATACAGAATTGTTTTGAATCTGTGTTATTCCAATGCAAAATATACCCAGAAGGATAAAAATATTATATTTGTATGAGTGGTTGGACATCTAATATTTCTTACTTCTCCTTGGGAAGAAATTATTCTTTGTTATTATATTAATGGGACTTAACATAGTTACTTTTAGATAGAAGTTAGTTGCTTGAAGAAATCGTGCAGTTGATAATATGTAGAAAGGCAAATTTCTCTCTGAGATCATGAATTGTATTTTTTTATATGCACTGTGTCATAAGACATTATTGTTAAAATGTCAGGTGAGTTTTAAACGTCAGTAATATCTTCTGTTCTGCAGACATTCCAAATTATGGTTTTCTACTTCAATATATGCTGTCTCTGCTCACTTAAGCATTTTAGCACTAAAAAAATAAACTTGCACTAGAAAGACTGAAAGGTTTTTTCACAGCGATAGTAACCATATTTTACCTAAATTCACAAGTAATTCATTTTTATTCAAAGGATATCCTAAGAACATTTTTTTTTAATATAGCTATTATTTACTTTCATGTTTTCCATTGTGGTATAATGCTGAAGACACTACAAAAATAAAAAAGACCCAAATCAAATAATGCAAGAATAGAAGAAGTAAGCATGTACATGTTTTCTGTCTCTAAACAAGTTTAAATTTGGCCTTATAATAAACCAAAATTAAAAGCATATGAGTTGTTTTCTTAATTAACATTAATTAGAAGAATAAAATTTGATAGATTAAAAAAATATTCTTTTTCCCAGAAGCTAGCATCCATTTGTAACTCCATGCCCAGTAAAAAAAACTAAAACATACATTAAATTAAACTTATTTTAATTAATTACATCAATGTGCCAGTAAGTGCAAGTTTTCTCAGAAGAAAAATACACTTTGTAGCCTTGACAGCATTGCTGGCACAGACAAATAATACATTTTTATAAATAGAAACAGATTTTAGTAAAACAGATGTCAATGAACATTATTTGAAATTTTACCTAAGTCAGTGAGCATAGACTCTTTGTGTCAGAATAAGTGGTAGGGGTGCTGGGCCTTGCATCCTTTAACATTTTCTGCAGGCAGATGTACCAAATCTTATTAGTTATTTTAGTACAATCTGTAGAAATGCCTTAAAATTATAAAATGTGCAAAGAAAAAGTTTATGAGGAGTCTGAAAGACACAAGTAAATGTTTCAGATCTAGTCAATGTTGTATGTGTACAGTTATTAGATATATATTTTAAATATGCACAAATCCACAAGTCATGTTGCAAATGTATGAGATTTTTGAGTAAAATGGTGTCAGATGTAAAGAACTATGGAAATGTTATGTCCATCTTTGATTTACTGCATTTTGGTGTTGAAATTTGTTTTGAACTGGATCAATCCTGTCAACTGTTGTCCTATTCTTTATAGACTCCATAAATAATCAAATCTAAATACATTTGTAGTTACCCACCTTGTCATATATAGCTGGTAGAGCAATCAATTTCTGAAGAGCAATAAAGAAAAAGGACATGTTTTCAAGGACTTCTATTTGATTTGTATTTGTTGCTGCCTTTGGTTTTAGCACAGTAGAGGAACATACAAACATGCTTCATTGCTTTCCTTAGAAAATAATTTTCCACTTTGGAAGAAAGCTGAAAGAGAAGCTTAGGAAACTTCCTTTTTTTTTTCCCTTTTTTTTTTTTTTAATTCCTATACCAAGTGCAAATATTGTCTATTCATTTTAAAAAACTCACTCAATAAAAATACATGAAACATATTTAAATTTCTTAAATTTGGCCAAGTACAAAATGAATATCCACAGTGAAATTTACTACTTAAAAATTCCCTTGAAATTTCAGTCATGCTCATTTTTGTGCTGAGGATTTTAAAAATGGGGCATAATAATTTTTCTAAGAGAAAAGTGAACTCTACTAATCCCTTTGAGAACAATTTTCTTGAGGACACTTTCACAGTAGTAGATTTTGGCTTTGTTCTGCTGGAAAAAGAGAATAGACTGATGAATGAATGCTTCAAAAAACACTGAGTAAGTGAAAACATTTAATTTGCAATACAATTCTGAATGCAGCCCTAATAACAGCTGTTGGCAGTGCTGTGTCTATAATATGTGGTATTTACACTCATTTCTGCTGCTGTGTTGGAACAGTAATAACTACAATAACTATTTGCACTGGGGAGGCTGCACCTCAAGTACTGTCTCTAGTCCTGGGAGCTACAAAAAAAGGCATTGAGGCGCTGGAGCAGGTCCAGACAAGGACAACAAAGCTTGTGAAGGGTCTGGAAGGTGAGTCATATGAGGAGAAACTGAGGGAGCTGGGGATGTTTGACCTGGAGGATGCTCTGGGGTGAAGTTTTCACTGCCTACATCTCCCTGAAAGGCAGGTTTCTTCTCCCTGGCAACAGGACAAGAGGACAGCCTCAAGCTGCACAAGGGGATATTCAGGCTGCACATCAGAAAGAGTTTCTACATGCAAATGGTTTCTAAATATTGGAATGGGCTGCCCAGGGAGGTAGTGGAGTCACCTTCCCTGGAGGTGTTTAAGAAATGACTGGATGTGGCACTGAGTGACATGGTCTACTGACAAAGTGGTGGTTGGTCAAGGAGGGGGGACTTGATGGTCTCAGAGGTCTTTTCCAGCCTAAGTGATTCTGTGATTGTTTCTTTCAGAAATAGTCTTCTTCAATGTGGTTTTGCTTCACAGTGAGCAACTTTCAACACTTTTTTTCTTTTTTGTCCCACATGATGACCTGAAACAGTTAATTTAGCTGAAGAACATGCACGTACTTTGGTTATTAAGAATATGTCATGAACACGAATGCATACTATTGGACATGTATGCTACTACAAAGCTCATATTTTTAAGGCATACTGTCAGGCTAAAATTCTTGAGTTTGATTTGCTTTATGCTTGGTTTAAAGAATCAAGTTTGTTCATGCAAGACTTGTAACCAGCATTTCAGCATTTTGTGCTGAAATACCCATATTTTTAGTACTGTATAACTGGTGCCACCGTATCATTCCTTCACAGAATTTCTCATATACTGCTAACGTACTAAGCAAACCTTCAGACTTGCATCACCCCTGTACACGTGGAGAGAGGAAAATGAAAATGAAAAAATAAGTACAATTAGTGAAGCACATTTGGAAACATCTGCTCTAGACATGTCAGCTGAACTCAAAATTAATTATAATGTCAATAATCAAGAACTATAGTACATGGTTTTCAATATGACTGTTATGTTAACCTGGATTGCTTATCATGTCATTTCAGTAAAGGAAGAAATGGAAAAATTAATTTTTATATATTAAATTGTTTCATTATTTAGTTTGGATTCTTGATTTTTAATTAATGGGCAATCTGGCTCTTCCCAGAATAAATATAAGTTCTCAGTTCAATAACATTGTAAGTAACTTATCCAAATTGATAAAAGAAGGGGAAAGGAACCCAAAAAAATCTGTTCCTTTTCTGCAACATTCTAAACATTTTTTTTTAAATGATGCCATTTTAAACTAAGTCTGGAATGCAGTTTCATTATGTACATGTGCATGTACTTTTTGAAAAGAATAATTTACAAAACTTTTAGTCTATTAAAAGTTGTCACAGAAAAAAAAAAGCTGCAAAATAAAGGCAAAAAAATGTGTTTTTAAATATCTCTTAAATGTATTCTATGCAACTACTATAATTTTATTCAAGTTTTAGCTGAAGACACTTCAAATCAGATTTTTTAAGAATTCCTCTTGCCATTATTTGTATCAAGCTGTGCATTTAAAATTAAACAAAGTAGTGTGAAGAGACAAAAGAGCCCCATTTGATTTATATGCATTGCAGACAGAGAATAAGTGAAACCATAGACAGACAAAGGACTTGGTACTGGAATATGCAGAATATTTTATTATCTAAAGAGGAACTTCAGTATAACTTGAAAGCACACCTATGGCTGCTAAGGCAACAGGATTAGGACGAGAGGGACAGGATAGTTAAATCATTACCATTAGACAGTGTTTTCTCTCCCTGAAGATGGGCTTAATGCTGTTTCGTTGTAGGGCTTTCCAGCATGAGCATAAAGTAAAAGGTTATTTTTTGTTACCTTATGAAAATATTTTGCATAATTGTGAAATCTTCTTTCCCTCTTCAGAAGTGTATATTATGTCAAAATTATTAGCTTCTGTTCCTCTTAGGATTGCAACGCAGAAATCCCAAAAACCTTAATGGTCTGCTGAATTTTACAAATGGACACTTCTCATATAATTTTTTTGGTGATGAAGGAAGTTAGTTAATCTGTGATTTTTTTCATATTAATTGGACATTTAAATTAATAAATTCAAATAAACTGCAACTAACCTCTTTCTGAGATGGTTTCCCTTCCGTGAGCTGCTCCCTGCTCTGTTACGAAGAATTGGAGTAGTTGCCACAGTTTTGCCAAGGTGTGAGTATTCCAGCAGAGATTAAGTCAAGCTTTGTTTTGGAACTCAAGGGCAAAGGAGAACATTGCAAGCCTTATACCATCATCAGATATTTTTTTTAATGATGATCAACAAATTAAAAAAAATAATTAATATTAAAAACTAAAAAACCTCAATCATCATCACCACCATCATCATTTTTTTTTTTGAAATATGGTCATTTAGGGAGCACTTGCAAGTTTTGCAGTATAGAACTTACCAATTTTAATGTTAAGAACCCAGGACTGAGTTCAAGTTGCTTCTAAGTGGGATTTCAAAAACAAAATAAAGATTTCACAGCCTTGAAAAATAACCCTACAGAGGAAACTTAGGGCTTTTTATATGTGCACATCACGTCTCTCTTTGAGCACCATACTCGTCATGTCAAAATGTTTTTACTTTTCCTTGTTTCTTATACAACCTCCTGAAACAAGACTAAGAGGAATGGGTATTTTAATTGCAACTTAGTCCTTGTTTTGTGGGGAGCAAAGCAAGCCAAACAGCATTCCCAGAAGCCTTTTGATATGTACAGTCTGGTTTGTGATTTAAGCAGCATTGAAATGTATGCCTCTTTCTGTTAAATCAGAAATCTAAATGCACAGTCTTAGACCATAGGGACAACAAATATGTTTCTGGCATACTACAGGGAGCTCTGTCTGCCAATCAACCATATTGATTATTTATATGTCAGACATTTCTTTAGTCCTATAAACCATAAAAAGAAAAATCAACAGTGTCTATTAGATTTTTTTTCTGCTGCTACACCTTTAAGGTTTAGATTTATTTCTTTGTATTCACATAAATTAATCAGAAACAGAAGTTTTTGATATAAGAGTTGAGAAATTCTTTTGAGTGACTAGATGCATGTACACTAAGCAAATTTATTGCTGAGCTATTATGATATGAATTTATAACAGTAAAATTTCTTCATCAGAGTCAATTTTGTGTTAGCTGTTGTCTCAGTTAGACATGCCTAATTATTTTTTCAATAAGAATATTTTTGTGTTGTTTTCATTCCAAATATCCCAATATAATTAATTTCTTTCATACTCTACTTCAGTAAATTCTCAGCCTTTTATTTAAAGTCTTCTTCCTGAACACAAATTATTCTGTAGTGAAGAAGTTTGTAGGTTATATCAAAATTAATTTAAGTCTGTTCAAAAAAAATCCATGTTTATCTCTAAATAAAGAATTTAACTATAGGTAAGGACTACAATGGTGTTTAAGCTGGAAATTGCTTGGTTTGCATTTTGCTTAGAGGCTTGTTATCTTTGCCTTAATCACTGCTAAATCCTCCTAAGATTCAGAGCTTTGCAGGCAAACTCAGATGTAAAAGGAGGAAAATATTTAGACACCTACAAATCCTTAGAGAGGATATAAGCCACCTAACCTTGCTGGGGATTTGCCTGCCAGCATTTGCCTCTCTGCTTACCTCTTTGGCACTGCTGCTGAAACTAGTGGTCCTGATACCCCTGCAGCAGCTGCAGCAGCAACTTTTGTCCTTGCTTGTTCCCTTCTGTGACACTTTCTTGCTACTCTTAGGAAAACTTTTTAAAAGAAAGCAAATAGGAAAGGCAATCTTCCTCTTTTCAAAGTCAGTTCTTAGGGAAATGTCTATTGATGCAGTCCACTCTCATTACTTTTGCTGGACATTTCTGCTCAACTTCAAGAGGATGACTTACAGTTTTATGTGAAGTCCCAGCCTCACTTGCAAGTGGACTTGGGTGCAATCCTGGTTGTACAGTTTGATCTCTCTGCATTCAAATCTAAGACAAGTATTTCATCTTCAAAGTGTATATATAATGGAAAAATCTGACAGACAGGATGTTGGTAAAAGGGAAGTCAGTGGAATACTAGGAATCAAAGCCAGCCTGAGCTCAGTGGGGATTTATGTCTGCTGGCTCTTGATGATACTTCACATAGTTTCTCAATGGTAATGGCATCTGCTGGGTCAAGAAAGACATCCTCTCATTAAAATGTATATACATGGGTAGCCAACGCATGAGATGGCAGAAAAAAGAGAGAGCACCGTGTATTGCTTGGGAATCTAGAAATACTCCCAAAGAACCCACACCTGGATAACAAAGAAAAAAACCCCAAACAACTGGCAGCAAAAACCGTCACAAAACTACTGATAAAAGAAAAACAAGAAAAGGGGTCTCTGGTAGACCTATACTTAGGTCTCTGGTAAATTAGAATGTAATTTTTTTGATTTTCAGCTTGTTTGAATTTAATAGAATTACCTTATCAGTCTATTAATTTAGCACAAAGGAATCTGGAGATATCTTAATTAACAACTAGTTGAGTGTGCACTTGAAGATAGCTTCGTTTTTGCAATGAAGACCATTTGTGTGGGAAAGGATGAAATATAAATACTGTCAAGAAATGCTTTTTCTAGAGTGCCATTATAAGACAGGAATATCTGATACTTTTGTTTAGACAGCATATGAGCAGTGTAAGATGCCCAATTCCTTGTCTATCAGTGAATAGGTGAGCCTTTCCTACTTAAATATCTTTTTTTCTCTGAAAGCAAGACAAATCTCAAAACCCCCTATACTTTGATTGTAGGCCACAGCCTCAGTACAAGTTTGTTGACCGGATTAGGAGAATCATGTTATATTTCAGTGCATTCTGAATGCTACTACAAAGATAATTTTCTAACTTGTCTTTGCATGCTTTTACTTTCTTTGAAAGCAAATCTAATGTAATAATCTCTACTGTAAAGATTCCTTATATTGGTTTCCATAACAGAAAAAAAAAAAAAAATCTGCAAAATTCCATCTCTGATGGACTTAGAGTAAGAGTTTTTGGTTTTTATTTGGTCATTACTTACCCTGTGTCCTGATTTCAGCCAAGGACAGCATTAATTTCTTTCAGTAACCATGAGAGGTAGAGCCAGGACTGGTGTGGGTGTGGCCAAGACCTGAATGGTGCTCCACCTAATTGCACGTCATTTCAAGGGAGAGGGGTAAGGGATTTTCTTTCTCTGTCATCTGAGAAGAAAGAGCATGAAGGCTGTGTCTTCCCTAGCATGAGTCTCTACATGCTTGGACATATGTCAATAACTTTGAGTTACTTATGGCAGTCAAAGGGGTTTCAGATAAATGCATAAGTAATCAGCTCTAATATAAACAGCAAATGTATGTAAAACATTGAATAGGCATACATGTATTGAGATGGAAATAAATCTTGCATGATGCAGTTCAAGCATGAGAAAACAAAGATTACAGAAAATAGAGCTCAATTATCTGGAGAAAAAGAAGATTTGTGTAGTTCAAACCTTTGATTGTAAGTCAATTAGAACTTCTCAGTAGCAATTAATTTTGTCTTTCACAGTACCTAGAAGACTTGTAGTAAAAAGAAGAGGTTTTAAATAAAGGAAAGAAGCAAGAAGAAGAACAGGGGGGATGGAATTAAAAGAATGGGTCAAGGTGAGCTTCTTCATAGACTAAGAATTTTAAAGAAATTATGCCAGGACATCAGAGCAAAAGAACAGCTACAAAAATGAATAACATGCTTCTAAGATTGATAAGATCACTGTATAGGAAAGCTGTTCTAAGATGCTTTTGAAATTATTACCAAGCAGCGGTAGAAAAACAAAAGACATTCCAGTGGAATTTGGTCAAACCACCCCCTCTTTTTCCCCTCTGTTTTTATTGCCTAGGTGATATTACTTTTGCAATAAAACTTCAGTGGGAAAGAGGAGAAAAGTCTTTAACAGACTGAACAGATATGACTGGTGCAAAAAATGATGCCTGCTGCTAACATGGGAGAAATATACAATTCTGTCTTGGGCAATTTGGGATATTGGAAAGTCATACTAAGAGGAACTATGCAGTGAACAAAGGCTTGACTATCTCTGTTATACTTTTAAGAGCTTCTATTAAATTACCTTAAACATAAACTGTAAGCAAAGAGCCTGTATTGTAGGAAAAAAACCAAACCCACTACTATAGTACTAAAGAGAACCAGACCTGAAAGAAGACATCATTTTTCCTGCGTCACAGAAGTCACCCCTTTTATATATCAGAGAATAAATGCAGTCTGATGCAGAATACCACTAGTAGAATTTACCTCTCCAGCAGATAATCAGCATTTGCTTGCCTTGTCTTGAGGATCCTCTCTTCCCTCCTCCTCCGTGTACAATGCTTTGCTGTTTCAACTACAAATGGGTGCCTCTTGTCCAAATGGTAAATACATTCTTATTGCAAGAAATGCCTTCTCAGTTTCTTTCTGGATGTTATGTTTTTATCTATTGTTGTTCAGTATCTAAGCCATAAATAACAGTCTTTCTTATCACCATTAGGACGCATGAGGCAGAATTATTCTCATACAATGTGGTTCAGTAGAAAACTGGTTTAAGTAGCATCCAGTATATATTGCATTGACTGAAGACTTCAGGGGATCCATCCTGACTAAGTAGCTTCTCAAAAATAAAAAAAATTATGAATTTCTTGCCCTTTGGAGAAGAAAAAAATGGATAACAATAATAACAAAACATCTGGGTAAATATATAATTTCTACTCTCCACCAGTTTGGCCTGAATTATTCTGGAAAGAAAAGAAGTGGAAGTACTTCAGGATTCACCAGAGAGGGTTTTTTATTCATGAAAGTTATTATGTAAATTTCTGGCTTAAAGAAAGAGCTCTAATAAATACTAAAGTTGTCGAAAAATGGAAACTCAACAGGGATTACATTCACATGCTGTACTTCTTGATCCCTAGTACTTTCCTTTGGGGAACAAATAATTGGATGATTAAGTGTGATCTTAAGTAATGACCTTCTGAATAACTCCCAAAAACATGCACCTGGGAGATTTAAGCGGTATACTAAATAACTGTAAGAGCAAGCTGAAAGTGGTAATTACACTGAAAGCCAGTGTAATTGTTTGGGGATCAATTGTCAAACACTGGCAAACTTGAAAAAAGTTAATGAAAGCTCAGTACACAGGCTCATATGACTTCAGTGATTTTCAGATAATTAAGGACAGGGTTAGAAGGTAGTGTGAGGAAAATAGAAAGCTATTTAGTTTGCTTTTGTTGACTGACATTTGAAGGGATGAAAGATGTAAATATTTTTGTTAGAACAGAGTCCACTTTTAAAAAAAATCCATTCTTTGCCTTGGATATAATATTTAGCTGTTAAGAAATGACGTTCTTTAATTGAAATAATGATGAACTGCTCTCTACCCCCGCCCCCTGTCATGGGCACAGGAAACTCCTCAGAGCTACTCTACCACTGGAAAAAGTGTCTTGAAATTCGAGGCACAAGAAATCTCTGGATTTCTCCATTAAGTTTCCATTACCAAGCTGTTTGAGCAGGACAGGAAGAGGGTTTCTGTGTTGTACAGAATGGAAGTCCTCAGTGTGAACATCAGTTATAGTAGATTATGTATAGTAACATGGTGCACATCATGTTAAGAATGTTACATCTTCACAATGTTCTTGGTCCTTGACCTTGGGGCTGGATCTGTTTAGGATGGAATTATTTTCCCTCACAGCAGCCAATATGATGGTTGCTTTGCATTTGGGGCTAAGATAGTCTTGATAGTACACCTATAGGTATTTGCCTATTGCTAAGCCATGGTTGCACAATGCCAAGGATTTTTGGTTTTACCCATTCTGACCCATTTGGGAGAAAGGAGAAGAAAGGGAGGTCATTCATAGTCATGGTACTTGTTTTCCCCAGTGATCATTATGCATGCTGAGGCCCTGCTGGTAGGAAATAGTAAATAAATCCTTCTTCTCTTTGTTTGTGCATACCACCTTTAGCTCATCTATTTAACACTCTGTATATCCATGCACAAGTCTTCTTGTCTTCTATTTTCTGTCTGCCCTGCAGGAGAGGGGAATGAGCAAGTGGCAGGGTGAGTACTCTGATGCTGGCCATACTCAGCCCATCACATCCTCCCCTCTCTGTTCCTTAGAAATACAGCTACTAGGAAAGGTTTTTGAGGCTTGTCCTTAGTATTAGGATTTATACATCAGAAGAAAGAATGCTTAGCTTGTCAGTATACTACCTTTGCTACCTACCTCTAGACATGCTGATAAATGATGGGGTTTGTACATCCTTTTAGACCTTTCCATCACCCTCACCCCATGTAAGAGGGATTTTTCCTTAGATCCTGGGAAATGGCAAGAATGTCACAGAAGGAGCTTTGAGTGTTTCCCATTCCCTACAAAAAGGTTATTTTCTAAAAAGTGCTAGTTTCCTATGGATGCAGACATGGATGACTCTGTCTGTAAAATATTTGCCCATTTTATGCTGGAAAAATCATCTAAGGTGAATATGAATGTTCTAGGGAGAAAATTAGCTGTGTAGGTGTGTATATAGTATATATTTATATATATATATATACATGCATCTGACAACCAAACCAACACTGCTTTTACACCAACAATGTATAAACATACAGGTTTGATTGAACAGGAGGATTTCTTTGTCTCAGAGACCTCATCTTACCAGTCTGCCTTAATGGCCTCACCCTTCCTGTCAATTGATGTCATAAAAGAGCTCTCCAACACCAAGAGCAGCTGCTTATCTACAAGCAATGTCCTGTGTCTAGAATAATCTGATTCTCTGTTGTAAAATATTTCCTTTCAGCAGAAAAATTCACCTACTACCTAGTTAGGAGGCTGATGTCTCTGAAGAGCATTTGCCATATATTTGAAGTGCCAAATGAGAGATTGGCATTTGTATGCACTAGACACAGTTAGTCTCCCTCCTGTTCCGTTCTTCTGTCTCTTCTCTCAGCAGCATATCTTCATACCCATCCTGGCTTTCATCTCCTTCCCTTGCTCTTCAGTACGGGTCCTTTTCTTTCTCTCTTCTGAACAAAAGTATCTGGTGCCATCTCCATGTGGATAATACTGTACTTCTCATTGGTTTGTTCTCTTCTTACTGCTTAATTGGTGGTGTATGTCAGGTTCCTACTGCAGCTGATTGTATTTCTGCCTGCTCATTTCAGGGAACTGTATCCAGCACCAATATATGAAAAGTTGCTTGTTTTGGTTTGATTTTGAAAACCTCCAGATTAACGCGCGATTAATACAATAGAAGCATCTGAGTATCCATTAGAAGGTGTTGAAATCATGCTATGAAATACTCAAGCCAGTGTTTCACAATTATTACACATCTACAAACACTGTTCAGACCACATGAGATTCTGGTCATATTGGAATAAGTACTTAACAGGTAGAACTCCGGCTGAAATTAATGGGACACATTTGAAACCCTTGGTAGTTTCTGCCACCCTAAATAAGGTAAGAACACTTCAATCAGAAGTACCTCTCTCCTGAAATTTATGTTCATGTTACTTAAAAATATAAGCTTTCACTTACATATTATTGAAGCTAACAGACATTTTCTATGCCATGAAAACACCAGCACCTGACACAACATTGTTTCTGTTTCCATGTCTAATTCTAATACAGTTCCTAGTTTAGTTTCATTCCTCTCTCTATATATATTTCTTTTTTTTTTTTTACTTCAGCAAATTTGCTGGAAAAAAATTGGTAACAGAAAATCATTATAAACTAAATGTTCACAAACACATTGTGAAACTTTTCTTCAACACATGAAACATTGTAACAAGATTAATTTTGCTGCAGCTGTGCTTCCACAGCAAGGATCCAAACAGACCTGAGCAATTTTGAGTCACTCTTGCACTTTTTGCTGATGTTCTGGAATTCAATCCACTGCAGAACATAAATAAAGCTAGTTTTTAACCCATCATGAAAAATGACCTCCTTCTCCCCTCTTCATCCTTCTCAGTTATACTTTTCCTACATAATATTTTCATATTTTTGAGTATCCACAGGAGGTTTAGTATAATTCCAGTAGTGAGCTAGGTTTTTAAAGGTCTCTATTTGCAATTAAATAAATTCTCCAGATAGACAATTCAGTTCTTAACTTTTACAATTTGGTAAGTGGTTTCTATGGTGATGGACTTCTATCATTCAAAGAAGGATGGATTCAGTGATGGTTGGGAATGACAAGAAGATTTTGGGTCCACTGCATTGACCTTTGAGAAGAATCTGCATCTATACTGCAAGTATTCAAGTTCAGTTTTATAAACAAGACTGAATTTTTGTCTGCTATGGGCTTCTTTGCTCTCTGCACTCAATTACAGCTATAAAACAAAAGACAATATATTCTGTCAACAGAATGAAATAATGCTGCTAGGTAATAGAGTTTGAAATGTTTACAAACCTATAAATGAAAACTGCTCCATTAATATGAATGAATATAATAAAATCTGTTCATGATAATTACTACATGCATAATACTGCACAACTGAGCTATTTTTAGCACATTAGTTACAGGTTTTATAGACTTGGAAAGGCAGTGATTGTTCATAAGTATTATCTTCTGTTATCCAAAGAATGTTCCTTCACATCCTTTCATTAGGTGTTAAAGGCCTTACTCTGTAGTGGGCCAAGTCTGATTTTTAAGCATTAAGGGGAATTACATGTTATAAATCACAATCATATTTGGAGGGCCGATACAAAGAATACAGTAATTTCACGAATACAAGCCGCACCAATTTGACCAAAATTTTGGTGGAAACCCGGAAGTGCGGCTAATATTCCGGGGCGGCTAATACATTAACAAAATTCTAAAAGCTGCCAACACGGAAGTGAGAGCCCGCGGCAGCCCCAAGCCAAGCTGGAGCCCGGCCGGCCCCGGCTGAGGTGGGAAAGCCTGGCAGAGGCGGGGCCAGCAGTGTGGGGGGCGGGTGGCAGAGCCTGAGCCAGCAGGGCGGGGCAGGGGGGCGGCAGAGCCGGGTCAGTAGGGCGGGGGAGCCTGGGAGAACTGGGGCTAGCAGTGCAGGGGAGCATGGCAGAAGCAGGAAGGCCGGCGGGTGGGGCTGCCTGGCAGCGGGGGAAGCCCAGCAGAATCGGGGCCAGCAGCATGGGGGAGCCCGGCGGTGCGGGGGCCTGCAGTGCCGGCCAGGGCGAGGAAATGCGGCGGCGGTGCAGACGGGAGGGGGCGGCCGGCGAGCCCGGCGGCGGCAGCCCGCCGGCAGGGCTAGGGAACGCGGCGCGGCGCGGCCGGCGAGCCGGGCGGCGGCAGCCCGCCGGCAGGGCTAGGGAACGCGGCGCGGCCGGCGAGCCAGGCGGCGGCAGCCCGCCGGCAGGGCTAGGGAACGCGGCGCGGCGCGGCCGGCGAGCCGGGCGGCGGTGGCGGCAGCCCGCCGGCAGGGCTAGGGAACGTGGTGCGGCCGGCGAGCCGGGCGGCGGTGGGCAGGGCTAGGGAACGCGGCGCGGCCGGCGAGCCGGGCGGCGGCAGCCCGCCGGCAGGGCTAGGGAATGCGGCAGCGGGGCGGTGCTGACGGGAGAGGGGGGCCAGCGAGCCCGGCGGCGGCGGCAGTGGCTGGCCCGCCGACAGGGCGACTACGTAAACAACGCAGCGGCGAGGCGGCCGGCATGCCTGCCAGCGGCGGCAGTGGCTGGCCCGCCGGCAGGGCGAGTACGTAAACAACGCAGCGGCGAGGCGGCCGGCATGCCTGCCAGCGGCGACAGTGGCTGGCCCGCCGATAGGGCGAGTACGTAAACAGCGCAGCGGCGAGGCGGCCGGTATGCCTGCCAGCGGCGGCAGTGGCTGGCCCGCCGGCAGGGCGAGTACGTAAACAACGCAGCGGCGAGGCAGCCGGCATGCCTGCCAGCGACGGCAGTGGCTGGCCCGCCGGCAGGGCGAGTACGTAAACGCAGCGGCGAGGCGGTGCTGACGGGAGAGGGGGGCCAGTGAGCCCGGCGGCGGCTGCAGCACCACCCGGCCGGCCCCGTCAGCAACCATGAGCGGGCCGAGCCTTCCTGGCCCCGCCCCGAGCCAGTAAAGCCCGCTATGCCGCGATCCTGTTACTAATTGGCCAATTTGTGAAAGCTGCGCACGGATTCTCGCGACGAACGAAAGTGCGGCTAATATTCGGGGTGCGGCTTATCTATTGACAAAGACAGCAACATTGTTGAGGCACCGGAAGTGCGGCTTATAATCCGTGCGGCTTGTATTCGTGAAACTACTGTACTGTCTTGCAGGAAAAGCTACCAGTTCCTCTTTTTCTCAGTACTGCAACCTGGTGGTCCAGTGTGTCCTTTAACAAAGTAAGTACAGCTGAAGTCTATTGACAAATTAACTACCTCAATACAAAGGTGTTGAGATAATTGAGTCACTGAATGTGCATGAGTGATGATGTTGGCTTTGGTTATTTTGGCTCCCGAAAAAAAGAGGCAGAAAAGTTTATGCTGGATTTCAGGTGCCCTAGTAATTACATATCTGTCCTTACATGCTGCAAATTTATCTCATTACTAAGAAAGGACTTGCAGAGTAATCTAAAATATTGACATGACAGGAAATGGACAGGAAAAATTCTGTCCTAGTATACTCACTGATAAGCAGCAAAAGAGAGAGAAACCAGAATAATTAAAAGAATTATTAAGGTTTTGAATGAAATATTGGAGGAAATTTGGAGCATTTTATCAAGATGCAGGCTATTTGAGAAGTCCTAAATGACATGAATATCCACCACACAGCATCTGCGTTTGTGTGAATGAAATAGTGCAACCCTCAATAAGATATTACTAATGGAGGACAAACTTGGCTCCTGTGGCTGCTCCAGAAGAAGAAAATCATATTATAAATAACAAATTAATTTTTAAATGCTGATGGATAAAAGAGAAACATAATTGATCAGAGATTTTGTTTATACTACTAAAAATATGTAGCTTATTTCAATCTATATTAATAGTTCTCATACTAATGAAAATCTGACGTACAAAGCTCCATTTAAACTGCTTTTGGAACTTCAATCTTTAGAGGTAAATTAACTCTCTACAAGAGTCTGTGGTGGGCTGGAAAAGTTTCGTAATCAGAGATAGGTGTAGGATACAACTTTTGTAAATGTAAGAGGACAGCAATTGTTTCAGAAGACAAACAATCATTTCCTGTGATCTTTCTTTCTAATCAGTAAATGGGTTTCCCTCCAAAAACCTCACAGGTCTTACTTTCCTTTAGTTCAGATCAGAGACTATAAGACACTTTAGTTCTGCTACTTTGAATTTCCATGGAAACATTACCTATGTGCTGGAATCCCTGGAAGGAATTACCTTATTGTTTGATAGGTTTTTCACACTCTTGGAGAAAAATCTTAGGCTACATCCCAGATACTCAAGTAAGTCCTTCTCATAAATTTTTTTAAGGTTAATACTGATTATTTTATTTCATTAATGCAACTTCTATCCTGTAGAACCAAATATAAAAATGTTTCAGGCCTCTATCTACAACACACATTCTAGAATAATGGAATCATAAAATAGTTTGGGTGGTAAGGGACTTTAAATATCATCTTGTTCCAGCCCTCTTGCCATGGCCAGGGATACCTTCCACCAGACCAGGTTGCTCAAATATTTGAGCCCATCAAACCCAGTCTTTAGAATCATATCCACCCTTCTTTGAAGTTTCTATCAACTAAAGGTTTTCAGCATATCTCCAGGTATCTTATTTTAGCAATTAACTGTACTGATGTCTCACATTTCTTATTACAGACCTCAAACACAAGATTATCTTTTTTTTGTACTGGCCGTTAAGTCTAATTTACCTCTTCTTAAATCTTCCTGTAGACTGGGGCTTAGTTACATTGACTGATGAATTGATTAGACCAACTCTGAGGTTCTCTGTGAGTACTGTAAAATAAGTTTGTGGTTTCTGTTTATGTAATATTTTTTTTTTGTGATTATGACATAAAACTCTTGGCAACACTTTGAGCTTTTTTGCAAAGAGAAAACACCTTAACTATGCAGAACTTTTCCATAATATTGTATTTCAGTCAATGTCACTTGTGAAGTAGACTCCTATCTTGTGTTTCTTATTTCCTTGCTTCCATATCCCAAGATTAAGCTCATCCTTTTAGTTACATTATTTCATTCTTCATTTTGTTATCTATTTTGGTCCTTAATTCCCTCTCAATATCACTGCAGTCCAGAATGCAGCTCTTCCTATATTTTTGTTTGTTGGTGTCTGATCTTGTATCTGTCAATATTAGAGCTTCAGTCATTCAAAGGAATTCACATTTTAGACCAAGATCTTGTCCCCTCATTATTTAATATTCCACTTATTTTAACATAATTGCAAATTTTTACTAGCATCCAGAAAGTGTATTATTTTCATCATAAATATTGTAAATATTGCTGAAGATATTTACTTCACCAAGCCAAGAATTAATCTAAGATGTCACCAGGGGGAAAGTTTCTTTGTAGATGATTATTTCTCATTTACGGTAGCTTTCTAAATCTATGAGCTAGAAGAAAAATTGAATGACTTTTTTTTGGCAATGGGACACACTTCAGCAATGTGTCAAATTTTCAAACACATCTTTTTGTCATAGAACTTAACTAAATTAACTTTCCAGCTTGAGAGAGGGGCACAATATATGTAGATATTCTTATATAACATGTGGGAAGATGAAATAAAAAGCATGAGCCTTTACTGTGAAGAGAAAACCTTCTTCAGAAACAGTCTTTACTCTGAATAGAGGAATCAACAGCCTTAACCTAGTCAATCCTTTCTCTACAAGATTACTTCAGAGTGTCTCCATGGCCCAAAACTAGTCCTGGATACTCCCACTCCATTAACAAGTATCTGGATGAAGCTGTACTTCAAAGTCAGGATGGGAACAAGAAAATCATTTTGTCTTTTTTACAATGAGATAAATTATTTTTGAGGAAAAAGTTCTAGTGCTAAAGATAGAATTATTGTGAATGGAGTTAAAATTACAGGTTCTTAAATGCGTTGATAAATATCCAATGATTTACAAATAATGGGATCAAATGTTGTAACTATAGGAATTTTTGTTTTTCATGGAATCAGTCCACATTTTTTCTCCTTGTTTACACTTCAATTAAAAACATTAAGCCATGCAGTTATCTAAATTTTAAAAGCTTCTACAAAAAAATGTATGAACTAAAAAAAAATCACCTGGGGAAAGAGATAGAGTGAATTACTTATTTCTCTCTGGTATAGCAAATCACCTGCCTGTACAATGGTGAATTGACTGAGTAAGTTAAAAAAGAATATATACATAAGTCAGAAGAATTTTTTGTCACATTGTAAATGCATATCCTGTTGTCTTGGTTTTCAACTGAAACATGAAACCTGTCATTTCACATAAAATATGGTGACACTGGGTTATTTAGCTTTTGAGATATTTCATCAGCAAGAAAGGTTTTTTGAGACAGAGGGGCAGAATAACCAATTAAATTCATTCACGTTTACTACTTGCTTTGTTGCACACATAAATCACTGATTTAAAGGGAAAATGAAATTCAGGCCAACTTTTTTTCTCAGCTTTAAGTATACAATCCTCATCCTAACACCTTTCAAAAGGCAATGAAAAATTGAAGTTTAACCATCCTTTCTTTGTGTCAGTCTTAATTCCTCCAAAAAAAAAAACATGTCCTAATATTTAAAAACAAGAAAGTATATTTGTTACACATATTTTTGTACTGCAAAGGAATTAAGGGTTTTCCTTTTTATAAGTGTAACCTCAAGTTCTTGAGGTACTGTTTTTATTAGGACATGGTAGCAACAAAGAAGCAAATTGTAAACATTTATCACTAAGCATTACATTTATTGATTTTCCCATATAGAGTAGTTTGGGTACACAGATATACATTAGTACCAATGAAAAATGAAAGGTTATGACACCTCTGGATCATCCCACATGAGAGAAGAAAACTTGGTTATAAAGTGCCCAAGTTGGGCATTTTCCATTTATTGTGTTTTAAATGCACTCTTTGAACCTTAAATAATGCTGAGGGACAATTTCATCTCCTGGTGTAGTCCCACTGAAGTGAGTGGAATTGCACCAACAATTCAATTTTTCTCTATGTGCTTGTGCATTTCTGCCTGTACTTGCCATAGTTTATTGTTAGGCTTCCTTCAGTAACTGTGAAGTATGCTGTCATCATAATCCAAATCATAGAGTATATCATCAAAAAAACATCTCAAAGACTGTATAAATAAGAATTCACCTGTCTTCTCCAGCCACGAATGGAAAAACTGTCTCCATCTATTTATCTTCTCAAGGCTAAGTCTGTTTTTTCCCAGTAAAACGGGAAGTTAGAAAGTTCCCAGCCATGCTGTCTGCATTTTAATGAGTAATTTCTGTAAAGATTGGGCAAAATTCTGACCAGGTTTCCCCCATGGAGGGAAGGGAGGGTCAGAAATTACAAGATTAGGGAAGAAATAGACAGGATTGTAATTTTATATGTAGGATTACATTGTTTTAGCAGGAAGAGTAGGGATTTTTTTAGGCTGTATTTCATGAATTTTAATACTCTAAGAGGCATGTCAGCACACTGCAAGAATTCCCTAGTCCTCACTCATATGAAGTGTTGCTTCACACTTTCTCTAGTACATACAATAAACACAGTGTTCCCCTGCAAAATTTGCACATGGTGGGCAAGGAGAAACACTTTGCATTCTCTCAGAAAGCACTTGAGTGAAAGCCAGCTTATCTGTCTGCTACTGTTGAGTATATGTATATGTATATGATGTATATGTATATGTATATGTATATGTATATGTATATGTATATGTACATAGGAACTCGGCACTGTGGAGGGAGGTTTCACAAGACAGACTAGACAGGACAGTTTAAAGTTTTAAACTTCACTAGTTCAGTCATTTCGACACTGTCTGCAAATGGTTAGTTCTTGCATATTTGTACTCTTCACCAGTATATTTAAAGTACTGCTGATTTTAGCACTTTTATGTACTAAATTATATGTGAATATGGAGAACTGATACCATGTAGTTAGAACTGATGGCCTTGGTAGTCCTTCTTTATTTATTTATTTTTCTCACTTAGGGCTGATGTTTTTATGCATCTAGCTGTGGCTTTAATAATGCTAATCCCCTTTTCATCCACCTTCCCAGTCACCTCTCTTGTGTGTTCAGCAGGATGCCTGCCCATTTGTAGTGCCACACACTTGTCTGTTACTGTGGCAACTTCCTGTTCCTTGGACCTTTTCTATGTTCAACTGTTCTAACCTTTATTTTCCCCCTTTGTGCTCACATTGTACTCCCATTTGTGCTCAGGTATGAGTTTATAGAATATTCACAGTGTTACAAAGCACACAGAGCTTTTAGTTACACCATATTAGTATGCTTATATTCATGCTCAAGACAAGTTAGTATTAATTATATCCTAATTTGTGGACTTTTATAAGTGTCATGCCTTGTTTTGGCTGCATCTCAGTGACAATAAGTTACCTGCTGTGGGATGAGTTACATTAATGGCTGCCACATAATGCTGATGTGCCATATCTGTGCGTCAACTTGTTGCTTATAGAATGTCTCTGGCAAAAGAAAAGATTCTAACTACACATCTGTCTCCAGATTAAAAAATATAATTAATGATCCAGTCATATCTGATCTTTCTTTAAAATTACATTAAAACCAAAGTAAATCAAGTCTTGAGTTTTCTGGTGTTTTTCTTGTCAATATTGTAGCCAATGAAATGTCTTCAGAGAGCTCTTAATAAACCTCAAGAATTAGTGGAAAAATGGCAACAGAGCAGAGCCAAAGCTTCTACATTTTCTGTCTCTTTTTGGTATTCCAAGTTAAAATGCTAGATAAATGAAGACAGAGTCATAGATATAAATCATCAGAGTATACATAATTTGTTCTGATTTAGGTGATGTTTTACAATGACTGCCATGCTTTTATCCATTTATATTTTCCTTTTCTGTATCACCTTTGAAATACCTCGGGCTCCAATGAGGTCTACCAGCAGACATGTTTAGTTCTTCTGAGCACTTCCTATTGTTAGAAAGAAAAGCACATGTATTTGGATAAAATATCACTGCCCTTCAAGTCGCAGAAGGCTTTCATTTATCATTAAACATCTGGTCACTCCCATTAAATTTAGCTGATCACAGGAAACACTGAGTCTTTTGAATCTTCAGACCAAATTTCTTTCTCTAGTTTACTACAGTTAAATAAATTTCATAAATATGTCTCTATATGTGTGTACTTCTTGCTTTTATCTGTATCACGAAAAGACAATCAACATTTTGCCTCAAGGAAGTTTTCATCAAAGTTTCATAGGAAATGAATGACATCAGTCACAGGCTTGTCCCTAAATCTTTTTTACTTAAATTTTAATGCCAATGACAAGCTTATTTTGAAGGTAAGGCACTATGACAAAAGAACTTCTCTTTTCCCCTCTTCTATTTAAATGGATATTTCATTTGTCCCAGGCACACAATTTGCATGTATGCACACCTGTAAAATTTAAATTCCGTTGCTGTAAAGCAACATTTGCAACTATGCAGACATAGTGTTTGCACCAGATTTCTACCTTTCCCTCAGAGTAATGAAGAAGGGGAAAAGGAAGAATTCTCTGGGAAATCTGCATTCTTTTATGTGGGTTTCTTTGCCCAGCACCTGGTTGATAATGCTGATTGACTGTAGATTTGCTTCTAGTGGAAAGACAAAGACTATTGCTAGTGCGCATGGGTATAATTTACATTGCCACTAATTTATAGTTTATCTTGAGTCTCTAGGGAAAAGTTTCATTTTAGAAAAACTTACAGTCAAAGATCTACTTTAATATAAGTTTTCACTTAAATTTCTCCTTAGAACTTACATTTACTAAATGGAATTCCTGAAAATAGATTAGAGAAATAGCTGGAGTGCAGGGGCATGGGAGGGAAAGAAATCATCTTGCCTAGAGGAAACTGAGAGAATACTCTCATGGACAAAAAGGCAAATGTGATAAGTCTTAGAAGCTGGAACCAGATACAGACATAATGTTCAAAATTAAAATTATCAGATAAAGTATACAGCATTCCACCTCAGTGAATTATAGTCATCCCTTTGATTTCAATGTAATTTTTGTGATTCTCTAGTTAGAGCTAAACAGAACTGGATGATAAAGTTAGTTAAAGATACAGACAAATCTATATTTCCAGAGTGTGCACAATCAGGTATTTTGCAAGTACTGTTTGCTACTTCATTTGCAATCGCAAGCTGTAGTTTGGGAGCACATGATTTGGCAATCAAAATGTTACTCATTCTAAAAAAAACAAACTTGAGGGATTTATGGACAATGGAATCCTTGGCAATTGTCAGCAACAAAAAAATATTAAAGACAATGTATGTAATATTTCTCATGCAAAAATTAACTGAAGCAAGCAAAATTAATCACAATCATTGCTGAAACTTAAATGGCACTTTCTCAAAACCAAGTTTTGGTCTATGTTCTCTCTTTCAATCCTTCTCTCTCTCTGTGGCAGGTAGAATTCCCACATGATAGGATATATCAGTTGGCCTGTAAATTTCAATATAGTTTTAAGAATTTTGCTAAGTAATTCTTTCTTTTGTCAGCAAATAAAATTGATATTGCTGGTGAAATTTTAGAAAATGTTCATCTTGCAAATAAAACAGGCATCATTATTAACTTTTGTCTTTCTTCTGAAAAGCATGATGCAGGACCATTGAGAAACTTCATCCTATGCATTCAAAAGGCACTACTAATATTTCTTGTTGCCGACTTTCAGAGGACTATAGAGACCTTTGGTCTTTCCTATCTCTGTGTGGGGAACACAGTAAAAAGCAAAATAAACAATACAAAGAAAAAAAATCATTTACAGGGAACATATCCCCTGGGTTTCCTAGTGTATCTTATCATTCATGTTTGTCTTCCAAATTGTAAAGCCTGCGGGGAGTGGATTGTTTTGATAGCTGCATGTTGTACAAGGTCAAGGATACAGTCAGTGCTGAGTAAAGAAGTAAACAGTGGTCAGTCAAAATCATAAAAGTAATACATAAAAAGTTATTTTATTTGTGTATTTATATATATAAAATCAATCTTTGTATAAGTAGTGTTCAAAACTCATGTTCTCTGTCCCATCCATTTGAACCTAAAATAACATTTTGTCTTCTGAAGGCACTTCTTATTTTCTTTTTTTAAAACATGAAAGATGTTAAACCAGTATTAATCCTCCTGATTTGTTTGTGATAGCACTAAGCTTGATAATCCTAGTTGTTTTTAATGAGGGTTTTGCAATTTTAAGGTTTATTTTCAAGGACATTAGAACAACATCCCTTTAAACTAAAATTTTCTCTGCAACATTTAACAGCAGCAAGAGAAGCCCTGTAAGAAGAGATATTACCTTTATTATTAACTGAATAGAGTATATTTAAATTTTTAGGCAAAAGCTTTAAAAGTGCTGCAGTTTCTTTGGAGAATACAATGTCCTTGGAGACTTTTCAAATACATGATCCTGTGATATATTGCTCCAAAATGTAAAAGAGACAAGTGGAATTAAAACCCAATAATGTTAAAGCACGATCATCTAACATCTACTATTGTGTATTCATTCCTCAGACAGTAGATGTCTCCTGATGTTCTACAGGCATTGCAAGATTGGACTAGGAGGTGACTGAGTTGTCTCACTACTGAGGGAGTATCAGAAAACCATTATAAGTCGTTGTTTTCTGTTCATGACTGAATCATAATCCAATTTCCTGGTTCAGAGTGTTTTACATATATAGGTGAAGAAAACTTCACATTGCATTTTCTGTGAAAATCCTCAGCCAGAATAATTCACCTTTACTATGGTTGTCAAAAAGCAAACTCAGGAAAATGGCCTTTATTCCTATTTTACAAGTTAATACCTATGTATCAAGCATATCTTCTGCAATCCCTTTGACTATGCTTTTCACATTCAAGCAGACATAAATGCTTCTAAAACTACAGTTATAAACTTCCAGATTTTTGACAGAAAGTTTTTCAGATTTTACTGCCCAAAGAATTTGAAAATGGTGCATTTCCTCAAAACTCACATAAAATATAGGATATCCCCATAGCTCTATTATAAAATCTCTCAATTTCAACCCATGGAATGGAATTGACTTTTCTGTAAAATCCTGGTTTCAGGGACTCTAAGCAATGGCTCTCCTCACTGTTGGAATCTCTCCTCCTCCCTGTCTTCTAGAAGATACATATGAGGAAAATAAATAGACTTGACTGAATAAAAGAACAACATAAATGGAATGGAAGCAAAAACAAATCAGACAGTCCTCCTGAGAAAAGAGATAATCCTTGTCCAGGCAGCAAACATGAGGGACATGAGAAGACTTCATATGGAAAAGGGTAGTCAGGTCAGGTGCAAATGTCTTTGGGCTTAAGCAATGCTAATGATGGCCCTCATTGTCCATCTGCTCTCTCACTGGGGCTGCTACTGGATCTCTGTTGGCTAAAGCTTGGCTTGCAATAGGTTGTGGAGCTCCTCAACCACTTTATGCAGCCTTTGCCAGTGCTAGATGTTGAGTACATTTGTGAGGCGCAGCTGTCCGCAGCTGGACTAATCATCTCTGAGTATCAAAGGGCACTGATGGCATCTTTTGTAATACTGAAGTCTTGGTCTGGAACATAAGGTGAATTTAATGCTTATGTATTTCTATGTTGGAAAATAGCTTATTTTTTATTTTTAATTAGACTCTCAGAATAAATACTCATTAAGATCACACCTCGGAATTCAGTGCACTGGGGGCCTTCTGTCCTTAAATCTATTTTGAGTGCAAGAAGCGACACCAGTGTTGGAGATAGAGAGCTTGGAACTCTGTAAACTTTTTGCAATAGCTGGGAGAGGGCATGGCCAAGACCCTACAGTTATTTGCTGTGGAAAGCAACTCCCTTGCTTCCCAGGGGAAGACCATTCCTTACGGTTTAGTAACTTGGCAGGTGGAGCCATCCACAGTAAATAGTTTCTTTGTTTTATGTCTTTTGTTATTACTGTGATTTCTTTTAATTTTCTTATCCTATTGTTCTTTCCTGTAAATTTTTCTTATCTCACCCTGTTATCTTTGCCTTTTGTGACACCCATGGAGAAGGGAGGGGAGTGGTGTGTGGTCTTTTTAGTGGGAATACTAATTTGGTGAATACCATTCCTAAATCACAACAACAGGTTTAACACAAGTTGCTCTGGATATTTCAGTTGCTGGAGTCTCCAAAACATGCCACTTGTCATGAGATCCTATGAGTTCCAAAGCAAAAGCTTTGGCCTATATGAAAATTAGAATATGACAAAAATTAGACTTTGAAAAGAAAAAATATGAAGCAGTTATGTTCAAAATTTTTTAGAAGTGGTACAAAGAACAGCTTCAGTTCAGCAGTGGGGCAGACTGTTTGGGGGCACATGCCATCTTGGTGGAATGAAATTGACATTGATCGGGAGGATATTTATGACAGAAGAATTTGCTATCCTGTTCGACCTTGCTATTTTTTGTTGTTGTTGTCTGAAATTATTCACCACTACTAGTTTTATGGAGTCACTATGCTGTATCATGGGCATGGCTTTTCGGCCAGAAGTTTATCTTTACTCAAGTAAAAATGTGACAGTCATCAGAATAAAACAGAGAAACAAAAGTTCCTCACAAGGATGAGATCCTAAGTTCCTGTTGTGTCAGAGACTGGATAAGTTTGGTGTCTCTAGCCATTTTTGGGGTGTTTGGAATCCCTCCTCTTGTCCATCTGTCACTAGAAAAATCTAGTCATGCCACATTAGATGAAGAACCTTTGGGGTTCTTCAAATTTCACTGGGGAAATGACCTGAGTTAGAATTAATTTTCCTCTCATGTTATTTGATCTGGATCTAGTGTCCAAGCTGTTCAGTACCCCATTTACATGAACAATTTTGCTTGTGCACAGAAATGCACAGTGAGAGGTTTAAAAAAAGAGTCCAAGGGGAAAAAGGAGGCAACTTCTTGGGATGGCAGCACCAGTCTACCACCCTGGAATGTGACACAACCCCATGTAGCAGCATCACACTGAGAACTGTTTGAATATGTAACACCCTGGTCTGAGAAAAAAGTGAATTCCAAAAATTCCACACCAAATTTTATGTCTTGACAGGAGAAAATTTCTGACTTGGGTCTCATTAACTTCTTAGAGAAAACTGAAAAATTGCTTCATGTACTTTGTTTTAATTAAATCCTCATTTTGTTTCTGCTACACTTTCTCCTCCATTCTTTTCATTGCTTTGATTTAAACACTGTTTCACAGTTTTTTCCTTCCTGTATTTTTTTTTAAAAATTTGTTCTTTTCTTCTTTTAGTGTTTCTGATCAAGAGTAAGGCTTGCAGGTTATTTCAAGTGCATTCCAGTTTCAGTAATTTCTTGGGGAATGATGTAGTTCTGGTAAATAATTGCTAGAAGACAGGTTTAAACATAGAGTAACTCTTAAACCGTCATTACCCTGTAGAGTGAACTAAAGTTACTGGACAAGAAGCACATGTGCTGTCAGTGAGGATTATGGCAGGCCATATATAGGAAAAGAACTTTTTTTTTTTTTTTTTTTTTTTTCCTGGAGCACATCTGGTTGAATTCTGCTGCTGCTGCATTCTGTAGCACAGAAGCAATGGCAAACTTCAAAGCATAAGGACAGAAGGGCTCAGAAACAATATATTGTGTCACTGTCCAATTAAGAAAAGCAAAATAAAGTTCCTGAAATAGCTTTCAATTAACACTTCCTGTGTCCCATAGTATATCTAGTTTCTTAAAGGGCCATTAATTGTTAATATACTGCAATTAGCCCTTAAGTATGTGATTAATATTCTGTTAGATGCTTATTTAATGTTATTTGGCATTCATTACCAATTAATAGATATTTAATTGAATGCTGCTTCCTCCTTAGCAGAATGTCTGATCTCCTTTTGCCCCTTCCATGATTACTTTCTCCTGTTTGTTTTTCTTCAGACCATTGCCTTTAAGGTTGTAGAATTATTCTCCTTCTTGTGGTTCACTTGGCTAAGCAGAAAATAATCAGTTTTCTAGTCTGTAATACCTAGTCAGATAAGTGTACTGGGATTATGGATGCATCAAAGCACACTGAAATTTATTCAGCAAAATATATCTTGACTCCCAATATAAAACGTTTGATGAAAGAAAGCAAAAATGTCGTAGTGGTTGTTTTCCTGCTTCATCCTCTTTTGTCTTTTTTCATACCCTTTTTTCTGCAGCATCACCAGCTGCAATAGATGTGAGTAGGGCAAATGAGGCAGGGAAAATACAGCAGCAAATAGATATGGTAATATGATTACCTTATGGAGAAAACTTTTAAATTGCTTTCCAAGAAGATGAACCTATTTCAGCTGTGTGGTACACAAAGCTGATGCAGATGGGAGAAATTGTGTTAGTTACCAATCATACCACCCTCATGAGGTCAGCACCCCATTGGTTGGCATTTGCATTCACAATTGTCCTCTCTCAGTTTAAAATCAGACAGCATAAAAGGAAATTGTCAAGTCAATTCTTGCATGTCCAGCTTGAGATGCATAAAAGGAGTCCAGCACTCAACAGCAGCAATAACCTAAACCTTGAAAATCCAGCCACCTTGAAATTCCTTCCTGTTGTGTTAGAAAAAAATGGCTAATCGCTAAGCACAGAATAGTTTTGAAGGACCATTAGCTTCACTCATAATACTAGGTGGTCTATAAACAAGCAAATTCACTGAAATGTGTTCCAACTGTTGAATAAAGTTTGCATGTATTCACTTCTCAGATTTATTTGTTAGGTTCAGAAAGATGAGTAATAGAACTATCTATGGAATAAAATGATGTAGAAATATTTCCAAATTAAGGATAAATATATTTCATTTTTCAGTCAGCTTCTGCTGATGAACAGAATCTCTAGGTTTTATACCATAAAGAGTTAAAAATGCATAATGTATTTATTTTAAAAATGTAATTATATGCATACGTTCTTAAACTTGGTAAAAACAAAGCTGTTGTTTTCCTTCTCTGATTTTCATGTACATGCCCTTACACCATGGGAAATGCCTAACAGAGAATGGGATGCTCTTTCCATTGGCATTTTAAATTACTTTATAACTTTAGTTAGTATTTGAAATTTATAACAGTTGAAATTAAAATTCCAATTCTTAATTAGAACATTACACCTGCCAAAATGTTCTGCTTTAGGAGGGTACTGCATTAGCTCTTTACATTAATTTTAATGTCCAGTTCCTGATTTGTTTTTCAGTCTCCAACATTTCAGATTTTTTTATTTCTCTAAGCTCTGTTGTTCAATTTAAGAAATTTCATAAATATTTCTGGGGTTTTTTTTGAAAACTTGTGGAATGTTAGAATGCCAATGTCACGTCTGTCTTAAAAGAGGTCATGGAATTAGGACCAAAGAAAGTCAGAATTGGCAACCACTCCAGATATTTCAGTTCCTCAGAAGAATCTGGAAAAAATAATTCAGCAAACAATTTGCAAGATGGCAAGGGAATGAGCAAATCTAAAGCAATAGAAGTACTAAGGGACTAAGGGATTGAGTACTGGGGAGGATACTCTCTTTGACTTGTTGCTCATAAACAGAGAGGATCCCATGAGTGGAGATTCTTGGCCAGAGCAACTACAAAACTGATCTCTGTTGTGAGGAGGCAGTGTACCAGAGAAACTTCACACTTGGACATGAGGAGAGCAGACTTCAGGAAGGATGCTGTTAGGAATTGTCCACTGAGTTATTTAGTTAATGGAATATCCATAAGGATGAGTACAAAATAACCCCTCATAGCTCTTTATACTTTGTTTTATCAAAAAGCCTATACTCAGATGAAGGATTAGGGAACTCCAGGAACTTATGTTAAGCTCTTGGAACGTATTACTTTTCTTTTTTTCTCCTTTCTTTTATTTTCCTCTGTATGATTAATTGTAGCAAGAATGCAAATATCAGTTATGAGGCACAGGATAGATCTGAATGATGAAAAACCTAATAAAAAAAAAGGTATGGTATAAGAATATTTGTTTTACACTGAATTAAGGGCTTCTAATTAATACTTAATTTTACATAATCATTTATTGGGAAAAAAGTGAAAAAAAAAAGAAAGTCAAATCAGACTTGTGGAGGAAATATTTCAAAGGCAGAGGCTACAGTCAGTTACTTGAAGATACAAGCCCATTTTTCAATCAGATTCACCAAACAATTGTTCTTCACACAACTGAATGCATAATTAGATAGGTTTATAGGCTGAACTCTGAAGCTTTTAAAGGCTGCTCCATGCGTCTGAAAATGCAGTCTGGCTCTATCAAGCCAAGGCAGGCGGGCAACTCATCCAAGTGCTCTGTTGGTATTTTGTACCCTGAATTATTTCAAACATAAAAATTTATATCTTAAACGTTAGATTAATTTAATCACCAATACTAATAACAGAAGACAATAACAATGTGGGTTTGAGGGCCAGTGCAACCAGAGCTACTTTGCCTGCCTGCATAGCCGAAGCCAGCTAATTGTGGGAAAGTTGGTTCTGCAGTATTTTAAACAGATCACTCTCTTCATGCTTCTGATTAATGCCTGCCTCTCAAAGCTTAGCCTAGATATATGGTTTTAAGCAGTTTTAAAAAATTACTTTTCTCTCTATTAATAGATCACTCACAATCAAATTGTTAATTGGCAAACAGAAAGCAGTGGTGTATACATTCTGTTGATTTGTACCTGTCTACTCTGGGCTAATGGAGTGATTGATAAACATTTCATGCTGAATTTCCACTATAAGAAAAGCAATATTATTCAGTGACTGACTTTTACCTTAGGCTTAAGTTCAACTTCTTCCTGTGCAACTTATCTGGAAAGGAGAATATTAACCTTAAAACCGTGAGTAATTATATTTCAGCAATGCATAGTGGCATTTATTGAACTCTTCACTCCCTTAGTAACTTCCTGCACCTTAACTTGGCATCTCCTTTTAAATCTTGCATCTGACATTTCATTACCTCAGAGTATTCAAAAAATGCCCCAAATGGTACTGATTTCAGATGGTTAGACTTTTCAGACTAGGAATTCTAAAGGGCTGCATAAGCTTTGAATGATCTCATGCTGTTGCTTTATAGCTTCCTCTGACCCTTCTATTTTTATCGCATGTTTCATGGCCAAACTCAGCACAGGAATAGAGCCTGCACTTAGTTGTAGCTGTACTGAATTGACATTTCAGCATTCTTTAAACTACCATTGTAGTGACTGTTTCTTATTGCTTTTTCAAGCTTCTTTCACCTTGGTAAATTAGTGTTTGCTATGGAGCCTTTAAAAATGTGTCCTTCATAGCTGAATCCCAACAGAACTAAATTTCCCAGGAAATTATTAAGCAAAGTGGAAGGAAAAAATTCTTCGAAGGCTGCACCAGTCTACATTCTGAACTTCACAGTGTAGCCATCTTAAAGTGAGGAAAGAAAAGCCATAGCAGAAAACAGTACTAATTTTTTGTTAGAAAATGTGGATCTTGTTTTGAAAACATTTAAGGAAAGAAAAAGATTGGGTTTGCATGTTTGCATGATTTTTCCATTTAAGCAAGAAGTACCTGATTTTGAGAAGATATTTATATATAATTAACAAGATCACTCTGCACAAATCCAGAAAGCTTGTGTTAATGCAATAGAAAGTCTATTTTCTGTACAATTCCTACTTGTGTGATTTACTCATGCAGAGGAGATGTCATAGTTATACTGAGAGACAAGAGAAGAAAAAAATAGAGTTATCTCACATTATACACTTCAGCTGAATACTACGCACTCTAAATTCCCATGGTGGACATTTGGCCATTGACCCATTGGAGACAGTCCAGAGGAGGGTCAGCAAGATGATTAAAGGGATGGAGCACATCTCCTGTGAGGAAATGCTGAGAGAATTGAGATTGGTCAGCCTGAAAAAGACAAGACTTCAGAGTGACCTAATTGTGCCCTTCCAGTACCTGAAGGGAGCCTCCAAGAAAGATGGAAAGAGACTATTTCCAAGACCATATAGTGACAGGATAACGGGAAGAGTCTTCAAACTGAAGGACAGTAGGTTTAGATTGGATAGTAGGAAGAAAATCTTTATTATGAGTGCAGGGGAACAGAGAAATTATGGTTACCCCATTCCTGGAAATTTTTAAAGCCTGCTGGATGGGGCTCTGAGGGGGCCTGGTCTAGTGCAAGGCGTCCCTGCCCATGATGGGGATTGGAAGCAGGTGATCTTTATGGTCCCTTCCAACCCATACCATTCTATGAATCTGTGATTCTATGATTCCATGATTCAATGACTGTACATCAGCTGCTCTGCTGTTTTTGCAAGCAATGCAAAAAAAAAAAAAAAAAAAAAAAAGCTCTAAAGATAAAGAATGTCTTCTATCCTAAGTGGCTATTTTCCCCATAAATTTAGATAATAAATAAATAAATAAAAACAAATGTGGTAGTGTCAAACTACTCATGTTATCATAATGCCCATGTAATTCTTCTCCCAGCTCTGTTTTTCCTGATGGTAGGCCTCTCCTTTTTAGAAGGGTGGCAGCCTCACCCATCTCTCTGCTTGTTCTGGGCTCCTCTGGCTGTGGCTTTTTCGCTGAAGGTTTTACGTCCTTCTAACTTGGGAAGAAGTTACCACCCACCAACCCTAAGGGCATATGAGCATCTCTGAATTTAAAAATCTAATCAACTGTTTCTGCCCACCTTCAAAGTCTCACACAGACACAATTAAAATGGACAATGGCCAGGAAACTAAACTGCATCAAAACATACACAAAGACGGAAGCTAAATAATGCACTATCTCCTCATCCCTAATATGTTAATTACAGTAAATTCACGAATACAAGCCGCACTGAGTATAAGCCACATCACGGGGTGTTGGCAAACATTTCGTTTTTTGTCCATAAATAAGCCGCACCCGAGTATAAGCCGCTCTGTGTTCGCGAGGACCCGTGTGCAACAAAGTTGCCAATTAGTAACAGAACCGTGGCAGGGTGGGGTTTACTGGCTCGGCTCAGACCATGAGGGCTCGAGGCTACCGACAGGGCTGGGTGGCCCAGCTCGGCGCTGCCGCTCGGCGGGGATGCTCGGGGCCGGCCGCCGCCACCGCTGGGCTCGGTCACCCCGGCCCGGTGCTGCCCCACGGCGGCAGGGGGGGCACAGAGCCCGCTGGCACCTGTGGCGGTGATGGGAGCCGGGGATGTAGCGTGCCTGCTCCTGCGGCGGCGGCACGCTGGGACGGGAGCCCCCCCAAGCCACAGGGCCAAGCGGAGAGAGCTGCCCCTGCTTTCCCCGAGCCGTGGGGCCAAGCGGAGAGAGCTGCCCGCCTTCCCCCGAGCCGCGGGGTCAAGCAGAGAGAGCTGTCCCTGCCTCCTCCGAGCCGCGGGGCCAGCAGAAAAGAGCTGTCCCTGCCTCCCCCGAGCCGTGGGGCCAAGCAGGAGGGAGCTGCCCCGCCTTCCCCACCCCCTGTGCTGCCTGCACAGAGCAGCTCCACCCGCCGCGCAACAGAGTATCAATTTGTAACAACCGCGTAAATGCAGGGTTTTACTGGCAGGAGCTCGACTTTGCAGTTTGCACTGACTTGGTTTGCACTCCCAGGGTTGAAAATGTCAGAAAATTATTCACATATTGGCCGCACCTGAATATTAGCCGCTTTCACGGTATGAGAACAAAATTTTGGTCAAAACAGTGCGGCTTGTATTCGTGAAATTACTGTACATTGGCACAGTATTGAAATCTTCAGCAAACAATCCCCAACATGACATTTTTATGAGGTCAATAACAGTAGATCAGGAAAAAAGAAATATGTGTCCTTTTTGAAATTAAGGAAATGCCAGGAGTTGAGTACAATTCATATTCTGTTCCACTTCACCTTCTCAGCTCCTATACTTCTGTCTTTCTGCTTGAATAAACTCTTGATTTCATGGCAAGTATAAAATGCAAGGTTAAGAAGAAATGACCATTTGGCCTTCATTTTATTGTAGATTGTTCCTAGAATGTTTGCCTTTGTTCTGTTGTTTGCTTTTGGTTAAGAGCTGAGCTCTTGTGGCTCACCCAGAGGTGCCCTGGAGTCTTCTGTCCTTCCAACTTATCACCTGACAGCAATGATTGCATAGTGTAATTAAAAGTCAATGCTAGCTTTTGGGATGTATGGTATAATAAAAGAACCATCAGAAATTAGGACTTAAATAATGAAGGGTTCAGGGACATGTAGTCCGGTATTTGTTATGCATTTTAATAGAGGAAGTTTGCAGCTAATTGGAGGCTAACTAAACCCCTTGGACACATTTCAAGTCACGTCAGTCTTTTTATTCTCCCCAAGGAATCTGATAGGCCATGCAGCTTAGTACTGCCTTTTTCTATCTTAATTACCACATTGAATTGTGCTAATGTGGGTTTACTTTAGAGGCATGTGTTATGATTATAACCCAGGCAAGAGTTTCTACTACAGTTTTCAGAATCTAGTTTAAATACCTCTCTATCTGCAAATAGTAGAAAAAAAATTTAGACTCATTTGCTTCCCTAACTAATGCATTGTAACCCATTAATGTGCTTAAAGAAGGCACCAGAGTTACTCTGACCCACCCCAGCAGCTTGTAAATAAGGTTGTCATTATTCTGTATTTGAGACCTTGCTTGATCTGATGTTAGACAATATTGCACTTTTTATTGGACTACAAGAATGGTCCTTGCCATGAGAACACATTCTTCATAGTGGCACTAAAAAGACTCATCACTTTAAAATATTTTAAACCTGTGAATGGAAATCTGTGTTGTTCAATGTGTCTAATGAAAAAACATTATGACAACCCCATTTATTAGCTGCTTGTGGAATATTTGCAAAGCTTGGTCAGTGAACCTAGCAGGCTGACCCTCATAATTCAGACTGAAGTTAGGAAGAAACAGAAGCACTTTAAAATAAAAGTGAAAATCAGACCTGTTGCATTTTGTAAATGTCAGGATAAAATGCTGAATAATGCAAAAATCACAAGCACGAAAAAATGTCTCATACTTTACCAAGATGTATGCATTCACGCACAACTTTTTTAAGGAATTGGCAAAACAGTTGAGTTAAAAAAAAGAATTTAATCTTGGATTTTTTGGAGGTTAACATGCAAAAATTCAACCAAAAATATTATAATTACCTCATCTCCAGTTTTCCATGAGTCTGGAAGCAAAGTGGTTTGTGTGAATATATACAGGCAGAATTCCAATTCTGGAGATACTTCTCTCTTCCGTAGAATTGAGACTCTTTTGGCCAAGAAATCTACCAGCAGCAAACATGCATATCTCAGAAATCTTATGTCTTCCTGTCCTTCTTGTACCTCCAAAAAATAAATGAAATGTATTTCAACTATGCACATGTACCAAAGATACATAGACCTTTCATAGCTACCTAAGCTTATTTCTGTACAGGAAAAGGCATGGCTAGTGAACTTTTTTTCTTCTACTCTCTTGAATTGTCTAATTATTGCTGCAGCAGTCCTCTGACCTTCCAACATCATTGTGCACTGTGGTGCCGTGCTGAAAGAGTTTTGATAACCCACATCTCTTGGACCACAAGGCATATTTGCTGCATTTTGGTTATTTTACTTTTTTGCAAGATCATGAGACAACAAAAGGCTTTAATTCATTTTCCAAGAGGCTCACACCTCCTTGGCTATCTAGGTGAAAATTCTGATGAGAACTCTGCCCCAGGTTTCTGTGTTAAACCCTCCAATTTTTATGATCATTCTCCTTGAGGAAGGTGGACTGCTGTTTCTGAGCAGTAGCTGGTATTCAATACCAGTTTGGTACAAAAGTGATGGATACCCCATTCACATTCATGTTCAGGAAATGCTGAGAAAATTACGTTGAATAAAATCATGTCTTCTGATTAGTGGATGGCACAGCATATGATCTGGAGCAGGAAACAACACTGGACTGGAGGAAATATAGGACAGGAAGATGCTTCGAGTGTATAACTAAGAGATTACCTCAGGACTTCTCTTTCATTGTTGCTGCAATAGGCTGCCTAGTTGTTAAGGCAGCATGATTTTTGCAGAGGGAGGGCAAGAACTTTCTCCTTTGTCCTTTTCCTTTTCCTTCCTCTTCATTCTCTCCTCCTCTTCCTGCCTCTTTGCTTGTCAAATCCAGAGATAATCTTCCAGTTCTAGTGGTGAAACTCGCTCATTCGATGGCCTCACAGTTGAGTACTGAATATTTTTGATGCAGAAGTCCTCCTTCTGTTACTGCTTTTTGAAAATATTTCTTTCAGGAAGAAACTGCCCAAGTTTAAAAAAGAGATAAATTTACTGGGGAAATAATGGCAAAATAAATGTGCTGGTGATATCTGAAAAATTACTGGCAGCTATTTCTGGCTGAATTCAAGCAACTATAGCATGTAGTAAAGCATGACAGTTTTAGTATTCAGTCTGATAACAACTTTTCATGCTTAAATATTATACATTCTACATTTTGGAGAGAACAGTAGCTACCTTTAAATATGCATTTCACTTTATATTTTCCATTGATTACATGTAAGAATATAGGTCTTATTTTTCTATTCTTTAAATTGAAATTAATTAGAGATTAGCTAACATTTCCCTTAATGAGATCTTTTTTATACTTTATTGGAATTTTTTGTCATTACATTCTTCCTGAACACAATTTGTGTTCTGAGCAACAGATTTTTTCCCTGCTGCTTAGTTTTTGAGTTAATTTACATATTTTTTGACAAGCTCAATCATCTAATACAGATCTGCTCATGTGCAGTGTTTTCCATCATTTTTTTTTCCTTTATTATGCTTACTTTAGCCCCTTGTGCCTTTCCTTCATAATTTGATAGATCTATAATTCCATAATAATTTATGCTTCCTCCATTTGCATTGCCTTACCTGTTCAATTTTTCCTTTGATTTGACATGCAAAATCTGCCTAGTTCTTTTTTTGTTTTATTCCATAGCCCCATTTTGATTTTTAAGACTGACTTGTAAGATATAGTTATAAAACATTATATATTTAGTTATCCTTTTCATCTCTGACTGTAATAATTAGATTTTTTTTAACCAAGTAATGTCAATTTTGTTGTTCTTTTGCAGATTAAACATAGTTCTGTATTCCTGGATTAATATCTGCTCTCTCTCTGAAGAGTAGATAACTTTTTAGCACACAGTTCCCATATTTTCTAACATTTTGTCCTAGTTTGGAGGACAGGTGTCGGTTGAGAAAGGCAGGAACTTCTCTTTGAAATGGAGAATGCAAACCCGCTCCCTCCAAATTATTAGAATTTTGAAATCAAGGGGCTCTCAGGCAAAAATACAGGAATTAGGAATAACAGTTCTTTTCTAGGGAAATTAAAATAGAAATACAGTACTACAAAGAAATTCCAAACCCTGACAAAGTCAGAGTACAACCTGACACCCCGTCAGGCAGGGTGTTGGTAGCAGTTTGATTAAATGGTGGTTGCAGTCCTCTTGCAGTGACAGATGTGGTTCAGTTGAAGCAGTGGTCTTGCTTCAGTTTTCCTCCGGAGGCCCAGTGGCAATGTGGAGAAATCTGATTTCCCCCTGGAGTCCAGTGGAGAAAGGGGCTCCCTTAGTGTCCCAAAACCTCTGTTTTTATCTTGGCAAGAAATGTTGGGCTTTCCCCCTGGCTGGAGCAACTTCCAAAGGGATGAAGTAATTTTATCAGTCACACAGTGGGACTCAATGGGCCATTAGCAGAAAATGACTCGCTGGAGGAAGGATGAGTTGTGAAAAGATAAAGAACACTGCCCTGCCTGGTTTCAATGGATGGTCCATTAGCAGAATATCTCCCATGGAGATAAGGATCACTGCCCCCACCCTCAACAGATGGTGATAGAATAGATACCTTTTTATCACACTCTGTATTGTAACCCAAGGCATATTTCACTATCTTTTAAACTCTGTCTCTTGATCGGCAGCTGAAACTTGAGTTTAAATCCTGAAATATAACTAAAGGGTAATGAAGACCAAAGATAATGAAGATGGTAGATATGACACTTTACTGTGAATATGCCTAAACTGTGCTTAGAGGTCATCCTGGAAATTCATCTTTACTTAGAGTGTTTCATCTAACAATTGTCTTTTCTGATAAAGTCTCACAGTCCTCTGTTATTCATAAGTTTGTTCTTTTAATGATCACAGAATGAAAGAAGGGTGTCTTTCTTCTTTTTTCTTTTCCTACTTGTGAAGCTTTCTTTCTCTTTAAAAATAATGTACTTAGTTTGAGCCAAGTCCAGGTGGCATGGAAAATACTTGTTTTTTATCATTATACATTTAAAAAAATATTTCACAAAAATGTCTGTTTATAAGTAACAACACCAAATTGTAACTCTTATTTAGGGCTATATTACAAAGGTCTTATTGAAATTTTTAAGTCTTACTGAGAGTCTACAGATGAAACCTTTTGAAAGAGTCACTTCTTGAATAGCAAAAGTTTTAAATTACAGTAATTTCACAAGTATAAGGCGCGCTGGAGTATAAGACGCACTTTTTTTTTGCGGCGAGGATCTGTGCGCAACAAAGTAATGAATTAGTAACGGAATCACGCGATCGCGGGGTTTGCTGGCTCGCCTCAGGGCCGGGTGGGCACGGCTTGGGGCTGCTGCAGGCTCGCACTTCCGGGTTGGCAAATTTCCAAACTTTGTCCTTATATAAGGTACTCCGGGGTATGAAGTGCACTTCCAGTTTGGACCAAAATTTTAGTCAAAAGGGTGTGCCTTATACACGTCAAATTACTGTGTATTCTCCTGCATCACATCCATGCCCACAGGTCCTTCAAGTACTTATGTTCTTTGTGCTCCAGGATCACTTCAGTTTTCATTTACACAATTTGCACAGCTAGGTGTGATTTTGAACATCGAGTCTCTCTAACTGGCATTAAGAGGAATTTTAAAACAATCTTTTCTGGATTCTTTTTCTTCTAACCAGTTATCAAAAGGTTGAAGACCAGTTTCTGTACCCTAGGAAATGGGCAAAAAAATATCAGAATGTACCTCATGCTCTTTTTCTCTTCACTGTTCTCTTTATGAAGCAGTTCCCTGTGCCAGTCACCTTTAACAAAAAAAGCAGGAGAAAAACCAGGGCTATAGTATCTGATGATCTTTGCCCATTTTCCACCTTCCATTTACTTAATCTCTGAGAAACAGGTAAACAGTCTTCACTTTCCTCTTTGTTGATACACAGGCTGAATCTTGCTTTTTTTTTTTTTTAACTGAGCAATGGAAAAGACAGCCTAATTCTTGGTGAAGTTCTAAGCAGTTTTTGAGATATCGTTACTGCTAAATTTGATGTTATATTTTCATGACTACTATGCAAAATGTTGGATGCTGTCTTAAAAGAAAATTAAATTGAATGATATTAAGCAGAAGAATATTCAGTAAAATGCATGTTATTGCTTTCCCCTTTTTTTTTCAGAGAAGGATCAAAAGATCCAGATATCACATGTATTCCCTTGCAGAATGTTCTGAGGCACAGTGGTATGTCACTTTGAAATCAGGTGTAAGATATAGCAGTGCTTATCAAGCCAATACAATTCAATCTCAGGCTGAGATGCAGAGCTTTTTATGAAGACACAACATGTTCATGAAACTGGTCAGATACAGCCTTATATGCAAGTAGTAAGATCTGTAAAAAATCCAATTCCTTGCTTGATCAGAAACGAGTGACACGAGAAAGAAAAAGAAGAATCCAAGACAGGAAGAATATGGTACATTTGAGATGAAAAATAAATTGGACTGGTTCTACCTGGCGGTTTGGCAGAGTGGCACTTTTCTATGGCATGAACTGAATGGTCAGATTCCTAAGTATGAGTAATAGTCAAACTTGGAAATACTGTTTTTGCAGAGAAGAGAAAAAACAAGTGTACAGAGAAAATGAAAGGACAGCAACAAAAGCGTAGAAGGGTCAGCTGTTGGAATAAGGCTCAGTGGCTTAATATGGCTAGAAAAGGTCTAGAAACAGAAATATAACCTCCTTTTTAGCCACTACCAGACCTTTCTTCTTCTCTTAGCCTGTCAGGTTAAGAAATTATATGCAATGGATGTCCTGAAAAATGACATGGGCTAGCAATTTGTTAAATAGATATAGAGAGCTGCCAAGTGGATAAAACTTGGATCTGGACCCCCTGGCAGAATCTTCACAAAAGTGAGATAACAAATACAATTTTTACTCTCTGAACTGGCATTCTGAATATAAATTAGTGAAAATTACTGCAGTATCCTATTTATTAATGACTGACAAAAAAGTCCATTGGATCAAGATAAAAATCTGCCTTCTTTCAGGATTTGTATACTATTAGTACACTTATCACACACATGCCCATCTACTGCATGGGAGGGGAAAGAGAGTCTTAGAATTGTTTACTAATACCTAATATTTGCAATAATAGAAATATTTCTGCACAGAGGCCTTAAGATGTTTGTTGTGCTTGACCAATAGACTTTTGTTCAATTATATAGAAAAAGAAATCCATAAAACCCTTAAGTTAATTGGTTAAAATTAAGTCCATAATACAAGGGAGTATAAAAGAGCATAAATGAGATTTTTTTCTTTTTTTTCCCTTGCTTTAGAAAGACCACTGCCAAATGATATATGCTTCAATGAACTGAAAGCTGTTAACAGAGAACATGGGAAAGATAAAGACATTTCTAAATCCATCAGGCATTCACAACAAACAAAAAATCCAATGCAAAGGCGAATTATCTCAAAAAGGATTCATTTAATTTTCCCTTCTGGCTTCATCTCACAGCTACATAGCTGAGGTTGTAAAAGGAGCAACAGCTTCCTACCACTACTTTAGAATCAGCTAGATTTCTAAAAAAGATTTCACTAGCATGAAGCAAAATCAATTTATAAAAGGTTATCATTCAAATGTGATTTTCCCCTTGACTTTCTGTATGATCAGGAGTATCAAGAACGAAGACAATTTTTCAATGTGTCTTTTTTTTTGTTTCCTTACTGAAATGACACTATAATATTTCTTTGAGGCACGGCCTAATTTTTGGTTATGTATATCAGTCTTTGGATTCTGACCCTTAGCAAAACTACTGATTTTAACTACAAACACTAACATAGCCCAAGTGTTAGATAGCATTTCAAAGTATTATCAACAATAATCAAATAAGGAACAAAGTCTGAATAAGAAGTTCTCTATCCAGGTGTTCAATTTGATTAATTCTCTCCTATATCTTTCCTCTGGGGCAAACTGTAGTTGTGGAACAGTATTTTGAAATAATTTTCTCCCTGAAAGCCCAAACATTGAAGTATTTGCATGCTACTCTATTTTATATTAGAGCAAATAATGGCAAAATGATAATTTTAAGCTTTAGAGGGAAATTTTTAGGCTTTTGTAACTGTCAGCAGCAGTTGCATTTATGATCTTCAAACATCATCACATTTGTTTTTTGCATACATGATCAGATCTGCATGTAAACATGCCTCTTCAAGCACCTTTAAATCAGAATTTTTTATTCTGAAACATTGACACAGAAACATGTATCTATGCATATGTTTATGCCAAACATGGACAAGAATTACAGGGATCAATTAAACAGGGAAGAAGTTGAAGAAGTGACCAGGGATTTTACTCATTCCTTGCTCTATGTGGTATGATTAGTACCCCAGGGCATGTGACAGCAGTGATTGCAAGTGCCTAAACACATAACACTTATTATTTCCTAGACAGTTTGAGCTAGCAGTCCTCCACTGGTGCTGGTGTTCGTTATCTCTTTATTTCTGCTCCTGAGCAGAAGTGAGAGAGGGAGGTTACAGACATGTTTTTTTTTCAAATGTCTGAAGAAGACCTTGATATATTGCCCTTTTGAAGAGATAGTGAGTTATCACAAAGTATGTTTGAAATCCACTTCTTATACACTCCTTTTTTTTCATCCCTGGTATGAACGTATTTTAATTGTTTCACAGAACAGACTCTCAGGTGAAATGCTACCAGATAAGGAAAAATGTTCAACAAATAGCACATCTGAACTCATTATAACTGATTTTAAACAATTCTTGCTGGTTCTTATGAGAGTCCTGAAAAAATTTTCTTATCAGGTTTTATTGTCATGTATGACAAGAAAGTAATAAAATGAAAATTTTTTCCTCAAAGTTGTAATGACACTTGTAGTCTGTCACTTGGTACTATCTCCAAAAACAAGGAAATGTTTTACAGTTCTCAAGTTACTCAATTAATTTCTTATAATTTATGGAAGTTTGCTTAATCTTCAACTGCAAGAAAGTTCAGTGCCTTGGTGTTTTTTTTGTTTTTTTAAAATTCAGTTTAAAAATCAAAACACCTTGAAGTGCAGAAGAAATAACCAATAGAGCATAGTAAATATAGATGATGCACAAATAAATCTTATGAAGCAACCCTTATGAAGCCCATGATGTGGCTATCAGGTGGAGATCCAGCTGTCATTGATTTCTCCAGTTACCTTTGTGGGATATAGCATTAATCCATTTGCAAATCCAACTTTTCAGTTGTCAGGTTCCTTTCAAATGTGAGGGTAAACAGCAACAGAAAGGACAGCAAACAGTAATAAAGTGTAATCCAGATTTACTTAGCACAGACCCTTGAAGATAAATAAATACACACTGGCCTGCCACTTCAAGATCAGAAGGAGCTATTTAGCATAATATTTCACAAAATTGCATGCAGTGTTGGCTTGTTTCCCAAAACAATCCCAACTTTTCTGATTTACAGTGGGGACATACTAGAATCAGTGCAGAACTGTGGCTGCAACTTATTTTGCATCCTTCCAGCTTTCTTGTGTAAGTGAAGGAGAGGAAAAAAAGCACGTGGGAGCTCAAGGGTTCTGAGATGGGATCATGTACTCCTCGTTAGAAAACTGCTGTGCTTAGAGATGGTCCATAACATCAGCTCATTTGTTTGCAGTTTTTTTTGGGAAACTACTCATGATGACATTAAAATATTTTTCCCAATCTGGGAAGAGAGGTAACACTGAATACACTGAATCAGACTAGTATTGGAAATCTTTTAGATTAGTTAGTTTATGCCGTTAGAACAAGCCTTAAATAAGATATATTTGAAGCTAAATCATCATATCATCTCTTCCTTGTTTCTGTCAAATTTATTAATAAAGTTCCTAATGGTTTCTAGGTCTTCTGAACCTGCAACCTTCACTAAAATTTTAGCTGCCTCTTCACTGGAAAAACAGGTAGATTTTTATAATAAGACACCCGAACAAAGTCATTTTTAGAAAATATGGTAGGAACTCTTAACAGCTTCACCACAGGAAACTAAGCTCTAAGACTGCTCAGTTGTTTTATGGAAAAGCAAGTTGGAATTATTTCTCAGATCTGTAATGCTCTGTTAAAACAAAGAAGGTAGTAAGATACCACTTTTACTTCAGTAAAGATAAGGTCTTTTCAGTGTATGATTTTATTAGGCACAAAGCAGCAAGCCTACTATGAAGTGTGTCTATATTGGCTGGAGATCAGGCAGTTCAGTGTTACTAACACAGAGGATGGTACCTCTGAGATGATAGGAGCTGCTGAGATGCTCTGTCCTCCCTGTCTACTCTAATGTTGTGACACTAGAGCTGCTGGGACCAGGTTTGCAGCTGATCAGTTCAATATTTTCCAGCTGCCACTTGCAGTAGACAAGGACAGCAAAATTGCACAGTGAAAATGCAGTGAGTTTATCTGGAGTTCTTTTCTTTTTCTGCTTATTTTATATATCCCACAGATATTTGTGGGATATTTGTATCTCCCTGCACATATAATTTCCATTCCACTGGCATGTTCTATGCATATATGCTGAAATGCATTTAATTTTTCGGCAGATATGGATGTATGCTTATATAAGTGGATTAGGATCTTGAGAATTCAGATGACATTTGTGTTAATACCAGCAACAACTCTGCATTCTTAAAGACTGCTGTTTCTTAAAAGTTTTTAACAGATTTATTTTTAAGCTAATTGTTTCCCATTCTTTTACAGACTCTGCATAGTTAAAAGACAGAGTTTTTAAATTGAATTATTTCTGCACTTCCAGAGCACAAGCATAGCCAGACAGAGAGAGAAAAGCAACTTCCACTGTCTATAGATCTCATCTCTACACTGTCTATCTAATAGATGAGATCAAATGTGCTGACTTAGAAAGGAAGGGATAATTTAGAGGAAAGAGAACTGTGTTCTTTTTCCATATGTCATCTCTAATGGGGCCTGTTTTAGCATGCAATAGAACTAGACAGTAGCATATGCACTAGATTTCCCCCACACACATCAGAATTCAGGTGTTTAAATGGGCTTTTGCCTCCCCCCAGCATCTTTTTGGATGCTCACAGAAGACAAGAGAGGCCACCTGCTGCATGCCACTTCTCAACAGCTCACCCACTGAGACCCCTGAACTCTTCAGGCAAAAACCCTTTCACAATGGGCCCCGTGGGCTTGGTTGATGAATCTGCTGCTGCAATGCTTCTACATTCCTCTCTAAATGTGTTTGAGCACTTAAAAATCTTTGACTTCAGACCCCATCAGAAGATAACATCTTTCCACTCTGAGTGATGAAATCACTCCAGACACAGAGTAGGGGGAGTATGCAGCACTCATAGCTGTCTTCTCACAGAATAAACACTTGGATGCATGCAGTGCTGTGCTGGGAGGCAGGTAGTTTGCAGGGGTCAAGCCTTATAGCTTGTTTTGAGGGGCCATTAAGCGGTATTATACATCTCTGAATTCTCCTAAGCACAAATACACAGAGACTTGAAATAAAATGGACTAAACTTTTAATTTTGTGCAAAGATAGTAGGCAAGGCAGAGGTGGGGGAAGGGAAAAGCAGGGAAGGGAATGAAAAGGCAGGGAAGGATAGGTAGATTTATTGATTTGAGTGTTCAGTTGCAAGGCAAACAACATGTGGTTGGTGTCTTTTTCATAGGATCTGGTCCTTTTTATTTAATGCTCCTCTTCTACCGGGATACGCTTGCATAAATAGAAAAAAACCCACTAGGAACTGTTGTGAATGAAACAACCTGATTATTTTCCAAGGCAAAACAAGGACAGATAATCCAGAAAAACAAGAGATTTTGTGGCGTGAAAATGTAAGTGCATGTAGAAAGTGAATTGTCAGCAAATTCTGGATAAAATGGAACTCTACTGGAGTTTAGTCTGAAATTAAGTGAGAATGCCATCAAGATTCCCCTAACATGTCAGTAAAATGCTCCTTCAAGAGAATCACTCACTAGCACAGAGGTGTAATACATTATTTAGCATTCCAGGAAACACTCTAGTATTCTGCTTATTTCAACCAGCTGAATCTTCTGTGGAACCCAATTCAACTGGCCCTGAGGCAAAGGTAAAAAGCATCAGCTGTTCTCAATCTTTGTAGTTCACACATGCAGGACCCTTTCTTTTAGATGTTAGAGGATCCTGTGTAGAGCTCTAGCTGGGGTTTAAATATACTTATAGCAGAACATATGAAACTTGACCTCTTACAAAAATGAAAACCCATTGAAGTTTGACATAAAGTGTGAGAAATATTCTTTTTCATCTGGAATGAAATGAGCTTGGCAGCATGTATAGCTCTGACTAGTAATCTACATGTAAATCAACAGCAGCCCCATGATGTGAAAAGCCTTCTGTGTATCAGTAATACTGTGTTATATGAAGAGGATGGTCTTAAGCCAAAAGATGCAGGAGAAAATGCATATTGATAAAATTGTGTATCTATTTTTTGGCAGTACAAGTGCTCACAGGAAAATGGGAGTCTGGGTCCAAGAGAATGAGGCTCAGAGATCTACAGCCAACACATTTCATTAGGGTTGCTCTCCCCACCCTCTGTCTTCTCAAGTACTGATTTTAGACAGAATATTGTGATTTAAAATAAATATTCTCACCTCCCACAAGAATATACTCTCCTGTTTTTGTTGTGTAAAGGTTGAAGCTGTTGAAGAATTTGTTCTTTTTTGCAGCACATGCTTCACAATTTGTTGCTCTAATTTTGTCTCATTATCAAAACATAGCCAGTTTTGGGCTTTTGGGGAGGAATTTGTGTGAATTCCTTTTATATTTTAAGAGACAGATGAAAAGTTTTTTTCTTAAGTTTGTGAGCTTGAGTGAACAGTACACTATTTTAGTTTCTTCCAATACATGTACTGTGTTATCAAAAAATTTACCTGTTGATAGAAAAAAAACAATTTTTCATTTTTTCAGTAGAGAGATTTTATGAAGTTATTTTTTTCTTTACGTTGCAGCTCTGCAGTTAGTAATCCTTTTACTGTGGAATAGCATTGACACATTCTTGTTCCTCTCTACAGGGGATGTTCACAACTGTCTGCTTCAGGCATATAAATAAGGCGTCTTTAGTTTCCCTGAATTGCCTTCCTGCTTGTGTTGACCTCATTTCACAGACTACAAAAAGGAGCTTTGGCTTTTACCTTTGGTCCTCTGACTGGAGACTGCATAAATTGTCCCAGGCAAATGGTGTGAATGTCCATTCCTCCCAAGTGAATTAATTAACATCCTTGCTATGAAATGATGTCCATCCTCGGTGAGGCTACTCACTGGTCAGACAGTGACCTGTTGGCCACCCATTTCTTGGGGCTCTTTACGCGTGTGACACCACACGTCACAGCCATTGCTTCCAGAGCTTTATGGGCATCAGATTTTCCCTCTGCATGTCAGGGCAGAGCAGAACAGGAGAGAGCTTTGTGGTACAGAAATCTGCACTTTGTCAAAAGCATGTTAGATCAAACTCACCTCTTACTCACCTCATAAAGAATCAGCAATGGTGCTACCTAGACCTAGAACTGTTTCATAAACAAGACAAGTTTGCCTATGCAAATATTTTTAAAGTTTGGCATTAATTTTTTTTTCTTTCTTTCTGCTTTTTTATTGAAGAAGAAAATGTTTGTTCGGGTCTCCCTCTATTTTTAAATGGGTCAAAAATTGTGTGGGAAGGGATCACTCTGAACTCAGAGTGTTTTGGGGAAGCACAAAAAGGTTCCTTCCTTTTAAAATTATGACCTACTGCTACAGCTTATGCTCAAACCACTTGTTCTATTTAATCTAATTCTCTAAGAACCATTGAGCCTGAATTTTTTTTTTCCCCTGATAGGGCCTACACTGGGCCAACTCAAGGAGAAACATCTGTATTTATACACACATTGAGCTAGACTGAAACGAACCAAATTCGTCTTTTCTCATGGGAAAAGGTGACCATTTCTTTACTTATTCTAAGAATGGGGAAAATGTAAGTTCTTTACATGTGAGATTTATTTGTTATGACCTCTAATATTTCCTAGTATATCTGAAAATGTATTGCACATTCAATTAAATGATTAAAATAGTCAGTGTCTGTTTAAACCAAAGAATCTCCTATACCTCACACTAAGGTGAGTCAACTGTCAATTTCCAGAAGTCACTGGAATAACTTTCTGTGAAACATGAGCAAATGTGATCAGATTGGAACCCAGTTTCTAAGTTACTGATAAACCTCTGTGATTTTTATTTTTGTGATAGGATAATTACAAATATTGCTTTTGCATGTCTGAGGGCTTCCACCATGTAACTCATGTATGAGAAACAATCCCTGTCACAGCTGCATAAGTAATGCACACCTGAATATGAGTAATTCTAAAAGTCTGACTTATTATGATTGTGACTCAGACGTGACCTAATTCCTTGGAAAAAACAATTAAATACAACCATTATAAAGGTTGGGTGATGAGTATTAAACAGAATGGGTTAGTTCAAATCCTTGAGGTAATTAGTAGAGAATTCTGAGATACCTGATATTTATAAAAATCTTACATATAAATCATGGCTTATTGTAAAACATGTTTCTATATTAAGTCTTTCAGTTCATTAAGCACTGGTGATATTAGGTATTGTAAGAGAAATTTCAAGAGGAAAGTACTTCAAAGTGAAATTATGCTAAAACTAAAATATCTGTTCCCTTATTATGCAGTTGTCACTGGGAGAAAATAACTCAAAGATAGATTTTTCCTTCATAATTTTACATTTAAGACTTTGAGATCACCAACTGCAGCTTGAGATGGCCAGTGACAGACGTAAATGCTTTCCAAGTGAGTTAATTTTAGAATATCTCAGGGAAAATCATATTTCTAATGCAGTTCTGTATTTCTAAAGGCAAATCAGAGTCCTACGTTTCTGTATGCTATATACATACAGAAATATACAGAGAGCAAGGGAGAGAGAGATATAATATATAGATATATGTAGACATAATTACATATATATTCCCATTGACACATTTTTAAATACACAGATGCACATATATTTGTACACAGATGTAAATTTAGAGACATAAGAAGGGAGGCAAGAAAGATTCTACTGTTTGAAGTCGATACAAAGATTTTAATGGAATTTATTAACTTTCATTAAAAGTTGGCTACATTAAACATTTTTTTTAAAGTTGAGAGGGGGGATTAGAGGAACCCCTCCCCTCAAACCTCTAATTATCTCTCTTGTCTTTGTTCAGCAGATGTAGAATGTTCTTCAGGATTCAAGCTGGGTGTAATGCAGATCTGTTGACATCTACAGTTATCCTTAGAGTTGTAAACTGAATTCCTACGTGCCTTTGCAGAAGAATCCAGCAGGGAATGTTATCACCATCACCAGAGAAATGGTACTGTCAACAACTGCCCGTGCGATCAGACACTTATCTTTTGATGTTCAGTTACCTTCTGCTTGTTAACCTTGTCAAGGAGGGGCACAGAGGGGAGCACCAACCAAATGAAACCTGTGGTAATTACTGTAATTCAGAAAGAAATATATTCACTGGAGGCAGGCAGTTCCACCCTCACAATCAACCTTTCTGCAGCTCAAGGAAAACACAAACATGGCCTGGCTCAGACAAATTAGGCATGAACAAATGTTGCACATTAAATGAGTTAAAGGACCTTGCTGAAAATTACAAGGGCTGCTTAGGGAAGCAATGAATCCCATTAAGGCAGAAACAGGCTTAAAAGCAAGTGGGCTTTGCAGAGAGTCTTACATATATATTTACTGTACTTGGTTATCTTACCCAAGGCAATTCTGGCCACAACACTGAAAATATATCCAGATGATAACAGTATAGTCTTCTTTGGGAGGCATTCAGGAAGAGAAAAAGAGCTCATCTGCTGGATGCTGCAAAACTATTGCTTCAAATACCGATACCTGGCTTGTCTCTGGCACTTTCCATCAATCTAATTTCAAGTGCCTTACAAAAGGATTTAGGAAGATCTTAACAGTTAGATGATTTAGAAAGCTAAGAAACATTTGAAGTTAACTTCAAAAAGAAAAAAAGTCTTCTTCAAACAAACACACAGTCTTAAAACATAAAACCACATTCTCTTTTTTGCTGGCATTCACCAAAGTGCATTCCTATTGCAAAATAAATGTAAACAACTATAGCTGAAGGAATTGTCAACACATTACTAGTTCTCCTTTAGCTCATCAGTACAGCTAAATGATCCTTTCTTCAAGAAACACTGTTTTAATATGCATTACCCTTTCCTCCCACTATAATTATGGGAGGACTACTGGAAATTATTTTGCTTTAAACTGTAATGACAATGGGTTTATTCTATTTATTTTTATTTCCCTCAGCTTTTTTACCAAAGAAATTAATGAAGAGCAATGCTACAATAGGTTTGGGGTCTTTTTAATCTTTATCCTTGGTCCACACTGAAAGAAACACTAAAACCAGGTTTGCTTTAAAATCTGTGCAGCTTCCAGTAGTGTTTGAAGGTGGAGTCAGCAGGCAACAGGGCAGAATGTCATATGAATGTGTAAAATATGCATATTTGTAAATATGTTTTGAATACAAAGGTTAAAGAGAGGACAAGCTGAGCTAAGTCACAGAAACATTATGAGAGGATGGTGGAAATATGGATCATAAGGTGCCATGTTCAGCATAAATCATGCAGCATGTAATACATAATAAGGGTTATTCATCAGGAGCTTTGCAGCAGCCTGTAACATCTCTGCAATCAAGACAACAATAAACTCTACAAACCGGGAGCAATTTCCATCAGGGTGAGAGTGCCCCCTCCCTCATCTTTATTTTTAAATGCATGATGATCACATGCTAATTGTGTAGACCTGTTACTGTGAATGACAAATAACCACTTCCAAAAGGACATTATGGCTAACAGCTCTTTAGGGGTCAATTTTGTTCCCCATCATTAAAATCCCCATTCTGTACAGAATTAGGAAGTATAGTCTTGTCACAGGAGCTTGTTGTCCAAAGAATAAATAGGGAATGTTAGATTAAGGGTGAGCAAGTGCTGTCATGAAAGCGACGTGCCCTGCACAGACTGTAAAGCTAGTGAGGGAAGCGGCTGCTTGGAGACGTGGAAGGGTTTGGGAAAAGAGCAGGAGGGCTTCAGAGTGACCGGCCCACACACTGCAAGGGCAAGTTCAAGGATTGTGTTACCTTAGTACTGGGTTCCCTGAGGCAGGCTCAGTGCCCCTGCTAGCCATGCCAGCCAGCCAGCAGCTTGAGGAGGATGAGATTTCATCTCCTCTGTATGTGAGGAGGCTGCATGTATCTGCTGAGAAATGAAACACATGTGGCTTTAACTCCAGCTTAGGTGGAGACACCCTCTGAGCAGTGCCTGGCATAGGAGAGATATTTTGGAATTTCTCAGCAGTACACAGATCCAGTCAGTGGTGGACTATGACTTTGCCAGGCTCTCAGCCTCTGAGGGATGTCTGAGTAACAAAATAAAGGAATAAAACTACCTGAGAAAAGAAATAAAAAAGCAGAAAAGTGCAGTTAAATGTCCCCTCAGATCTGAGACTTCAGGCTAGCAGAAAACAGTTCAAGCAAACCTCAGACAACTAAGGGTAGCATCTTAGGGAATACTAAAGCGCTTTGGGGGATACAGTTTCTTGCCAAATTTCCTTTAAAATCAAGCACCTGACTATGAGAGACAGAAATAAGAATATATTCCCCAACACATATTTTAAAAGCAAGGCTATTGACAAATGGTGGAAACAGAATATGTTCTGTGCCCAAAACAAGACTTAATCACTAGTCTCACAATTTATGTGGCTAATGAAGGTACAGTTTATGATTGAGATTTGCAATAAAGTGTCATTATTTTTTTCATTAACCAGTGGCATAGAGATTAGTATTTGAAAGGAGGTTAATGGCCCCCAAGTCCAGACTGTATCTTGCAAAGGCTGAAAATTTGACACTTTTTAAGGGGAAGAGGATGTAAAATACAGCATCAAAAGGAGTCCTCAACAGGTGAGTGCAGAGTGCTGAGGACATGATGCAGCATGTTGTGGAAACCAAAACAGCCTCAGCACAGAGAGGCTAAAGCAGCAGTAGATATAAAGTCATGCAGCTATGATGCTAAGCCTGGCTTTCGTGTTTGTGGAAGGAGACCTTTGAAGAATGCAGATTTAACTTACTGAGAACTCCTGAGCTGAGTAGTCTGATTTAGGTACCTGCTCTGTGCTAGATGGAGAGAATTCCTGACACAGCTAATGGCAAGAGAGCAATACCTTCTAGAGCAATTCATCCTCTCCTATGGCACCTGATGAATTATGCATTTATGTTTGTTCTACTTTGTCCTATGCTAGCCTTTGTCATAAAATGCATCCAAAAACGTACCAGTTGCAACCTGAATATCAAGGAGAAATCTGTTGGTTTGGGTTGTTTTACAGCAGTCTAGGTCCAGATTTTCAGAGTCAAGGAGATTGAATAAGAACATAAATTTACATACTTTTAAAGTGTACTAAAAGTGCTATATAAATAATTTACAGTAATTTCACAATTACAAGCCACACTGAGTATAAGCCGCACTTCCAGGGTGTCGGCAACATTGAGGTCTTTGTCCATATATAAGACGCACCGGACTGTAAGCCGCACTTTTGTTTGCAGCGAGGATCCATGTGCAACTTTCACAAAGTTGCCAAATAGTAACAGAATCATGGGAACGCAGGGTTTACTGGCTCAGCCCTGCTCAGGGCGGCCGCCTGGGAGCAGCCCCAGCTCCGCTTGCCACTGCTGCCGGGAGGCAGGGGAGCGGCGTGTCCAGCCGGTACTGCCGGGAGGAGGTAGAGGGGTGTACCTGGCCGCTGCCACTGGGAGGAGGGAGAGGAGTGTCCCTGGCCGGTGCCGCCGGGAAGAGGGAGAGGGGCATCCCTGGCCAGTGCTGCCAGGAGGAGGGAGAGGAGCGTCCCTGACTGCTGCTGCTGGGAGGAGGGAGAGGAGCTTGCCTGGCCAGTGCTGCAGGGAGGAGGGAGAGGGGCTTGCCCGGTCGGTGCCACCGCCGCATCCCCCGGGGCTGGGCAGTGCTGCCGCTGCGCCGCCACTGCCCCACTGCCTGGGGCCGCTGCTGGCTCAGACTTCCGGGTTGGGAAATTTCCAAAATTTATTCATATATAAACCGCTCCTGAATGTAAGCTGCGCTTCCAGTTTGGGAGAAAAATTTTAGTAAAAATGGTGCGTCTTGTAATCGTGAAATTACTGTAAATGGTTAATTTAGTAATATCATTCATTTAAATTAATGCAATAGAAGTGTTATTTTTATGAGACAACATGCTGGGGTCCTCAGCATTGGAGGAACTTTGACTTGTTTGAGCAAGACCAGAGGAGGACACAAAATGATGAGAGGGATAGAGTTCCTTCTATGAGGAATATGGATTGTTCAGCCTGGAAAAGAAAATGCTTTGAGATGATCTAATTGTGGCGTTCCAGTATCTGAAGGAAGTCTGCAATAAAAATTGATAGGCTTTATACAAGGGCACATAGTGACAGGATGAGGGGAATGGGATAAAACTGAAAGAGCACAGGTTTAGACTGGATATTAGGAAGAAATTCTTTGCATGAGGTTGGTGAGTCAATGGAACAGGTTTCCCAGAGCAGTTGTGGGTGCCCGATTGGTGGGAATATCCAAGGGACTCTGAACAGCCTTGTTAAACAACCTAGTTAAAGGCGTCTCTCTCCATAGAACTAGATGATTTTTAAGGTCCCTTTCAATCCAGACCATTCCACAATTATATGACCCAATGACTATTATTTTATGTAGTTCTAAGAATACTTTTAAATTATAACAAATTATAACAAACCAAGTAGTTACTGATCCACCAACTGCCTTTGCCAGAGTAATTTATGTGTATAACAGTGTCCTTCTAGGGTTAAATGTTAGGAGAGTTTTTTTTTATCTCAAGCCTTTTAAAATAAAAGATTGGGATTCAATCCTACATGTTTTTCTGAAGTTTTAAATTGCTGCAGCACAGGTCTAGTGACAACATTGGAATTCTTATGCGGCAGTGGATTTGTTTCACTATTTAAAATGAAAAGTAGAGTTGTCTAATGAAGAAAAAAATGCAGTCAAATGTAGACCATGTCAATCACATAGATTAACAAGGGTGGGAACAGTGCCTTCAAAATGCTGTAAGTAATCAAAAAGATGAAATTCTTTTGAACATTTTAGTGCTCAGGAAAAGATGTTTTTCTGACAAGAAAAAATATTTCTTTCAAGATTCTTTCACCTCAGAACAGGAGCCAGTACATCTTTTATTCATATTATCTGTAGCGCTTGTTGTTCTTGTATCTTGTATCTTTTAGCAACATTCTCTCCTCCACTGAAATAACCAAAAGTGCTAGCGTTTTTCATTTGACATAAGGTCAATTAAATGTGGACAATAGGAATTGAGTATTTATATAATAATAAGTAGTAGACCTGACATGTTAGGGTCACTGATTGTTGTATACCAATTTTCCTTGCACTTTCATTCTACTGCAGAATTCTTCATGCCCTTACCTGCACGAAGTCTTTCTAAAGCTGGTGAGTACAAGGTTGTTACCACCTCTAACTTGTTTTAGCTCTAAAATATCTCTCTTGGCATTCAGCTAGGCTTCAGCACTGCCAGGCATGAGGGATTCTCCCCTTAATATACACTCATCTTCACAGTTTCCTCGGTGCCGAAACAGGCATGCACATTTACCATCCATAATCTCAGTTCTCGATGTGAAAGCTGTTGGCTATTTGAGATGCTACTTTTTTCTGTCTACCCTGATACCACTGGAAATGTGTAAATATTGAATAGTAATGATAGGCCACAACTAGAGGAGACTTTCCCAGATAACTTGGGAATGTGGAGCATACACTGATAAGAAAAGACGAGTGTCTGTTGACCTGATGTAGCACAGTACTCAATTCAATAGCTCTCAAGCAGAAGTAATGTAATCCATTAAAAGCAAATAAACAAAAAACCCAAAAGCAGAAATTAATTTGTCTTGTCAAAGATTTCCATGACAGAAAGAAAAATGAAAAGCGGATGGTGGAACGGGAAGTTACTAGATTGTTGGATTAAGATAGATATTTTTGAGAGTGGAAAAAAGGAGCATTGCCATATTGAAATAGCTGAAATTGCTGAGGTATAAAACTGAAGAAATCCATATTTATGTAAATAAGTAGGTATCCAGAAACTTACTTAAAAACAGTATTTTTTGTATTTTCCCCAAGATAGAATTCTTAGTGCACAAGGACAACAAAGTCTCCCTATAAAAGAACAACAAGCTGGTAGCATATGTGATTCCTTATCTTTTCTGAAATGTTAGATTACAGGATGAAAGAGAAGAGATCTCCTATCAAAAGATTTTCTTTTAATTAAAAATTGGATTAGAAAGCAAATCAAATTACAACCTCTAGCTATCTGTACTAATAATGAAGGAAACTTTCCTTGGGTCGGAAAGTTTAAAGCTGTGGTAATGACAAAGGAAAGAATATATGCAACACTGCATTTCCCCCTCAACCTTGTTTTGAGAATTTCTGTGAGACCACATGCTTTTAAGTGTAACAGGCAGCTTATTTCCTGTAAGGTTTTAGGATCTCACAGGTGCTTTCAAGAAGGAAGAAAATAGTTATCTCTGCAAAAAGCGAAGTGTTGTAAGTGACCTTATAAACCATTGAGTTTCTTTGTTGCCAAAGAAATCAATAATGTAACAGTGTGTTTGGATATCAGAGAAGCAGCGCTCGTGTCTGTGATCTCTCAATTCTGTAAAACGAGCTGTTGAGACTAAATTCTCTTGCATGAGGAAATTTAATTGGCTTAAAACATCTATTTTTTTCCCCATGGTAATTCCTTGAATGTTTTTAAATTTCACACAACACAGAACTCTAATGTATAATTACATTGTAAAAATAAGCATAATTAGCAGCCTTTCCATCATCAATGACATAACTACAGAACTAACATTTGAAAAAGGCATTTTTGAAGCTGATCAAGAGCCTTTGACTGATGAGGAAGATTTAATAAATATCTGGGAAAAAATAATTTATGTTGGTTTATTGCTTTTTTATGCTAATTTAGTATTGGTTGACTTGATTGTCTAAATTATTGGTACTCCTATGTCTGAAAGACTTTCAAATGTATTTATACTTTTGTGTGATTTAAGTCCTTTTAAAATCCTTATTCCTGTTAAATAATGACATCTGTTTGGTAACACAAATACGACATTGGAAATTTTTTGTCCCACTAACATAAACTTATCTACAGAAGTCAAACAGATGCTGCTTGCGGGATATCTTGGAGATTGGTGTGTGATCTGTTACGTGCAATTGCAGAATAGAATTTAAACAAAAATTCTGCATAAGTATTATTTTTTCTTTCATTATTTTCTTTATTTTTTAAATTTTATTTTAAATGTTCCATATTCCCAAAGGGAATTCACAGTGTGCTTTTTCATGGCAGTAATTTACAGTATCATCAGTTTCCACATGCAGCTATGTCTTAGCCAAACAATCACCAAAATTATTAATATGCAGAACAAACAGTGGAAGATACAGTATTAATCTCTGCAGAAATTCTTTCATGATTAATAAATACTCAGAGTAAATATTGGCTGGTTTGATAATTTGGTAACTAACTTTCATGATATGGAAATAAATCCAGTATGTCTAGATTAAGATCACCAAAATAAATCACAAAAGGACTTCCTAGATATTTCTGATGCTAATGGCATTTGACCTCTGGTATAAACCCTAATCAGCAATTAAAAGGCTAAATGTTGCTTTGTCATCCTCCTGAGCTATTTATTCATGCATTTTTCAAAGTAATTTATGATTCATATGAAAGAGACTTATTGTCCTTGTCTGGTTAAGATTCATGTCAATAAACTTCCAGTTGCTTCATGACCTTGTTCACTGCTGATCCCATGCCACATCAACATTTTGGCAGAAGATCAATGTCAAGTATGTTTTCACCTCAGAAATCCAGCTTTACTCGCTTTATTCAGTCTCTGATCTGCTGCCTGCAGATGTTTTGATGTTTGTCTTGATGTTTTTCATCATCTCTGCATGGTCTTTTTTTTTCCCTCCAGCTTCTATATCCTAAAGTATGCCATACAACTTGTGCATGGCAAGATTTTTTCACAAACAAAAGTTTATTGTGGAGTGTTGATTTTGCTTCTGATGTACTCAAAACTTGACAGAAAGGAAATAGACAAAATATGTTAACCAGTCAGGTTAATATTTCTTTAGCCCTGATAAAAAAAAAGTTGAAATAAATATAGCTCTGTTTGCCTTTTTGAATACTAAATAACTCCTGGAGCATTTTAGATGAATAGCTGTAAATTGAGATGATGCAAGTCCGTTTTAAAGGCATACACAAAAAGTTACAGCATCCTGGAAAGTCTAATAGCTGCATGCCAAGCCCAAGATTGCAGATGTCTGCCAGTTAGTCTGAAAGTTATGTATTCCATTAATCTTCAAATTTGTTGGCACTGATGGGTGGAAGACAAAATGAGCACTTGCCAGAAGTTTAAAATGTTAGGTTACACCTCAATTTACTACATATATGTAAACCCATAATCAAGTATAAAGATGTTTAAACTCCGTTTTCTCCACTCTTTTCTTAAGAGAATCTTTGGTCTTCACAGGGTTGGTGTTTAGCCAAGATATGGCAGTCCTAGCCTGCAGGATGTGAAGGAAATTGCATCTTTCTTGTGCTAGTTCAGACCCTGTTTGGGATTTAATATTTGCTGACAAGGATTAATTGCTAATAGCTCTTTCATGCTTTGAAAATGAAGATGGGTTTTAGACATTCAGCTCAATTTGGTGGCTAAAGGGGTACTTTTAGGTGGTAAGACAGTAGGAATCCCATCCTGAAGCCTTTATGTTAGAGAAGTAGTATAAGGAAAGTAAACTGACAGTTCCTGTTGGAAAGAGCAAAAAAAAAAGTGTCCATTGAGATGCCTAGCAAAAAAGAGAAGTGTAGGGAGATTTCCTTTTCTGTAAAACTTCAAAACATTATTATGACTCTCCCAATGTGTATAAAAGTATGTCTAGTCATTACCACCCAAAATCATGGTGAAGGATGGAGTGGAAGCAGAGGGACTGAAACAGTGATTTAAAATGAGGTATCAGTGGAAGGACAAAGATTTTTTAGAAAAGGTACTGCACAGAAGAGCAGGTTTGTTGATTTTTTTGGGTTTTGTTTGTTTGTTTGTTTTTCTTTTGTTTTTAAATTCCATTGCCTGTAACTTCAAAACAGTACTTTTGAATCATCTAAATGGTTTTCCTGGCTGTACTCAGTTTTTGGGCTCTGAAAGTCAGGAGAGGTCTAGATCTTCAGAGCATGGATTAGCCCAGGGATTGGGAGTTTGTAAGGTCTTCACCCGCGGAAAGTTTGTGAAACACCTTAAAAATCAGCAGCAGACATGGATTTCTGTCCCTGTGTAAAGGTTTCAGTACCATAAACTAATCAGAGGGAAATCTAGTTTTGAATCAGAGATTTTGGCTCCCCAAGAAAGCAGGAGGGCTGTAGCCTCAATTTTTCTCAGGCTGCAGCACAATGCTATTACCCATTCACAGTCTTTGCAAAATCAATGAAGCTTCACTAATTTGGGTGAGCTGAGAATCTGGTCTGCATGTTTGGGGTGCAGAAGGGAACAGTGAGATTAACAGGTGCTTCTCTTTACAATGCATGACCTCCCTGCACAGTAAGTTAAACAAAAACCTCTTGCAATACCTGTGCTTTTCTTATCAATTAAAGGTTCTCCCAAAACAGGTAGCATCCTTTTTAAGTCCTAACAGCATTTCCCTAAAAAGTCAGTTTAATTTTTATATCTCTTATCTATGGAAATGTTCTAGACAGGAAAATAGCAATTTCAGGACAAAGACAGAAATGAGCAGGCAACATTTTTATACTGAATTGCACTTGGCAGAGCTAATGAGGTATGCATTGGCTTCTAACTATAGAAGACTTGTCAGCTGTTCTGGTGTGTATACAAATATACATCTGTACTTGTGTGTATGTATACAAATATTGTATTTATAGCAAGGTGTATACTTCATGTCTATTTCTTCATCTTAGTTACCCTGTCTTGCAAGTAAAAAATCTGAAACACATTTTCTCACACTATTCCATGGGCATGAAATTTCTATTTTTCTCTTTGCTGTTTCTAATGGATTTACAAAGAAAAAAAAAATTTGGGTGAGGTTTTTTTCTACAGAACTGAAATTACGAATTTTTATATATACTCACAAGTAATTTCTATATACAAGGTCACCTTTTCACATGACTCTGGTACTGCATAAATAAACACCTGAAGTTTTTTTGAAAATTCTTGAGAGTCTAGCAATGAACTAAATCTATATCTGAAATTACCATATAATATAGGTGGCATTTGAAATACAAAATGCATACCGACAGTGTGTATTTTGGCACAATTTTATGAAAGAATGCTTGAGGGGGTTGGGCTTTTTTTTTATTATCCATGATTTCTATTTTTCCTTTCCTTATTGATTCATACTATAATGCAAATCGATGATGACTATTTAGGGTAGATTTAGGAGAATTGCACTTAACAGCTACTTTATTTATACACAATTAATTTAAAGGAAGAAGAAAATTAGGTAGGCTAAATATGGGAATATTTTTCAGTCCATTTACTTGTGAGTCTGCTCCCCAGGGTACTTCAATAAGGACAATGCCTAGCTCATTATTATGGCTATTGATTTCCTGGATTTTTCTATTGCAATTCCCACTATTGATAACAGTCTACTCTGAATAGCTGCAACAATCCCAGTCTAACTGGAATTCCCTGATAAAACTTTAATATACTGTTTTTAGTAAAGTATGAAGTAAGTATAGGAAGTGGGTGAAATGTCTTGTAATTTCTTCTGTTTGAAATTTTTGTGTTGTTTTATAGTGTCTTGTAAACTTGGACAGGGTTTGCTTAGATCAATGAGTCATTATTCAGATGGACACCCACCATCAACAATAAGGACCTTCCCTTAAGGTTGCAAGAAAGAGAGTTAAATAATAAAATTTGCTATAGCTAATCATTGCTCCTAAATTTGTGCTATGCCACACTGAACTAGTGTGCAATCAATTGACAGAGAAATCCCCAACAAAATTTGGATTGCCACCACTATATTTTTTCAAATGTAACACATTTTTCTTTATTTTTGCAGGAATCACCAGATTATATCCAATATCTGCTATATTAATATTATTTTTCCATTATCACAGGTGGAAAGGTGTGAAAACCTGAGGTACAACTGGATAGAAAGTATTGTGGGCTTCAAAGAATAATTTGGTTACTTTACATCTTCTACATGGAAGTGCTAAGATCAACGCATGGTTAGGTGAATAAGGGCAGAAAAATTACCTCACTTTTCTCCATCTCTGGTGTCACCAAATGTATGATATAGGATTTCTTCTAGTCTAACCTAAACACCAGAAGTATAAAGGATGCTTCTTAGTGTTTGTTAGAGCATGAGGGAGATGAGGAGTGAGAACTAATCCTATCCATGGCTTTGTTTTGGATCTTTTCATGCTCCTGCATGCCAAAAAGAGACAAAATGCCTTTGCTGCTCACTATATACTTTCAGAAAAAAGATGTCCAAAAGGTCTGTTTACAGCACAACCCAGCACACAAAGATGATATTCCTTTCAGTGAAATGAATTGCCTAAAGTGAACAGGATTAAGAAGATGCAGTTATTCTACCAATGAAATATTTTAGGGTTATAAGAAACATGAACATGTGAGTTAAGCAGTACATATATCTACTGTCAACATATTTCCATTAAAATAGTGGACAGCTGTAACCAATCATACAGTCCTGAAAACCACAAGCTTTTCAATCAAGGTTTTGATGAAAATCATAATATTCTAAAGACAGCACTAGGGTTCATCACACACAAGTCTGCATGCTAAGACAAATAATCACACATTGGAGGCCATGCAACCTCCCCTGCACTCAAAATCACACCACCAAAAGATACAGAGAAAAGATCCTCAATATAAACATTATAAAAGACTTTGAAAATTCTGCTAGTTATATCAAATTCATGGCTACCAAAGTAAATGAGCTTAACAGCTTTCAACTTCTGTTAGCTTGTTTTCAACTTTCACAGAAAATATTTTTTATCAGTAATTAAAAGAAATTGTGTTAGATTTTTACAGAAGAAAATAAGAATAAACACATATTTCTGAACAGTATTTTTAAGTTATGACCTTTTTCAGCTGAGCAGAGTTTTACTGGTGTATGAAATAGGAACAATTAAATAGACTATCAGATAAATGCTACTCATTAGTAACAGTATTTGAAATACTGGACTAGATTGATCAAGGAGAAAATTGTTATCTATCTGTATGTTATCATATTAAAAACTTTAAAAATACATGTTGGTTAAAACTAAGCATGACAACAGTAACTATTCAGATTTTTAATTTTTCTTTTTTAACCAAAAAAATCTTATTCCAAAATTATTTAGCCGGAAAATTTAAAGATGTGAGGAAGGAAGGCCTGGATAGCGCATACCGCTCTCTGGCTTGTGATGTATTTTAATGTTGTGCATTGAAGGTGAGGATGTCCTGCAGAATAACTGTTCCATTGTTCCATTTAGAGTATATCATGGTCTTAACTTACACACAGCAATGAGTAAGACTAAGTGACATTCTCAATTGCATTACTGCTTGTAAAAACTCTAATTTCTAAGGTGTCTTGGTGGAAAAGGTGAAACTCCCAATTTGTTGTAACAGTAACATTGTCTAGCCTCAGTAATATCTGAATCTCTCAATTTTCACCATTCTGTGGCACAGACCTCCTTCACTTGACTCATGTATTTCAAGACCAGTAGATGAGGACGCTTAATCCATCTCCTCTCCACTTTCATCCTTCAGTCAGTTAGTAATGCAGCGATTTATTTTTTCCCACGTTGAATCAGATTGACAACATTGTAGTAGCAAATAGTTTGATCCTACCATCTTCTGAGGTCCATATCCTAGAAGCATAGAATCATACAATGTCTGAGTTGGAAGGGACCCACAAAGATCATCAAAGTCAAACTCCTGGTCCTGCACAGGACATCCCAAGAGTCATTCCATGTGCCTGAGAGCATTGTACAAACACTTGAAATCTATCAAGCTTGGTGCTTCCCTGGGGTTCCTGTTCCAGTCCCCAGTCACTCTCAGGGTGAAAAACTTTTTCCTAATATCCAACCTAAACCTCCCCTGGCACAGCTTCAGGGCATTCCCTCAAGTCCTGTCGCTGGTCAACATTGAGAAGAAATCAACATCTGTCCCTCCTCTTCCCCTCACAAGGAAGTTGTAGACTGCAATGAGCTCTCCCTTCAGTCTCTGCAATGAGCTCTCCCTTCAGTCTCCTCTTCTCCAGGCTGAACAGAACAAGTGACCTCAGCAACTTTTCCTGGGGCTTCCCCTCAAAGCCTTCCACCTTATTCTTTGGAAGCTGTCTAATAGCTTTATCCCTTTTTTACATTGCGTCACCCAGACCTTCCCCTGCACTCAAGGTGAGGCTGTCCCAGCTCAGAGCAGAGCAGGACAATCCCCTCCCTTGCCCGGCTGTGATGCTGTGCCTGATGCACCCCAGGACAGGGTTGGCTCTCCTGGCTGCCAGGGCACTGCTGGCTCATGTTCTACTTGCCGTTGACCAGCACACCCAGGTCCCTTTCTGTGGCGCTGCTTTCCAGCCCCTCATTCCTCAATCTGTCCATACATCCAGGGCTGCCCCATCCCAGGTGCAGAATCTGGCACTCATCTTTGTTAAACTTCATACTGCTGGTGATTGCTCAGGCCTCCGATTTATTGAAGTCTCTCTGCAGGGTGTCCTTGACTTCGAGGAGTGAAAAGCTTCTCCAGTTTGTTATTATCAGAGTACAGAAAGGTGAGTCATTACCCTCCAGTTATGTGTCTTATATGAACTAGAAGAGCAACTGCTGCTGTGGCATGAACCCAACTTTGAACCTGTTAAGTCATACCTAAATCAGTACTGCAATAAATGGCTACCAATGTGAGACACAAATCCCTCCAATTAAATGGTTACTATCAGATGCTCGTGACATTTTTTCCTATCCTATATGGTTCATTTTTAAAGGGTAAAAAAATACCTTGAACCCTCCCTCCCCTCCAGTTTCTCAGAGTTTTGGAAGATAAATCTAGGCCAGAAATCTTTTTTTTTTTCTTCACACATTAGAATAACTGAGTTCAATAGACTCAAGTAAAGCATAAAAATGATGGGATAAAGTATCATGTCGAATAAATACCTGAGAAAGAAGGATATAGACTATATAACTTCTGTTTCCAGTTTCAATATTTAGAGGGAAGACTGCTTTTCCTGCTAATTCTTTCCACTAAGGGAGCTATGTAAATCTTATTTTCACCTAATTTGAGTAGAAAGTAAGTCACTGAAGATCAATTGCTGCAGTTTGACATTCACTTTTTAATGTTAGAAGCGTAACTTACAAGGACAATTGCAACCTACTGGCACTCACAAAATGACAGTGGGCCCAGAAAGCATTTGGGGGTCTAATCTTGAATTTCTGCCATAGCGCCTACTAATGTTGATGCTGCAAGATAGAGAACCTTGACACAACTGTCATTGGGCAAAGCTGATATTTACAGGCATCACTTTAAATTTAAACTGGGGGAGCTGTTTTTATTTTCTTGCAATACTTGTGTGTGTGACCAAATTTTGATGGCAATGCACTTTTTGGATGTTTCTGATTTGATAGTTTAAGTATAAAAATGCAAACATATGTGATATACATGTTAATGAAAATATCTTTGTTTTAAAACATGGTTATGATTCAAAAAGAAAACCTTTTGTAAAGATAGTTTAACTGTTTTTACCACCGTGCAGATATAAAAACTAGAAATTTCTTACAGCTACTTTACAGTAAGTTTGGCCAAAGCAATTTTTGAGAAGACCAGTGAAAATCACATTATTGCAGGTTCTCTGAAAAATGAAACCACTGGATCTACTTCATATTTTTTATACTTTCCACACAAAGAAAATATACAGTGATTTTTTCCACTCTTCTCAAGCGAAAAATAGTCACTGCTGTGAAAATGCCAACTGTTCTCTGCAAAAATAATGACTTTTCACATGGAGAAGAAAAGTGAAAATAAGTGATTCTTCCAGCAGGGCACTGGAAATGTTAAGTTATATACAATTTTTTCCAGAAGTGAATGTGCTTTAAAAAGGGAATTCATTGAAATATTATGCATTACACAGATTTACACGTTCTTCTGAATAGAACGCAAGAAATTGCTGTTATTAGACTTATTTCTAAGTTTAAGGTGTAGTCATTAAAGATAATGGTTGAAACACAGTAATGAGGAGATCTGCAGTTCCTACAGTCTTGATGAAAATTATTTGCTGGTTTTACTTTTTCTCACAGTTATTTATTTGATTTTCTCCTCAAACTCCATCCTGAATTACCAGTATAGGCTATTTTGGGAAGACAGAGAAGTCATTTGTTGACTACTTTTCCTTCCAGCTACTTCTGAAAGGCTGGGGCTCTTCATTAAACAGTCATTAGGAAAATAAAGGATAAACTGCTGAGGTACTTTCCAAGAAGCTTTTCTTGTAGTTGCCACAGAGATGTTGCACAAACATAAATGGTATTTTCATTGAGAGGATGGATGGTCTATGTGATTGCAGACAGCAAAAGAAGTTCATTGTATTGGAGGTTAATTTTGGCATGGTCATTTGTAATGAAACTCTTTGTACAGAAGGCATTAAAACAAGTTGTAGACATGGCAAAAAATGCCAACCATTTTGCAAATCAAAGGCAAGAATTAAATAAGATTTGGGAACTATCTTTTAAAAGTTTCAGAAAGTTATTAACCTTGCAAAGAAGTGACTGTAAGAAGTACAGTAATTTCACTACTATAAGGTGCACCGGATTATAAGGCGCACTTCCAGGTGTCGGCAAATTTCCAAACTTTGTCCATATATAAGGTGCACCAGCGTATAAGGCACAGTTTTGGTTTTTTTTTTTGCAGTGAGGATCGCATGCAACAAAGTAACGAATTAGTAACGGAATCGTGTGTTCGCGAGGTTTACTGACAGGTGCTCAATATGCAAACATTTTTCACAGATTGGCGTAGCCTTTAAATGTAGCCCCAGGCACCCTCCCCATGCCGCAGGCCCCAGCACTCCTGCCCGCCCCTGGCGCCGGCTGGCGTGGCTCAGCTCACACCACGGCTCGGGACTCCCATGGCATGGCTGCGGCTCACAGCTCGCACTTCCGGGTTGGCAAATTTCCAAGCTTTGTCCGTATGTAAGTTGCACCGGATTATAAGGCGCACTTCCAGGTTTCCATCAAAATTTTAGTCAGAAGGGTGCACCTTATAGTGGTGAAATTACTGTAGTTTCCAATTCAAATAGTTTTGACCTGCATTACAGATACATACTTTACACTAGAAGTTCTCTGCCCATGGTTCATGAAAAATCACAGTGTTTTGTCCAGCCTAATCACCTTTGAAAATGAAAGGAAAAAAAGTAAAACAAACAACAAAAACACCTACCCTCCCCAGCCCAAGCCTTGCTCTCTTGTTACTGTGTAGGACATAAGAAAAAACAGATTCCAGAATGTCAAGCTAGTATAGGAATAATGTTATCATCAGCTTTAAGTCTTTCAAAGACACCTCAATTTCCTCATGCTCTTTTATTAATTAATTATTTTTCCCTTAGACAACACTCTGTTATGGTTTGCTGTCTCTTACTAGCAGAAAACTGTTAAAAGCACAAAGTGTGTCAAAAGCAGATAACACCAGAAATAATACTACCTTCCCTCTGTCTTCTTGCTTTCATTTTTTAACCAGTGATTCAGAGTGGTACCTTGATTAAAATCTTATCCAGTAATGCTCTACATTCCTTTTTAACTCTATGTACTTCCAGTCAGATATGTACTTCCAGTCAGACCTGTTTCCTTGCTGTCTTTACTCTGACATTGTTCAAAAACCACAGAAGTTGGGACTATTTGAGGCCAGGACTTGCTACCAAGTCTTCCTTCTCCAAGCCCGCATTCTTATTGATCAGTATATGTAAAATGAATTTATGCTTACTGCAGCAAAACCTGCTAAGTGATCTGGAAGAGATCTTTTAAAGAAGCAGGCCAGCATTTCTAGAAGCATTTCTAGAATTAATGTAAATTTAAAATCTAGATGGTCAAATAGAGTTAATTAAAATTGAATTTTTTTTTTTTGTAATTAATGAAATTATTTTGAATATTTACTAGACCAAGACCACAACCCTACTGGCCACTTTATCTCCTGCCAAACTATCACAAAGTGTGGTTATTTTTTATTAGCTTTTTTTCATATGATTGCAATATAAAAATGTTCATCTTATGACACCTTGGTGAAATGTTTTCTTGATGTAAATATCGTTTTTATTTTTGCTATGCAACCAGAGAATCTTATTTCTGATTTTACATCCTGATACTCTTTGAGGAATAAAGTCTTTCTGGAAGCTAAGAAAAAACCATAGTCCTTCTATTAATTAAGATGGTGTAAATAATGACTTGGTTATTCATTCATGCTATAAACAGTAGAAAGTCCTTCATTTCAGCTGATCACCAAAGGGTATTCTAAATTCTCTGTTGTAATTTTCCTGCATGTAGATTGTAGAGTTAACCCATTCTTTTCTCCTGGGGAAATAAAATTAAAAAAAAAAACAAAACAAAAAAAAAACCCAAGAGCAACGAAAAACAACAAAAAAGCAAAGAAAAACAAAAGAAAAAACCCAAACAAAACAAAACCAACCAAAAAACCCCAGAAACCTGAAAATAAACAAAAAAACCCAAAGAAACAAAAAAAACCCCAGGAAAATCTGCCTCAGTAGGATTCATCATATTACTTCCTAAACTAGGAAGGAACCTATAAAATGTCCTTCACACTACAGCTGATTGTCACCTGGAATACTTTTGTCTAATGTAGAATAACTAAAACGAAGACTGCACCTATGGCACCCGGAACTGTGGCACCTGTTTCTGGGATGTAATTAGGAAGAAGAAGGAAGGCATTAAAAATATCTCTGGGGAAGATTTTTGAGCTGACCTGGTCTGTGCAACAGCCTCGTTCTATCTAAACTTCTCCTCTTTTGCCCTTTTGGCCTTTCTGCATCAAAACACAAGATACACAGGGCTACAATGCTAAATAGAAAGATTTTGCAGGGTGAGTTTTGGCATGAATGAATACCTAAATCTTTCCTCTCTCTTGCTTAAAAATAATTTTATAGGAAAATGGTTGTACTTTAGTAAATGTGGAACTGCCTGTCTTAGAGAAATAATGTTTGAATGACAGACTGAGCATCAAGAAAACAGGTAAACAAGGGTTAGAAATGAGCTCGAAGAGTAAATTTGTTCTAACATGGAACAAGTTGAACCTTGGAAGTCTAGACAGTCACTTAAATTTGACAGTATCATACTCTTCCTTTGACAGTAATAGCTGCAAAAAAACCCCATGGTATTATACTATATAATAATGCAATGTAGTCTCTCAAAAACTTAAATACAGAATTAGAGAACATGTACAGCATGTGGATGACCACATATGGCATAGGGTATTTAAAAATGCTTTTGATAGAACGTGCAAATTCATATTAGCACCAGTTAATATGTGGTGTTATTGAACATTAAAACATAATCTTATTCAAAGAGGACTTCAAATTCTGCAATCTCATGGCTGAGTTAAAATGGGGAAAGAAAAAAAAGGAAGATATGTCAGTGTGTCTTGCTATAATTAGAGAAAGAAATGTCCTGACTCTTACTGAAGTCTGTGAGTGTTTGAATTACAACAGGTCTGCACATCCCAGAGATAGCTTTTATATCTCTTGGGCTATTTCAGCTAAGGTGGCAACTTTAAAATATAAAATTTTTACTAGCTGAAGACAAGAATAACCACCTTGTATTGATAGCAGGCAGCTACAAATGTGGAATGTATACCATATTGTGTTGTACAATTGAAAAAACAAATCAGAATGGATTCTCTTAACCTGCAGAATTCTAATACTTCAATGCAAATAAGGATAGGACAATTGGTCAAATATCTCTCTAATTATAGGAAATGTTTTCATTAGTAAATCCTTCATCTTCAATGATAGTTTGATAAAAGACATATTTAATTAACATTATTATATGTATATATATGTAATGGCAAGTCTGTGTAATTGGATAATATTCACTGAAGGGAGAATAGAAAGAAGCAGATAGTTTTATTATTCTTACTAGAAAATCATCTAAGTAGAAAATTATGTAATTATTTTTTTAAATTAAAGTAAATGACAATTATAGGATGACATTTGTTTTTCTTACTTTTACTTTGAAATATTCTATTCAATCTTTTATGCATAAACTATGCTCTAGTGTTCAGATGGAAAAGTATTAATGTAACAAAGACCATTTCTTCTAAAGTCTTTTGTTATTAACAGCTATTTTTCCCTGCACATAAATTAAATTCCGAGGTCATGAAGAAGGTGAAGTGACTGGAGTTTCCGATACGTGAGGTGGGGCTGGAGTTTCTGATATGCGAGGTGGGGCTGAGTGAGCTGGAACTGTGCAGCCTGGTGAAAAGAGGGCTCAGGGGAGGAATCATCTGATCTCATCAATCTTAAATTCTTGTTGGGCAGGAGTGAAGAACACGCTTCAATAGTGCCTAGTGGCAGGACAAGAGTCAGTAAACACAAACATAAATACATGAAGTTCCTGTTGAACTCTTTCCTGTGAGAGTTGTCTAATACTGGAGCATGTTGCCCAGAGAGGCTGCTGAGTCTCCATCCTTGTTGTGTTCAAACCCAAACTGGACACACTGCTGAGCAACCTGCTCTAGTCAGCCCTTCTGAGCAGGGGACTGGACTAGATAACCTCCAAAGACTTCTTTCAGCCACAATTATTCTACATTTCAACTATTCTACATAATGGTACATACGTGTTTTTGTTCACTTAACAGAAAGTACAAACAAAAAACTCACAATCCAAATTGTATCTTTTTTGAGATGTTAACATATGGCAAATTTTCTAGGTAGGATTTTCACTTGAAGATGTATAAAATAAATTAATTTTCAACTGTATGTTATTGTTTAGTTTTCTAAAGCTTTTAGTTAAAAAACAGACACTAACCTCAGCATCCTCTTTTTACCTTGCATACAGACTCCAGTCTCTTCAATAACCCATTGTTTTATCATCTTCTGAAATAATTTTTCTTTATTATAATTTCCCTTCTGCAACTTGTCTATTACCCTTCAGTCTTCCAATGTGTCCCTCCAGGAATAGTCTGGCTCCTGATAGACTGCAAACTATTAACATTATCAGCAACTAAGCAACAGGGCAAACTCCAACTCACGGCACAGGTGCCCATCTTAACCAAAGAGGTTAAGTGGTGATTGCAAATATGTTATTATCAACTAACAAGGTGATTATTAAAGCATTCTCTCAACGTGTTCCAACTGCCAAGCAATAAAGAACTTAATTCAAACTATACCTTTGGACAGTGGTATGTGGATGATGAATTATGAAATAAGATAGGTTAACCCAAACCTCTTTCACAGTTCCTCAAATTTATTATGGTCAGTGGAAAGTATAAGATGTAAGAGTTTTTAATGCAAAGAACTCAAACAGTTATGAATAGCTGAGAGACAAAAGTTTAGGTTCAAATGCTTAGCTTCATATGATGATATGTGAGAAGAATAAATTACAGGAATTAAACCTGAGAATGAATTTACTGAAGTGACGAATTAAACATGATTGTTTTGGCTTGTGAGTTCACTATGCCAGTTAGGTTCAAGAAGTCACAGAGATAGCTCTATGCTGGAATGTAACCATTTTCCTCTATTTAGGAACTCTAGAATTTAATGAAAGGGATCTAAGAAAATGAAAGGTGGACATTCTAGGACAGAATAGATCGGTATTACACAGCAGAAGCATACCAAAAAATCAGCTGAGTTTAGAGAATATGTATGCAGAACTGCCTGCTGAGATAAGCATATCTCCATCAGCAAGAAGATAAGCAGGCTTGTTTTCCAGCAAATCCCCCCAGACTTGTACAATTTTGTAGGACCTATGGGATATCAGTGCTCACTGCAGCTTGCATGTTGTGCACAAATACAAATGCATGGACATACACACACATTTGTATGTGTGAGAGCACGCATCCAAGTACACGGCACAGAAATAAAAGGTGTTTGCTGTTCTTCCTGCTACTTAACTTCCTCTATTTCTGCACAAACAGCATCAGCATCTTGAGAGACTTGGTGGAAAAAACACTTCCAGTTTTCATCACCAAGTTTCACTCTTTTCCATGGCCTTATTCCATGGCCACTAAGGTCTGGAAAAATAATTGCCAACCTGCTTTTCATTGCAAAGATGTAGTGCTGAGCTGGGGATCCTTTCATTGACTACAGCAAAGCACAGACCCTCTACAGGGGAAAGCACTTATCATGCAGCACACTATGCAAGGGCAAGATGGTCTTCAGAACACCAAGAGCATTGTGGAAATAATTTTGGTATTACTATACAGATTTTGATTCCTCCTATTTAAAGGAATTCTGGCACAGAAAGAAAACAGGATTCAGATTCAAATCAGGAAGAAATTTTCTCGATAGTTCCACTCTTAGCTTTAGACAAAAAGACTCTTGGACTTGCAGTGAAAGTTCTGTCAGCTGCTTACTACACCAATAACTTCTGAGGGTGCTAGGAGAAAATGTCATTTGAACATTCACCAGGAGCAAGCAGCATCACTCAATCATGCTTTCAGACATTGCAAATCAAGGCAAATCTCAAACTGTTTCTTCTGTTCCAGATAAAATCATAGAAGCATCAAGGCCAGATCACCAAAATCGAGCTGGTGAAATCTCCTGCTCAGAGAGCTGGATATCCTGAGGACAAATGGGTTTGATACTGAAGACTGAGGCAAAGAAGGCGTTAAGCAAATCTGCCTTTTCCCCACCCTTGTCACTTCCACTACTTCTGCATTCAACAAATCATGGAAATAGTCCTTAAACCTGCTTTTACTGCCAGTGTATTTATATAAACTTTTTTTTTAATCTTTAACTGTAGTGGCCAAATCAAGTTCTAGTTGGGATTTGGCCTTTCTAATCTGCTCCCTACATTAGCTTGTGATGTCCTTATAGTCCTTCCAAGTTACCTGACCCTCCTTCCAGAGTCAATAGTTTATCTTTTTTTCCTCTAAGTTCTCTGTTTAGCCAGGCCAGTATTTTTCTCTGACAACTTACCTCTACATGTGGGGAGAGCCTGCTTCTGAATATTTAACAATTCCTTTCTAAAGCACATTCAACTTTCCTGGACTCCTTCAGCTTTGAGGAACAACTCCCAAGGGACTCTGTCAATCAGTGTTCTGAACAAGATGAAGTCTGCCCGCTGTAAGTCCAAGGTGAAGCTTCTGCTGGTGCCTGACCTACTTCTCTCAGTCTGGAAAACTTTAACATTTCCTAGTCACTATGCCCTAGGCAGCCACTGACTGCTACATCATCCACACACCCTTTTTTATTCACAATAAACAGGTCTAGCAGGGCGCCTCCTCTGGTAGGTTCACCAGTTCTTCTAGGATGATTTCTTCTACACACTTTGGGAAGCTCTTGGAATCCTTCTCCCCTGTATTGTATTTTCACCATACATCTGGCTCAGTTCAGCCCTTTTTCTTTTTTTTTATTTTTTTTTTCTTGCAAACCTAATTAGTACTGTACCACAGATTCCTGTATGAAATTTTTTATTCTTAAACTTTTTGAGATGATGCATTATTTCAAACTCTGACTTTTCAAACTTCTATGGGTTTGCAGTATTTTATTTTTTCAGCCCAAGTCCCGTCTAATGCAAAACATCATGCTCCATTAATTTCAGTTAAAACATATTGATTTGCATCAGCAGATCATCAAACCAATAGCATTTACCTGAAATTTATTTTCATAATGCTTGTGTTGACAAAATCTGTGTATTAGCACCATAATGGCAAGTATATTAGAAAAAAAAAGATGTCATTCAGAAGATAAATATGGTATGAGACAGAATGAAGGTTAGTGGGTCTTTGCTGAAGAAGGTTGAAAACTAGTAAGAGTGCAAAATGTCAGCCTGAATAACTATTTCCCACCCGGTATGAGTCTTAAGAGACATAAATTGAAATGAGAGAGAAGCTAACTTCCAACAGATGTTAGCAACATTTTTTCACTTAGCACATAATAAACATATGGAATGGCCTATCAGGCACTACTGCTGAGGCAAAACAAAAGGATCATTCAAGAAGTAATCAGATGCTGTTCTACAGAAGTTGAATATTTAACAGGGATGAGCCCTGATGGACTGAGAGTCCTGATGGGTAAACCTCTCCAACTAAAAAAATTGTATGCTCTTATATTCATTCAAATGTAAGTATCACTTCAGTAGCCTCTATCTGCTTTTTGGCTTGATGGGGGTACTGTTTAATTTCCTTTTTTTTTTTTTTTCACTACAAAGAAAAAGCAACTACTCTTTTGCAGTTTGAACATAAGAAAAGCGACATCTGCAACACATAGTCTCCCCTCTCCCTGCCACATAACTGACTTACAGAACCAAAAGACATCTCAGATAGCAGCAACCAAGTTGTATTTTTATATGGCATAATATGTTCAGATACTCGAAGAAAGGTTACTGTCTCAGAGAAAGTCACCCAAAGCAAGAAATGCTACTTCTGAATACTGCCCTTCAAATAAAAACATGGAACATACCCTCATGCTTTCTATCCTCATTTACTTCCAAAACCCCTAAATCACCTGTTTTCATATCAGTTTCTGAGGAGCAAGCAAAGTAGCTGATATGTGCTTCCAACTGTACCATATGGACACTTGTAGGTTTCTCAGCTGAATTATTCATCGTGTTAGTGCTTCTGAAGTAGACTCAAGGTCCATTATTTCACTGACTTTTTTTTCCTTTTTTTTAAATGTAGACTGCCACCAGACCTTTTGTCTTAGTTTTGCTGCATGCTGTCTGTCAGAGGCAAACTTCCCCCCTCCAAATATCTACCTAAATACATCAGTGGTACTTTATTATTTGAAAGATTTTAAAACTTTCAAAAATACCTCAAATTCTGTTTTCAAAAATTTCATGATCCTGAAAAAGCAACCAAAACATCACCAGATCCTCTCTTCAACTCTGCTTGTTTTCTGTCTATAGATATCCATTCAAAACAGGCAGGATAAATAGATACTCTACTAGTAGTAGAGCATCTACTCTACCTTTTTCTTGGGTGAGTGGTGGAGTCTTCATGGATTAAAGACTAATGTAATGCCAATTTGGAAATTAAAAATATTCTGAAATATAAGAAATGTTTCCATCCTGAAAATATGCACAGAGGGATAATGAAATGAAAACAGAACAAAAGAACTGGCCAAACTCCTGTAACAACAAAAGGTCGGAAGAACACAACAGTAAATTTCAGAAATTACAGTAATTTCACGACTATAAGGCACACCCCTTTGACTAAAATTTTGTCTGAACCCAGAAGTGCGCCTTATAGTCCGGTGCGCCTTATATAATGTACAAAGTTGCGAAATTTGCAAACCCGGAAGTGCGAGCTGTGAGCCGAGTCAGGAACCATGGGAGCCCTGGCCACCGGGCAGGGAGATGCCGGGACGCAGTGCGGCTGCCGGCTGGGGGGACGCGACGCGGCCACTGGCCAGGGAGAAGTGGGGGGAAGCGGTGGCGCCACCGACCGTGGGGAAGCGGTAACAAGCAGCGCAGCCGTGGGAAAGCGGTGACAAGCGGTGCTGCTGCGGGGAAGTGGGGAGAAGCAGCGCGGCCGCAGGGAAGCAGGGAGAAGTGGCGCAGCTGTGGGAAAGTGGCGAGAAGCAGCGGCGCCACCACTGGCTGCAGGGAAGTGGCGACAAGCAGCGCAGCCGCGGGGAAGCGGGGAGAAGCAGTGCCACTGTGGGGAAGCAGTGAGAAGCGGCACAGCCGCGGGAAGCGGGGAGAAGCAGTGCAGCCGCTGCCGCGGGAAAGCCGTGAGAAGCAGCAGCGCCACTGCCACCAGCCGCAGGGAAGCGACGAGAAATGGCGCTGCCCCTGGCAAGCAGCGACAAGCGGCACAGCTGCGGGGAAGCAGCAACAAGTGGTGCAGCCGCAGGGAATTGGGGAGAAGCGGCGTGGCTGCTGCCACCACCGTGGGAAAGCGGCGAGAAGCGGCGGCTCCGCCGGCTGGGGGGAAGCCGGGACGTAGTGCAGCTGCGCGGTGGGAGCTGTGAGCTGTGAGCTGAGCCAACCAGTGCCGGGGGTGGGCGGGAGTGCCAGGGCCTGCTGCACGGGGAGGGCGCCTGGGGCTGTGTTTAAAGGCTACACTGATCTTTGTAAAATGTTTGCAAATTGAGCACCTGCCAGTAATTTGTTACTTTGTTGCATGCCGCGCGGCTCCTCGCTGCGAAAAAACAGTGCGCCTTATAGTCCGGTGCGTCTTATGGTCGTGAAATTACTGTGCATTTGTGCTGTTGGTTAAATAGAACCCAGACCAGTCCTCCCTCTGCCCAGCATGGTCCAAATCATAAGTTACTATTTTGTTTAACTTGTTTGTACTCAGCAAAAGGGAAAACCTTTGCACAAATACCACATTTTCTCTCCCTGAAAGCATATAGTTTTCCCGAAAATATCTACTCTCTAATCAGAACCAAAATGATTTCTCTCATTTCAAAAAGGATCTAATTTTAATCACGATTTATTTTTAAAAATATATTATTTTAGAAGAAGTTCTTATAATGAATGTGCTCTTCATAAAAGAGGCTTAGGTGGAATTTATTGGCAGGTGGAATATCCACAGAGGATAGAGAACAGTACACATAATAGTTTTGTCCTTGGGCTCAAGCAGTAACAACCTAGTTTTCATAATAGAAAAGTAGTAGAAAAGTAGCAGAAAAGTAGTAAAAAAGTAGTGAAGTGCTTTTCTACTGAATATGTGCCATATTTTATTTCCTTGTATAATGAAGCAAATATGTTTTGGTATGAGCTCTTGTTTGCTTTTCTATTTTTCTTTCCCATATCTAATTCCCCACTCTCAACAATAGTATTTCAAATATATAATAACGAGAATATGGCTTTAAAATACTAAAATAAAAGTGGAGACTTGAAATAAGTGTTAATTTCGGTAGCATTCTCACTTTCACCACGTAATTAATAAAGAAATTTTAAAATCAAATAATATAAATCTTCAGTTATTTTTTTGGCTTGAGAAGACCAGCTGATTTAAAAAGAGTTCCCCATGTTCTACTACTGCACAGTATGTATATGACAGGATGGTAAGCTAGGACTGACTGATTAAATAATATTTCTCTTCTATATATTTACCCATTTCTTGAACAGCAGCATTTTCTGTGGCAGAACTGTATCCCCTGTGTTTTTAGCCACTCTGTCTGAAAAGGAAGTCATAAAATTGTAGCTTGAATGTGGTCAGAAACTAATATAAAACCCCTGAAACTTTTCTTAGTGAATTCTATTTCTTGTGAGATTCTACATTAAAGCTAAGAAGCTACTTTGCTGTGGGTTTAGAAACTCTGGTGCTGGTTTGTTTTAGGATAGTCTCATAACCCTTAAATATTAACATCCTATCTTTACAGACATGCATTTATGATATAAAAATACTAGAAGTGTCTATAACAGAAAAATGTTTCATTTCATTGATAAAAAAGGAGGAAGTCCTGCCTCCAGTCTTTCGTTCTTTTCCGAGAAACGCTATTTACAAGAGCATGTAGTTACAGGACAAGAAAGAATGGCTTCTAGCTGAAAGAGGTAGGTTTAAATTAGATATTAGGAAGAAATTCTTTGCTGTCAGGGTGGTGAGTCACTGGAACAATTAGCCTAGAGCAGGTGTGGATACACCATCCCTGGAAATGTTTAAGGCCAGGCTGGATGGGACTCTGAGGAACCTGATCTAGTGAAAGGTGGTCCTGTCCAAGGCATACAGGTTGGAATGAGATGATCTTCAAGGTCCCTTTGAACCCAAGCACTCTTATGAGTCTTTAATTTTATAATTCAGTGAGAAAGAGATGAATAATCATGCTACCTTTGCAAAAATGGAAACGTAACCAAGCAAAATGATTTTTTTTAACTCTGTTCTACAGATTCCCTGTAAAAAGTAGCATTGAAAAAACAATGTTCTTAGACATTCTTTTTAGTAATATGTGACTGACACTGTAAGCACAATTCAGAATTAACATCTCTGTGAACTCTGCTGGAAAGTGATAGAAGAACACTTGTTTACTGTAATCAATGACCTTAAGAACATCTGTTAAGGAAAGACAGGTTGAGAAATGTTATTTGGCAAGGAAAAAAGAACAGGAAAGGGAGAAAATTCTGTGGGTATAGATATCAAAAACCAGGTCGAGTCCTGATTTCTATTCTATTATTCTAAGAATGTCATAGCCTTTGAACCAAAGGTCATTTAACAAAACACTCAACATTTTGTGCTACAGAAAACTACTTGGTCCACATCCTCCTAATTTCAGCTTCTCCTTCGGGGGTTAACATCTCCCTTGCTGTAAAACCCATGCCAACATACTCCTTTACAAATGTTATTGTGCTTGTTTTTCATTTTTGACAACGTTTTGAGATAAATATTGATGTTAGCCGCCAGTGAAGAAAAATATATTTCTTCTGGGGGTTGTAAAATATAAATTCGTGAGTACTGAAATATACATTGACCTTTGTTCAGTTCTCTACAACTGTGCTAATGTGAATTGTTTGCTTACTTTTCTAAGTATGTGGGGTGTAAGTGCTGTTCAACAATACTGTTATGAACACAACAAAGATACCTTAGTGCAAGCCTTCTGTATAACAATAAAGCCATAGAAAATATGCACATTTTTAATAGTTTCATTTCTGAGATAATGTCTGCCCAAGGCAAAAGAGAATTGAGTATGTATTTCTCTAGTGTGCAAAACCATTTATTCAAAATATATGCAAATTAACCAAGCTTTCTCATAAACAGCAGTGCTGAGCTGATAGTTAATGACAGTAAAAGCATAGTTAATGACAGTAAAAGCTGATAACTTAATGGTGGAAAAAAATACCATGACCAATTCATAGGCATTAAACTTTTCAGGAGAACTGGATGTCTCACAAAAAACCTAAACTTTTACAAAAACATTTTTTGGGCTTCAGAAGAGCTATGCTTTTATTTCACGAGGCATGAAAGAGTCCTGACAAAAGGGACACACAACAGGTTATGACAGTTACCTAATGTAGTCTATCTCTTGTACACGAGTTCCTGCTTGCAGGAGAATATATTAATGATCTGCTTATGAGGCAAAAATTTCCTGACCCAATAACAGAGCAGCATCTCTTAGGGAAGTTAGTTAGGCAGACCATGCAGATGCAACATGGAAGAGCAAGTAATATTATCGTACGAATCAAATGGATGGGAAAATCATGTGAGTGTATGTAGTTTGACGATATGTTGAGTTGACTTTGGCTGGACACAGAGCTGCTCTACCACTCCCCTCTTCAACAGGATGGGGTGGGGAGCAATTAAGATGGAAACAGCTTGTGGGTCAAGATAAAGGCAGTTTTATAAAGCAAAAGCAAAGGTCTTACAAAATAGCAAAGAAAACTAAAAGATCTTGTTTTCTACTTCTTAGCCGCAGGTGAATTCCAGCCACATCCTGGGCTGTTGGGTTTCAGTCCATGTAGCAGTTGATCCTGAAGACAAACATCCTAAATAATTAATGCCAATCCTACTTCCCCTTTCTTTCACTTGGCTTTTGTTGCTGAGCAGACGCCATATGGTATAGAATGTGCCTTTGATCAATTTAAGTCAGCTGTCCTGGCCCTGTCCCCTTCTAAGATCTTGCCCACTCCCAGCCTGCTGGTGTGTGTATGTGTAATGTTGGAGAGGCGGTGTTGGTGGTGTTCCAGCACTGCTTGATAGTAGCCAAAATATTGGTGTCTTATCAACATCCTTTCAGCTACCAGTACAAAGCACAGCCCTGTAGGGGCTGCTATGGGGAAAATTAATTCCATCCCAGCCAGACCCAATATGGATGCATAAATGTGTTTTGTGAGAGAAAAGAGATTGAGAGCAGTGGTCCTTAAGAAATAGTTAGGGGTATTAGAGCCTCTTTTGAAGAGGGAGCCTATGTCTTTCAGCAGAACTTATTCTATAAAATAGAAAAACCATTGTGGAAAATTATCTAAGGTGATTACCTCTGCGGTCACTATTATCTTCCTCCTCTTTGTTAGGAAAAAGTTCAGGAGACATTTTTTATTTACCTGCTTTCTTAGTTACATGAATGAAATAATGTTGTGTGTGATCTTTAAATCTTAAAAAAAAAGCAGAGATCTCACTGCTGTCAAATTACACTAAAGTGTTTACTTAGCAGAGCCAACAGGCTGTCCAAATAGGTTCAAAATTAACAGGTTTGGAGAAACATTAAAAGATGAAGTGCTACCAGAAAGAAACAGTTGAGTAGAAAGTGGTGGTTTTACACAGAAATATTCTAGGACTAAATGGGGTGTAAAGAAAAATAACAAACAAAATATCAGTGCAGCTTCACAACAGCCTACACCTTCCCCTCACTCCTATATGCTTGCAGCAGGGAACAGAGCGATCCAAAAATGCTGAGAGCTGAAATAGCTTCTGCTCAATCAATTCATACAGGTTTTACCTCTTATTTTAATTTAGTGAAGGTGAGTGAGCTGAAGAGTTTTTAACACACTGAATGATAATTAGCAAGGGATAATTCTCAAAAGATTTGGAGTTTCATTGCTTGGAACAGACCCTATTTAGTCGTGGCATCTCAAATAAAAGACCCAGGAGAACAAGTTTATGCAAAGATTTCTTCTCCTTCCTGGTTCACCTAGATTGAAAATAAGACAAAAACCCTACTTTTCTTACTTCAGTGGAAACGCTGTAAGGAAGATTATTGATAGTACTCATTAAAAGGGACAGGTGTTTTTTCTGGCTGTTGTAACAGCTGGCAGCATAATTCAATCCGATTAATATGTAAGGATCCACATATGGGTGGGTGTTTTATGGATGGCTGGAACAAGTGACAACATTTAACAAATTACCTAAAATAGGTCTCAGGGTGTTTCTGTTTCTAGCCCTGAAAATACTGAGGGATTACAAGTTTATCTGTGTTAGGAGATTGACTTTTATGCATGTTCACATTTGCTGTATTTCTTTACAAGCAAGTGGTACTTTTGAATTTTGTGATTATTTTATATCAGTATCAAAAACACTTAATTTTTTTTTCAAATTAAAAATATTATCAAAGTTTGAAACTGTCAAAACCCACAGCAAAACAAAGAGGTAGTAACAGCATCCTATTTGCAGTCAGACCAAATATTTATTTCAGAGTATGACCAAAATTACTTTTTCAGAAACACATAGAATGTAAAATTATAATATATATTATATATTGTCCTTAGAAATACCAATCAAAAGATTTATGGAATTAAAGCAGAGAATCTTTTGAATGAGTACCATGAAAGGTGTTTCAGTGAGAGAGAATGGAGGAACAACCAAATTATCTGTCATGTGTTTTTTGTGAAAAAAAAAACAGAACTAGAAAGCTCTCTACAGAGGGTGTTCTAAATGTGAGAAACTGACCAAATCACTCCTACCTTTGTTGTAATGCCCATAAAACATCACACTAATATCTACTTCTGTGTCATAGTGATGTCTCTCTGAGCGCTCAGCCATGAAACAGGAAATATACTTATTTTCCTTTGCCTTGGCTTTCCACACATAAGCATTGTTTTAACCGTTAAAACTTCTGCACTCCTGGGGTCTGAGGTTTGCAGATTTTTAAGCCTTTGCTCTAGGATACTATAAACACACTTGAAAAAGTGACATGTACTACATGTGGGGAAGCATAAGTTACACCTTACACCCCTGAGAGTGAAAAGCAGCTGCTGTAGGCAAATATTTATATGCACCTGAGCATCTTCTCATTTAAGGACCTCTCCAAGTGAAGTGTGAGGCTTGGCTAAGCACTCTCAACACAAATCCAGCTTTTTTTACCTTTGACTGGATTTACTTCTCCAGCTGCAGAATAAACTGGTTATAAATGTTAGCCATTAACTATGGCACTTAGCACAAGGAAGATTGCACTCATATAGCAATATAAAAGAGAAACTACTGCACCTCTCCTATGTGGCATCTCCATGAGCCATTAAGAACAGAGAGGAATTCTGCATTTAACCTCAAGGACACAGAGATTGCTTGATTTGTGTCTGAACCTTCACTACCTCTGAACTCTTATTGGTTTATGCCATGTAGTATCAAAATAAATAGATGTTGTTCTGCCATAAAAGATTTTGAACTTAGCCTGTACTAAAAAAAAACAATTTCAAATTCTGGCAAGCTGTAACCTGACACAAGATGAAAGCCATATATTTACCCTTACTTGGCCAGTTCAGTGTTTTTTGAGTCCCATCTCCCCAGTTTATTGATTTATTTTCTTATAATGTAGGTTTTAATTAATCCTTGCCAGGGAAGATCATCTAAGTCTGTTAATGTAACTCTTTATGGCCATATTTTGTGAACATAAATTTAAAAATCAACATAGAAATAAATCTGAATTTCAAAAACCATTTTGCCTGGCAGGTGAGGTGTTTCATCACAAGGATCATATATAAAAGCTGCAGTGGCAGTCTTCCTATTAATGAGCTAAACTGAAAAATAAATTGCACAAAACTGGAACAGAAAATATTGGGACAAAAAAAATTTGCTTTGAAGGATTAATATATTTAGTTGCATTCACTATGGACTTTATTCCTTTTAAACTGTTTTAGAGAAAATGTAACCAAATTAAGTTAAAATTAAGAACATACATTATTTTAAAAATATTTAAATTAAACTACAGAACATTCTGAAGTTTTTTTCATTATTACTTTATAAGCAGAGAAAAAAAAGTACCAGTAATTCAAAAATATTTTGGCTGCCCAGTTTTTCAATTTGTTGTATAATAAACATGCAGTCAAAAATGTCAGTTCTACCTGAAAAATACTTTGTTGTTAAGATTGCTTTACACTGACAGATGTGCCAAGAGTAAACTGAAAAGCTGAACATTGAATTTTGCACAGTGTAACTCCAGATTCCTTATTGCTTACCCAGTCTCCTAGGTACAGCTGAGGCTCCTGTGAGAAATCCTGGGTCTGCTCACAAATGATTCAGTTACTCACAAACTTGTCATAAAAACAGGTGCTCCAATTACATCCACGAGCTTATATTTCAAATTCAAGACTGACATATCCAATGTTTATAATTATCTTATAACTTAAGAAAAAAAACTACATTCTGGAGCATAATTTTAAAAATATACCAAAGATATCTTAATCAGATGAAAGATTTTATGAGTTTGGACAACACTAAAATATTACTCCCTTTTGGGTCACATAAAAAAAAAGTTTACTACAATGTTTTTGCAGTTGATAGAATTTTTCTTTATTTCTTGTATGCTCATTAGAACATAAAAAACGGGATAATTTATGAATTATAATAGCTAGCCAAATTAAAAGCAGTAATTTCACGATTATAAGCCGCATTGAGTAGCAGCCGCACTTCCGGGTGCCAGCAACTTTTCGTTCTTTGTCCATATATAACCCGCACCTGATTATAAGCCGCACATTACAATACAGGGTGTGATAAAAGGTATCTGTTCTATCACCATCTGTTGAGGGTGGGGGCAGTGATCCTTATCTCAACGGCAGATATTCTGCTAATGGACCATCCATTGAAACCAGACAGGCCATTGTTCATTATCTTTTCACAACCCATCCTTCCTTCAGCGAGTCATTGTCTGCTAATGGCCCATTGAGTCCCACTGTGGGACTGCTAAAATTACTTCATCCCATTGGAAGATGCTCCAGCCAGGGGGAAGAGCCCAACATTTCTTACCAAGATCAAACAGAGGTTTTGGGACACTAAGGGAGCCCCTTTCTCCACTGGACTCCAGAGGAAAACCGGATTTCTCCACATCACCACTGGACCTCCGGAGGGAAACTGTACCTTCTACAGGAGCACTGCTTCAACTGAATCACATCTGTCACTGCAAGGGGACTGCAGCCACCATTTAATGGGACTGCTACCAACACCCTGCCTGACGGGGTGTCAGGTTGTACTCTGTCAGGGTTTGGAGTTTGTTTCTTTGTAGTACTGCATTTCTATTTTAATTTCCCTAGAAAAGAACTGTTATTTCTAATTTCCATATTTTTGCCTGAAAACCCCTTGATTTCAAAATTATAATAATTTGGAGGGAGGGGGTTTACATTCTCCATTTCAAAGAGAAGTTCCTGTTTTTCTCAGCAGACACCTGCCCTTCAAACTAAAACAGCAACTTTTTGTTCTTTGTCCGTATATAAGCTGCACCTGATTATAAGATGCACTTTGGGTTCGTACCAAAACTTTAGTCAAAATGGTGTGGCTTATAATTGTGAAACTACTGTAATTTGCAAAAACCTTAGTTCTAAATATAACATGAAAAATTTTAATAACCAAAATGATTTTAAAGTTCACCAAAATTTCCCTTTTTCAGAAATGTTATTTTAAGATGATGATAATGATGATTATTTTTATTACAAGAAATAATATCAGAAAGCAAAATACACTTTTTGTTTAAAAAAACCTCATTAAATATCTCACATTTGCATTTATTATTAGAGAGGAATTGATTAGTCTGTGTTGCCGACAGCTTAATAGAACAGTTTTAATAATACATTCATTAAAATACTGAGCAAGACTGCGTAAATGGCCAGGTTGAACCATCCTCTTTGCTGACCTTGGTAAACTGTACACAGATTTATCATACTAAAACTAAAATAACGTAAACATATTGACTAAAATTATTAAAACTCTGAGTCATATTTACTGCAGCAATAACTCTGATTTTGTGTTAGAGATGGTCTGTTACTGTCATAGATGACTGAGGTTGCAGGTTAAAAAACTGAATAAAAACTCAATATTCACTGGGATGAATATCCCATAATTTCTCTTCTCTGAAGTATTTCATAAAGCCCCACAGTACTAGTACATAGTATGTAAATCAGATTAATATAGGATCACAGTCTCCATGACTGTCAGTACAGTAGTTCCCTGCAGTATTAAAGTCCACAAAACCTGATTTTTAATATGTCATGAACAATGAAGAAAATACAGGTTGCATGCAAAAAATAGCTATACCTTTTGGAAGGACAACCAACCAGATGCTTTAATTTCTAGGTTGGCAACCAAGGGGATGCAAAAAAAAGGGGAGGTGTTAGTCCTGGGACTTTACACCTAGGATTTTCAGTAATAAATGCTGCTGTTAGTGGTACATATAAGGTTTTCAAAAAGTTTTTGCCATTGAAAAACCATGGTTAACTCCTAGTTTAAGTTATGCCTTCTACATGCTTGTTTACAGACCAAAGTACCTGTGGGGGGAGGGGGCTTGTGTTACAATTGTTTGTTTGATAACACCTCTTCCAAAAGCAGAATTTTATAACTTGCCTCATTGAATAGCACCATTAGAAAGGGGTTTGCCTTTTTTTTCTGTTGGAATCCCTTTACAGCACACCAATTTATTTATGGTTCTCTGGGGCACAGACAAGTTCTGCCAGGCAGCTCTCAGGGTTTCTCCATGGATGCAAGATCATGGGCAGAGATCACCCATTTCCTTTTTGCAAGTACACATGCTAAGCAGAAGTATAGTTTGAACAATTTCTGTGTTACATTTTTCTTTATATGAAGTATAGAAGTTTGTAACAGGGCGTGTTTCCACTGGAAGCAAATAATAACCAAGATTTTGTGAAGAATGGAGCTGTGAGACCTTGCCCAGAGAAATTAGAACTGCAACTAAAAGAGCAAGTGTTCATGTTTTCATACATGTCAAAACTCAAAGGTGAGGTACACTAGTTAGATTGTCAGAATGCCCTTGTCCTCCCTGGCTTTAGTTTTCTTGGTTGTTTGAAAAAAATGATACAAATTAGAGACAAATTTGTAGTGAAAATTTGAGAAATTAATTATTCTAATCTTCTAAGATATGAGAAACAATGATTTTGATACAAGTTTTATGAAAAAGAACTACAAGCTATTTACCTAAAAGGCACTAGTATGCTTTCAAAATCAAATCAACTTGGCACAGACAGAAACATATTGGAAGTCAGCAAACATGATTTTGACAACTTTGAAGAACTTAATTTTAGTAGATGTTGTACTAAGCCTTTTGTGTTCCTCAAATGAAAATTACTGCTTTAGCAAAGCCAACATTATTCCTTATTAGTAAGGATTCATTTCCTTAGTTAATGCTGCCAAGGTGAATAAAGGTAGCAGAATCAGTATCTGCTGATTGAAATATCACCTTTTCCATTTTAATACTATTTTTTTCTCAACACAAGATTAAGAGAGAAAGCTGTGCTGATTACAGCTTCTATTTTATTTATGCGTAGATGTATACACCCCATCATTATTGTAACTTGTTGGGTTTTTTGTGGTTAAAGGTATTGTAGCCTGGAGAAACTGAAGGAATCATTTGAGTTGTGTAAATTCCATATTGTGTGAATTATTATGTTTTTTAATGGAATTGATAGGTGATCAGAGCCTGGGGCTTGGTTGTTTGATTTATACACATATTTTTATATACGAAATTAGTTAAAACAAATAGCAATTTCTGCTAGATCCTGATATACATTGAAAAAGTGTTGATTGTAAGAAGTATTACAATCTAATAAGTCTGACTATTCAGCACATAAAAAAAATAGATGAAGAAAGTTCTATGAATCAAAATGGAATAACTATGCACATTTAGGAGACTTCAGAATTGATGGTAATTTTCTGGTAAAGCCACTGTCATTAGGTCAGACTAGCTGACAATAACAATTTCTCTGCCATGAAGTTTATTTCGGTATTGAGAACCAGTCTCCATGGGGGATCCTGCAGCACAGGGAAATGTGAGGAGAAGATGACATTTCAGGCACAGATTGCTATGTGAGCTAAAGCACTAAATCCAAGCACCAGGGGAATGGATGGAGACCTCCAGTCTACTGAACAGTGCCTACTCCATGTACACAGGGGCCATGTGCTTTGCGTGACCTTCTCTCCCTTAAGGCTGTTTTTGTCATCCACTCAAAGCAGATGAACTTTGTTGACCCAACTCTTCAGAGAGGCTCTGTGCAGGTATAGTAGCATTCCTGCTCTTTTTGGATTATAGCACAAATTTATATGACAATTTTGTATGTATTTGTTTACAACTTTTTTTGTGAAAATGTTTTCAACTAGGGCAGAGGATGAGGACATTTTTTCACTTTTCTCCTTCTTAATTTGAGACATTCAGTTGACCTTGAAAAGTTGTAGCTTCTCTTCTGTGTATTGGGGATAACACTGAGTTCCTAGGATAAGACAGTAATGTCAGAAATTACAGCCTCATAAAACCCTTAATTCTCATCATAAAAATAATATATAAAGTAGAGAACTATGAGGGTGCCTTACATATTGCACTGTCAAGTTTAGGAGCACTATGATAAAATTTACAATGCCTTTTTATTTGATAGTCAGTAAGAAAGAAAGAAAATCTAGCTTAAAAATTGCCATGCTATAAACAAGTGAGCTTTTCTAGGGTTGGAGGAGGGGAAGCAAGGAGCGTGAAATGCTGGGCTTTGGGGCTTTTGCTGCATCTTTAAAACAGTGTTGCTAAGAATCCCAGATGCTCACTCCAGGTGAAGTTTTTAATACGCAACGGGCTAAAATGTAGAGATTTTGCTCATTATGAACCAAATGCTTTTCTTAGAGTATTTGAGGATACAGATAGAACAAATAACTAGAGGAACTTCTGAAAGCACAATTAGAGAGAACCTGAAGAGCCGTTTTGGGCAGGAGGCAACAGATTAAGTCCCAAGTGTGTTATGGCCTCAGGGAGTTTTCCCACTGATACTAGCGAAGGTTTTATTCAGTTTCCCTAGGAAACTTTCATCACCTGTTTACTGAGCAGTAGTAATCATCTGCTTTGTTACCGCTTTCCATTCTGACTATGATTTTCTTTCACAGCTAAAAGTCTAGTGTGCATCTCTGTACCCAACACTCAGAAGATATTAGTTTGTTGCAACTCCCACCTGTAGGAACTGGCTTTCTAGCTTGAAAAAGAAAAGATCATATTTCTTGTTCCAAATAGTGTCTGAAATGATGGTTGCTGTAAAATGACAAATATATGACATAACAAACAAGTCTAAATCTATCAATTTTTCAGCTTGGAGACCAGAATATAACAGATTTCAGCTTCAGCATTTTCTCAAAAGTAATCTCACTACAGATGTTTAGTGTGCAAGACGTTGTATGAAAACATATAAATAGGAGTACAATATGTAGAATATGGACAGCTATAGAAAGCAAACATAGATACATTCAAGGTCAAAAATAAGGGACATACACAGAGGAGTTTTAAGAATAAATGAGAACAATTTTTCTTTTCATTTTAGTCACTCATCTTCAACTATTTTACCTGGAAGGGACGGACTTAGTCATGTCACACTTTGCACAGCATGCTGGCCACTAGAAACTCCTGAAGGGTTAATCGTCTTGCAGACGCACTTTTTATTCTGACCTAGCTAGTGGTAGACTTTTATTCTGTGACTTTGTTATGGAATTCAGTGACTAGAAGAAAATATATGTAGAATAGGGATCACATGCCATCTTTAGAATGGAGACACTAAAATGCTGTATTACCAGTGTGGTTTTGAAAGCTATCATTCATATTTGTTTACTTGCAAATCTGTGACTCATAGAAATAGCTCTATTTTATTTCAGAGATTCACAGTGCTCTGGTAAATATTTTCATACATGGTTAGACTTTCATACATCATTATGTGGGCAAAAAAGTAAGTCTATCGAAAATTTAAAACCACCAGTTGTTGCTCTGGAAGGCAGCAGATGCTGAATATTTCACAGATGCCTTCCTCCCATTTGTTTGGTTTCACCACTTATGAGGAGATAACTGAAACACATTTTTTAAGCCTTGGCAGTGCACTTGATCAGCACTCTGGTGGCAGATGAGTTTCAGTGTAATTTTGTCCAACAGGTGTGAAAGGGCAGAATAGGGCTTTCATTGGAGTGTTTTATGGAGGTCTGCTAAGTGCATTCTGCTTCTCCCAACACTTGCACAGGAATCTCACAAACTTGTGGTCTCTGCACGGTGTGGCAAGTGTTGGGAGATCTACAAAATACTTCCCTCTTCTATGGGCACAGCCTGACAGATAATTCATTCATGGTCTGATGGATTTGTTCCCAAAGCTAGAGGGCAGCTATCAAACTGTGGTAGAGTATGCATCATCTGTCTTTACTTATACCTATCATGTTTGTTTTATTTTTAAAGAAGAAGGTACTAATTACATCAGTTGGCATTTATTATACTAAAAAGGATAATTTGTCACTTTTTTTGTAAGGACTAGAGTTTCAACATTTTCATTTTACTTCTGGTAGGTTAAAAATGGTTTATAGAAGGGATTTAATCAAGAAATGCCTATCTCTATGAATGGTAGGCTATTTGGTTAAAATTCTTAAGCTTTTAGAGTAATTGAAATGTTGCGTTGAATCTAAGAAAGAATTAACAACTGATATTTTTAGAAAGTAAATTAAAGCTTTTCTACTTTTCAGCGTATGAGCCTTCTAAATTTCCTTTAAGATTTTTCTGCAGTGTCACTTTTAGAGAGAGTTCTCAGCACTGTCAGCCTCCTGGATCTCCTTCACACTATTATTTTGAACATAACATATTAAAAAAAAACAAAAAACCAACCAAAACAAAAAAAGCCCAGACATCATTTTAGGTGACAACATTCTTCCATATAGTTTTTTTCTTAAGCGGGTGCACAAATTTACTGTGTAAGTATCAGAGTCATGAAGCATGTTAGCCAACAATATTTTATATCAGTTATTGTCTTGAGGCAGATATTAAAGGCTACTAGTTTTCTTTGCTCAAGCATGGTACTGAAATTAACATCTGAAAATTCAAAATGTATATTAGGGTATAAGTCTTTCAATTGAAAGGTAATCTCAAAGAACAGATTCCCTAAATATTGGTAACTGTTCAGCTACAGCTAATAAAAACACTGAAATGCTGAGATATCAGTGTATAGAACAACAGCCATTGTTTCATCAAAATAAATGAAATCAAAACAGGTTGAGAGAAAATAAAACATAAACTTAGAAATTCAGCTAGAACAAGAGGGATTGCAGTCAGCAGCAGCTGCTGTAAAAAACCTACTTCAAAGAGGTAGCTACTTGAGCAAATTTAAAAGCCCACTCTGCAAAAAATATGCTCAGAAAATATATATTTATCGTAGTAACTTCCTGTGAAAAGGTCAGATAATTACAGATCATGAAATGTAAAGACAACAATTTTTTACTACTTTTACATTAGTTGTTATGTTAGCCTCCCTTGTCATCTAGAGAAACTTAAAAATAATCACATTTTTCTTTGAATTAATTTAGAGGGAAAAGAATAGAAAGACAGCTTGTCATTGAATGAATACTTATGCTTTTTTAATCCTGTTGAATAATTTTGTTAACATCCTTGTTGAATGGTAAGGTTGTTCTGCAAGGTGAGAAAATACAAGTACAGTAATTTGATGAGTATAAGGTGCACCCTTTTGACTAAAATTTTGGTCCAAACCCGGAAGTGCACCTTATACCCCGGAGGACCTTATATATGGACAAAGTTCAGAAGTTTGCCAACCCAGAAGTGAGAGCCCACAACAGCCCCGAGCCGAGCTGAGCCAGTAAACCCCGTGATCAAGCAATTCTCTTACTAATTCGTTACTTTGTTGCATGTGGATCCTCGCTTCAAAAAAAAAAGTGCGACTTATACACCGGTGCACTTTATATATGTACACAGTTCGGAAATTTGCCGACATCCGGAAGTGCGCCTTATACTCCGGTGCACCTTATACTCGTGAAATTACTGTACTGTCCCTGTGTTTTATAAGAAACACACCTTTTTACATGTTGCAAATAGCTACTGTGAATATTTTTAGTACTAACAAATTCCTTCTGTCTTACAAATATGATCACATTTTGGGCTATGCCTGTGATAGATCCACGGATCCACACTGAAATATATGGGTTGGGTACAAAGAGGGATAATTGCTCCAGGTTGAAGACCCTCCTACAGCATCTGAGCTCTGCCCCATTCACACAACAGGATTTCTTCTTCATAAGGCCTGAAACAAGCACAGATAAACCACAAAGCATTTCTAGTCTCTTTATTTTGCCATAAAACAAGGCTTATTTCTCTTCTTTGGCCATCTATGTGAATTTCACACTGCTAGGATCATTATTAGAGAGTATCCCTGTTAGCTCTGCCCCTTTGAACTCCTCTTTAGAGCTCAGTTCAAACTAAGAGAGCAGCAAAAAAATTTCCAATCATCCTAGATGACAACATCCTGCCATACGAGGAAGTTTGATCTAAAATGGAACATACTAGCTTACTGGAAAGAAAGCACAGGCAATGAATTATTCAGGGTTTCTAGTCAACAACCTTTTATATTGTGTTCTATCCCAGGATAAATGGTTCAGACTCAAGTACCATATTTGTCAAAAGTAAACTAAGCCTGCTGCCCAAATCCCACACTGACAGTGTTAAACTGCTTGTACATTGTTATGGCTGTCATTTAAGGCAGCTAAAGCACAATTCAGAGCAGGGCTGTCCCCGTGTTCCTAACTCATCCCCTTGTGTTTTCACTTTTCATGAACTCAGAAAACTGGCAATGCCGGAAGAATTACTGGGGCTGAAACAACACCTGGGCACAGGGGATTCCATTGAGAAAAAGAGTGCCAGTGAGGCTGCATGAACTCTGGCTTTCTTTTATTTGTGCATCATTTAAAACATTACTGAAGTCTTTTACTTCAATGAGATTATTTTAGAAATGTAAATCCCTTGGCCAGGGATTGCAGATTGTAAAGAGATGAGTCTATTTCCCTGATGTGATACTTCAGATGAGTCCATTAGACTTGAACCAGCAGGAAATTAGCTCAGTATTATTGCTTCATGTACTGATTTTGTGTTTTTCTCTTATTTCTTCAGTGTGTTGAATAAAATATTTATAAAACAGAAAAAAATTAAGATAATGTCAGTACAAATGACTTGAAAATTCTCTCCCTCAAATATCTTTTAAATACATTAGAGAGTATTTAAAGGTAGCTTTTGGACACTTTAGTAATGGAGACATGGATGTTGTTCCACTATGTTAAATAAGGTCTGACTTTGAGCAGATCAAATTGGGACCTTTGATTCAGACTTAAAATCCAAAAACATTGACCCTTTCAAGTGTATTACTCAATCTGCCAAGTCTTGAAATCAGAAATGTTTTTGGAGCCAGACTAAATTTTTCTTCTAAATGTTAATAAAAATAGTAAATAAGATCAAAGTGCTTGGCCTTGTATAAAAAAAATGGTCTTATCACATTGTTGGTGCCTACATTTGGCAGTGCTTAAATTTGTTACTGTTTTGAAAAGCTCTACTCTAAGAATTCATTCATTCAGAATCAAGCACCCTACTTCATATCTTAGTAGATGTTTTCTGTTTGTCTCAGGTTATTTTCATTTTAAAAATATTTATAGATGGATGTACTTTTGGACCCAAGTTACTGCACCAATCAGTTTTTAGCAGATACACTCATCTCAGACATTAAGGTTTCTACTGCGGTAAAAAAATCCCAACACCTGTTGAAACAAAATCCAAATTTATTATCTTACCATGTTGTGGCATCTGTCATGCATCAATTTCTGTGGTGTGAATTATTAGAGTTGGAGAGAACTCTGATCTTTCTCTTGTGTGATGGAATCCCATATACCTTTATCATTTCCACAAGGTGATCATTACCATGTCAGTGATTCTTTGTAATGGCTATGTTTCTGCTTTCTTTACTCAGAAGTGCTTCTACTCTATAGATGACTTTGCATTTTGAGAACTTATATTTGAGTTTTGGAAAAGCCTGTTTATAGACATTGAAATCAATCTCAGTTTTACCGATACAAATTTCACATAATTCTTCTGAAACACCCCATACAATATTATAAAATGATCCATAAAGAATAAAATTCTCAGATTCATAATAATCTCAAGAATACAATGTGAAATTAATCTGAAATGCGAAAAATATTCATGACTATCTATTTAAAAAAAATGAAATTAGATTTCCAATAATTAGGATGTGAATATTAGGAAATGCCAGATTTGACTCTGAATTATCCCTATGTACAACGTGTTGCTCTAATTATAGCAGGATTGTACTTGATAAAAATATTTTATAAATATCAACCAGTCTTCCATGTGCTTGTACCCCATGTCAACAAACACAGAGGCAGTCAATACAGACCAGATGGCCTAACTAGGAATGTGTTGTTTACATAGATTTGTGCAGTTTCATTGTGTGTTTTGAATGTGTAAACCTGGTCCACATTCTTGCAAGTGACAGTTATCCATTTTTATCTAATTTTAGTAGCTTGTTTGCACTGTTATTAGTAGTTTGAGTTTTGAGATGGTTATTAACATGATCAGTTCCCTCGTTTTATGAATACAAATTAGTTTCACTTGCAAACTTTTCTCCAAACTTGAAAAAGTAGCTTTGCTAACGAAAGCATATATCTGATCTTGATGTATACCACAAGCTCAATATGAAACTAAGTCATAATCTAGATGGCACAATGTTTTCCTGGTTTAGTTCTGTCATAGAATCATAATCACAGAAATGAAGAGGCTGGAAGGCACCTATGGAGACTCTTTAGCCCAATGGTGCTGCTCAGGTAGGGGCAGCTAAAGCAGTTTGCCCAGTACTGTGTCCAGCTGAGTTTTAAATATCCGTGGATGGAAACTCCACAAAATTAATGATAACCTGTTCTGGAGTTTGACCACTCCCAAAGTAAAACAGCTGTTTCCTATATCTAACTGGGTTTTTTTTTGTATTGCAAATTGTGCCCCTTGACATTTGTCTTTGCACAACACTCAAGAACCTGAACCCATCTTATTAATTTTCTCCCATCAGTTATTTATACCTTATATAGTTTATTTAAATATATTGGTAAGATTCCCCTGAGCCTTCTCTCAGCTAAGATAAATGGCCCTGCTTCTCTGAGACTCTCATATGCCTCTCATATGCTCCAAGATCTTGATCATCTTCGTGGCCCATTTTGTGGGATTTGCTCCAGTATTTTCATGTATCTCTCTGGGGAGACAAGAAGTGGACCAAACACTCCACATAGTTCTCACTAGATCTGAGTAGAGGGGAAGGATGACTTCCTTCGGCTGTCTGGCAAAGCTTTTCCTAGTGCAGCAGAATGCTGTTGGCCATCTTTTCTGCAAGACTCATTGCTCACAGTCAACTTGCAGTTCACCAGGACAGCAAATCCTTTTCTGTTAAGCTGTTTTCCAGACAGTCAGGTGAAGTCCAAGCATGCAACCTGTGTTTATTTCTTCCCAATCTATAATCACTGGGACTTGTGAATGAGAGGTTCACTCCAGCAGTGTGTATAAGCCTCTTCTGCTTCTGGATCAGCCAGCCAGTAGAAGTGCAGCATAACACCACCATGCTCTTGTTCCTGTTTCTTTTGATCCATTTTCAACTAGTTTCTTCTATGTCCAGACTCACAATGTGCTATGACTTACAAGGATAAATTTTTCATTAATGACTTCTTGCTTCCTGCACAGCTTCTTCAGTCTGTAAACACTTCTGCCATTAACACTTCTTTAATTGCTGGGTCATTCATCAGAAAAAGGAAAGTACCCTTTCAAACTGTAAAGAATCCCAGTAGTCATCAGTCAGATTAGGGGCTTCTTAACTGCTGTCAGCAGTGCTATTATTTCTTCTGTTTGGTGTACATTAACATTTGGAAGAAAACTGATTGTTTTAACTGTTTTAGTCTGTGTCTCAGTGAAACACAATACAGTAATAAATCCTGCTGATTATTTGTGTTTCTTGTCTTTGATTTCATTTTATCATTTAAATCAAGTTATTTCCTCTCACTGTAATTTGTGAACTTTAATTAATTGGCATGAGATTGGTTTAGTATGACCTGTAAGATATTTTATCAGTAACTTGTTTGCACTTTGTGCATCCAATTACAATATCTAGAATTTTGGGTAATCATAATTAGCATTATAGGTAATCATAATTAGCATTATATACTAATGATTAGATTGCAAGTTAAAAGGAAATACACAACTGCATTCTAAAATTACATGATTAATTAGAGATTTAAAAATAAAGTTCAATTTTCATTTTGGCAAAACAGGACAGAATATAATAACTTCATGTCAAGGGAATGCTCTTTATTAGTAATTAAAAAAAATTAAATGTGCCTCACTTACAGACTTCAAAATAAGAATGAAAATGAGGCACAATTATAAACAATTTCATGCACCTAGCAAGAACAATAATCTCTTGTAGGTAAGAGCTTTACTGGGCTTGGAAAATGTTGCACTCTCTTCTTTTCTAGCAACTGCACTTCTTATTTAATTACCAGGAGTAATTTTGTAGAATGGTTTTATAACTCCAACAAACAATTTGCACATCCACTGCAAAAATCAGACAAAGAGCGTGTCTTGCATCTAAGGCAGCTTTTGAAATCATGTAAACTTTTACTAACATATTGATGAGAATCCCTTTATTCTTGCCTTACAGTGAACTCATCCAGTGATCGTTTAGGGTAATACCTAGGTAGCCTAGGCAGGCTGCTCCAGCTTAGGTGTAAAGTGGTGTGAAAGTAAAGGACACAGTAATTTAGAAATTCAGACATGTTATGTGGAATCCTGTGTGGTAGAGGGATGGATGAGGTTGCTTCCAAGATGCTAATGCTAATGGCGTTTGAGCTGGTGATACTTAGTGGTTGGTTGCAGGCTTTCCAGTACTTCATGCTCTCTGGAGAACTGCCTTAAAAGGAAGTTCTTTTCTTCGCACAGAACGCAAACTTCTTAGTTTGTCCCTGACTTTTTCATTTCCGATACCAAAAGTGGATAGTCTGAATCTTACCCTTTGGTAACAAGGAATTACGGGATGGCCTTGGACTCCACAGCTGAGTGGTTGAGTGATGTGAGGAAGTGGGAATTTTTGAGAAGTCTTCCCCTTGACATAAGTGAAAACACAAAGGAAGGAATGACCATAGCACTTATTCTTACACAGGCAGTGGTTAATCATGTTCCAGGAGCAGCTAGACGCACCCTATTGCTCTTTGTCTGCGTGACTATAGAATAGTGTGTCTGACATATGTGCTGACCATGCTGAAGCTTGGCCTCTGTGCCAAGAAGAGTCAGAGTCCATCAGGCAGAAAGAGAGCACAGGAGATGTGGAGGCCATGTCTCCAAAGTAAGCAAAGTATTCTGTGGAAAGAGAGTCTTAATGAGATCAGAATATATGTAGCTGCTTGAGGTGATTTATGTGGACAATTTTGCTGTCAGGATTTAGGTGACCGTAACAGTAAAGGACTTTTGCATTGATCCCTGGACTTCTGTGCCCAGCCTCAAAGTACCTCAAATGTGATGCCATAGTAGGTCATCTTTATCTTATCCTTTACCACAAGGAATGAGGTAACAGTTTTCTGATGACATAGTTGAAGTTAACAGCATTTTGTGATGTTGACCCTTATCAGAGTCTTCCTCTGAAGGAGGAAAAGTCTGAAAGCTAAATGTGGGGAGGAATTTGAAAGGGAAGAAAAGGGTGGGGGAGAAAGAAAGAAGATAAAGGAATGACATAGACAACCCAGTCATCAATCAAATTGTTACAGTCTAATCTTGGCATCTGTAAGTATTGCCTGAGGCAGGCAGTTGTCTAATTCTTTTCTTTCACCATCTACATTGATTTTTCAGTGCTCCTTCTTGATGCTTGATGCTATTGTTCCTTTACATCAACCTGCTACATTGTGTAGTTTTGTTATAAAAAGCCTGCAGCTCCTCTCTTCTTCCTCATAATCATTATTGAGATGTATCTACCATTGTGGTTGCAAGAGGAGAAACTTCAGTGTCAGATGGACGAGGACAGGAAGAGTGAAGGGATGTTTAATGCAGGCAGGAGCCTTGAGTGGCTATAGGGAGTGAAAGGATGTATAATGAGAAAAAAGCTCAGGGTGCAGAACATCAGCAGTAGAATAAAAAGGAAAATCCAGAAGGAGACATTCTCCTCTCAAAGGAAAAACTTGTACTTTTATGGAATCTATAGAAAGGAATAGAGCAAAATTAAAAGTGTAGAAAAAAGGAGGATGGCAAAGATAACAACAATCCAGGAGAATGAAACAGGAGAATTAGACAAAGATGAATTAAAAAAAAAATTAAACTAAAATAAAGTGAAGAAAAGCATGGAGTTTTGCAATTCCTTTATAGTGATTTGTTTGGATTTATTGAGCAGGATGTCTACATGTACGGACAGCGTTTTGGCTAACAGCAACAAAATATTTCATGTAGCTCTTGAGCTTATACAACAGTTTTCAACTACATAAAGAAGCATGACCACATCTCTTTAGCACAAGAAATAGAGACTGCAATTCCATGAGCTGCATTTTTCCCATACAGGTAAACAACATAGTTCTCTGTGGCACAGGAAGAAATCTACTTACAAACTAGCCTGCCCCATTCCCTGGAACATGTTTTTTGTTTCTGTCACATAAGTATTGCTCAGTCAGTAAGTTTTCAATCATATTGGTCATTTAAGATACTGATAAATCCAGGAAGTGATGTCCTTTGAAATATTTACAACAGTATTGATGTGCTGACTTCCTTTTCTTCTTGTGACAGACAGAATTCTTCAGAAGCACTTATTATCTCAGTGCTATTTTTAGAGGTTTTTTTTTTTCAAATTAACTTCAAGGCCTTAAAATGTGATTGTATTTCAAATAGTATTTTTATTCAGTGCATGTCTGACCACATTCAGAATATGAAGAGGGGCTGTGAAGTAGCTTATTCAGTCACTGATCAAGTAGTTTTCCATTTGCATTTTGGAAACCTCAGTCTAAATGCCAACGTCACTAGGCTGCAGGTATTTTAAGACTTTTCTTAAAATTAATACCTTTTAAAAGTTCATCCAAAATAAGGTCACACCTTAAAAAGTAGCAAAAATCTACTAAAAGATTTTCCAAAACTAAACCTGGAAAATAAAAAAGAAAATATTTTCAGAACCATTTGACCTTGACCTAAGTTACTTTGTTAGGGTTTGTGAAGGTAACCATAATAAATAAAAACCCACAAAAACAGTGAGGGAAGAAAAATAAAGAAGGAAAAAAACCCAAACAAACAAACCAAAAAACCCCAAAACAACAAACAAAAAAACCCACCCAAAACCAAATCCCAAAACAGAGTAACCTTCAGAAGACATTCAGCAGAACCTGACAAAGTTTTGATTGAAGAAAGATTGATTCTCTGAAGTTTGAATGGTCAGACATGCACTGAATTTGCTGAGGTTCATTGCTATATCCTAGAAAGTATTTTCTGCCCTTCTATCCTAATGAGCTTATTAGTAAAAGGCTGAAAGGATCACAGATTGTCTGTCAAATAAGATTGTCAGTCACACACTGTTAGCAACTCTGCTGTGATTTATAAACCATGATTACAGAAGGCAGAGATATGAAAAAAATGAGCCTTATTGTGTCCTATGACCAGTGCAGTGGCACAAAATACAATGTACAGCATTGTGCTTAGGAGTTGGGAAGGTGTGTGTTCTGGATGAGGAAGCCATAGAAAATTAGATAGAATGGTACCTTTCCCCTCTCTTTTCCTCCAGTGATAATTATATTGCATAGAAGAAATTGAATTACCTGCAGCAGTAATAGTTGTTGGTGAAAAATATGCTATTATGCATGATTTAAAAGTGGGGGACGCGCTTGACATGGGAAGGGGAATGCATAAACTCAGCTCAGTGCTGCTAGAAACAGGCATTTCCTACACTCCCTGTACTCAATGTAACTAGACACAACTGATGGTCAATGCAGTTCTATGTCCAAGACTTTTGTTTGATAATTTTGTTTGACTTTTATGCAGTAGCAGGAAATATTGACAATTTATAGAAGAATATAATTTAGGGGGGAAAGTTGGGATAATTTGTTCATTACAGAAATATTTTCAAATTGTTAAAAAAGCAGGGTGATTTTAATAAAGTGCTTCTCAGTGAGAATTGTATCTAAAGAGAATGAAAACAAGACTTTCAAAAATTACAGTTAAATTACCAACTAAAGATCCAGGCTGGGCTGAGCTTAGCAAAGCTGAGAGACATACACACAAGTATCATGTTAATTAGGGCTGTTGGATAGCCCCAAAAAGTCTTTATCTTAAATCTGTAAAACAATCCCTTCCAGTTTCTCTTGACAGATCTTGCTTTCTCTCCCAGTCAGTAAGGGCTCCTCTCTTTCCTTGAGATAATCAAACCTTTCTGTCAATGATTCCCTGTTCACCATTCCTCTTCTCTTGTGGCCTGACTGATTCCTGTTGATAAGGATTGCACTGTAAGTTAGCAATTGCAGTTGTAATTGAGGTTTTTGCTACACAATGAGAATATGCATCAGTGGAAGCCTTTGGGAGTGACTCAGCTGGCACCTTGCTTATTATAAATCTCTGCATAGGCTTTGGTAGGGAACACTCTCTACTCATCATTTGTGCAGCTGTCCCATCATGTTACCACTGACAAGTAAATTCAAATCCAGCCAATAATCTTATTACTGGAGTATTTATAGTAGATAGTCACTTCAATGAAAGCTATGTGCATTTCAATTGTTTCGAGAGAAAATTATGTGAGACAGAAAATTTCAAATCATCAAAGGCAGTCTGTCTGCTTCTCCAACATTCTAAGGAAAACAAGGCAAGTAGGAAGAGAGAATAGTTTTTTTTGGTGATCTACCTGATCTACTGTCCACACTACCTAGTTAAGCACAAAAATTTGTATACAAAACTACCCTTCTATCTATTTTTAAATTACAGAAAGAGAAACCTTATCTACTTAAGAAAAAGAAAAGAACAAGATTAAAAAATTCCTACAATCAAGAAAACAGCTGTTTCTGAGAAAAAACCTCTTTAAAATCTAACAGAGTACCTTTCATTCTGAGAAGCTCTTCAGACACATTCACCAAGTATTCCTATTCAGTATCTGCTGCATAATAAAAAGCTACCAGTTTTATGTGATGGAACAGAATGGGTTCATCAAAACCCTGGCTGAAATAGAAAATTTGTATCAAGAAATTCCAAGTGGATGAAAAATACTTCAAGATAGAACTTAATGTGTATTTAAAGTGTTTTGATGAGATGAAAAGAGAATGCTTCAGGCCATGCAAAAACATATCGTTAGGAGTTCCTTTTTACATATCAAATATGTGTTTTATGTTGTACTATCCTGCTGTCAAGACAAATGGTCATTACTTGTTATTTGTCTCCATATATCTCGTACTAAGAGGGTTTTTTTTTTTTTTGTTTTCTTGTGTTGATAAGCATAGAACATTTATCACAGTCAGGGCTTCATGGTTCAGCTCCTCTTTTTTAAACAAAAAGGAAAGATGAGCATACATTATGGGAATGCAAAATTTTATAACCTTGTCTTAGAAACCTAGGCATTTAAAATCTGCTCCAGGAGTAACACATATGTAGATAAAGCACATAGACTTAGTAGAGATCAAAATTGTTAACAGAGAATTAAAAATACTTCACAGTGTACCATCTTGCCTAGATTTGCATATCAAATAAATGTCTTCATTAAAGCTATAATTAATAATTATTTTCATCTTTATACTGGTGGCATAAAAGCCACTATGTCTGACCCAGATCCCACTATACCCAGTATTTGAAAACAGGACACATTTACAAATTAAGATTGGAACAGAACAGGATAGCCAAACATATGCTAAAGGCAGGAATAAGGCACAAGATGGGTCAGGATTCACACAAAACAAATATCTAAATTAGTTAACTAATTGGTGTGTTGTCAAAAGTGATGAGGATGTGGTTTATCAGGCCAGATGACATGGCTTTTATGCATTACATTAAAAATAAGATATTATCTCCTTGAAGTCTGTTATTTCTTTAGTGATATCTACTTTCAAATTACTTTTGAACTAAAGATTCCATCATGAAATTTTTGGAAAATACATTTTAAATTAAATGGACATATTGTTAAATCAAATTGTTAGTTTAAATGTATTTATAATAACAACAGCCTTTTAAAATTAAGAAGTCTGAAAGATTTCTTGTTTTCATATCAAATTCATTTGGAAATATGTAATTTTAAACATTCCATTTTATCATGGAAAACACTACATAGAAATTAAGGAGTCGACAGCTATTTCTGTGAGAAAGTCTGAAGTTCTCCATTTGGCCCCAAATTAATTTTGTTTATCTCTTGCACTAGCAAAAGACTAGAATTATTCATTATCTGCTAGTCCCCAGAAGATATTCTTGAAAGTGAGACTTGCATTCTGACCAAACCCTTCACCAATTCAGGCCTCAGCTCCTTTGATTTTCAGGACATTAGTTGTCTATGTTCTCCATTGTTTTGGGTGCTTTTTTGTTCTGCAATGTTTTTATTCCTGTATTACCTATTCTTTGATAGAATTTTTCGCCTCCTCTCATTTTGGATTATTGGCATATATGTGATGTAGATTTTTACTGTGTTGAATGCTTGCATTTCACACTGCCCTCAATGAGATTTGATGATCAAGAGTTCTGCAAATGAAAACACTTGTGACCTTTGCCTCAAAAATCTGCACCCAAGGGAATCCTGCTGCTATTCATTTCCTTTCTAGAGACTGCATTAAGAGATTTCTCTTTTGCAAATAATTGAAGTTTCTTGCCTTTTTGTTTGGCGCTGTTGAATTTCTTGAAGCACCACGAGCACATAGGGAGCATTGCTACATAAATCAAATAATAATAATATGTATAAAGAAAAATCACAAAGGGGAAGAAAAAGTCCCATGCTGTTAAAAGCAAATTATACTTAGATATTGGAAAGACCTCCCATGGTTAAAGAATGAGTTACAGTATTAGCAGAAAATATATAATTCAAGCACTTTTCATTTATTTGACATGATAACAGAAAGATTCAAGCATTTGTGTAACCCAGACTTGGATTGTTTCAATTCACATTAATTTTTGAGAGGAAATGTTTTAAAAAATGGCATATAGGAAAACAATTAATATAATGGCATTTAGTATGGCATGTCCCAGTGAAAGCATTTTTTTTCCTTTGACATCTGTTATCTAATATCACTTCTACCTTTGTAGAATGACTGATATTACTTTTTCAAGGTCCTTGAGCATACACTTAATTGTAAACATACATTTGGGCATATGCTGCTTAATTACAAAAAAAAAAAAAATTACTCCTAAGAAAGATGAAATATTTGGATTATGCTATGCATACAACTGATCCATGTGCAATTGTCTGGGAGTACAGGTGGGAAGAGGTAAAACTGGTTGGATGAAAGATTCCCCAAGAGACACTGAAACAGATGCCACAAGCATATGCTCTTCTACATGCAGACCAATTCATGGTGACTAGTCCTTCCACTTTGTGAAGAAATGAGGCTGTAGATTTGTTGACTGGACTTCCACTTGAGGTGTTATAGGATTTCTTGCCTGAGAGATCCTTAAGAGTCACTTCAGCATTAAATGTACAATAATTGCCAATATATTGCACTGAAATATGAGACTGGTGTTTTATTAAAAATATTAAATTAAGTTTTTGACACTGACAATTGAGTTTTCAGACCTACTACTTAAAATATATATTGAGGAAAATTTCTGGCCATAGAACAGTATAACCAAGATAGAATAAACAAATGGAAATGAGACCAGAAATGAACACCCATAAAAACTAATATTCACCAGGCATAGGTGCCATGTTGATTAGGGAGCCTTCCCTCTTCCAATCCCTTGCCTAATATTTTTTTTTTTAATGTGAGACAAACTCCAGTATCCACCTGAAAATTTCTAGACTTTTGAGATATCTCTTCAGATAAAACTCTTACAGTGAAATGAGTGGGTAGTTTTCCGTTAATATAAAAAATACTGTCTTCAATCATAGTGTGCTTGTTAACATAAAGCCCCTTAACTTCTCATAGGAAAATCTCTACGACATTATTTACATGGGAACCATTTCACTTGCTGCCTACAAACACAGAAATCTTCAAGAGCTTGAACACTGTGCAATAAGGAGGGCTGTATTTCCAGGTCATTCAGTGCATAGTCTCTTTTAAGTGTCTTAGAGAAGATTCACAGCTGGCATTTGGAAGGAGACAAAATATTTGCTGCTACTGTTGGAATTTACACATGAACATTTTTTGACTCCTTATGTTAGAGTTTTCAGTAAAAAGAGGAAAACTCATTGACTGTATTTTCTCATACCTTGTTTTCATATTTTTGTAAAGCAATGAAGTATCATTAGAGAATATGCACAAGTTACCCAGCATTTCAGTTTTGTGTGAGGTGCACTGAGGATGAATATTAGCAAGATCAGTCATAGTAACTGAACAGGGTTCATGAGATTAAAATGTTATTTCCTCTGAACGGTTTACAAAATTATTACTAAACTTTGGCTCCACTTTCAAACCAAGTAGAATGCTGAGTACTATGTGGTGAACTGAAAAAATACATCTTGAATTTTCTCATAGCAGGAATGTTTGTACAAATATATAAATCTGTGGGAAACAGCCCTTATTCTGACAGAGCACCACGGTGTGTTAGAGCAGTATGGTAGTTTCACAACTATAAGGCACACCTTTTTTTGCTGCGAAGATCCGTGCTGTGTGCAACAAAGTAACGAATTGGTATGGAATCCTGCGATCGTGGAGTTTACTGGCAGGTGCTCAATTTGCAAACATTTTTCACAGATTGGTGTAGCCTTTAAACGCAGCCCCAGGCGCCCTCCCCGTGCACGGGGCCCAGTACTCTTGCTCGCCCCCAGCTGGCGAGGCGGGGTTCGGGGCAGCCGCGGCTCGCCATTGCCACAGTTTGGGGTGGCCATGGCTCATACCTCAAGGTTGCTGCGGTTCAGGGCAGTTTGGGGCAGCAGCAGCTCGCGGCGGTTTGGGGCTGTCATGGCTCGCGCTTCCCCCCAGGTGCTCCGGGATCCCCACGCTGCCCTGGCGCTCCGGGTGCCCTGTGCTGCACCAGGAGCCCTGCGGCCCCCCCAGGCTTTTCCCTGGCGCCTCCGCTGCCCTGATGCCGGCGGGCTCGCCCCGGCCCGGCGCTGCCCCGATGCCGCCACCGGGCGGGCTCTGCTCTCATCCCCCGCCTCTCTACCAGCACTGCTCCCGCCCCCCGCCTCCCTGCCCACACTGCTCCTGATCCCCGCCTCCCTGCCAGCACCGCTCCCGCCTCCCTGCCAGTTCTGCTCCTGACCCCCGCCTCCCTGCCAGCACTGCTCCCGCCTCCCTGCCAGCACCGCTCCCGCCTCCCTGCCAGTTCTGCTCCTGACCCCCGCCTCCCTGCCAGCACTGCTCCCGCCTCCCTGCCAGCACTGCTCCCACCTCTCTGCCAGCGCTGATCCTGCCCCCCATCTCCCTGCCAGCACTGCTCCTGCCCCCCGCGTCCCTGACAGCACTGCTTCCGCCCCCTGCCTTGCTGCCAGTCCTGCTCCCTGCCTCCCTGCCAGCACCGCTCCCGCCCCCTACCTCCCTGCCAGTACTGCTCCCAACCCCTGCCTCCCTGCCTGTGCTGCTCCTAACATCTCGGGCCGCCTGTGGCCGCCCCTCCATCCCTACTTGGCGCTCCCACGGCACCGCCCCCTCTCGCGGTTCTCACTTCCGGGTTGGCAAATTTCACAACTTTGTCCATTATATAAGGTGCATCGGACTATAAGGCGCACTTTTGGCTTTGGTCCAAAATTTTAGTCAAAAGGGTGCGCCTTATAGTCGTGAAATTACTGTACTTATGCTCCATCAAAGACATGGATGCAACTTTCTTGTCTTTGAGAACAGAGTCTACAAACTTCTTTCTTAGCTAATGCACAGCTGCCTGTAGATCATTGATTTTGTCCTTGACAAATTTTAAATGAATTTCAAGATGAAAAATTTACTAGTTTTCATTACAGATGCATTTCCCATCTGCTACTGTGCAGAGCTGGTGAATAGAAAGCTGAAATTGGACTAATGTAACTAGTACTATATAAAATTTCTTCTCCATTTTGTTTGTGTTTTGTTGGATTTGGGTTTTTCAGGAACGGCAACTGTTTTGTGTTGAAATAGCAGCTTCCTGTCATCTGTTTGTTGTGATCTAGATTCTCCTCTCAACTCTAGTTCAAACTAAAGTGAACATCACTGAATGCAATAGGAGCAAAAATAGATTTTATGCCCTTGAAAACTGTAGTCTGTATTTCTTTCTTTCACTAAGAGTGATTACCAGCTTCTGATTTTAGTAGTTCTGGAAAGGTCAAATGAAACATGGAAGAACCAAGGTAATGAGAATTGGAGAAAGATGAGAAGGATAGAAAGAGATAATGTGATTTACTCGCCTTCAGTTTTTTTGAAGTTTATGAGGAGAGAGAAAAAAGCAAGAAACTGCTGCAAAGGAAATCAGCAATAACTCAGTAGTCACAGAGAAAATACTTTCTGAAGGCATACATCAGCCTCTAAAGAATTTTATTTTGGCTTGATATCATATGATAGGTCAATCATAATAAGGCTTTTCATCTTCAGAAGCCTTAACTGTTGTGACAGTAAATGTTTGTGGGCTTTGTTAAGACTGGACTCAGATGAGCAAAATTTTGCTGTTACGAATATCTAGTACTCTCTAATGTTACTTCAACACAATAGACCAGTTCTACCATAGGGCTTTGTGTTATCCCTGGTTCCCTACTAAGAAATTAGGTCAGACTATTAAAAATAGCCATCTGCCCAGTGGGGATCTGTCTATAGGACCAGCTCTTTACATCAAAGAGCTTTATTCCTTGTCACATTTGGATTTTGTTCTGATAAAGAAATATGTCAGGAAAACAGCATTTTCAGGAATTTGCAAGATGTTTAATGCATGGCTATTCTCTTAACTAATTTAATTATTTAGGGATGGTGGCTGAATAATCTGTTGTTTTATAAAGAAATAAAAGAATGAAGAGTGTTTTATTGAACAAACAGAATTGGTAACATGTTCAAAGCTGCAAAGGTAATCTGAGGATTTGTTTTTAACAGAATTGAATTTCAAGGATAATCAAGGTTATGCCCATCCTTATATTTCCTCCTCCTCTCTCTCTTTTTTTTAAATGAGATTGAAGTTTCTATGATACAAATAAAATCGTAATCTGCTAGCAAATTTGTTGTTCATTGATACATGAGTGAGTTCTTGCCTTTCCCTCTTTCAGCTATGTGAGTTGATAGTTTAAACAGGACAGGGTAACCAAAAAAGGCATAACTTTCACTTCATAAGATTTAATGTCATTGATAACTTTAATATATGTATCAGGTAGAGAAATTTTACCTAAGGATTAATGTCACAACTTAATGTTGTGTTGGTGAAGTTATGAAATGGATGCCTTTGACCAGCATATTTTTATTTCTTAAAAAAAGCTGTGTAGAGGTAAAAGAACACTTCTTTTTTCTCCTAAGAGAACATCTTTCCTTCACTCTGTTGTGGTGAGTAGTGACAATTAGTTTGCTGGCTGAGATTATGATGCTGGCTGCATCATAAAGCATCTGCTTGCTACAGACTCCAGGAAAGAAATGGTTTAGCAACTAAATAATATGGCAGCACGGAAGAGAAGCCCACTATTTTGTTAATATTGTGGCAGAAATTTCAAACTATATGAAGTCTTTTTCTCAATTGACTAAAATAGCTCAAAAATACTGAAAAACTCTGCATATTGTAAGACTGATTCAAAATGCCATAAAGTTAATAGATATCTTTATTTGGATTTTTGGAGGATAAGGTACTGATTGATGTCAGGATCTGAAATATAGCCCAGTGTCTTGTTTCAGCAGTCCATCTCCATTCAGCAAAGCATTTAATCATGTACTTAGCTCTGGAATGAGATGTGATTTATATGTGCCTAAGAACTTGGCTAAACAGGGATAAAAAGTGGAAATACACATAGTAGTTATTGTCTAGTGTCTGTTGATTAATCTCATACTTCAGGCCAGTTGTTAGTGAATAATTAATATTATCCAGGAAAAAGTACAGTAATTTCACGAATACAAGCCGCACCAATTTGACCAAAATTTTGGTGGAAACCCGGAAGTGCGGCTAATATTCCGGGGCGGCTAATCTATTAACAAAATTCTAAAAGCTGCCAACACGGAAGTGAGAGCCCGCGGCAGCCCCAAGCCAAGCTGGAGCCCGGCCGGCCCCGGCAGAGGTGGGAAAGCCTGGCAGAGGCGGGGCCAGCAGTGTCGGGGGCGGGCGGCAGAGCCTGAGCCAGCAGGGCGGGGGAGCCCGGGAGAACTGGGGCTAGCAGTGCAGGGGAGCATGGCAGAAGCAGGAAGGCCGGTGGGTGGGGCTGCCTGGCAGCGGGGGAAGCCCAGCATAATCGGGGCCAGCAGCGTGGGGGAGCCCGGCGGTGCGGGGGCCTGCAGTGCCAGCCAGGGCGAGGAAACGCGGCGGCGGTGCAGACGGGAGGGGGCGGCCGGCGAGCGTGGTGGCGGCGGCGGCAGCCCTGCCGGCGGGGCGAGCGAAAGCGCCGCCGCTCGCAAAAGCGCCGCCGCGAGCCGCGAAAGCGCCGCTCGCGAAAGCGCCGCCGCGAGCCGCGAGCCGCGAAAGCGCCGCCGCGAGCCACGAACCGCGAAAGCGCCGCCGCGAGCCGCGAACCGCGAGCCGCGAAAGCGCCGCCGCGAGCCGCGAGCCGCGAAAGCGCCGCCGCGAGCCGCGAACCGCGAGCCGCGAACCGCGAGCCGCGAGCCGCGAGCCGCGAACCGCGAGCCGCGAACCGCGAGCCGCGAAAGCGCCGCCGCGAGCCGCGAAAGCGCCGCGGGGCGGGCGCGGCGCTCGCGAGGCGCGGCGCGGGGCGAGCGAAAGCGGCAGCGGGGCGGACGGCGAGCCCGGCGGCGGCGGCGGCAGCCCTGCCAGCCGGGCGAGCGAACGCGGCAGCGGGGCGGTGCTGACGGGAGAGGGGGGCCAGCGAGCCCGGCGGCGGCGGTAGCACCACCCGGCCAGCCCCGCCGAGCCGTGGCGCTGAGCTGGGCCACCCGGCCCCGTCGGCAACCATGAGCGGGCCGAGCCTGCCTGGCCCCGCCCCGAGCCAGTAAAGCCTGCTATGCCGCGATCCTGTTACTAATTGGCCAATTTGTGAAAGCTGCGCACGGATTCTCGCGACGAACGAAAGTGCGGCTAATATTCGGGGTGCGGCTTATCTATTGACAAAGACAGCAACATTGTCGAGGCACCGGGGGTGTGGCTTATAATCCGTGCGGCTTGTATTCGTGAAACTACTGTATTTTCTTTGGCATGTATCAGAGGAGATGGGCATGGAGCATATCCACTTGAAGGTATCATAGATTATTAATACATAGAAGATACATTTTATTTAATGCTTGGAAAAATGTGATGCATAGAATTTCTAGTTCATTGATATTTGCTTGCAATGTGTTAATGTGTTTTTCAGGTTTTAAATTGAAACATGGCAGCTTTTTCAAAAAACATGTGTGATAAGGTCAGAAACACTGGGAAAAGCTTCTGTCATTGCAATATTTTTGATATTTTCTTCAGACAGAGAGTTTCAAATCTTTGGGTAGTTTTTTACCTCCTGAGGATCACAAAAGGTTTGATTCATGTAAGCTAGTAAGGAATCAAAAGCACCTTGGAGAAAAAGATTTATGTAAGAGCAAAGCAGCAATAATGGTAATTTATTGCAGGCAGATTCTTTTTGAATGCAACAGTAACAGAGGGAGGGAAAAGGCCACATCAAGATTTTGGTTCACTCACAAAACAGTCATGAATACCTACAGTCCCCAGATGTTCCATTTACAACTAGTTCCTTCTCTTGTCTTTCTAAAGCAGAGGAAAATCTATTAACTCTTTTGTTAATATTAAGATACTTAGAAGCTATTATTTAGCCTTACAAAATTTATTACAGCTTAACCATGCCACATGTTCACAAACAGACGCATAACAAAGTCAACACTAAACTTTCAAAAAAATATAAACCAGGTCTTACCATGAAAATAGGCTGAGTAAAATGAAATATTTTATTAAAAAAACAAAGCAAAACCAAAACAACCTCCCCCCCAATAATACCAACTCTCCCTCCCTCCCTCCCCCAAACCTATGGTTTTGAGCTGTTTTAAGAATTTTCAAAAAAATTTTTTATTTTATGCAAGCCTATTCCACTCCCACTCCCTGAAATCCAAGGTTGTTATGGAAGCATTTTTTTCAGGAATTTGCATTCTAAAAAAAAAGGAATTATTTTGAATTTTCATAGCAAAACTGTAGGATTTTTTGAACATTACAGAGTCCATTTTGAAGTTAGGGATGAAGAAACACGTTTTATATGTCCTTCCCTTGAAAACCAGGCTCTCAACAAAATGGCAATTCTCACATGAAAGTTTACATTCCTTGAAAATTGTACTGATTTGTTAAAAAAAACAAGAAGCAAAAATGAGACCTATTTAAACAAGTATCTGCCAAAGACTGGTATTTCACCTGAATGTTTTTGGTTTTTTTTTCTCAGCAACATTTCCCACAAGGAATATTAACATTTAACTGTCTTTTATGGGAACTAATCAGTGCAAAAAACTTTTGATTCCAAATGTGGCAGATTTCTAAAAATGAAACTTTCATGTGGCTGAGGCATGAACTATTATTAGGGATGAAACGTGCTCTGTGGTTCAGAGGCAGCCTTGTATCAGCTTCCTCCAGGTCTCCCTGCTGTGGGTGCCCAGAGCCTGCTCAGCAGGGGCAGGCTGGGAAACACCAATTTTGCTTGTTGCTGTTGCTGTGCTGGGGGAAAAGATGCACTAAAGAGTAGAGACAGCCAGCCCAGACCAGGGACCAGCATAGATCAGAGAAAAGTCCACAGAGTAGAAATCCGGTCTGCTATTTATTACTATTTATGTACACTCACATGAAAGAGTTCAATCCTTCAAAGAGAAGAGAGCAGAGAGAGAGATGAAATATGGTACTGGTGTTGCTAATGATACAAGACTGTTCAGGCAGTAGTTGTTAGGGTGCAGAGATACTACCTTATCCCTTCTCTCATCATTCTTACAAGGGGCAGTATTTATGCTAACTTGCTTTGGACAGATTAATGTTTTTCTTTTTAATTAGGTAAATGCAAACAAAAAATCACTCTGTGTTATATCCACCTAGCAATGGAAAGTCAGCAATGAACTGCAGCAAAACTTTAGTCTCCAAAAGGTCATTTATATTTCCAGATGCTAGACTAAAATAGGCAAATATGTGAATTAAGAGACAAAGCTGGAGTCTAAGCATTCATATACACAGAACTGGGATGCTGAGACTTGGCAAGCCTAGGTTTTACTGAATACATTCAAGGTGCCTGTTCCATTTGTATGCAACTGGAAGGACCTGTGGGACCTTCACTGGCACTAATTACATGACAAAATATAAGATCAAAGACATGAATCATTGCCAAAGTTGTCAAATGCTTCAGGATTGACCTTTCTGATCCTAAATTGAATGGGAGCATTAATAAGGTATGAGTTCAGTAAATGCAGCGCAAGGACTCAGTTTGAAAACAGTAGTATAGCATACAATATTTCTGCAGTAAGTGTGTATAGCAAAATATATTGGAGAGTACACAGAGCTGTCTTGGCAGTTTTGAAAATGTAAGAGTTATGTCTATGCTGCTTTGATTTCATTTACTGTATTCCTATGCAGATAAAATGGCATAACTCTATTCATTATTAAAGAGCTGGAGAAGCTTTTATTACTATCTCATTTAGAACTCAGAGATAAAATTTCAAAGTCCTATTTCAAGCAAATGTGGTGTATTTTAGACTGATCAAAACCTCCAAGATGCTTCACAAGATTAACTTGTACAGTATAAAAGCTGCACTGATAGCACAGTACAGAACTCGCTTTTTTTGAATGCTACCATTTCTTGACTGGAAAGTGATCAAATAGCATCTTCCACTCATTGACTAGAACAAAAAAGTGAAAGCACTAGAGGCTGTTGAAACTGCCAAAACTTCCCAAAAACCTGTATATATGAAATATTATAAATAGTGGGATGTATTAAATACCAGTTGAGATAGCTAACACTATCGTATATCTCAGTTCATTAAAAAAGGCCATAGGCAATTAAGGTCTCTCTTTGGTTGCTTATCAAAATCCTGATATCCCTAATTGCCGTGCCTGATTCAGCTTTAACCAAGAGATAAAATCTTGGTCATTGATCACATCTACCTGAACAGCATGAATTTCAGGAACAGTAAATGTAAAAGCAACAGAAACAGTCACCTTATTCTTTCAATTGGTGAGATTAGCTTTGCCAAGAGCCCAGTCTCTCCTTCTGGAAGACAAAAGTGAGTGGTTGAGTGAGGGGAGTCCTTGATGAACAGGAAAAAAAGGGATGCTAAAATGGGTGAAATGGGAGCAAGTACAGGGCAGCAGAGAAAAGTGAAGCTGCATTCCAAATCTGTTGAGTCCAAGTTAAATTGCCTGGAGATAGAGATCTCATGAAATGCATCCTTGGCTGCACCACTATTTGGCTTCTTGTTAGAAACTAGCATTGCCAAGAGACATTAAGCAGTGATATTTGAAAACACTTTGCAGGTGCCAGGCTGTACTTTCCTCTGTGTTAATGAGAATTTGATCATCTACTGTAGATATAACATACAGAGGAGGAGGAGCAGAGTCTGTGAAACAGCCATTTTTGTACCAAGGGTGGATCACTGGCAGAATAACAATAGGATGTCTCGGCATCTTAATAAAATAAAATAAAATAAAATAAAATAAAATAAAATAAAATAAAATAAAATCGCTGAACATTGTGCCAGTTCATTAAAAACTGGTACTTGTACAATCTTATTGAGACATCTGGTCACTTTACCTTGGCCATTGATGAGAAAATAAAGACAGATTCAGGCCTGGAATGTGGACAAATCCAAGATCAATTATTTCTACTGTTTAGCTGTTTCCTTATCAGAGAGCTATCTGGTTGATAGATGATCTAAATGTATGCAGTAGAAGTCATAGCTATGTGAATTCATTTATCTCTTAGAATGCTTTTCTTCATTCATTTTTTTTTACCATTATGCATGGGAGAAAAACAATGCTCAGTTCATTTCCCAAACCAAAAGGACTCTGTCTTTTCCTTGAGTTATTCCACCTCCTTTCCTTTCCTCATGCTTGTTTTTACCCTTCCATTCGCCTACAGCACACACACAAACCCTTTATGTTTGTGAGCTGCACATTAACCCAAAAGGTTAATGAGCATCGGGCTCAGGTGCAGTCCATACCCTTGCAGCATTACTAATGCTGTGGTCATGGGTTTGGAATGGCATTCTGGAAAATTAGTTCTTTTGTGATCTCTGCACTGAGAGCGACTCTGCTGTTTTCTCTGCTCCCTAAGAGCATTTTTATGCTGAGCTTTCCGTCTCCATGAGAAAAGGTTTTTGCCCATTCCATTATCCACTCCCTGCAAGCACAACAGAATTATTTGTGAGATCAACACCAACTACAATACGGTGAATATGTCACTGCCCACAAACTTTCTTAAATATTCCTGTGCATATAAGTTCAGCAGAAGGGCTGATGGCAAAGTGGCAGGTAAAAGTTTTGAATAGGAAAATGTCTATCAGAACTCCACTGAGTTGTAGCCTTAGATGAAAAAAACCCTTGGATATATATAACAGTAATTCAATCATCTTCCTACTGAGACTGGTTATCAAAGTAGACCTCAAGAATATTTAGATATATCTCTATTAAAAAGTTGCTGAATACTTAACCATTATATCCCAAAGAAAATCTGAGAAATGCTCCTTATGGAAAGAAGAACATCCATCTTCCTCTTTAAGTATGTCTGCAGCTCAGATGTAAGGGATCAGGGATCACCAGGTGAGTCTGGTGAGGTGAAGAAGTCAAACCTGTTCTGGATTGACTGACTACATGTCCAAGTGTGGACATGGCTACAAGGCTCACTGTGTGGCTCTAAGCTGAGGCCTCCCCTCAGCTCCCTTGTCATCCCCCAACAAGCCAGGTCTGAGCAGCCAATTGAACTCTACTGGTGGAGAATGTGTTCAGACCCTGGGCATGAGGTTTGGGAAAACAGTGAGTTTTATTTAAGTACTGGTGATGATGACCATCTTCTGTATTGTGCTTAATGAAGTCCCAAATTTATAACTGACTAACATCAATTCATTAATAAAACAATTCAATACAAGTGAATATGTCTTTACAATAAAGTATTTGTCTAGATGATCTTGAACAATCTTAGATGGAATTTATCACAAGGAAGCATGATAGGGAATCTGAAGTGGGAGTGTTGTATATTGGTCCTTCTGGGCAGGAACAACTCCACAAGAGTGAGTGCTAAGAACTATGAGAAAAGTGATCAAAAAAGAGTCTTGACTGTAATGCATAGAGTTCAGATAAGGTGAAGAAAATTTGAGGCATCTATATCCACACAACACATATTTTTATTTTCTGTTGAAGCCTGGAGGTAAATGCATATTTAACACATGGTTATCATACCTAGACAGTGGTTATATCTTCCTGTGGGGTCAGTGGTGTTTCTGAAATTCAGGACCGCACCCTAATTTAAATTAGATGCTCATTTTGTGAGAGGGAGAATCACACCCACTCAGGAAACAAAAGGTTACATGCCACAGTAGGACCAGGGTCATAGAGATTTGGGAAGCAGCAGCTTTCCAGGACAGCTATGTGCACGGTGACTGATGCATCCAAATACACAAAACTCTGGAAAAGATGGATACAGTGGCTTATTTGAAAAATACATTTAGTGCTTTAGAAACACATAAGGGATAAAAAGCTGTAATTTATGTAACTACACTGCCTGAAGCTTAGCATTATGACAGCAGCTGTGGCCTTGGTACCTCAGGACCTTCTGACAGAGTAAGAAAGGAGTAATTCCCACAGTTCCTGTGGGCAAAATACTTCTTGACTTCTGCTCACAGGAACAGAATTTGGCCTTAAGCGTAATCTCCTGGAGGTGCTTCAGAAAATAAATGCGTATGAGCTTCCTCTGAGCGACTTGTCTGCAAATGTGTCAGTTGCTCAGCTTTAAAGCTTTGGTGGATGTGGAGATCTATAAGTACTTCAAAACATCAGAGAGAAAGAGATTAGAAATAAACAAAAGTAAATGTTGACTAGTACTGTGCAGCAGTACAAGTGTACTGTGTACTGATAGGAGCTCCTTTGTTGGAGAAATAAGGCAGTCTGCTGTCTTGCACAGCATGGTGAACATCATCTAGCAGGAGACATGAACATGGTGTCTATGAATCTGTGGAGGCTCACAGTCAAGAAAATGAGACATGAAAAATAAGTAGTTGAAGAAGCTTTAACAAGAAGTTTTATTATATTAATATTTTTAACATTCAGTTTCCTTAAAATAAAAATGTAAGCAATGTACGACATGTATAATCATAAAGTACCACCAAAAGCTATTATAAAAATGCATGCCTTAGTTGTAAAAGCTACCAGTTTCTATGGTCGATCAGAATATATAGCAATAATAATATATTTTAAATGACATTGTTTCAGTCCTTGTCTCAACATGAAATCTGTAAAGGGCTTTGTAAATTGACTTGAAAATTGACAAGTCTCATCTTGCTTAACAGAGGGGAGACAGAGTCTTCCAATATACGGCCCTTTTCCACAAACACCCTAAATGTTACTCAGTCCTTACCTGGAGCAGGTACTGCATTAAGTGATACTGCAATCTTGCAGTCCAAAAATCAATCCATACCATCTGACTATTTGTTGTCCTTACTAGAATCCAGGGATCTTTCTCAAAGTAACATGTTTCAACTGACGTCTTTTCCCGCTGATCCTAGCAGTCCTGTCTAAAAAAAGTCAGAAATCTTCTGATCCAAGATCTGATGACATCTAGCTTAGTATACTCACACAAAGCTCTACCACTTTGCCAAGGGATGGCTTACCAGTTCATGTCTGTTTAGAACCCTGTAGTCTCCTGCCTTCTGCTTATGTGCTGTTTGGCACATTATTCCAAGTTTGGAAAACATGAGATAGATGGTATCCAAACTTAACTAAGTATCCAAACCTCACTGCTTTTTCTGCTCTTCCACACTAAATCAAGCTTAATCATAAATGTTTATTTGTTTATTTATGCATTTATTTGGTTAATTGTTTATTTGTTTTGCCTACCCTTTTTGTGTAAATATTTTAGGATTTTTCTCTGTTTAGTCTCCATATATTGCTCAGTCCCCTTGGCTTCTTAGACTCCAATGCTGAGGGTAAATTTGCTTAATACATGACCTATTTCACCGAACTGAATCTATGCCGAATAAAGAGCTCCTCTTGTAAAGGGACATAGTAGCAACGAACTGTAAGTCACAGCTAGACAAGGTAGCTTTTCTAAAATAAACTAACCCTTAAGTACAATTAGAGATAAAGATGCAAAGCTATTGAATCAGAATGTCATCTCAACAAAGTCTTTGTCAGTTAGAGCACAGAAGTGACCATCTTTCTTTCTGAAATCTTTAAAGCATTTGTCAGTGTCTCTCTGTACTATTTCTTTCCTTGCCCTTTCCTCAAACAAGCATAATTTCTTTTATGTCTGCAGAAAAGTAAGAAAGACATCATTGTTAAATGTTAATATCTGGTGAAGGATATTCCACTATCCTTTCCAGTGAATATCCTCTCTTAGGAACAAAGCCTTTTCCGGCTCTGAAGGGTCATTATTACTGTACTCCAAACAATAGAAATGCCCCTAACTTCTTGCCTCTCTGGGGACTAATGTGTTCTTCCTCTGAGAACACCACACTTACAAGTGAAGGGACTGAAGTCTGAGCAGTGAACATGAAAATACCACAAAAAATTCATTCATTCGCCAAAGAGCAATCCAGACTTCAAATCAAACTGACATGAAAAGTGATTCAAAATCTCTAGATATTTTCCACTTTAGGTAATTGGTGGAGAAGAGGGTGTGAAGAATGATTAGACCTTGACCTGTTTTCCTTTGTACTTTTCTGCTTGATGACCTAAGCCAACCCCAGTATTGATCCCAAAGAAAATAACACTATGTCTGAAATGGACTTGAGAAAGTGAAATAAGGCAATATAATTACTAACAGTCTGTGTGGGTTTACACAAAACAAATACTGTCAACCTAACTTAATATTTTTTATGACAATATGGATTTTGTTGGTAAAGGTATTTTTATTGATGTAACACTTACATTTCTGCAAGGGATTAGATAAAGAAACAGGACATTTCAAAACCAAACTGGAATACTTTAAATGGTCTTAACCCTGACATGCTGATCATCAAAGTAGCAAACCAGCAAAACACACAATATATTGATTATGGTAAGACATAAAGTCAACAAGAGCAACAATTATATGCCAATAGCAAATTCCCTTTCCTGGGAAGTGGTGGCAAGAGGTTTAGCAGTTGAATCTTTAGGCTGGACAGCCTAACAGACAGATATCTTTGTTTTCAGCTTCACATATCAATCAGCATTTCTGCTGAAATGATTAATAAGAAGCATAGAAGAAACTGGGAAGAGTTCATGAGATTTTTTACCTTAAACAAAAATTGAGTAGCATTGGCCTATGTATTAACTACCTCTCCAGCATATGATCTGGACTAGTCCTATTTAGCATGTTATATACATATTTCTGCAGTTCAGTAAAACATTTCATTGCACGTACCCTTTTTCACACATATTCTACCACCTACACACTGAAACTGAAGATTAACCTCCAAATCTTACTGAAATACAAAATTAACTCCTAACATAGTTTCCATTTCTCTTACTGCTCCTCTGGGTATGTAGGTAATATAGTAGGTTTTAGAGTGCCATCAGAAAAAAGAAGTCCTGAAAAAAGTCCTTGCTCAAGAATAATTCATTTCATATCTTAAATTGCTAATTTCAAAGCACAGAAGGATCTGTTGTACTTTCATGTTTAGAGTCTATGCTCAAACTATACAGCCAAGAAGTTGCTCATGTCCAGCACCAGTATTCACTGTATTTTCAGTATTTCACAAAATTCGGCATCCTATTTCACACTATAAGTTCATGTAATATCTTTCTCATGCAACAGTTCAGCTGTGCAAGCTAGAAGTAAAGAAAGAAATACAAGAAACATATTGCACTGAATATTTGCAGTGCAGAGCTAGATAATACTTTGATTTATATTTCCAGAAGCATATTCACATCAGAATTAATCTATTTGACTAGTTTTTTGGGTAGCACAGTGTTGAATATGTTCAATAATAATCGAGAATATTCTTCCCCACTCTGATGATATACCTAAATAATTTGACATTATATAGCTACAGGCAGGTGCTTCCTTACCACAGGAAAAAAAAATACTCTTAAACACAGCAGGAAAGATGTGATTTAGTGGTGCTCATATGCAAATTCAAACACATGTTTAAATCTTCGTAGAGCTGAGGCCTAGGGTGGTGTTTTGGGTTTATTTCAGAGATGAGCTGACAGACAGTCATCTTGTTGGAGAGACATGGGATAATGGAAATGCATCATGCCATCTGTTGGCAAACCGCAGTGCTGCAGCCGGAAGCTGTGCAAAACCACCTGGAGCTGTTACCACCACCAAGCAAATTAGAAAAAATCATAGGGAGTCCGCAAAAACAAACACACATATAAGAGAGCAATTGGCAGAAAATCTAAATTTGGTTTTCTCTTTATTTGCTCACATCTGCTAACTGAACGCATTGCAATTTGATTACACAGCCAAATTACCATTTCCTCATGCAGCCGCTGTTGCAAGATTAGTTTCTTCAAAGTGAGAGTATCCTGCATCTCTGCAGATACACTGGGATAGAGTGAATGAGCATAAACATATATTTTTATGTAGCTTCTTATGATCTTGCAGAAAAGACATTTTTAAAACTTAAAAAATTGCTATTTATAGATGTAGACATTAAAAATAGCTTACTTTAATAGAAATGAATGTAACAATTCCTGTCATTATATCTGAGGAAAAATGCTGATAAGGAATAAATTCATAAATGAAGCCTGTTTCTGACGACGCTATAAGAAATTGTACAAAAAGGATTCTATGTTTTTAAGAGCTGAAGAAAAATAAAAAAATAAGAAAAATGTCATAGATAATTCATTTCACATCATGTTTGTTCATTCATTTTGTGGGATTGAGACTCAAGTTATGCCATCTAATTTATGGGTAGCTGAATCATTGACTCATAAAAAAGCAGTGAATCTCTTTATAGATGGCCACTTGTACTTTTGATTTCTTCCCAGGCATTTTGGCTCCCCTTAGACCTGCAATCTTGAATTGCCTTAGACAGCTCTGTCTAATGTCTGTGAGGGTTCTTAAAGTAAGCTTTCCTGTGAGCTCACAAAGCATCTCAGTCTTGCATGTGGTCTCTGAGACTGTCACAAAAAACAGTTGATGCTTCAAAGTGTGACTTGAAAATTCAGTCGGTAAAGTCACGGTCCTTTTGCACAGTAGTAAAAGATCGCCAGGCACTTTCTCAGCAAAAAAAGAAGCCCTGCTTCTTTCCCACTTGAGCTTTCCCAAGAATGTCCTGCATATGCCATCACAGATCATGAAGGCCACTCTTCCTTAACCCACCAGCTAAATATGTACACCTTCATCCAACTTTCAGGCACATCACAATTTCCCCCTGCTTTTGGAAAGATGGACTTGTGGGAGCTGTCAGTGGCAGTAGATGGCAATGGATATCCAGTGTGCTTTCACTACCAGATGGAGTTTGCTGACTTTGTCATCCCATGTTGGGGAAACCTCAGAATAGGGAGTAGAGAGGCCGCAGAAAGTCTCTGTCTTCCTGGAGTTGAGGGTTTGGGCTCACCAGCTGCTCTCATCAGTGTTGAGCTGTCAGTAAACTCCACATAACACATGCAGCTGTGTCTGTACTTAGACATCACATATTTCTGCTCTCATTTCCTGAGTAAATATCTAAATTGTTAAGCTGTAATATGGGAGGAGCACAACATCCACTCCTTCCCCCTATAATTCTGAAGATAGAAATTATCTCTATTCACTGAAAAAATAATGAGACAATCACTGACTTTTACTAGGGAATCTGAAGTTGTGGATGCCAAATGGGTGGAGGTGATTCTTCAAATCCCTAGAACCCTGCCCTAGTTCAGCATGACATCTTATTCTTGTCAACATCTTCCTAGTGCGTAAGTTCATTTGCACCACTTTTGAGCCCTGCACCATTTTCATCCTATGTAGAGCAACTGACTTTGCTCATGCCCAGTACAAAGAGTCTCAGTGTACAGAACACAGAACATGATTCCACTGGTGGGATCAGAAATCTAACATTTTTCTAAATATTTTACTGGCCTCAAAGTCCCTAGGATCATCTACATTTTCTTGCTCCAGTTATGTTAAGAGAACTTCATGTTTCAGGACACTTAAGTGCTGAGATAGAGCACATGTTCCTGACATAATCTTCCCTCTGGGTTTGTGCTTTCCTTCTGTGCAAATGAGAATGGGATGAGATGAGGAAATGCTGCTGCTTTCGTAGACATTTATTGGTATAGATTTGGGGTGGAGCCAGTGTTTATATCTGGAGCCAGGAAATTGAAAGTACTCTTGAGGTATATAATATATTTGTAGTCAGAAATATCCTCTCTGAATGAGAAAAAAGGATCCCCTAAGATGACTAATGAAAAGTATATAAAACATATAGTCTCTTAATCTCTTCCTGTGCCATAAGAATGAGTAAACAAATCTTTTTATCTCAAAGGGAGCGGAAAAAATCTTTATAGACAAGAAAATGCAGCCAAGGTGTACATAGTGTTAGGTGTGCTCCTCCTTGCAGCTTTACTGCTGAGCTGTTCTGCTGTTTCTAGCAAGAATATTTTCTCCTTTTCAACATGGTAGATTTCTTTTGGAGACAAAAGAAGTCCCAGATACTTACAGCTAATTTTCTTATACATTTGCCTCTGTTTTGAAATACTCTGTCTTTATATTTCAGCAGCAGGCTGAAAATCCTTGGGTCTTATGAGATAGTAGAAGACATGACAGCACTAATAACAACAATTCCAGTAACTAAACAATGCAGTTAATACAAATACTTCAGTAATATCCCTCCAGTAGATTGAATTTGGCTGCCTGCTTGATGTCCACCAAGCTTCTCTTTCACTTCACTACACCTCCTCACTACACCTCCTCAACAGCACAAAGAGACAAATAAGATGAAAAGCTTGTTGGTCTAGATAAAGACTAGAATATTACTTGGCAGTTATCACTGTCTCAGATTGAGGGAGATTAATTTAAATTATTGACAATTAAAAGTAGAGTAGAATGCCAAGCAACAAAGTCAAAATTAAAATCTCACCTTCCTACTACCCTCCCTTCTTCCCATATTCCATGTCACTGCTTCCTTCCTAACTCCTCTACCTCCTCTCATCTGAGCAGAGCAAGGGAATGGGTATATGTGGTCAGTCCATAATAGTTCCCTCTTCCTTCTCTCACTTGCAACTTGCTTCAACATGAATCCTTCCCAGGGTCTGCAGTCTTCCCCATCCTGCTTCAGTGTGGGTCCTTTCCACTGGGTACAATCTGTCAAGGACAGACCGTGCTATTGAAGGTCCTCCCACTGGATTTATTCCTTCATGAACTGTTCAAAAATGGATCCTGCTCCCTGGTTGCAGTCTTTGGGAACTTTTCCAATGTGGGTTCTCTCCATGGATTACAGTCCTTCAGGACTATACTGCTCTAGTATGGATTACCGGCTGCAGATCAGGAAAGTTTCTTCTATATGGGATTCTCTCTGCAGGCTGCAGCTCCTGCCAGGAGCCTGTTCCAGTGTGGGGTCTCCACAGCCTGTATCTTCCTTCAGTATATATCCACTTGCTGTGGCACAGAGTCCTCTATGGGCTGAACTGTGGTCATATATTCCAATGGGGACCTCAATGAGCTGCAAGGGGACAGCCTGTGTATCCATGGTCTTCACCACAGACTGCAGGGGAATCTCTGCTCCTGCACTTGTAGCACCTCCTCCTCGCTCCCTCACTTGATGTCCGCAGAGTGGTTTCTATGGCATTTTTCTTACTCTTCTCTCATAGTACCTGCTCAGAATTTTACCCTTTCTTAAATATGATTCCCCACATGTTGCCACCGTGTTGTCTCGGAGGCTCACCTGTGTCCTGTGGTGGCTCTGTTAGAGTGACTGGAACCTGCTGTTTTTATCACAGGACAATCCCAATCTCCTGCCCCAGAAGCCCTCCCTCTATCTCTCTGTACCCTCCATCTGGACATTTCCACCCAATATCCACTCAACGATCTGGCAACCTTCCTGTGTTTGCACAGAAAATGAGGAAGGAATATCAGCAGTTTATTCACACAAATTCTGTATTCCTGAAGTCAGTTTGAAAACTAGCATGTAGAAATAGCAGGCTGGGATGAAAATTTGGCATTTGCAAGTTATTGCTTGCACTTAACAGGACTGGGATCAGTTTGAGTTATTTATCACTCCTTTACTGCAGAGTGTACAAGGCCACTGTAACACATACGGTAGAATTTGTTGCAATTCAAAAAGACTAATATTTTCTTCTCTTGATATATCTGTCTTAGTGTCAACTCTGCTTATCAACTAAAATGGCAGCAGACAGATAGGTGGGTGTTGCTTTGGGTTTGAAACACTGTGAGGCTGGATTTGTCAAAGGGATGTGCTATAATCTGTGCTTTCCTCAGCTAACTTCTTGCCTAACTATACACAGTCATATATTCAGTTAAGTAGGGCATGTTTTTCAGACTGTGTTATCTAAGACATCACCTGTCACTTTCCTGGATATTTAATGTTTCAAAAGGCTATATGTATAGGTGAAATGTGTGTATGCTCACAAGGCTTTATGCATGACACGTCTTGTACCCTACAAGCTATCATCACCATAAACTGTACAGCTTCAAGGTGTGCAACTAACATCCTACAAAGGAAAATATGATGTTATACATAGTATTTATGTTTTGCATTACCTTAAGCAGAATATTCTTTTACTCTGCTGGAAAAAACAAGAGCTGTGTGAAGCTCACAGTGATTAAATTATTGTCAGTCTATCATGAACAGGAAGAGTTTAGAGATTAGACTAGTACCTGGTTGAAAGGTGAATATGATGTATGTTTCTACCTAGTTTTGAATGTATAGTTTAGAACTGCACAAAGAGGAAACAAAATTAATGGCTTACTTTAGCATAATATTTTTTAAAAAGAAAAAAAGTTTTCTACAATGCCTGCCAACAGAATAGTGCTTCAACATTTTGTATTTTGAACATTTTAAATTCCCTTTCATAGTGCATTGCTTTGCACTGGGGTCAAGATCCTGCACATTCTTGTACTCCTCAGTCCCTCTTTTTTACTGATATACCTCTTTACAGCTGCAGTACTCAGTGAGAGATATCCCTTTCAAATTTAGTGTCATTTATGGTAATATAAATATTAACCAAAGAAATAATGATTGTACCTTGTTCACAGAGTTAATTGTAACAGTATAACTATGCCTACCTGTTTTTCTGACTAGGTTTAATAAAGAAGACTCGCATACACTTCTCTCTGGAGAATTTAACCTCTTCTAAACATGAGAGGTCATTGATCAGGGAGGGGGAAGTACTTAATCAACATGCTAGATGAAATGCCTTTGTATTCCTCCTTCATAACTTACTCCCTCATATTACATAAGTCCATAAATAAATGATAACCCCCCCTCAGATTTCTCCCTGAGTCTTTCTCTCTTATCATTTGTATATTCTGCCATTATCATAAAGTGATAAATGACTGCTGCAGCATGGAATTTATATTGTCATTTTAGTTGCTTGAAAGTGAGCTTCCATATAATACCTTCGTAAAGACTATCAGTGTAAGAAACAAACACTGTTTAGCTGCTCAGGGGAAAGCTGAAGTCCCCTGGTCAGGATTTCAATTACACCTAGCATTTTTAAAAAGACAAGATCATACCTAAAACCGAGGGGGAGGAAGACCACTGAAACCTGCAGAAACATGCCCTGTTGGCAAACCCCTGGCTTGCACTGTGGAGACAGCTGCTCTCCAGCCCTCCTGGCAGAATTGTCCTGGGAAGTGCTTCTATACAGATGGGAAGGAGGGAGCAAAAAAACCCAAAACACTAAAAAATCAGCACCACCAACACACAAGAAAGCTGCTTTCATGTTAAAAGTGAGATGTATAAATGCAATAAACTGCATTAGGGAAGGGTCTGCATTTTTATTGAAGATAAATTACACAAATGACAAAAAAATTTCACTATTTTATTTTTAGTTCCCTATTTTAACATGATGGTTCTCAAATTAAACTTCACATATGCAACTCTCCTACCCCATATTTAAACTGTGAAAAAAATTTAAGTAGTGCACACTAAATGTTAAAGCATAAATGTCCAAATCATAAATGTGTATCATTAAAATACATAGTCCTATTGTTATTCTTGTGGGAGAGTTGATATCTGTTCAATATATATACACTACACAGAGATGGAGGTATGCTTTCTCTGCTCCTTTCTTGATAGAATCAGATAGTATTCCCTACCTTCATTCTCATCTCTATACCCCAGCTTCCCATATAATAAATTTGTAGCGAGCTTTCCTCATGTTTGGCAGCAGCAGCTTGAGGGATGGTTGCACAATAAACCAGCTACCATGACTTACGTGGGCCTGTAATTAGACTTCAATAGAGAGGACATTGCTAGCTTGGTAAGAATCAATCCTAACAGTGTAGAGCCAAAAAACCAACATTTCATGTTTAGTTTTACCAAGTTCTTCCCCTCTGTAGGTAACCTTTCTTAACATCTACCTCACTAAAGGCTGGATTAAGTATCCTAGCACTGTATTGTATTACCTTATTGCTACACATTCAAAGGTTTTCCAGATCAAAATTTTATTTATTATTTTGCTCCCAGTGCAGCATATCTAAGAGCAAATGTAGAAAACAAGAAGCAAGCTTATTTCCCTTAGCTAATCCTCAGTCTTTCACTAAAGATTTTCTTCCATTCTTTCAACATATTTATCACAGTCAGTGCATTGGAGCAAGTTCTGCTGAAACTTGTTTCTATAGCTAACCTCATTTTTCTGCAGGGGTAGCAGCTGATACTTTTTTGAAGGTCCACACACGTCTCCCTTTATTTTTTTGGGCAGTGAGGAATGTCCTTTCCTGCCTGTGTGAATGCTTTGCCATGTATCCCCTAACACTTTTTGACAATGTGACATGGATGGCACAGGGCAGATAAATCTGTCCAAGGTCCTTCCCAGAGGGGCCTGACATCAAAGAGCAGGAAGGGCCTGTGGGGTGTGTAGGTTGCTGTGTTACAGCCACCCTAGGGTCAGTCATGTGGATGCATGGAGCACACAGCAAGGAGCATTTGGTACACTTCACTGTCCTCTGGCCCATGTTTCAGTGACCAGTACAAAAATAGTGCCAGTCCCTGTGTGTCAGTATGTATCCCTGTGAAACTTCTAGCTAACATCTTGTCTGCCTGGTTTGACATACTTTAATCTTTACCAGTGTCTTGGTTATTTGATAACTATGTATAGTTCCACATAAGAGTATTTCATGTAAAACTACATCTATACAAGCACACACCGAGTCACAGCTGGTTGATGGGGCTTAGCTGAAGTTTTTCTGTGCCTCTTTCAAAGATGTACAGGGATGGTTCACAAAAGGACAGAAAAACAGCAAAAAAAGAAAAGCAGGAGGCAGTCACCTGGTCAATTCACAGCCCATAAGACTTCACCTTTCAGAGAAAAAGATTGAAGAAAATTTTGCAAAGGGAAGCTCACAGAATTTCATGTCCCCTTTGGCTCATTCCCTATGAATATCTATGCAGGAGATAACATTTGGCACTTAAAAACTAAGTAAATGGGAAGAGCTTAAGTGATTGCTTTTCTCTATGAGCTAATGTCAGGCTGTTCTTATTAACAACGTAAAATGGGTTCCGTGATATGAATTTACAAACTGTAATCAAGTGCATTGATCTCTGCAGCTACCCAGAGGTAAAACAAGTGGAAAATAACTCTTTATTCCAAGTAGAATTTAGCAAATGATATGTCTCAATGGCTCATAGTTGGACCCAGAGACCATCTGGTAACAGAAATATTTTTTTGTCATTCTATCCATATCTGGAATTGTCCTAAGAAAGCATATTTTGGGCTACCTTAACGATTCCTGAATGTCAAAAAATAGGATAAATATAAAATTTAGAAGTATTTCAGCTCTTTTGAATTTAAAAAAAAAGGTGAACAGGGTCCTGGAATTACTGCTCTGTAAACATATGAATGGGAAATCTTACTGTTTTTCAGTGAACGCTGTTTCTGGTAAACAGACACAGCTGCTTGGATACGTGCCTTGCCTTTCCTGTTCTGCTTTCCCCCTCGATGCAAAACATTATTAAATTCAATAAAGTCTTACCAATGTGGTGTTTTTCTCTTTGTTGGAAGGTTGCAATGTTGCTTGAAAATGGTTGCAAACTGTAATATTTAGAATTTTCAGGTAATTGAGAATATTTTATTTCTTACATTTGGAACATATTAGCTAGAACTCATCTGTTTCAATGGGTTTTTTTAATTTATGGAGTTTGGGGTGTTTTGTACCCTATCTTACCTTTTTCCAAATGTTCTGGCTTTTTCTGAAGGTTGCTGCTTCAAGCAGCAGATCAGCAATCTTTATTTTGGTACAACAGCAGAAGTTGTTTAGAAAAACACTTTCCGACTTTGTCTCTCTGATGGGCATTCCTGTTTCTTTCTCTATAGCCGTTCCTTCTTTTTAGCATTTTCTATTATAATAATTCTGTAATCATCCCTATGTGTGATGCAGGACTGTGATGCATCTCTCTAAGGTTACATTATCAGAAATGCTATTAATAGATAAACAAATCCCTCATAACCATTTACAACTTTATAACTCTGTATCTCACTGCATGAGGAGCACTCATGTTGTCAATGATTTCAGGGTTCATAGCCCTGGCCCACTGGTCTTGAGCAGTCTATCCACACTAGGATTTATAACCAGCTTTGTAATGGACCTTAAAAATTGTCAGCTAAATGTAACTGTGACTCACTTCATTTCTGTATTTTGGAGACCTGAAAAATTCAGTTATATATACTAGTTTCTGCAATAAAAAAGGATGTGTACATCCATTTCATTCCATCCAGTCTCTAATCCACAGGTATTCTGCTACAAACCTTTCTGTGGATGAAATAGGATATCGTGTAGACATTCTAGAAGGATATCTCTTTCAATATTGCCTCTGTAGCACAGTTTTTAAAACAGTATTTTCTGGGCAATGTGTATATTACCTAGATGCTAAGAAAAATTTAAAACAACAAAAACAACAACAACAAAAACACAACAACAGAACAACAACAAAACCAAACAAAAAACTTAAAACCCAAAACAAAACAAAACAAACAAACCCCCCCCCTCTTCCCCAAAACCAAAACAATAACAACAAAAAAAGTCCAGCCAGAGCTGGACTTGAAATATGAAGATGGTTACTGATTCTCTGTCCAAAGGGAATCTGGTGAGGTAATTTTAAAATGCAATCCAGTATATTTTAATAGTCCCTTTATTGCAAATGTGGTAATCACACACAAAGCCTAAAAAGTAGAATGTTGTTTTGAAGAACCAAATTGCCATGTTCAATTGTCTGTTTACTAAAAGTACTCTGCAGTATTTTTTCCCCTTTTTGTTTATGGCTCAATTAATTTTTGGATGATAAAACTGTTTGGACTTGTGAGATTTAACATCACCAGTTTTCCACAGCATGTGTGGAAATATGTGTTGGAAAGAACACATACGTAGGTTTTCTTGGATGAATACACGCCTAATTACTTAAAAAACAGACGGTAAAGGTATTGTAGTTCTCAATCTTCAATATCAGCACAGACATGCATTATTAGATTTGGTAAGACAGTTTTGCAAAAATTACTACACCATACTAGCAGTTTCTCTCCTATCTGGCAATGGTCTTGAGCATGATTTTTAAAGGCTAGGTAAATTAAAATACATTTATATGTATTCGTGCAATAGATAGAAAGTTAAAAGGCATTGGGGAGATGAAAAATTCCATTTTATCTCAATAGATTGTTATTAACTATTCATTGGAGTTCAGTTTTACTGATTATCAATCACAGTTCAACAACATATTTTATGATTAATAAGAATTTTAACAGCCAGGAAGCTAATGCCTTCTTTTGAGTCACTATAATTTACCATAATAGAAATACTGTAAACACAGACACCCTTAGAACATGCCCATCTTAACATTCAGAGCTTCACATTGAAATGTACCTTAGGGGATGGGGAAGAGTATAACAGCATCTGAATGTCCTGAAAAGCAGAGGTTTGTGGTTGTGACTTAAGCATTCTGAATAATATCTCTAAATATGTTGCTCATAGCTCTTGTGCAGTGGCTTTGTCAGACCAAAGCATTTCAGTGGTGGCTCCTTCTTGAGCACTGTGTCACTGTGGCTGCCTCCTGCTGCTTCAGCCCTGCACACCTGCAGCCATTCCCCTCCACTCTGCTAGAACAAGAATGGACTTGGCAAACTTGCTGACCATTTGGCACCTTCCTTTGGACAGCTCTGAGTGTGAGAACCCCTTTGCTCTAATTTGCAAAGGGCCCGACTTTGTCCTTGTGCCTTGATTTTTCATACAATTGAAATAAGGCAGGAGAGGTGAAGCATCATGCTAAAAATTCTCCAAAAGCTAGGAAAAGAAACCTGCATTTTGGTTCTTATTCCAGTTGAGTTTTTGCAGGGTTTTTTACTCTGTATGAGGAAGACTCATGAGATTGGCTCTGAAATCATATGCAAAGGTTATATGAAGATAATTGGGGATAAAAGAATGCTGAAAAGTAATTCATATTCAGTGTTATAGTATGCAGACAGGCAAACAAATATTATCTGGTTCTTGAGAGATACTGCTGCCTCACACAAAAACAATTTAATACAAGATGTCATGCACACTAATAGAAATGGCATCACTGTTTTTTTTTTAACAAATTACAGGAGTAATTTAATTTATATGTGTGTCATTACAGTAAATTCACGAATACAAGCCGCACTGATTATAAGCCGCATCTCTGGGTGTTGGCAAACATTTCAGTTTTTGTCCATAGATAAGCCGCACCCGAATATAAGCCGCTTTGTCGTTCGCAGCGAGGACCTGCATGCAATTAGTAACAGAACCGCGGGAGGGCGGAGTTTACTGGTTGAGCTAAGGCTGTGCAGGCTCGGCCCGCTAGGGGCCGCTGACGGGGCCAGGTGGGCCAGCACGTGCTGCAGCTCGGGGCCGGCCGCCGCTGCCACTGGGCTCGGTCACCCCGGGTTGGCGCTGCCCCACGGTGGCAGGCAGGGACGGAGCTTCCCCCGCTCCTACGGCAGCGGCGGCGGGCGGGGACGGAGCTTTCCCGCGCCTGTGGCGCCGGCGGCGGGCAGGGATGGAGTTTCCCCGCTCCTGCCGCGGCGGCGGCGGGTGGGGACAAAGCACCCCGTCGGCTCCCCGAGCCACGGGAATGGCTGCGCGGGGCTCCCGTCGGCTCCCCGGGCCACAGCAATGGCAGCGCGCGCTTCCCCCCCCTCCCCGGGCCACGGCAATGGCGGTGCGGGCTTCCCCCCCCCTCCCCGGGCCGCGGTAGGGGCGGCCCGGGTCCCCCCTCTCCTCCCCGGGCCGCAGCAATGGCGGCGCCGGGCCCCCCCCGTCTCTCCCCTGGGCTGTGGCAGAGGAGGAAAGAGAGCTCTCCCGCCTCTCTCCCCGCCCCCCGTGCTGCCTACAGGGAGCCAGGCTCCACCCGCAGTGCAACAAAGTAGCGATTTGTAACAATCGCAAAATGCCGACTTTGCAGCTGCTCGGCTCAGCACTCTGGCAGGCACTTCTGAGGTTGTATTAGCCGCTCCTGATTATTAGCCGCATTTCTGGTTTAGGAGCAAAATCTTAGTCAAATTGGTGCGGCTTGTATTCGTGAAATTACTGTACTATGGATTCAAAGTGTAATTTTTTTTCTCTGTAAAGTTTCAGGCAGGTAAGTTCACATGCATCATAAGCGTTAAATACCATTGCACAGAAGAGATGATTGCCTCTAAGCCTGGATTATGCCTTGTGCGGAAGAGTAACAGGAATCTGGCATCTCTGCTTGTTCCCCTTTTAGTCTTGAAAACTAAACCAGAACTTCATCAGGTGTTATGACCCTGAGCCCAAAGGACATAAATCAGAAATCTTCCCAGAAACCTCATTTTACACAAACTTCACATTTACCCATCCTTTGAACTTCTTCAAGCTGCCTGGTTGCTTTCAACACAAACATTTTCAGGACCTAGCTCTTTGAACTTTGCAAGCCCAGACAGTCCCAGTTTGCATGTGGCCATGCTGCTGAAGTTGGATTAAAACTTCTCAACAGAACAGAGCATAATCTTTAAGAGTTTCTTATATTAGAAGCATGCTCAGAGCATGCATAAAACGAAGAACAGATTGACTTTCTTACAAATGTAACTGGATGAGGAGGTAATAGTTAGTTTATTTATGCTTTACTATTATAACCATGCAGTTATAACCCCATCTCAGAAACCTGGATACTGAGGTTTAATATTCTGATCAATTGGACAAGGTTCAAGAACATACCTCCCATTTATGACCAGGCTACCTAGTAGACTGTATGGGAACAAGTCTGAATTGAGCTTGTGGGGAAAGGCTGGGGGAAGAAGAATTGAAAACTGAAATTGATGAAAAAGGTACTCTTCACTTCTCCAGCAGGAATAATGCAGGGGACTTAATAGAAGAAAGAGTCTGATGGGATAAGCTAAAAATCATGATGCTCAGCTGACAGCAGGGGATTTAGGTTCTAACATCTGCTCCCAAGATTCATTCTATTCTCTTTAATCTAGGATATCACTAGAAAAAGACTGTCAGTTCTAGGAGCAGGAGTTGGTACATAGGACTTCCCTGCTTTCTGGCAGTTCTTCATTCTTCATGACATTTTACTGGTTTTGATGTGACACATTACAAAACATGTTCCTGTACAGTCAGCTTCATTCCCAAAACATCCTTCTTGATATGAAATAAGGAAAAACCATGCTTTTTATCTTTTATTTTTGTCACATTTGACCAGACATTTTCCTTGATATTTTTCAAATGATTTTGCTTTGTTCACTGATGATTTCTGTCAGTGAGTCCTTGATATCTTGAACTCATGGGGTTCTGGGGAAAACCAAGCGGTGTGCTGCTTGACCTGCATGCTGTTATTTTCTTAAAAAAGCTTTGAGATCATGTTATCTGAAAGTGTTTTCCTTTGGGAAATAAGAAGCTAATTCCTCCCAATAAGTAGTCTGTTTCTGGACTGAACAGAGAGCATCAGTTTTATGAAATTAATTTTCTGAAAAACCATGGAAAATAAATCAATTTTCATCAATCAAACAGAATCAACTTATACAAAAATGTAATACAAGGAATTACAGCACTGCATATGACTTAATTTAACTTCTTTAAAATTTAGACAAATAAACTTCTGTATATTTTTAAAAAATATCTGTAAATGCAACAAATTCAGCTCTGGGGATTTGATATTTATTGCCAGTATTGCAACAACATATGTTGAGTCCTTGCTTCTTTGTGATTTGAAATTAACACCGATGTATTAAGCTGGTTTAATGGTAGCATATACTAATGAGAAAACAGTTTGCAATCTGCTTTCTGTTTGCTTTTGAGGGCCAGGTTTTCAGAAATGGCCACTAATGCTGTAATCATATTTGTACATACATTTATTTCATATATAAAATTCACAGCTGTGTTTCCAAACAACCATTTAGAAATGCACATTACTGTGGATGCTTTACATACTAAAGTGTATTTTGAGAATGAGGAATGGCATGGAGAGGGAAAAGAAGTCTTTCTTGGTCCCTATCCATGTTAATACAGGAATGAGTGGGCATTTTTTGAGGCAAAAGGGAAGAAAAATTCATCACACTTAAAAAACACCAACCAGCCAACGACAAAAACAACAAATCAGATCTTCAGGCGATGCATTAACAGGCTGCAGATGTCCAGGCTATATACTGCTGTGGATGCTAAGAATTTACATAGGCTCATAAAGAGTAATTAATGGGAAAACAGTCTCTTAAAGAGATTTGCATTGAGTGTCTAAATATTACAAAGTCGTGGAGATAGGATACTGAATGGAAAGATCTTTGGTCTGACTGTTCTCATGTTCATTCCTGGGCACAGATGTCTAGACACTTGCAAATTATGCACAAATGTTGTGACTAAAAGTTGGGTGGAATGTCTGTAGAAGAAAAAGAAGTTAAACACTCAAGGGCTTAAGATCTAAGTCCTAAAACTACTTTGGAACATGCCTTTCTTCTCAGCCCTACTGTCTCTTTTAAATGGGGCATGAAATCCTGTTACTTATAATACTTTTTTTACCCCTCGCAATTCTGTCTCTTTATCTGTGCTAAGTTTCCCACAGTTTCTTTGCAGTAATTTCTCAGATTGCAGTGCAATCACCATACTACGTCCTTCGGAGTGGTAGTGAAGTCCCTCAGACAAGAAGATGTACAGAGAAGACTCTTGTATAGACTACAGTAAAGTCAGTCCTTTCAACAAAAGCTCAAAAAGAGCTGATTAAATTAAAGTGAAATTCAGTTCAACTAGAAAATTTATTATGGAGCTTTGTGTCACTCCCTAAGAATACTTTAAAAAAAGAATATTTAATTCCACTTAAATTTTAAAATACACAACTTTCATGTGAAGCATTGGCAACCTTTTCCAAAGACATCCCCAGAAAACTGTCTTTCTTATCCCTATGGCATTCTTACTTTCATGGAAAATGAACACAGTTTTTGCTCCTACCTGGATTTATTTTCATTACTTATTTTCAAGCGTTTTTAATTCACAATCACAAGTAACCCTAATGTGATTAATGCCAACGCAGAACTTCAGCAGTACTAAAGGGGAGTGATGTAAAACATGGGTGGTTGGAATGAAGCCATTCTCCTGTTTTGTGCCTCTAAAACAGTAAAAGAAGAAAAGTGATGCAAAAGGATGGTTGCTACTGCCTGACAAATAGCCAAGTGGTGAATAGTGTATGATGTACAATTTACATCTTAGGTTTTCAGGGTGCTGTAGGTTTTCAGCTTTCCTGGTAAGAGAGGATGGAAAGTATAAGAAGGAACAATCTCCACTTCTGGAGCTCTCAAACATCCTTTAAGGATGGGATGGGGTGAAAAGGAGCAGACTTGTGCTAAGCTTGGGAGCAGAAGAAGAGAAAATCTGTGTGTTTATTACTCTAGAACCTTGTATAGTATAGCAATCTGAACATCTCAAACAAAAGCATTTATTAATTTGTCTGAGACAGAAATGCAATGTAGAAACCTTGAGGCTTAGGCAACAGCTGGACATTAGAAGCACAAGAGCACATTGCAATCATATTCTTCTATTTTCCACATGATGCTGCAGAGCTGTTTGGGCTATTTCAATGTTGGCTCAAAATTTTCTCAATAGGCTGCAGCTGGCTCAATAACTGTGGTCACTTGCTCTCTGCATGGAGGCAACGAGTGCAGAGGCAGGCAATACTTCTAAATACCAGGTCTAGAGGTAAAAGACCTTTTGTTTCAACTTTCAGCACGGGAATGATGAAAGAGATTTGAGTTTATGTGTTTATCTTCCATAATAGTTTCTTTTCTGACAGAGCTTCTGGAAATCAAAGGTAGATAGATGGTTGTCAGCGTTCCTGCTTCAGTTCCAACATGTTGAGTCATATATCATAGCTTGAAAGCTATTATCAAGTAGCTTGATAAAGTCAATTTGGTGACAAATTCTCAAATGATGGAAGAAAGGTCTCACTTTGTGTCTGAGTGCATGTGTGTATGCTTCTCCTCAATATGTGAGAGGCAGAAGAGGTGATTGAGAGAAATATGCATTTTATAGACATAGGGGTCTCTGAATTTGTTCATGAGAAAATGCTTTTGACACATGCAGGTCTTGAAAGAAAGGTACATGATGCACCATGTGGAAAATATAACAGAGGCAGACAATTTTTGTTCATTTCCTGGATAGCTCATTTGTCAAGCAGACTTCTTCAACCAAAATTATTTGTTAATTTAGATTGAAATTGGCAGCGAGATAAATAAATGTGCTGGTTTTGGCTGGGGTAGAGTTAATTTTCTTCACAGTGGCTGGTATGGGGCTGTGGTTTTGATTTGTGATGAACACAGGGTTGATAATACAGAGGTGTTTTGTTATTGCTGAGCAGGGATTGCACAGAGCCAGGGCCTTTGCTGTTTTCCATACGGCCATACTGGCAGGGACATTGGGAGTGCCTGGGAGGCTGGGAAGAGACACAGCCAGGACAGATGACCCAAACTGATTAAAGGGATATTCCAGACCACAGGGCATCATGCTCAGTACATAAAGTATGGGAAGAAGAAGCAAGGGAAAAAGCAGGATGTTTGGATTAATGGAATTTGTCTTCTCAATTCATCGTTGCACATGATGGGGATGGCTGAACACCTGCCTGCCCATGGGAAACAGTGAATTAATTCCTTGTTTTGCTTTGCTTCTGAGCGTGCCTTTTCTCTATTACACTGTCTTTATCTTAGCTGATGTGTTTTCCAACTTTTATCCTCCCAGTTCTATCCCCAATTCTGCAGGTGGGAGTAAGCGAAGGCCTGCATGGTCTTGGCTGATGACTGGGGTTAAATAATGGCAGTAAATAAAAGTCCTGTGTGAGACAGAAATCAGCAAAATCCCTGAACATTAGTCTTTTCTTTTTAAGGCCAATCTACAATTTCCATAAAACACCAAAAGCAAAATATTCATATTGACAGAAATATTTTCAACTTAATGACAGCTCTTTCAAGTGTGAAAAAAATAATTTTTAAAATTGTTTTAGAGGTAAAGAACCCCAAAACAATAAAATTTGAGTCTCATCTATAAAAATTTTAGAGGTTACATGACAGATACAGGATATCTCATAATAAAAGTTTCTGATACGATCCTGGTATGAGACTAAGAATAATGTTATGCCTATTTCAAAGTTTACAGAAAAATTACATTGTCAATAACTCCTTAAAACAGTGGATAATAAAAGGATTTTTTTTTTAATCAGATCATGATTTGTTAAAAGTTGCAAGTATATCATCATAATTTGGAAATCTTTGGTTTGTATAAACCATGTTTACAGAGTTAGATCAATTATTGATGTCCATGCAGAAAGACAGAGGAACAGAATAAAAGGGAACCTAACAAGAGAATATAAGATACCAATTTAGTTTAGGCATTTTACTTTCACTGAATAGAAAACCCTTTATAGTAAATTTTATTTATAGTGTTTGAATATAATGCAAATAGTGAAAATTTGTATATTTCTTTCTATTTATCAGAACATCTCAGTTTTCAAAGCTCTTTAACAATTATTCTGCTGACTGAAGTTGATAAACTCCATTAGTTCTGTAAAGTTTATTTAATTCAATTTTGCTTGTGGGGATGACAAACAAAAAAACCCAGACAAATAAACACATATGAAAGTTAAGCATTATAAATATGATTTCCCTTTAGTATTCTTTTGCTCTCTTTACTTATTAGATAGCTGACAGGATTTATTTTTCTCAATGGAAGGTATTTTTCTAAACAATTCTGAGTTAGAGAATACTTTCTGGAGATTACAGTAGGATTTTTACAAACAGAAAAAGTCTTAACAAAATGTATCTGGGAATCAAAATGATCAGAGATGATGAAAGAAAATTACACTGTTGTCAAAACACTATTCAGTATTTGACAGCATTCATTTTAATGGTAGAATAGAACAGCTTGTTTGACCAAAAGCTAGAAAAACTTTTTAGCTATTTGACACATTATATGTTTCGCTGCAAACCAGCCTTGAGTGAGCTGCCAATCATTTGTACCTTGTAAGAAAAAAGAAAATATCCCAGACAACAGTGAAAGTCAATGCTTCAAGTCTTTCAAAGCAAACTCTTCACAACAAATTTATTTGGGAAACCTGGTAGAGAGTTTCTTTATGTGAATAATTTGAATTAAGGAATTCTTAGCTTGCACATTGTGGTGGTTTTGGCTGGGATAGTGTTAATTTTTTCATGTTGTAACTAGTATGGGGCCATATTTTTGATTTGTGCTGAAAACAGGTTTGATAGCACACAGGGATGTTTTTGCTAACAATGAGCAGAACTTACACAGTTCTCACCCAGTGAGGAAGCAGAGGGTGCACAAGGAATTGGGAAGGAATACAGCTGGGACAGATGACCTCAATTGGCCCAAGGGACATTCCATACCACTGGAATCACACTTGTAGCATGCAGAGCTGTGGGAAGAAGAAGGAAGGGGAGATATCTGGAATGATGATGTTTGTCTACCAAGTCACCATTAGACAGGATGGAGCCTGGCTTTCCTGGAGATGGCTGAAGAGCTGCCCGATGATGGGAAGTGATGAACAAATTCCTTGTTTTGCTTTGCCTGTGTGTGCAGGTTTCCCTCTTCCTGTTAAACTGTTTTTATCTCCACGGAGGAGTTTTCTCACTTTTACTATTCTGATTTTCTCCTCTGCCCTGGTGAGGGGTGGTGAGTGAACTAAGTGTGGGGCTAAGTTGCCAGCTGGGCTTAAACTATGCCAGACATTCTGTAACCTAACCACTTAGTAGGAGATTGACTCTGTGAGAAGGTCTGCTTGATTTGATCTGTTAGGCTTCCCATGTTCTGTTGTGGAAAAACAGGAGGATTATTCGATTAATAAATTCAGCCAGAAGAGAGTATCCTTAGCACAAATACCACATAACAGCACTGCAAACTTCTCTAGGAATCTATGGAGTTTCCTCCACATCTTGATTTAGTTTACAGCTACCATACTTCAGCTGGGTCAGTTACCTCCCAGTTAGGAAAATCCTAAAGAAATGCCGAAAATACTCAACAAGTTTCTCTCTATTTTTTTTCATCACACCTTTGTTATTCAGCACTAACTATTCATAGTACAGTAACGTGCATGTGTGTCTGTGTAAATAAATTTCCTTACAAAAAGATGTCATGATAGTGCTTTCAGAGGACAAGGCAGCAGCAGATGAGAGGAACATAAGGTAATAATTAGAAAATTACAAGCAGCAGTGGTGATAAACAGTGGGCACAGCTGTCTAGTTACTGTCAAGCTTTTTGTGAGCAACAAGACAAAGGTGTCTTTTAACAAATTACTTGGTTATGAACGTTTTAAATAAATGGAAAGGAGCATATGTCACTTGGAGGGGGCACCACTTTTGAAAGAAGGAATAAATAGCACATATTTGTGAGAAATAGACAGTCAAAACAGTCATAAATTAACAAGCCCACAAGTCTGCACTCCTACCCATCCATACCTGTGGCTTCTGAGGACAGCAGACTGCAGGCATTTTGTCAGATGTCCATAGACAGTGTGGGTCCAATGTCCCTGGCAGGGCTGGATGGGGGCAGATCCAGCTGAACTTTCTGTCCATTCCTGGAACTACAGTGTGTTATCTGGTGGGGAAGAGGAACTAGTTTTCTAAAAGTCACAGAATGTAGCCTGGCAGAGCAAAACTGGACTAACACTTATGACATCTAAAATAGTCCAAGTGGCAGTAATTTGGGTAAATAAATGTGTTTGCAATAAATGAAGACAGAATTTCCATTCCATTGGAAATTTTAACTTATAAAATTTGGCTTTTAGCTAAAATTGCAAGAAAATGTTCACATCTCTCATGGAAATGGAATTCAGAAATACTGCATCCATTGATTTTGTATAATTTTGTGTCACTTTAATAAAATGAATAATAAAAATATGTCACAAGTAATATTAAGAATTTTACTGGCAAAGCAGGAACAATGCTTTTTAATAGAAGGCAAGATTAAATACCTGACACTTTCAAATAAATTATTTTTTTAGAAAGATTGTTGACATGGAAATCAACCTTAAACGATAGAATATTTTTGCTTCAGTTAAACTAGATTTCCCATTAGGAAATTTCATTTAATTAAAAAAAAAAATACAGTGGTTTTTTGTTTGTTTGTTTTTCTTTTTTTCATGCAAAGAATAAAGTTCACCTCTTTGAGTATTTTCAATCTATAAGTTAATTGAAAAAAAATAGTTTTTTAATTTATATATCCTGAAGCTCTCAATATTTATATGTATGCTATTAGTGACTGAGGTAAATAAGCTTTGAAGAGTTATTCTATAACAGCAAAGTTTCTATTAGCTCAAATACTAAAAATTTTAGAATAAATGAATATGAGATTTCATCCTTTTGCACATATCATCAGTATCAATTATACTTTTGCATATGTTGGTGTAACCTTTCTTTGTAGGGCTTTGGCTTGAAAAGTAGACGAATTTTGCTGCTCTAAGTAAAGTATTTTTATGAACATTCAGTTAGTAAATTCGTTTAATTCTGTCTTTTTCCCCCCTCTTCATTTTGAACTTGCATAGAGAATAAAAAACTATCAGGATTTTATGCCAGGGGTTAACATGCCTTTTACAAGTTGCAATCAGTTTTTGTATTTTTTTTAATACGTTTCAGAGTTCTTACAACACACTCAGCTTAGGAAGATTTAACATTCTCAGAAACTACAAATTTTGTAAAGTGCTTCATTTTATGGCTTTCCATGACTTTAATGCAACTCTATCTTTACAGCAGTACTTACACCATCAGAAATAGTAAGTGAATGTTATGATGGAGATGTCTTTTTCAGCAATGTGTAAGGGAGGATACAGTTTAATACTTTTAACAGAACATAGCTGGAATCATGAAAGTGTGTGCTGTCTTCAGTCATGAAATTTGAAATGGTGCTAATAAATTCAAATTCTAATCATATGATTTGTGTCCCTTTTTCATCGACATAATGGAAGTAAAACACTTAAATGAACAGGGAGGGGACAGGGAAGTCTTACACCAGTTCAAACTGCTTTTGTATGATTGCCATGGGTCTGTGTGCTACTGTTCATTGCTGGACATCGCAGAAAATGCTACAGAAACCTCGAATGGGTGACACACACTGTTGTTGAATAGGGGATGTGCAAACTTTTAAGTATTGCACAACAAAAGACTGTGACTTTTTTGCAGTATCTTTTTTCTCCTCTTTCTTACTGTCCTTGTGATTAATTTTCTCTGAAGAGTGTAATATTTCATGATTTTGCAGGAGTCAGTCTCTGCAAAAACAATTGCAGTGGACACAAAATTAGATCCTCTGGAATGATAATTGTACATTTCTGATTGAAGCATATTTAGGTTGATGGTGTTCAGAGTTGTATTTGACACATTGATTAGACAGTCATAATTTAGTTCAATTGTGAAGCTAGAAATATTTGCAAATGGACCTTCAAAACATGCAACAAAAGTAACAGAGGAGATCTGAGTGTGATATTGTAAATAGAAGTGTACTTGGACAAGAGACAATATTTTGGGAACAAATGCAATAAATTCTCTGTGCTTATTCCTAAACCTTGGCATTTCTTCTCTCTTCAAGCAGAGATTAGGGAAGGGAAGAAAATATTATCTGAATTTTCCAAAAGCAAATAAGAGTTAATTCTTGACATACTCTATACAAAAGATGAGAAAATACTTGATACAGACTACACAGGTATCTGACTCGACAGATTAGGTTTACACTCACTGATAGCACCCACCAACCTGCTACAAGTTCATGACTTGCCCTGAAAAAATGGTGAAAGAAACCTTACAATGCAGGTGCTTTTAGCAGGGGTGATGGGGCAAGCAGGGAACTCCACAAATATATCTGGTCTGAGAAAGGAAATGCAATAATATGTTGGGTTCATAGAGCTGAAGAATTCATAGCAGGAAGGACAAGGAAAACTGGAATTCATGTTTTCAGATAATAAAACATCTTTAAAAGGGACAGAATATCAGGATGAAGGACATGATCCCAAAATACTGAAACTCTCTGAGACAAATTCACAAACTTAGAAACACTCAAATTAGCTTAGAGAGTTATATCTTCTAACATGACTTCTGTAAAAGGATGCTGCACATTGTTCCTTTTTCTGCAATTACAAATTGGTACCTTCCTCTTTATACTTACAAATCCACTCACTTTTAAGCATATGGTTTGCAAATAATATTGAACTCAGTAAAAGCTCAAAGTTCAACACAAAAGTCTTTTTTCTTTTGAAACAAGATCTAAGTTACCAGCTGGATGTCATACAAGATGCAAAATTACATTTTTAAAACCACTTCTCTTTTCCAGTCAAATTTATATTTATCAATGCATATACATAATGAATGTATTTTTTTTCTTTGTCAGTTTTTGAAGTGCCATTATTCCCTGCTGTCTACATCAGGCACACTCTGCCTTTGAGAGTGACAGCTCTTGACACTGTACATTAGTTTCATTATTGACATAATGCTGAAGTAGCTTCTGAATAGAAAACTGCCATCATAGTTTTATTTTTTAATCTTTGTGTCCTATTTTTCAGATATATGTGTGAGAAAAAGCTAAAAGAAACAGGAGATACACCCACTTTAGCTAGAAAATAAACACCTTTTACCACGTTATGACATGTCAAAGCCACAGCAAGTGGAGGGACTAAAACTCCAAGTGAGGACACAAGACCTAACACGTACAAAGACAAAATACAATGTTCCCAAAATAAAGCATTGTCTTAAAGCAGCAGTAGCAACAATACCAATTAAGCAGTAGCTGAGTTCCTTTTGATGTGAGTTGGATGCTGCACTGCACATTGTGTGCTTGATCCCTTGAAGTACTGAGCAGCCCCATCTCCTGTTGATTGGTGCTCAGCATCTTACACAATCTGCCTCTTGGGGAAGATTTTCAAAGGCATCAATGCCAACTTGGTGCCTAACCACTACTGAGTACCAAAGAAAGGGATTTGGGCTTCTGACTGACAGTTTGTGCCTTTGAAAACCTCTCTTCTGAGGTTAACCAGCACTAAACACTAATATATCTACAAAGAAAATGAATTCCTTTCCACTTCCTGTTAATTCTTAAACTCCAGTTCTGCTAAGAATAGTCCCTAGAATAGTAACCTAGAAGAATACACACTTTTTAGCAGTCAGGTTAGACAAAATACCTATTTTTCTTTTTGTTATTTACCATGCCATCTGGCATTATGTTTAAGATGGAAGTGAAATTAAAACCAACCTGTTATTAAAAATGATCCCATCTTTGACCTTGAAATACTTCATAGCTCCATGACCCCATTACTTGGAGTTTCTCTATGGATATATGACATTTTAGAAACCTGACTAGAATATCCATTGCAATTTAGTTTATACATCATTTATTTTCATTGGAAAAGAATGTGTCCTTCAATTAAAATTTGAAATTAGAAAAAAAGAGGGAATTTTAGATTTAGATTTATTTATCAGTTCATAGCAAGCTTTTTTATTCTTTTGAAAAGAGAAAAACTATTTTCTTTACCTGTAGAGATAAATATGTTTGAATTAAATTGTAATGTCCTTATAATGTAATCACTGCAGAAAATAAAATTCAGATCTAGACAGCAGAGAATGGGAAGCACCTGTGTGCACTTTTTAAGCTTGGTAGGGATAACTGCTAGCTTTACATCCCATTTTTAAGAGAAAATTATTGCATCCATAATACTTGATAAAAACCATGTATTGTGAAAGCCTATACAAAGAGCTTTTCTCTCGAAAACAAGTGAATCAAACAACACAAGCTATGATCTTCTAGCCATTATTTATTTTGCAAAAGTTTTCTTTCTCTAAGCTTTTCCTCAAGGCTATGTTGTAGCATTTATTTCTTCCTTCTTTTCTTTTTCTTTGTTATAAACACACATATAATTTCTTCAGAAACAAATTCTAGGAGAAAATAAGGATACTATTTGCTGGCACATGCCTTTTTTGTAGGGTTTAAAGTATTCCAGTCATAGAAACTGAGTCTACTGTCTATTTAGCTGTGGCAACCATACACAGGATTGTAATTGTGGGGCGTATTTTTCCTGGGTGAAAGGTGGACATTGGATCTCTCAGTTCTTTCAGATTTAAGTCAGTTGCATCATGTGGATAAAGAAGGCCACTTGATTATCTGTAGTAAAAACAATTTTTAGGCCGAGTGGAATACATTTCCCTATGAAATTGTTTTGAAAGCCAAGCCTAATCCTTAGAAAGAGGTCTGTTCTAATCCATTCTTTGTGAAATCAAACCTAATACAGGCCTAGTGTAAATCTAACATCATGAGACTGATATGATGGTGGGGATTAATGCTGTGCTAATAACTGATTCTTCAATTTGGTTGAAAAGGGAAAAAAAACCCAAAGAAAACCAAACAAACAACTACCCTATGTGATATAATTAAAATAATGAAGAATTCATTTCTATAATTTATTAATATATTTTTTCTACATGCTTTGAAGGAAGGAAAATGTTAATTTATTTCAATACCAATTTTATGATTAGGCTAAAATAGAACTAAAACTTACTTGGAAATACAGAAATAGTCTTCTTACTGTAGTTAGAACTTTTTCCTGAAAAGACTAGACTTTTTAACTTGAAAACCACTACTGCTAAATCTCCATTTTCAATTTTTGTTCTGAAAATTCATGTTACAGGAAAAATTAGAAACAGAGTTGTTGTTTTTTCTTCTGTTATTCAGAGTCTAATATTTTCCAGTAAATTTCTGCAAAAGGAATACACAAAGAGACCTTTGGGCCCGTACTGATTCACAAAAGATGAGTTCTTTGTCATGGAACAAATTACAGTAATTTGTAACTTAACAAAATACTTTGCAGTAATTAGCAAGAGGAAATCCCTAGAAAGTTATCACAGGACAGAGTTTATTGGATGGCTGCCTTTAGTAACTAATTCAGGGATCCTTGTATTGACAGGAGAACAACTTTTTATAATACATTATTGATAGATGTTACAGTTGAGCCCCGTTGAATTTTATTTCTAACAATCTTCCCTATAAGTTAGTTTTAATGAAATACAATTTACAGTTTGTTCCCCACAGGACCATCTATTTTTAATTAGCATGTGATTATAATTCACTGTATATTATGATATTATTTATGGAATTTAAGCAGAATGAGAAGAAAATGAATAGACCATGACTATTTACTGATGTTGTTCGCTTACAGTCTTTGTTTGACTTAAAATGTAATGAAGCCTAAGATAATGCATTGTCTGGATGTAGTTGCAATTTTAGCAGCTTCAAGGAACTATATAGTTCAAGGAAACACTTCAAACACTTGGGAATATCTTCCTCTTTACTTTTGTTACTGCAAGTTTTGCCTTTCAGATAATTTTTTAATAGAATTCCCATTTCTAATTAGATTAAGTATTAATAGCTGTTATAAACATCCTATAGACATGAGTTGCATTTATTATTGAGGGCTGCAAAAAAATCTGAGATGGCTGTGACTGTGAGAGATGTATTGACTTTATTTCTGCAAGGTTCAGTTATTGATATAGTAAAATACTTTTACTATTAAAGCTTTAATGATTGTAGTATATTTCTCAATTTTAACACTAAGCCTAATCAGCTTTAGGAGGGCGGATGTGTCTTTGTGTGTTAGTTGGAGTGAGATCTGGTGGTGGAGGAAGATGCAAAACAGACATATTTTGATGGAACATATTACTAATGGGAATTTTAAAAATACTTTTTAAAAAAGGGAAAAATAACTTTTGCTTTAATGTTATTACTCAGAGGAAGAACTGAAATTCTTACTACTTACACATATTCTTTAAAACAAATAAACACAGACATGCATTTTGATTGATCTAACTTTTAATGGAATATCTTCTTTAAGGCAAAATGGAACATTGCATGTTCAATTCATGATCTGATAGCTACCATTTCTTGTTTTCAGTAAGCTGCTGGAAAAAGCTGCCAATCTGAATAAGCACCTCTAATATTACTGTTTTACTTTCCTACATAAATAACTGTCAAGGATGATAAACTTTTCTGTTCCAAGTAAAATACAGACAGTAATTTAAAAATTAGATAAACCAGAGCATAAATATTTCAGTTTTATACATATTTTCATCCCTGAAGATTGTTTTCAGATAAATCTTAGTGACATTAATTAGAAGAATTTAATGTCTAAAAAGACAACTGCAAGCCTTATCATTTTAACTGAAAACTCTTCACCTGCATTAAAAAAAAAATCTGTTATTTAGAGAGCACTGTTCATACCACTCTTAATTAATTAAGGTTCCACACATCAAAACAAAGTACCTGCTAGCTTTTGGTTTTGGTTTCTTGAGTAGAATTGTAGAAACGCTGGATATCCTGAACTGGAAGGAACCCACACAGGACAGGGCCCTGCACAGGACACCCCAAGAGTCACACCATGTGCCTGAGAGCATTGTTCAAATGCTTCTTGAATTCTTTCAGGCTTGAGGCTATGTCCACTTCCCTGGGAAGCCTGTGCCAGTGCCCAACCAAATTATGGATGAATATTTTCCCAATATCCGGCCTAGACTTCCCGACACAGCTTTATGCTGTTCCCACAGCTCCTGACTGGTCACCACAGAACAGTGGTGAAGAGAACAGTACCTGGTCTTGTGAAAAAGTTGTAGACTGTGATGGGGCCTCCCCTCAGTTTCCTCCTGTCTGGAGTTAAAGAAAATGGCGTGTTTATTTATTTATTTAGTGACCTGAGTTTTTCATCAAATTATAAGTAACTTTAGTAAGTAACATATAGTAACAACACTTGCTCAAGAGAAATGTTGGGAAGTTTTTGGGTTTTTTCCTATTGAGGAAATAAGATTAAAGCACACTGGTTTATTTCTACATACTGTTAATATAATGCTTGAGCAATAATACTGCAGACATGGAGCCATGGAAACTTCCCAGGTAGCTCAGTGATGTCATAATTACAGCTCCTTATCCTTGTCTCAGTTTTAAGTACAGTAATTTCATGATTACAAGCCGCACCGTTTTGACTAAAATTTTGCTCCCATCCCGGAAATGCAGCTTACACTCAGGGGCAGCTAATATGTGAATAATTTTCTGACATTTCCAACCCCAGAAGTGCAGCCGAGGTGCTGAGCCAAGCACCTGCCAGTAAAACCTGGGTTTACGCGATTGTTAGAAATTGGTTACTCTGTTGCACAGTGGGTGGAGCCGAGCTCCCTGCTGGCAGCGCAGGATGGGGAGGTAGGCAGGGGAACTCCCTCCTCCAGATAGCACAGCCCTGGGGAGGCAGGGCCTCTGTGCTACCATCCCCGTGGCTTGGGAGGGAGGCAGGGGGCTCCCTCCTGACGGCCCCACGGCTCGGGGGGAGGCGAAGGGCTCCCATCCCTGCCTGCTGCCGCAGGAACAGGGGGGCTCCTTCTCTTCCTGCCACCGCGGGGCAGCACTGGGCCAGGGTGAGTGAGTCCAGAGGCGGCGGCTGACCTCGAGTGGCCCCGCCGAGCGGCAGCACCGAGCTGGGCCACCCGGCTCCATCGGCAGCCCCAAACCGACCGAGCCCTCACGACCGCAGCCGAGCCAGTAAACCCTGCCATCCCATGATTCTGTTACTAATTGGCAACTTTTTTGCATACGGGTCCTTGCTGCGAATGTCAGAGCGGCTTATAATTGGGTGCAGCTTGTGTATGAACAAAGAACGAAATGTTGCCGACACCCGGAGACGCGGCTTATAGTTAGTGAGGCTGAACTATACTGAAATTACTGTAATTTATTGTTCTTGGATAAACCTTCTAAACTTGATTTTTAAAAATTTTATTTTGAACTTGAGTTTATTTTAAATGAAGATGAGTATGAAAAAAAAAGTGCTTCATTTGTTAATGAAGACCAGATTGGTGTGATTGAAAATACTTAATTAAAACATATTTAGGCTTTTCTGATCTAAAATTACTTAAGTATAAGAATTCTTGATTAAAAATTTTGACCTCTTAAGAAGTGTCTTTTTTTATAACTTCAGTACATTTTTGACAGTGATAGGAAGAAGTTCACAAGCATCACAGCTAGGAAGATTTCAGTTCACATATTTGCTTTGGTAAGTTTCTTCATGTTGGAAATACTATTAAAAGTTCATATGGGATGCAACAGTACCCTTGAGAAACCCACAGCACTTAGAAGAATATAAGTTTCTATACTTAGAATCTCCTGCCTTAGGAATATTCAAAGCTGAATATTTCACTTTCTGTTCATCTTGAACTTGCCTGAGTTCAGTCCTTACTGGACCATTTATCTGGCTCTAAATGGTTTAAAAAAAGGTATATGTTCAAATATTTCCCTTAATGAAAATTTTTTCCAAGTATTTTGTCTAGCATAAATGAGATTGATACTGAGTGATACACTCAGCACTGCTTCTAAGTTAACATCATGGAGGTCATAATGACCTTTGGCTCAGATACATATACTTCTGAGTATAATATCTTGTCAATAAATAAGAATGTAACAAGAATTGTTAAAAGTTTTGATAAAATTTAAGATGCTTTTATTTTTCTTTTCCTTGGTACCCCATAAAAATGTAAAATCCTGATTTTTATATTTCTGTAGCATGGAAATACCAAAGTTGCAGCATAGGATAAATTTATCAGATTTATCAGCACAATGAGACCTGGGGCACTTAGAGCAGTATAGTTGCTAGGGGCAGCACAGAGATTCTTCATCAGACTGTGCTTCTTCTGAGGAAGTTTCTGCTAGACTGCTACCCAATCCCTCAGATTAAGTTTTCCATTATGACTGAATATACTTCCAAAAAACAAGATTTTAAGTTGTCATAAATACACTTAAATCTTTAAAATAATGTTGGTCCTACCTGCACTTTCTAGTCTTTATCCTTGGGCTAGGGAGGCTTCAACAGACCCACCTGCTTACCAATATTTTTCAGAATAGAAGAGTATTTGGCCTTTGTGAGACTTCGTAGTGGATATTGTCAAGAATTTGGAGGGCAATCCAAACTTCTCTTTCCTGTGAAGTTGGCCTATGTTTTTGTTTTTCAGTTTTTGTGAAGACTTCTTCGGAAGTGTCATAGCGTTTGACAGGTTATAACAATAATTTGATTAAGAAAGTACTAGATGATACATCTTCTGATGAAACTTCTCTAAAGCTATCTGAACTTTACTTATTTTATATTTATATTTCTTACTGTAGAAACTACTAGTGTTTAGTTTGTTTAAATATAATACAGTAGAATCACACCAAATACCTTACAGTATTTCAACCTGACATCTCATTATGGCTCCAAAACAGCATGGGTTTCTTGTAAATCCTGTGTCCTATTGACCAGTCCTATGTGGATGTCTCTGATATCTTAGATTATGTCTACAATGCATGTCCTGAACGTGGGAAACACAAGTGCAGCCTCAGGTCTTGTGCCCAGCTGGACATTTGTGAGACACTGAAATGCTGAAGGCTGACGACTCAAACAATTGGCCATTTGCAAAAGCAGCAGGCATGAAGCAGGACCCTTGAGAAACTCAGCAGTATATTATCAGGATATATTTATCTCTACTTGGCTTTACTGTCTCTACACTTTTTGATCTTGCCTCACATCTTCTATTGGCTGTTAAGATCCCAGCTAAATTTTAGGAAATTCCTAAAAAGCTTACTTTTTGCCATCCATTGTTCAAGGCACACTGATATAAGACTGTAACACATGCAACATGCAAATATGTAGATATTACAGAAATTCAGAGGCATTATTTGTATTTAAGAAATGAAATGCTGAGGAAATCAAAAGCTGCACTTTCAATAGCTTATTTTTAGTGTTTTACAACAAGGTTTTCAGGAAAGTGTTTGGTGAGAGACTAAAAGGGCCTTTGGACACTAACTAGTCATGACAGCTAGCAGGATTCATAAGTAATTTATCAGTAACGGGTCATCTGGAGATGGTAAGTCAGGTCCTGAAGAGGGCAGCTGCAAGTATATATTTTATGGAGTGTAAAAATTCCTTGATGTAGTGGACATAGAAAGTAGTCCTGGAAGCTCTGTACAGAATACTTCAGGAGATGCAATGGACATACTTTAAAAAGTTATTCTAGTCTGAAAGATAACCACTGGTAATAAGTTTCCAATGAGCAGAACTTTTTAAATAGGAGCTTTTTCAGACTAGCTTAAATGAAAATCTTGAAACAATCACAAGATTCACAGAACACATCATATGCATGTTCGAAAATCTAGCTAACCCCCATCCTATTTATTACAGTAAGAGGAAAAATAAAATAATAAGAGGGGAGATAGGAGAACTGGCAAGGATTGTCATGCTAAACAGAATGTCTTATTCATTAAGCTTTGTAGATACTTTTGTCAAATCTTCCCTTTAAAAAATATTAAAACAATGATGAGAGTACAGAGACTGAAAGAACAAAGAATGTTGACTCAGAATAAATGTACAGAAGATTAGACACAATGATGAGGTTAACATGAACAAAAGAACAAGTACAATGACAGTTGATTTTAGAAGTTGTAAAAACAAATTAGCTGCCTTAATATGGCAGCCTTACCTAATAAAATATAAAATGTGGATATTATCACTGAGATGTGAAGAGGGAAAAGTCAGACTTTATTTTTCATCCCTTTTGTTTGTTTGTTTGTTTGTTTTAAAGAATTGAAAAGAGGAGTTGATGGGAAGTATTCCTCATGTATTTCTCATTCAGTGCTACTTTGCATTTAAAAAAATATGAACAGGTACACTTTGGAAAAAACTAAATCCATCTGACATTGGGTCTTGAGTAAATATGACCCTATTTCAAAAGATGCTGAGCATTCCAAACTACTGTTGTTAAGAAACAGAATGGCAATGACATTAGAATTATTCTCCTGGAAGGGATATAGATTTCCACAAGTTTTTGTGCCTAAAATTATCTGGAAGGCTAATAAGGTAGTGAAGAAAGGGAGCACAGTCAAAAGAAAACGGAAATGAAAAAAAAAAAGCCAACTCAGGAAATAATTTACTTAAAACATACATTTCTGGCAGTTATTTCTCCAGTAATATGAATGCATTCTCTTCCTTATATTTGATTACTCAGAAGAAGCATTGCAATATGATATTAAATGTTTTCTCCCTATCTGACAAGGACTTCAAATGTGTCTGGCTAGTTTAGGCATTAATACCTATTTCATAAACAAATACTTTTCAAACATAAAAATTAATATTGTTCAAAATTTTATTGAATATATTTCACTGTATGGATGAAATAGCAAGCAGAACTGAGAAATACAACCTGAAACTTCTGATAAGTAATAGATTGGGGATAGAGCCATGAGGTCAGGTATAAAATTACTGATTTGTATAATAATTTAGGCAGGAGGGCACCTCTGGAAATCAGCAAGTCCAATATCCTGCTCCAAGCAAGTCCAGCTAGGTCAGGTTGCTCAGGGCGTTGTTCAGCCAAGCTGTGAGTACCTTCAAAGACACAACCTTACTGAGCAATGTGTCCTTGTGTTTGACCACCCTCAGGGTGATTCATTTTTTCTTTTTCCTTTTATCTTATAATATTTCCCTGTTTATAGAGTTAGAGGTAGGATGTAATCTGGCTGTTTTTCTATTGCAGTGACCCTTACGCTACAAAAACCCAATGCAAGATCGTTAAATTTGAAAAAGAAAGCAATGAGTAAGAAATGAAGTAATCATCTGTATCCATGAAAAGATGACAAAAGTACTCCTTCTCAGCTGACTCCTTTAATTTTTCTTTATTTTGTTTTAATGAATCAGATTTTCATTACTCCAACTTTTTAAATAGTAATAACACACAGTGAGTGCTTTATTAAAAAACAGGTTAAAATGTTTACAAATATAACATGACCATTCATTATATATTTCAAAATATTACGTACAGTAATTTCACGAATACAAGCTGCACGGTTTTGACTAAAATTTTGCTCCCAGACCAGAAATGCAGCTTACACTCAGGCGCGGCTAATATGTGAATAATTTTCTGACATTTCCAACCCCGGTAGTGCAAACCAAGGTGCTGAGTCAAGAAACCTGCCAGTAAAATCCGGGACTGTGTGATTGTTACAAATTGATTACTCTGTTGCACCACGGGTGGAGCCGGGCTCCATACAGGCAGCGTGGGGGAGGGGGAAGGCGGGGAACTCTCTCCTTCAGGCAGCGCAGCCCAGGGGAGGTGGGGGAGCTCCCGTCCCCGCCTCCCACCACTGCTGCTGGTGCCGGCGGGCTCTGTCCCTGCCTACCACCGTGGCGCAGTGCCAGGCCGGCCCTGAACAGCCCTGCCAAGCGGCAGCGCCGAGCTGGGCCACCTGGCCCTGTCGGCAACCCTGAGCCCTCATGGCCTGAGCCGAGCCAGTAAACCCCGCCATCCCGCGATTCTGTTACTATTTGGCAACTTTGTTGCACGCGGGTCCTCGCTGCAAACAACAGAGTGGCTTATAATTGGGTGCGGCTTGTGTATGGACAAAGAACGAAATGTTTACCAACACCCGGCGATGCGGCTTATAGTCCGTGTGGCTTGTAATCGTGAAATTACTATATATATATTTATATCTAAATATAACATATATAGATATTTTATAAGAGAGTTTTTCCTATTCTTTAAGGCACACTGCAGTCTAAATTTCCTGGTGTTAAAAAAATTTCCTACTATAAGGTCAAGTCATTTGTGATTGCTCAGAAAATTGGATTATTACTTTTTTTGTACTTCAATTTTTTTTCCTCCTTATTGTTATCTGAGAGGAAAGACCATACTAGATGAGCTAGCTATCACATCTAATGTGGTTACCCTCACATTTCTGACTAGAGATAAAGATACATTTTCAGCCTAACATTAACTGTGTGTGAGATTAAAAACTAGAAAAGACTAATACAGTAAATTCACGAATACAAGCCGCACTGAGTATAAGCCGCATGGCTGGGTGTTGGCAAACATTTCGTTTTTTGTCCATAAATAAGCCGCACCCGAGTATAAGCCACTCTGTGTTCGCAGCGAGGACCCGCGTGCAACAAAGTTGCCAATTAGTAACAGAATCGCGGCAGGGCGGGGTTTACTGGCTCGGCTCGGACCATGAGGGCTCGGGGCTGCCAACAGGGCTCGGTCACCCCGGCCTGGCGCTGCCCCACGGCGACAGGGGGGGCACAGAGCCCACCAGCACCTGCGGCGGCGATGGGAGCTGGGGATGGAGCCTACCTGCTCCTGCAGCGGTGGCACGCGGGGACGGGAGCACCCCAAGCCAGGGGGCCAAGCGGAGAGAGCTGTCCCTGCCTCCTCCGAGCCGCGGGGCCAGCAGAAAAGAGCTGTCCCTGCCTCCTCCGAGCCACAGGGCCAAGCAGGAGAGAGCTGCCCCGCCTTCCCCAACCCCTGTGCTACCTGCACCGAGCAGCTCCACCCACCGTGCAACACAATATCAATTTGTAACAGCCGCGTAAATGCAGGGTTTTACTGGCAGGAGCTCGACTTTGCAGTTTGCACTGACTCGGTTTGCACTCCCAGGGTTGAAAATGTCAGAAAATTATTCACATATTGGTCGCACCTGAATATTAGCCGCTTTCACGGTATGAGAGCAAAATTTTGGTCAAAACAGTGCAGCTTGTATTCGTGAAATTACTGTAGTTTCAAAAACCAGACACTTACAAACCCTTAACCACACTGTTGAAGAGCAGTGCCGGTGAAAACATCATAATAGAGTGAACACGGAAATGAAACTGCAATAAGAGAAATGTGTGTAGTGTAGGGATTCTTTTTAAGTAATGGTACTGATTATTTATATTTACTATGCTGTAAGCTAAACTTTCTTGGCAAAGTTGACCATGGAACATTTATGATTATCCACAAAAGTTCTTGGCATTGTTGAGAGGTGCTTGATACTGATGAGTTGGAATTTACCTTCTCTCTGTTTTTTTTCCTGTGAGGCCTATCACAGTTTTTTGTTTTCCAAAGAAAAATGTGGCTGTCCTAAGACTTGGATTTGCATGAGTCTTCATTGTGAAGAAGGAGTACACCTTTCTAGATCAATCTTCACTTGTTTTCTCCACTCATATGGTTTAAATTCAAATTGCATGCTATTGTAACTATGGACCCAATTATTGGTACCATTTCCTCTTAAGGAACACAGTAATGCCTGAACATCAAGAATAATGCTGGATATTGTGCTTACTGTAATAAGTTGACAATCAGTCATAAGACATCTGTATTCAGCGTGCATATACTCTGAGACCAATTTCATTACATCATGTTTCATGTAGAAAAAAAAGGGCAGCCAAGAGACCAAGACAAGGGGTCACTTTGTGACCCAGTCATGAATACAAAACATTTATACAACATCCTTCACAGGAAGTCATAAGATGATTTATGGCTCTAACTAAATTAAAAGCAACATCCATCAAAAGGATTCTAATTTTTAGTTTTTAAACTGCAACACATTCAGTTTCTGATTATTATGGGGAAGTTGGTCTCCTAAATTTGATGCATAAAGGCAAAAAGCTTACTCTCAAACAGTATGTAAAGGCCATCAGTCATCACAAGTCCATGCAAAGTACCTGTTATATTTTAACTTTTGGAACCAAATTGCAGAGGACATACTTTAGAGAGCACCACATTTTAGTAAAACAGTAAAACCTCTGTGAAATCAGGTTCTCCTCCCCTATAACTGTTGCTTCCTCCTACAGATTTTCTTCTGATTTCTCTTTCTGGTAGAATTACTGTAAATAAGAGATGTGTTTACTAGCTTAATTGTATTTCAGGGAATTATAGAAAAGCCTCTGCTTTATTTGATAAAGCAAAATAGAAAAGACTTTGTGGAGACCAGCTCCCTCTCTTATGAAGCCTGCAACAGCAAAAATGATATGTAAAAGATTAAAAGATATGTATAAGCCCATTGAGTGATATAAGTGCACCACTCGCATTTTTTACTTCAGAAAAAGAATTATAGCTGAATTTAATTACAGTAATTTCACGATTATGAGCCGCACCTGATTATAAGCCACACTTCCAGGTGTCAGCAACTTTTCGTTCTTTGTCCATATATAAGCCACACCTGATTATAAGATGCACTTCTGGGTTCAGACCAAAATTTTAGTCAAAATGGTGCGGCTTATAATCGTGAAGTTACTGTACTATGGGGTTATTGGGGGTTTTGGTGGGCTTTTTTTTGTTTGTTTGTTTGGGTTTTTTAATGGTTTTGGGTGTTTTTTTACAGTGGATTCTGCAGGAAAGGCAGGAGTCTTTTTTACAGGTTACACATGTCCACATGTTGACAGTTCAGTGGTGCAGCAGGGCTGCCTCTGTGAGAAAAGACCAGGACCTGCTCCATGTCCAATCCAGCCAATTCCAGTCAGCTCCAACACACGTACTACAGGGCTCAGCGGAACCGCTTAGCTCACATGGCCTGGGCAATGTGCCTGGGATGCCTCTGGGCAAACATATTTAAGGGTAAAAAATATTGCACATCAGCCGTGAGTTACACGAAAGATATTACAGTAGTTTCACGAATACAAGCCGCACGGATTATAAGCCGCACCCCCGGTGCCTCGACAAGGTTGCTGTCTTTGTCAATAGATAAGCCGCACCCCGAATATTAGCCGCACTTTCGTTCGTCGCTAGAATCCGTGCGCAGCTTTCACAAATTGGCCAATTAGTAACAGGATCGCGGCATAGCGGGCTTTACTGGCTCGGGGCGGGGCCAGGCAGGCTCAGCCCGCTCATGGTTGCCGACGGGGCCGGGTGGCCCAGCTCAGCGCCACGGCTCGGCGGGGCTGGCCGGGTGGTGCTGCCGCCGCCGCCGGGCTCGCTGGCCCCCCTCTCCCGTCAGCACCGCCCCGCTGCCGCGTTCGCTCGCCCGGCTGGCAGGGCTGCCGCCGCCGCCGCCGGGCTCACCGCTCGCCCCGCGCCGCGTTCGCTCGCGCCGCTTTCGCTCGCGCCGCTTTCGCTCGCCCTGCGCCGCGTTCGCTCGCGCCGCTTTCGCTCGCGCCGCTTTCGCTCGCGCCGCGTTCGCTCGTGCCGCGTTCGCTCGCGCCGCGCCTCACTCGCCCCGCGCCTCGCTCGCCCCGCGCCGCGTTCGCTCGTGCCGCTTTCGCTCGCCCCGCGTTCGCTCGCGCCGCGCCTCGCTCGCCCCGCGCCGCGTTCGCTCGCGCCGCTTTCGCCCGCGCCTCGCTCGCCCCGCTGCCGCGTTCGCTCGCCCCACCGGCAGGGCTGCCGCCGCCGCCACCAGGCTCGCCGGCCGCCCCCCTCCCGTCTGCACCACCGCCGCGTTTCCTCGCCCTGACCGGCACTGCAGGCCCCCGCACCGCCGGGCTCCCCCACGCTGCTGGCCCCGATTCTGCTGGGCTTCCCCCGCTGCCAGGCAGCCCCACCCGCCGGCCTTCCTGCTTCTGCCATGCTCCCCTGCACTGCTAGCCCCAGTTCTCCCGGGCTCCCCCGCCCTGCTGGCCCGGGCTCTGCCGCCCCCCTGCCCCGCCCTGCTGGCTCAGGCTCTGCCGCCCGCCCCCCACACTGCTGGCCCCGCCTCTGCCAGGCTTTCCCACCTCAGCTGGGGCCGGCCGGGCTCCAGCTTGGCTTGGGGCTGCCGCGGGCTCTCACTTCCGTGTTGGCAGCTTTTAGAATTTTGTTAATGTATTAGCCGCCCCGGAATATTAGCCGCACTTCCGGGTTTCCACCAAAATTTTGGTCAAATTGGTGCGGCTTGTATTCATGAAATTACTGTAAGTGTGACAGAAACAGTCCTGTAAACCCCAAAGTCAATGGAGAAGGAAGGGGAGGCAGTGCTCCAAGAACAGAGCAGAGATTCTCCTTCAGCCCATGGGGAACGTTTTGGTGACACAGGTTGTCCCCTCGTAGCCCATAGAGGAGCACTCTGGAACAGACATCCCACTGCAGCTCTTGCAAGAACTCACAACGCAGCAAATGAATATAAAATAAAGCTTATAGAAACTGCAGCCCATGCAGAACCCACTTGGCAACTGGCTCCTGGCAGGAGATGTGATCACATAACAGATCTCACAGAAGAGATTTTCTGATGGGACCTGTGTTCTTTGGGGGACTCGCACTGGAGCAGTCTGTCTATGAAGGCATGTACCTGGTGGAGAGGAACTATGCTGGAGCAGTTTGTGCAGGACTGCAGCTTGTGGAATAGACACACACTGGAGCATGGAAAAAAAACACATTAGAAGGAAGAAGGAGCAGTTGTGGACTGGCCATAGCCCTCAATATCCAGAAAAGTGCTCTGCTTGAATGAGGGAAGAAGGTAAAGGAGTCATGACTGAAGGAATAATGTTGAACCTGGCATGAAACATGTGTAGTTTTGTCTCAGCTTCTCACATACATACTCTAGTTTTAATTGGCAATAAATTAAATTGATCTTCTTCAAGTTCAGTCTGTTTTGCCCTTGACTGTAATTAGCATAGAATTTCCCTTTCTTCATCTCAGCCCATGAGCTTTTTGATCTCACTTTTCCCCCTATCCCTTTGTGGAGGGGGAATGAGAAAGTAGCTGGGTTGGCACCTGACAGCCAGCCAATGTCAATGCACTATAGTCTTAGAACAATTTTAGTAGTAGGTTTTTCCTATTGAAAAATTTTGATATTTCTTTTGCAGTTCATACATGAAAGTTTTTTAATGGTTTTTGGATGAGAATGTCGTTAAATATCTGAGATTAATTCCTAGCTGGTGTTTGTGATTTCATCTTCATCAAAATCCATGGAACTGTAACCATTCCCATTAGTATAAAAGTTGACTTCTGTATTTAAAATTCTTTTTTCTTATATGTAACTATTAATAAACTTTGAACTCTTACATCTCTCCAACAGGGTAAGGTCTTCACAAAGAAATCTAGAAACCTACAATATAATCAGCTTCTATTAAAAACAAATGTCTTCTTCACACAGAAAAAATATTGCAAGATGACTTATAATTTATCCTGTTTTACTAAATCATTAAATGGGAGAATCACCTGGGTTTGAAGGGACCTTTAAGATCTAGTTCCAACTCCCATACCATGAACAGAGATACCTTTCACTAGAGCTATATTTAATAGTATTTTTACTTTTTTGAGCACAAACCATCAGTCTTGGTTTGAAGTAGAAATTATCTACATTTATACTGTATTTGCATAAATCACAAAACCATGGTCATTTCTAACCTTTATCACAAGTTTATCTGGCACTGGTTGATATGACAGACACACATAATAGCAACACTGGTACAGATTGATTTCTATTTAGCTGAAAATGGCAATTTTAAATTAACATAAATACATTCCTGATTAAAATTCTCTATCTACATATGACATTATGCATAGACTTTCAGAGAATGGTGAAAGTTTTTTGTGAAAAAAACCCCAATAATAGGTGACACACAGATTTGGAATGCATTTTCTATGTAATAAAAATTTTAGTCCAAGAGCAGGTCAAATTCTTGTTTAAACTTTTCAGTATCGTTCATTACTTCCAAGTCTCTTGTATTGTATAGTCAAATGTGCAAGATGATACTATTCATAAAAGACCTTAATATTTATAATGCATATATTTATAAATTATACAGCAGGGAAGAGGCACAGAAAGGAAAAACCCTAGAAACTGGCAATTCTCCAGTCTAGAAATGGCACAATCATGTTTCATACCTGTAAGGCAACTACAAACCACACGATAACTGAAAGCCACATGTTTGATTAAGTAGTTTCTTGACTGGTGTCCTCTTCCCTAGACAACATGCTCTTCCCAAATCAGTAAAATTTTAATATCATGTAATTGGCATTTAAAAGACCCTGCTGTTAAGGTTCTGGCCAGGACAGAGTCAATTTTTGCAGTTTCCAGGAGTAGACATAGCTAGGACCCACATAATTTTCCTGGAATGGGGAAAGGGGTCCCTTCCAGGTCTAGTATAGCAATGGTTGATTGGTGTTGGGTTCTGAGGGGTGTAGTGGCGAGCATTTGCATGCAAATTATTGCCCTGTCTTCTAATCTTCTGTAATTAATGATGTTGCTATTAGTGTTCATTTTTTTTTAATCTCATTGCTGTTCCTAGTCATTTTTTCTTATCTCAACCCGTGATCTTTACCTCTTTGTGCCTCTGACTCTCCTCTCCAGCACAACCCAGGGGACAGTGAGGAGGAGGGAGAGTGAACAAAGGGTGCATGGTTTGCAGTGGTTTTAGTGAGAACACTAAATTGGAGAATGCCGTTTCTAAACCATGATACTTGCAGTGAGTAGGAACACAATCATTTTTTCAGTAGCCTTCATGCTTGCAGACACATGTGTGAGCATTGAAAGGAAAGCAGATTCAGAATGACACTGTGTAATCTTCAGCACATCTTAAGAAGGAATTATATACTGAATGCCTGCTTTACTATTCAAAGATTCCTGAACTGAATTTTTTGGTTCAAATTTGGTCTGAAGCCTTAGAAATAGAATTCAGTCAAACAGCACTTTGATGAAGTAGCAGGCAGGTGCTCTGGGCACCCTTGCCCAGAAAAAAAAAGGAGGGGAAAAAAAGGAAGAACTTCATAGAAGTTACTTTTCAAAATACACTGGAGGCTTTATTTTCTTTCTTTCTTTATTGAGAATTTATTGCTTTGTAAACAACTATATCTGGGTAAAATACTGAAATATGATTGAAGCACGTTTTACCTGTTCAACTAATTAAAACATATTGTGGCCATGAATAATATTTTAAAATATTAATTGAATGTATTTTTTTTTTACTTATTATGATAAGGAACATTTACTATCTTCTTAAATGTCTGAATGTTCCCTTTAGGCCATGTAAGTTTTAATTATTCTATTGAAATTGATTTGTCTCAGCCAATCACAGAACACAGATAAAGCATGGAGACTTAGGAATACCATATAATTTTATTTTTTTTCTCATTTATGCAAATCCCTGTCTCCTGATTAGCTAATGGGAGCTAATTTGCATTCTCTCTATACATTTATTTCTCAAGAATTATAGTGATTTTGCAGATTTCTGTTTCATCTGCTGTTGTCCATTTGATCCTACAGGGTCTTCTCCATATATTTTCAGTAAATGGACCACATACAAGTACAGGAGAATGTATAATAATATCAATAAAATATGAAATCCCTGTCTAATAAAAATAAATAAATAAATAAATAGAAAGAAACATTCAATAATTTGAAAAAGTGCTACAAGACTGTTCTTCACAAAATGAGTATTTGGTTCTCTTAGCATTTGTTTCTCTTTCTTTCCCATTCCCATGTGATTTAGATAACAAACTCCTCATCTTGACTATTTTTATTAGCAAAAGATCATTCCAAAAATGCTGAAACTTGATAATACCTATGATTTAACAAATAATATTTTAAATAGAGTTCTTGAAATGTAATTCTTTCTAATAAAATAAAACCTATTTGAATCTAATATATTTGAATCTTTAAGCACCTGTCATGTATTTTGTTATCAGTCCCATGTATATGTAAATATACATTTAACTCCAAATTCCTCAGATGACTGAGCAGCCAAGATATGGACATGCAAGGACCATCTCTGAAATATTACATTGTTCTATCTCCTTGTGTGTACCTTTTTCAGAATAAATAAATAAAGTCAACTTTTCGTTTAAGAATGTTGTGACAGTCCCTCATGTTATCCATGGTCATTTCATCTTGGATTATTATTTATAGTAAGGAAAAGCTTTTATCTGAGATGGAGGGCCATGACCTCTCAAAGCAGAGACAATAAATGAAATGGATGCTTTCAGAAGGAAAGGAAAAGGAAGTATTATGTACCAGGGACCAGCACAATGTGCAATGATCTCACCACAAAAACAGTCTACCTGCTATTTGTTCTCTCTTATTTTGTTTTATTATTTTATTTTATTCCTCTGGCTATGTCACAGAGGAGAAATTTAAAAAAATCAGGAGACAACAGAGAGGTGGCTTTGCTGGTGCTCACAGTGAAATTCACAAGTGTGAGTGGCTACCTGAGGAAACGTAAAGGATTTGTAACCATGCACCTTGAGAAGGCAATAAAGACTGTCAACACTGATAGAAATAGAAGCCAAATAGCAGATGATGAGTACTGGAAGAGAAGAGAAGAGAAGAGAAGAGAAGAGAAGAGAAGAGAAGAGAAGAGAAGAGAAGAGAAGAGAAGAGAAGAGAAGAGAAGAGAAGAGAAGAGAAGAGAAGAGAAGAGAAGAGAAGAGAAGAGAAGAGAAGAGAAGAGAAGAGAAGAGAAGAGAAGAGAAGAGAAGAGAAGAGAAGAGAAGAGAAGAGAAGAGAAGAGAAGAGAAGAGAAGAGAAGAGAAGAGAAGAGAAGAGAGAAGAGAAGAGAAGAGAAGAGAAGAGAAGAGAAGAGAAGAGAAGAGAAGAGAAGAGAAGAGAAGAGAAGAGAAGAGAGAAGAGAGAGAAGAGAAGAGAAGAGAAGAGAAGAGAAGAGAAGAGAAGAGAAGAGAAGAGAAGAGAAGAGAAGAGAAGAGAAGAGAAGAGAAGAGAGAAGAGAAGAGAAGAGAAGAGAAGAGAAGAGAAGAGAAGAGAAGAGAAGAGAAGAGAAGAGAAGAGAAGAGAAGAGAAGAGAGAAGAGAAGAGAAGAGAAGAGAAGAGAAGAGAAGAGAAGAGAAGAGAAGAGAAGAGAAGAGAAGAGAAGAGAAGAGAAGAGAAGAGAAGAGAAGAGAAGAGAAGAGAAGAGAAGAGAAGAGAAGAGAAGAGAAGAGAAGAGAAGAGAAGAGAAGAGAAGAGAAGAGAAGAGAAGAGAAGAGAAGAGAAGAGAAGAGAAGAGAAGAGAAGAGAAGAGAAGAGAAGAGAAGAGAAGAGAAGAGAAGAGAAGAGAAGAGAAGAGAAAGAAGGTGTTCACAAGCAGTCAGGGACTGCTCTGTAGATTTAGCCTTGTGGATAACTGAATCCCAGGCCACAAAACCTTCCCTGGGTTCTGCTGTAGTGGAACAGACAAAGCCTAAGACATCTTTTGGATAATTTTCATGGGGATAGCAGAATTTCTACATGCAGATGTGACTGGTTGGGAAATGCAGGACTACTAGGACAGCTCAGAGAGTAACTTTGAGCTGCCATTAGAAATAAAGTAATGGCAAAAAAACCTATTCACAATCAAGTTAAAAGATTTAAAAGAAGAGGAGGAAACAGTATGTCTAACATACTATTATCCCAAAACCAGCAAAACACGACATGCAGCTATTGCAGTTTGTAAGCTTGAGCTTCTGAGACAGTTATTAAAGATGTTAACAAAATTGGGTTTTCTTTTTATTTTTATTAGTTTATGGGGTGAAAGTCCTACATGTGTGAGTGCCAGGATCCTTTAAAAAAAGGATGTCCTTTAAAATACACAACCCAAGGCTAACTCCATGCAGGCCTGTAACTGCATTAAATTTCAGTGGATTTGGATGGAATTTTTAGCCTGAATATTTTCAAGCTATGTGCTCACTTTCTGGTGTTCTCCAATGTCACCTTGAGCAAATATGCCCAAAGGAAGCAGATCATTCAGTGAGCCTAAATTAAGGTTGGGGGCGGGGGGAACCCACTTAAGAGCTGTCATTATTTCTTTTCTAAATTGGATGGCCTCCCCATGGAAATGATAGAAGCCATGTTGTATGGAGCTTTTAAAACAAAATTGAACAAAAGGCTAAAAACATTGCAATGAGCAGTTCTGAATCGGTGGATTAGATAACCATTAGTTTATTTCCTATTCAATTTTTTCAAATTGCTATGTTTTGTGGAGGGACTAATGCTCTTGACAAAAAACCAGTAGTCATTTATTTGTCAACAAAATATTGGCTTGTGTGACTGCAATGAAATACAACTGAAGTGACTACCTCAATTTTTACATTAAATCATTGACCCAGCCTTGGGAAGGTGCAGGCTTTAAGAAGTTTACACAGCAATTTTAGTCACCAGAATTCTAAACATACTGTTAAAATGGAGATAGCAGAAAGTTTCAATGCTATACAATCAAATTAGTATCTCTTCTGCATGTATCAGCATGGTATGGTGCCCACTTGTTTTCTTCTTTGGTTACCAGAGTGAAGATAACTTGGACCAGAGTAAATAGCTGTCGTTTTCCATTGCTTTATATTCTGGATTATTTTGCAATTAAAAGTAGGAGTGCCGCTGGCCTTTGTGTTTTTAAGTTACTTGCATTAGGAAGCACAATAATATTAGGAAAAGATTGATACTTAAAACTAATTTTTGTTATTGGTGATATGTTGGAGAATATGCCTTTAAAATTTTCCCATTTAGTTTGGAGAGAAAATGCTATTCCTGGGATAAAAAACCTGCAGGTGATACTGAATAATGTTACACATTTAAAGCAAATGTTAGGGCCACAAAGTTATACAAAACATTAACTAATTTTAGATGTATATAAATATGTAAAAATCAAATAATTTTAGTTTTTTCTGTTCATAAGGAAACAGTTCCTTTCATAAGGAAACAATTCCTTACATATGGAATACTTTCGTAATGTTTACAGATGTCTCTCCAAGCCAGTAAACCAGAACTGAATGCCCTAAGGAAAATTTAGGCTAACCTGTGATAGGAAAACAAGTTTCCTGTGAAAGGAAAATCAGGGCCAAAGGCAGTGCTGCAAATTATGCAGAAAATTATGTCTAGGTGAAAATATAAAATCCCAAACATGTGGAAGACTAAAAAGTCTAGATGGATTATTTTCAACAATGTATGTGCAAAATCTTATGGGGAAAAGAAAATCAGATCAAAAACTTAGGGCTTAAAAATGCAGAGAATTAGTTTTATACAATTTCTGAAAACCCCAGAAGGAACAAAGCCAGCATCAAGTGTGTGAATCACTATTAAAAACTCACTACTACTCATGAACCAATTTTCTCTGTTTATAAACATCCACCTAATTTCTGCGTCTGATTCTTTTTATGTCACTGCTGTTGGTAGACTACTGTGCAGTTCTGAGTCTCTTATGTGCTTCTTCCTCTGAACCAATTTTTGATTTCTAGAATCTACAGTAATTAGCTGCTTATGCTTATATCATCTTTTATGGTACAATGTTTCTCCTTTCAAGTAATTCTTCTCTCCCATTTATTTAAGAAGTTGGCATGACTTATAGCTTTGATCTCTGTAGACTGCAATTGGACACAAAATGCTTCATGTTGCCATCTCTTCTTTTTTTCAATTTGTAAAAATATAACCTGAACTAGTCTTGAAAAAGAAGTTTTCATATAGCCTAACAGCTACATTTAAGATCTTAAAAGGCCCACCCGCATAAATATTTAAACCAAATTTTCATGAAATACTCTGCTTTGTTTTTATGACTCTTCAATTACTTTCTAGACATGGTAGCCCAAGTTTAAAAACTAATTCACAAATAGTGATCATGATGCTCTCATTTCTGTGAAAAAGATAACACTGTCTTTTATGACACACTGTAACTCTCAAAATAAGACTCAAGTTTTTACCACATGTGCCATTTTGGGAGAGTGTTTCATTTACAGATGGGATAGCTGGAGAAGTAAAGGAATACTGTCTTCTGGTCCAGAAAGTACCAGTCTGAGATTTTCCACACACATACACTAAAGAACCTGACTCTTTACTCAGGCGTAAAAGCTTACTTATTTTCCTGTTCTGAAGCTGGAGTCAGGAGCAGACAGGCTTTATTCTTTCTTGTTTGCTCTTCCTAAAAAAGATATTGAATCAGGGGAAACATCTGAGATGGGAGCCTGCAATCCCTGCTGTCCTCAGGTGTCACCCTGGTTCTCATATATTCATTGTTGGTTGCTGACTTCCGGTGATGAATCACTTAGCAATTTCAGGGAGCTTCTCTGAACTTCTGGTTCTATTGCCCCAATGTGCAGAAACATTTCAGGCAAAAAATAGGAAAAGCATAGTCCCTGACAAATTTACGAACAGGAAAGAAATAAATTTTTTACAAATTTCAACAACTTCAGCCACCATTGGGAAGTCTTTTCAAATATTTCAAAGGGAAAAGAAGAAGAAAAATACAAAACCCCAACATAAGACTTAAATAAATTCATATTAACTATTCACTAGGGAAATTTAAAATTACTTTCCAAATAATTATTGGAGCCAAAATCTTCATTTTCAAAGAATAACAGCTATTTAATGTTCACCTTATATGCAATGCTTTATAAAACTTTACTAATCTGACACTTAAGATAAAAAATCAAAGAAGAAGCTAAAATAAGTTTAAATTCTCTACTGGCTGTCCTCTAAACCTCTCAAACCCTTATACTCCGTGCATTAGCTGAAGATTTGTTCTGCCAAAAGCAGTGCTAACCTAACAGCTGCAGGCTGACAGTTCACATTAACTGTTGCAGCTCGGAAGAGCGTGACCCCTGTCTTAGACGTCGCTTGTTCTATCTTATCAGACATAATGCAGACGAAAAAAATTGTGCTACCAAGAAAATCCCAAGGACCAAAAAAGTCAGCAACAGCAAAAGTGCTAACCTACATTTTCAGTCAGCTTTACAGGAGGAGCTGAAACATAATATTCAACAACCATACAAATCCCAACTACTTCTGTGAACTTCTTACTCAGCTGGAGAATTGCTGAAGTGGCTGTCTTGCTACAAGGAACTTGCCACTGTTCTGCTTTTTGCTGGCCAATTCTGTCTCAAGTGGTACTCGATGAAGAGCTCACAATTGTAGCCCAGTAAACACTATTTGGTGTGACTAGCAATAGGCTGCAGGCTTTGCACTGCCCAGCAATAGTGTCTCAGGACTGTTTTGGCTTTGCTCACAGCTGGGCACAGGCTGGTTTATCAGCTGTTGACAGGAGCAGCACCCATGGACTGCCCTGGTTTAGCTTTTCCCTGAGAGTCCCAGTTCCGCACCTGTCAGACAATGGCTGGGAAGCAGAGGGTGAAAAACAGCAGCCCTTCATAGCAATAACAACAAAAAAACACTTGACAACAAAAGGAAACTGATGGGAATACAGTGTGTTGTACTGAAAGAAGGCTTAAAAGTGACACAAGACCAAGAAAGAGGAAGCTCCCACCTATAAATGGTGCAGAGACCAAGACTCTCCAACTAGTGGAAGTTAGAAAGTGGTCTATTTATTACAATGCTGCACACACCCAGGAGAAATCTCACACAGGCATGTGCGAAGTCTCCAAGTTTCAAAGTTTCGAAGATTCTAACAGTGCCCTATCCTCCTGTCCTGAAAGATCAAAGCCAAGCAGATGATACATCATCTTAACTCTACTGGCCCAGCTGCTAATTATTAACTTTTCTACACTGCTTTTACTCTAATAATTATATGTATAGCTTCTATACCCTAGCTAAGCTCTTAACCCTTTAATTCTTGCTTCATAAGTACCTTGGGATGACAACAATTTGTCAGAAACACTAACAGTTCTTACGTCAAAGCCACCCAGTGCCTTCTCCCTCTTCTTCCTGAGAAAGATGAAACCATCAGTCTTGGGACCTACAAGGAAAATCGAAGGGTGACCATCACACAACAGAAAGAGACTGTGAAAAGAGAAATGTTATTTTTCAATGTATTTGAGGGTGTTTCTAATAAGGCTTTTCTGCATTAATTTATACTTTAAGTAATAGTTCTGTTTTAGCTGGACTAACAGTAACTTGTGTTTTGATTGTATTACAAAGATTTTTAAACTTACAGTAAGTTCTTAGTTCTATGTAATAGTTTCCTCTTTCCTATAACAGAATTTGCATCAAATATGTCACATAAGAGAGGAGAGTAGTTAATATGCCCTCGGACTTAGAGGTAACATTTATAATGCTTGGTTTATTACGCTTGAAGTGGAAGTAGGGCAAAAAGGCAGTTGTGAAATAAAGTTAAGGTATGATGTTAATGATTGTCCTATGGGATAAGGGCTAAAAATCTGAAGAATTGTTATCTTTACTACAAATTTCAAAAACTATCACTAAATATATGAGAACCAAATGTTTGAAATCACAGTAAACTTGACTCTATGAACTGGCATGTATCTTTCATTTGAAAAATAAGAGTGACGTAAATCACTATAAAAATACAAATAACTCTCCAATACAAATCTTTCCCTTGATTCAGGGGTTGTTTTTGATAAAAAACAAGGCATTGAAGGACAGAAGGAATTAACTCTCTTTTGACATCTATATCCACAAAAAATTTAAGATGGCATCTAAGCCGGACAGAGACACAACAGAAGCATCCACTTGGTAAAGTGGTTAAAGTGTGTCATCCTTTTGTCTGGCAGACACCCTTTCTCACTTTGGTTGCCTTGCCTTGCCCTGCTGGGCCCTGCTCTGAGGACCACGAGGTTTGGAAAGGAAACAGTGGATTGGGAGAACAGTGACTCTCTATGAAGAGTCTCTTTTTTACTAGGGACTAAAACAGATATAGCTGTTCACCACCTAGTAGCAACCTCATTATTGCTGCTCATTTTTCCATATGAATACATTCTTTTTTCTCCATCCACTCATGCCAAAGGCATTATTATCCTCCTTTTGACCTTGGTCCACCTTGCCCAATTCATTGTGATCACAGCACTCAGCATCACTCTTCCTTCTTACATCCTGTTCACCTGTGGAGGCAGAATTCATCTGCAAAGTACAGAACAAGGAGTTCATCTGCAAAGTACAGTGTTTCTCAATCAGAAACACTTTTGTTTTCTTGGTAAAATTATGGTTTTTAATTTTGTTATGATGGTGTAGTTTTTTGGATGCTAGAGGTTATTTTATTTTTGTTGGTGGCTTTTTTTTCCCCACAGATATGATGTCACTTGGCACAATAGGTGGATGAAGACATAAATGGGAGTGAAAAGTGTGTTGGTTGAAAAATGGATTTTTTAAGGAGCTGAAGCAGCTTGAAAAATTGATTGGATACAACAGTACTCTGAAATAAACAGGAAATAAGCTAAGTTCACAGACCTAAAACATGGCGTTACTTGCCACTTTCCTCCCTTGGCAAAATAGCACAAATATTTGAAGACATGTAATTCATTTTTAAGAGTGTTCCGTGCTACTCTGAAAAAGTTTGTTTTCAGTCTTTTCTGTTCCTATTTCCAAAAAGAATTTTGAAATTACTTGCTGGATTGGGAGGAAGGATATAAATATCTTACACACTAGGTAAATGTTTAAACTTTTAGTCCCTGGCTATATTCATTTATCCAGTATGAATAGACTGAAAGAGATTTATCAGAAGTAATTTCACGATTATAAGCCGCACCATTTTGACTAAAATTTTGGTCTGAACCCAAATTGCGGCTTATAATCAGGTGTGGCTTATATATGGACAAAGAACAAAAAGTTGCTGTTTTAGTTTGGAGGACAGGTGTCTGCTGAGAAAGGCAGGAGCTTCTCTTTGAAATGGAGAATGTAAACCCCCTCTCTCCAAATTATTAGAATTTTGAAATCAAGGGGTTTTCAGGCAAAAATATGGGAATTAGGAGTAACAGTTCTTTTCTAGGGAAATTAAAATAGAAATACAGTACTACAAAGAAACAAACTCCAAACCCTGACAAAGTCAGAGCACAACCTGACACCCCGTCAGGCAGGGTGTTGGTAGCAGTCCCATTAAATGGTGACTGCATCCTCTTGCAGTGACAGATGTGGCTCAGTTGAAGCAGTGCTCCTACAGAAGGTGCAGTTTCCCTCTGGAGGTCCAGTGGTGATGTGGAGAAATCCGGTTTTCCACTGGAGTCCAGTGGAGAAAGGGCTCCCTTAGTGTCCCAAAACTTCTGTTTTTGTCTTGGTAAGAAATGTTGGGCTCTTCCCCCTGGCTGGAGCAACTTCCAATGGGATGCAGTAATTTTATCAGTCCCACAGTGGGACTCAATGGGCCATGAGCAGAAAATGACTCCCTGGAGGAAGGGTGGGTTGTGAAAAGATAAAGAACAATGCCCTACCTGGTTTCAATGGATGGCCCATTAGCAGAACATCTCCCACGGAGATAAGGATCACTGCCCCCACCCTCAACAGATGGTGATAGAATAGATACCTTTTATCACACTCTGTATTGTAATGTGCGGTTTATAATCAGGTGCGGTTTATGTATGGACGAAGAACAAAAAGTTGCTGACACCCGGAAAGTGCGTCTTATAATCGGTGCGGCTTATAATCGTGAAATTACTGTAACCCACAGCAATGCTACTTAAAGCCTTGAAGTTAGTTTTACTAGAAAATAGAAAATGGAGGTTCAGGTGTCTGAAAATAGCAAGGAGCCATATGTCTATCTTCATTATACTCCATGAGCATTGTATTCATGCAACTATTAGCAAAATTAAATTACTGGATAAACTGAATTGATCCTAACTGGAGAGTTTAATCCAAGTCTCATCTTGCTATTTTGTTGTTTTCTCTCAAGGTGTTTGAAAATGAAAAAAAATATTCTTTATTTTTAAATAAAAAATTGATGTCATCCAAAGTACTTATTCTCCTCCATTGCACCAATGAAAAGTAAGTACAAAATTGTTCACAGGAAGGAAAGAAACAAGCCATAAATATGGTAGAGAATGTGCAAAGTGCTACCAACACAGGAAGCATTTTGCGATTTCTCTGCTCTTGTTTATGTTGGAGTAGTTACATGAAATGCAAACTACTAATACAGCAAGTTTTATGCATCAAAAGTTGTCCCAAGCAGTTATAACCTACAGAGGACATACAGCAATCATGTCGACAGGAGGGTACCAGAGAGCTCACCAGGATGCTGTATTAAATAGCCTGTCATCTTAGCCTAATTCTGCCTGATGATATCTCCAACAGCATCAAGGCCGTCCTCATCATCGGTGTGAATTTTCACCCAGGCTGAAAGCATTAGTGTGCATGAGAAAGATTGAATGGCCAAGCAGTGCTGCCTTCTTAACCTGGGAGAATATTAATAATGGATGATAGAAATGCCTCTAAAGATATTATATATCAAGCATATATAACATATTCTGTGATGCATCATAAGACTTTCTGTGATGGTCAATCTGAAATGATTGCTGGAAGTTGTGCCGAAGTCCTAAATATATTGTCTCCTGCTACACAAGGAGTTTCTTGGTGTTTTGGTGTAACTTTAAACACAAGGAGTTGATACCTTCAATCATCTAAAGCAAAGTTTGAGAAAGCACACTTTGTGTTGGTACTGATGTAGAAAAGTTTTTGTAAGAAGTTGTCTGTTTCCTGCTCTGGTGGCATTTTATGTCATCAAAACAAAATTAGATGGTTCATTCTGAGTACAACCTGATCCAACTGAAGATGTCCCTGCTCATTGCAGAGATGTTGGACTAGAGGATCTTAAAAGGTCCTACCAAACCAAACTCTTCTATGATTCTATTTTGGATAGTAAGAGTAGTCTGCTACAGTCAAAAGCCTTTTTAATGTTAAATTACTAGCTATGAAAAAAAAAAAAAAAAAAAAGAAAGAAAGGTGGAGCACATTTAGTGCAGGAGTAATTTTATTGGGCTAAGGGGAGCAAGTAGGCATGGTTGTTTGTTAGCATGGTATTTTTCAGAAACACAGACAAAGCGTTTTGGTGAGAAAAGAAGAAATCTTTATAACTTTGAATTCTTCTGGGGCAACTTGTATGAACACGTGAAAAATGTCAATAAAGAGAGTGGAAAGAACATGAAAAGTGAAGGGTTTAACTGTTGTCTGAAATGATAGTTATTCAAGTAGGTGCTGCTATTCAAATGATTCTTACTGGTTATCAATTAATACTTTAATAAATACATTATCTGCTAGTGTCCTAGCAGCAATTTCCCTCTATCATATACTTCATACCCCTTCTTTAAATCTTCATGTTCATTTATGATTTTTTCTTCTTGGCAAAGGCTCAAGTATTCATGCAGCTCGTTGACTGTCCTTCTTATAATCTGTCACTCTAAAACAACTAAGAAAAGAAGAAATTAATGGAAACATCACTTCACTTGCCAGCAAATTGGAGGAAGAAACTAAAAAGAGAAATATTTCAATTTGTTCAAAATCTTGTAGCAATTTTCATTTCCATTATTTACAAAGGAAGAGTGTTGTAACCCTATACCCTGATGCCTTAAGAATGGTATGTCGCTGTAACTCTGTAACCCTGTAACCCCTGTAAAACCTATGGACTGACCCTCTGAAATCCTATTGGCAAGAAGTCAAGATTTTCTCCTCCCCTTTCCTGACCTATAGAAAAACCCGAGACCTTGAAGATCTCTCTCTTTTCCCTGCCTTTCCGCCATGGAAGCCATCTGAGAAACAAACTGAAATTCTTGGGATAAAAGACCCTCTAATATCTTATCCTGTTCTACATGATAGCACCCCAGGCTAACTCTGCAGAGTATATAGGGAGCAGGGTCAGCCTCGGGTGTTGTATCAGAAGAGGGCTCCAGAGACATAACTCAAAAATTAAAACAGTGAAGCATTAAGGAATATGAAGTTGGAAGCAAACCTACTTGTAAGTAGTTTTTTTATTTTGACAACAATTGATACTTGACTGGGAGAAATATGTCTGATCCAGGAAATAGTTTCTAGATTAAACTAGAGAAAATAGGCATTCTTCTAAGAACATATTCAGAAATGAGATGTGCTGATGCAAAAGGAAACTTTTGTCATATTAAACCTGGAACAAAATATGTGGATGCATTTTTACCAATCAGAACAAAAGTTACAATATAGGAACCGAGCCCCACACAACTACTCCCTGTCCACCAAAACTGTAAGTGCCTTGTTTTTTTAACTGGTTATAACATGATTTTGGGGTTGTATAAAAAAAAAGGTTAAGTTAGGATCCAAACTGAAACTGCCAGTACTGGAGGAATTACAAATTAGAAAACAATCTCTACCACCAGAACAGTTAAATAGCATTGTTTATAAAGGTAATATAACACTGTTTCTTTTCTACTTTCCTCATTGTGCCTCATTTTTTTTTTTCATCACATATATTGCATATTCTTCCTTATCAGAGATCCTTATTTTTCTTCTTCTCAGATAGTTAAATGTTGAATAAAGATCTTGGGCCCCTGAGAGTGCTTTAAATATTGTATTGTCCTACAGAAGGCTTATTCTCCACAAAGCCTCTAGAGATCTCTGTCTAGTGAAAGTTAAGCACCTACAAAAGAGAAGCCAGGCTACTGGTCTTTAACTCAGGATTATGGAAAATAGTTATAGAAGAAGCTGAGAAGTGATCTTAACTGCTTCCCCTCCAAGACTGATCATGAGAATTTCCTTGTCTAATTTCAATGAATATTGATTGACAGGGAATTTTCACTTTTCTCAGGCTGATTATTCCAGTTATTTTCTAAAAGTTATTTTCTAATATCAAACCTAAATTTTACCCCTGGAGTTTTTCCCCCTCCAGTTTGTTTTATTTTGTTCATGTCATTTGCTTTGTTTATTTGGTTGTTTCATTTCATATCTGCTAAACTAGGAATGTATGTTAAGACCACTCCAAACTGACAAAAATCTATCCATGCATTAAGTTGCTTTCCATGACTCAAACAAAAGGGAAAGATTTGAGATAGTTGTTCATGGCTTCTCTCCCATGAACTACCACTTTTGTGAATTTTAATCCTTTTTAGGCCAGGGACCGATTTACTTGATATTTTTAGCACACAATATTAAATAGGTAAATGCTAACCTTCACACAGGAGCACTTAATTTATACCTCTCTAATGCATGTAGGGTATAGGAAGGAGACTAAAAGATAAGAACACTCTCCTCCTAGACAGTTCTTAGCAGGTGATAAAATTGACAACCCTACCTCTTTTGTGCATTCTGAGGTTGTAGAGGATAATTATATACTTCTTAAAATCATATATGTGTACTTTGCATTCTCCTATAATGGAAATACTACATGCTCAAATATAGAGTCTTTTATATTTTCTCCAATTCAGTAAACACCAAAATTTGACTAATTCAGAATGCGTTGGATTGAATGATCTTTTCTGCAGGGCAGTCTTAATGTGAGACTACTTTTATTCTTTATGGCTTGATGGGTTTCATCCTCAGGGCTTTAGTAACATTAGTGATCCTTCAGAAAGCTTCTTTTTTGAAATTAATTTGTTTGCCATAATTTTTAGTTTTATGAGAAAGTAGTCTAGAATTTAATAGAAAGTGATAATTTTTCTATTTTCTTTTTGCTACCTTTGAAACATACCAGGAAAGTATCTGTGTGCAGAATATAATGGAAGTTTCTAAGTTTGGGTTTAGGGGCTAGAGAAAGAAAATTATTCCCTAGTCAATGTCATACATTATTTGAGGAGTAATTCTGTAGAAACATATTAAAACTATCCTTCTTTCACCCCTTGTTAAATGCTGTGGAATGGGAAGATAGCAAGAATACTCTAGGTGGTTTATAACACGTTTCAGCATTTTCGTGGATGCAAGTCTACTTGAAAAAGCATATGAAGCTTGAAACTGTTAGAAGTCTTTCAGATACCTAAAGGACCTCAGTTTTTAAGATGTCCCAAAATCTTTATTAGGAGGAAGCATATACTATATAATTACAAACTAGTCCAATGAGTTAGTCTGTTAACAGAAGCGATGCCTGCAGTGTCTGCACTCTCACTCATGCGAGGGTTAAGCCTTCAGGATGGTAGAGGTGGGACAACATTGAGTTCTCTAGAGGTGGGACAACATTGAGTTCTCTGGATTTAAAAGAGTTCTAGGCTCTTGCATCTCCAACTTGCATTTGCTACTGTTAAAAAATACCCAAAAAACCCAAAAAACCCCCAACAAAACAAAAAACAATGAAACAACAGCAACAAATTTACAACAGACGCAGTATGATTCCTGCTTGTGTTAAATGGGTTCCTTGGGAAATGGCCACTCAATACCTCCATTACTTCCAGTAACTAAAAGAAAAGAGGTCTCCTGGCAAAGAGGTGTCAGACAGTGCCTGTGATGATGTTGTTTCAACCCTGTTGCTCTTACTGCGCAATTTGGTGTGATTAGCTGAATTATCTTTAAAAAGATCAAAGTCCTTCTGTTCCTCCTAAACAATCTGTTTACCTTTAGGATACCGATAGAATATGTGGAAAGGAAATGTTGCTGTGAAAGGAAATTTTGCAGAGATGGAGTATTTTCTCTGTTGTAGGTAAAACTAGGTAAAGCTAATATGTTACTGGTATTAGGAGATAATGGCAAATAACTAGATAATGCAGTCTGTCACTGAGGCTCAGGCTCACTTTGGCTTTGACCATGCCAAAAAATAATTGGCAAACAAATTTACAGAAAGATGTTTAAAACTCTTTACACCAAAAAAATGAACTAGCACTAAAGAATTTACCAGAAAATTACATTTGTTATTTTTTTAAAATGAGTTAATAATATTAAAATAGAAATAAAAGAAAACAAAATCCCTTCAGTAATATTTTAATTTGTTTTTTTATCATAAACTTGAAGACAGTAACTGCTGGTTTTCAATATGGTCTGGCATCGGGCCTTAGTTAATTAACTACCTAACAAAGAGAAACAGAAAAAACTAATATTAAAAGTAAAGATATAATTCCAGTTTTTTCAGTAGGTTAATGTATTCAGCAGGTTAATATATATACCACCAGCATAGACTTTTTTACTCTCTTAAAAATCACAGGAAAAGGACTACCTTGTGTATCCCAACACAGCCATACGGAAAATTACGGAGTAAGACATATACGCCGACTGAAATGCAAGGAAACATTACAAGAGGATATTTAAAATAAAAAAGACTTTCTCCCTTCTTTTTCTGATATAGGCCACCTGTGCTTATATTTAGGGCAGGCCAGGAACAACTGTCACTTTTACCTATGAATATGGGTTAATTCTTCATGTGATGGATGCGCTTGTGACCTTCAAACTACTGCTTTGAGTGGCTTACAGAGAGCCTCAGTGCAGAATATTCAATTTACCCTTAGGTTTGTGTTTCTATTAGAACACCTGCCACTAAAAGCAGTCAGATTGTATGTTTATAGCAGTCCTTTATGCTTATTTTTTAAAGGTAATGGCAGAAATTAGTTCAGAAGTAATTTAAAATTAAGTGTAGCATATTTTATACCTTCCTAAATATCTCTCTAAAAATTACCATGTATGAATGGGGTTTGAATGAGAAAATATAATATTTTTTGTTTCAAATATTGGCAAACTTTAATTAATCTTAGCAATATTTGTGGGCAGGTTTTTTTGTACTGAAATAAAATCAAAATATATGCTGTCAGGAAATATAGAATATTAAATTCATATACAGATTTACTTGAGGTGGAAGTGGGATTCTCTCCTTTATCTGAGTAACTCAGGGTTTAAATCCATTATCAGTACTAAATGTTACTTTGATTCATTCAATAACCTACTCATTAGACAATCTTCTCTCTCAAAGCAAATCCCAGATAATCTCTTCACATCATATTGCCAAAGGACCGATCTTAATCAAATCCTTTAAGTATAGAATGATCTTTGCTTTCTGAGATGAGATCAGAAAGAAAATACTGATGCCTGTTTGATTTTGGGCTTGCCTCACCTGAGAGTGATGATGCCTTTTTGTCTTTCATGGTCAATATATACAAATAGGAGAATCCTCAGGCAAGATGCTACAAGATCCAAATGCATGGATTCATTAACCAAAAGATGAAGATCAATTTATACTTCAAAATCTATGAGTTTTCTCCATTTAGATTTTTTTTCTTTTTGAATGAAATGAGTTTGACAGATGCGTTAGGAACTTGACTATAGTTCTATCCATACAGGTTTAATTAGCCTTACAAAATAATGCAGTTCTCACATGAAATTCATGTTTTCTGCCTATGAATACTTATCCTTAACTCTCTCCAGTCTTCTATATACTTTTAAAAAGTATTTATTATTTAATATATTTTACATTACTTAGAAATTATCTACAATTGCATTCAGGTTACAGTCTTTACTGTGAAACACTGATAAACATTGATAAAACCCACAAAATATCAACATTATGATCCTGCTAGTTTGTCTGTACCATGATTATATTTAAAAAGAAAAGGCAAAATACCCCCAAAATAAAACCCCTCACCCTATCCTAGCATTCCCACACCCTTAATAAAAAATTATGGCTATTGGATGGGTATTTGCTATTAAAGAATTTTAGTTGCTCTCTGCTCTCGTGGCTTTTCTAGTGATATTTCTAAAATGTGCAAATAAAAAAAAAGTTACTTTGATTTTATTTATCCTTGCTGCTTGCTGGCATTCTCAGGGAGTAGCACTTCATGCAGCTCTGCCTGTGCTCTAATTCTCTAGCTGTAAAAAACACAATACTGGAATTTTCTCTACAGAATCAGATTTACGTAGAGACAGAGGGAAGGACTCAGGGCATGAGTGAATAAGGGTGTAGTTCTTCCAGTTGCTCTCACCAGAATGACACACACTCCTTGTTATGCAGTCCAGAGCAGGATGCATCTTCATGTCACCTCTCTCTCTCATCCATCAGTAGCTACATGAACCCTTTCCAAGCAGATGCACAAACAAATTTGCAATTGAAACATTTCAGATGAGTATGGATTACCTGGCAGCTCAGGTGTCAGAAGCAGTTGCTGATGGTACTACTGTCATATTTTGAAAGATGGAGAACAGAAATCTCACACCACTAAAGGACAATTGATTCCCTGTATTCTATTTTCCTGGTATCTTTCTGCAAGAGAGAGAGGACTATCGATTAAGACTTTTTTTGGTGTATTTATTAAAAACTTTTTCTTTGCACCATCAATAATATTTTACACAGTGAAATTGAAGGGAACTAATACCAAGAATGAACCAAATCCAGTTTCCAACATTTTGCTACCTGTGAGCAAAGCACTTAGTGCTTGGGAGACTTAAGATCATCTGATGATTTTTCTTGCTACATCTTGAGTCACTGACTGAGGGCATCTCTGAAAAGGTGGTTAGTGGAAGTTTTATCTTAAGCTGTTGTGTTCAAAGAGGACACCAAAGTGTCTGGCATTGATTTTTCTTGCACTGCAACATTACTCTCAGGAGTAAACAATCAAAGAGCCTATTGATAGAAACATGCCACAAGTCTGTGTCTATGTAGAACTACAGGCAATTTAATTTTTTAATATTACCTTTCCTTAACGCACAAGGAAACTGGACAAAATCTTAAAGTGACTATCTGAGATGTGATACAGAATTTTCTGTTTAACACTCTTTATGGACCAAGGCTCCATCAATTAAATCAAGTACATAAGGTTAGCAATTAGATGCAGTTTCTGTACTTTAAACATGTCCTGTGTGGATGTTTCTTGGAGAAGGCTGGGAGAGAAAAATGAGGGAAAATCAGAATACTGCTCCGATGGTTATTATAAAATACTGAAATATAAAAACTCTTTCTAACAGATTTTTGAACAAATCAAACTCTTCAGAGATTTTTACTGTTCCATTATTTGAACCATGATGACTGCTGTACCTTGCAGAGGAAAAACCGTTCCAAGCCTTATGATTATCCCTCTGCTGCATTCTGACTTGTTGAAGGAGAGACAGTTTGCCAAGTAAGCAACTGTATCACTTATGAAAGTCACAGTGCGATGTAAGTTACACAGTGCATACACACAGACATACACAACAGTGAATTTACACTTTCTGACACCTTAAAGGCTTTTCAGAAGTCACGGAAGCTTTAAAAGTGTCTGCTTTCTAGCAGTACACATACTTGCATAACTTTTTGTCATTTTTTTCCCTTTGTAGTTTTGCTGACTGCTATAGCTTTTATTCCTGAGACATATCAAAGAATATAGATAACAGAAGTCAAAAGATGGTAAATTCATAATCACATTCAAATATAGTGTATAACGCACATTTTAAATTATTTTTTATAGATGATTCATATTTTCACTTGCACTATCTTATATTTCTTTAAATTGATAACCTAACTGTAGATGACAGTCAAGAAGAAACAAATCAGTGTCCCAGTGGGATAAAAATGAAACTTTCCTGCTGCTTCTGCAGAAGAAATTTGAGTACATGGATTAATCTATTTTGTCTCACAATGTATAGTATATTATACAGGAAATCCAAGCAGGATGGATTAATCCATTCTTTTTCTCTCAACTTCTTACATATTTTAAATTTATTTACAGGTATTACAGGAGGAGAGGGAAATGTTGACACCAGATGATGACAGGATAGGTTCCTATCTTGGATTACTAATAAAGACCTTTCCTTACTGAAAGACAAACCACAAAATGAGCACATATGAGGAAATTGCTGTCATTAGTGCTAAATGCTAAATCCTTCCTCATTTGTTTCCTTTAGTGCTTTACCACATTTTTTGTGACCTCCAAAATGATCTTTTGAAAGTCAGATTTGTACCTTGGTCTCCTTGTGAATGATGCACTGCAGAAAAAGGAGCCCCTTCTGAGCATGATTTCTATATTTTGCCATTTTTTAATACATCAATCAGTCATGGCAAACAGTCAATCCTCCCTGCCAGTAGTGCTGGTGAGTAAGGCAAGGATTTTCAGTGTCAGGTCAAAAACCCTCTCCAGCTCACATGTATTAATGTTGCACCCAGCAGGAGCAGCACACACACCTCAGGCTAACGTTCCCTTCTGCCAGCACCCAGCCTGAGCTCAGGGTCATTAATTCAGCCCATGTTGTTCATCCCAAATCAGCTTGACACCGTGGTTACAGGGACAAGTCCTTCATGGAGGTCAGGGCTGCCCACTGGGAAGAGAGGCTGAGGCTTATAAATTAATCTCTCTTCACCACTTACTGGCCAGAAAGAAAAACACACAGAATGATACAGACAAGAGTGTGATAGACATATCGACAATTCTACTGAGTTACAGCTATTATGGGCAATCCTACCTGAGAACCTCATGGACTGTGATCTTCAGATCAAATTGGAACTCCATGGCCACTTTAATAATTTTTGAGCTATCAGTTTAGAAAATCTTCCGAAGAAGGAAACTTCATCCTTACCACTTTCCAGATACAAAGGAAGAAATTATGTCCACTCTTGTTTGAATTGTTTTAGTAGCACTTGCCAGAGTTGATTTAGTTTCAGTAAAAATATAAGCAAGACAATTGTCATTTACTGACTTCTCTGGATTAACTTTGAATTGTTTCTAAATTTAATAGATCAAAATATTTTAAAAGAAAATAAAATTTCATATAGAAAGGAAGATTTTCCATTATCAATAATTAGATCTCCTTTTCTTTTTTCTTTTTCCTTTTTTTTTTTTTTTTAATGTAAAGAGATGTAGGTCCCCTAGCACCTGTAAAACAAAAGAGAGAGAAAACATCAAGGGATTTATGCTTTGTTACCAACAACTTTGAGATTTTTTCCTTTGAACATATTTCATTCCATTCCCTGTAGGATTTACTTTATATTTCCTAGGTCTTTAGGGACAGAAGGGTTGAAAGGAAGTTGGACTACGCTATGAAGCCAGCAGGGCAGGAGACATGAACTGTTTTGCTGATTTCAAAATAGGAGCTGAGGTTGTCAGAAAAAAAATCCCAATTTTTTTTATTACCAAAGGCAGATTTAAAAGGCTATTTAGCAATGAAGGAGAAAAAGTGCATCAGTACATTCTGTCATTAAAATGTCAACATAATGAGCATTTGCTGTGGCAGATGTATTGCAAGTAGATTTATAGGTGTGCTACAGTATTTTCCAGTATGAACAAAACAACAAAGAATTATGATTTTTTTTTTTTCAAATTTATTAGATACAGTAATTTCACGATTATAAGCCACACCATTTTGACTAAAATTTTGGTCCTAACCTAAAGTGCGGCTTATAATCAGGTGCGGCTTATATATGGACAAAGAACAAAAAGTTGCTGTTTTAGTTTGGAGGACAGGTGTCTGCTGAGAAAGGCAGGAGCTTCTCTTTGAAATGGAGAATGTAAACCCCCTCCCTCCAAATTATTATAATTTGGAAATCAAGGGGCTTTCAGGCAAAAATATGGAAATTAGGAATAACAGTTTTTTACTAGGGAAATCAAAATAGAAATATATTACTACAAAGAAACAAACTCCAAACCCTGACAAAGTCAGAGTACAGCCTGACACCCCGTCAGGCAGGGTGTTGGTAGCAGTCCCATTAAATGGTAGCTGCATCCTCCTGCAGTGACAGATGTGATTCAGTTGGAGCAGTGCTCCTGTAGAAGGTGCAGTTTCCCTCCGGAGGTCCAGTGGTGATGTGGAGAAATCCGGTTTTCCACTGGAGTCCAGTGGAGAAAGGGGCTACCTTAGTGTCCCAAAGCCTCTGTTTTTATCTTGGTAAGAAATTATAACAACTTACCATCTAAGAGTTACAATTAAAATAGTGAAAGTAAAGAGAAAATTTGACCCAGTATCTTCAAAGCTCTGAAATAAACAGTTGTCAGGCAGCTCTTATTACATTCTTGTACAGCAACTGTTTACTAATATTTTGATTTCACCAATGAAAAATCAGACTCTGGAAGGAGATATGTATCCCATAAACTCCAAAAGAGACTCAGTAAGAGATTTGGACTTGTCTTCAGTTCAGCAAATAATAGTTCTTATACCCACTTGAGCTGTAACTACTGAACGCTTTTATTTAAAGAAACCAACTATTTGAGTAACTACATCCTTGGTGTGTAAAACTCTACAAAGCTGACACATCATTTTCTTAGGAGTTCGTCAGCACAACACATCCATATTCTTCTGTTTTGTTTTGGTTTTTTGTTTTGGTTTTTTTTGTTTTTTTGTGTTTGTTTGTTGCTTTTTTTTTTTGTTTCAAACTTAATGTGTGTCCATCTGTCAGTGTCCTGTATGCTCTGAAGTCTGCACAGCATATTCTCTGTTTTAATGCAAGCTATAATTTGCAAAAAGAAAATAGAAATATCATTTCAAGACATAGCTCATTGAACCCATTTTAATTAAAACTTTTTGAAATAGATTTTATAAACTTCCTAATCTTAGCAGCAGATTAGCTGTCTGTTTATCGGATGAATGCACTAGGCGAATTTTGGTTTGCATACTTAGAGATTACAGCCCTATTTTGTCCTGAAGGTATTTTATTTGATGAGGTCCATTTTAAGCAGCCTAATTCATGAATTAGCTGCCAGTGTAGGGCATAAACCCAATCTAATTTGAGGGACCCACATAATTTATTCCGCATGATGAATTCTCCCAAGGAAGCAGCAGAGCAGAAATACCTTTCACCAGTGAAGAGAAAGCCATGAATTTAGAATGGCAAAAAACCCCGAACTCCCAACAACAACAAACAAACAAGAAAAAAGCCTCAACAATTTACTACTACACTATTCTTACACAAAATATTTAATACAAAAAAATATGCATAATAATGATTAAATTTTTTTTCAAGGACACCTTAGAAGTGAATACTATCAAGACACTATAACATTAATGTAAATCATCAACACAATTTATTAAACTTTTCTGTAATACATAGGCAAGGAGGAATTTTGGAAACAGCATTAATCCAAGACATTCCAATCTGTATATACAGGTTATTCTTAACTCTTTTTGCCAAGCAGAGCTAACCAAATTTCATGTGCCATCTGATTGTTACAGCCTCTTCAGCTGGACTTGTTCCCTGCCGAGTTCAAATCCAATAAATGCAGATGCATAATTGTCCATCAATTTATCTGATTTACTTGTTTTGCAATTCATCTATGGCCTTCAGTAGCATTCGTAAGCCCTTGAGTCAAAATGGTCTGAATCTGAGCCTTACAGAGTTCCAGGTAATCTTCCTTAGTAGAATACAGCCTGCTGCTTGCTGGGACCTTCTTTAAGTTGAGAAAGATTAAAATTGAAGTATTGTAAGAAGCAAATCCCTCTACTCAGCTATGTGCACCTGAATATTTAGCAGTGCTATGCCTAGCAGATCAGTGCAACATTTTTTATTTGTATATAAATAAATACATACAAATTTGGTAATACTTAATATAGTGGATGATATTTCCTTTACTTTTTTTTAGTTTTTTAATTTTCTTTTTGGATAAGTTCCACGTACAGGACCTGACAAACTGGGTGAGATTCAGGTACCCACCTAGATGGAGAACCAGGGATATAGCTGATGAACAAAGTAAGGTCACAGAAATTCTCCCTTGAACTGTCCTTAAAGATTTTACCAATTAGAAGTTCATGAACTGGCTGTTCCATGCCAACTACAATGTCCAACACCTATGTTTGAGTAGGTTTCTTCATGAAGCCTTTCAGAAAAAATGTGGATATCACTGCCACAGAATGAGCAAGAAAATTTTGTGGGTTTTTAATCTTAGTTTACTCAAAAAAGACTTGTTATTTCAGTAAGTATTGGCTACATCTTGAACTTTCAAAATACAGAAAAATTATTATCTAATACACTTTGCTCCTTTCCAAACATATTGCTTTTAACTTATTGGTTTTGTTGCTGCACAGACCATTCTGTATCCTTTTCTGTATATTTCCTACTTCTATTTCAGCCTTTGTTTTTAGGGGCCAGAGCTGACTTTGTGACCAAGATAAGTGCATTTTCATCTTTATTCCCGAAGATTTGAATGTCTTTTTCCTAAGAGGTGATAACTAATTTGGAACTCATCACTGTGTTTCCATGTAGGGCTGAAATGTTTTCTCCTGTTAACGTTGCTTTGCATTAACTGTCTTCAGGTTCCATCTGCCCTTTTATTGCCTAAACTGTCAGTAACATGGCAGAATTTTGCACCTCTTTGAGCTTAATATTCAGTGACAAGCCCAAATACATTCATTTCCATGAATTCTGTCCCCTCACTTGTAATGTGTTCACTGTAATAATTAGCTATATCCTACATGTCAGAAAACCCATAAAGATCATTAGGGCAACTTGCTTGGAACTGCCCTTTGTGAAAATTTCTGCCTTTTCTTTAGCATGTGATTGATTTATGACAGTGTCAACGCCACAAAGCTGGACTACACTACAATTTTCATGGGAAAGTGCTAAATCCATCTCCAATTCTCACACATAATATAACTGTGGATGTGGTTAAAAAAGACATAGGACTGCAGAAAGCAACCTATACATTAAACAGGAACTTTGAGAGACAATATGTCCTTTTGGAAATAAATAAATTATCCCTCTGCAAGGACTTGAAAACACAGTTGCCTGTTTCAGATACTGTCAAGGCCACAAAAGAAAGTTGCCATAAAAGAAGCCATCACAGCAGGAATTTGAGATAAGCTCAGAAGAGAGGAGTTATGACAGGAATTTGCTAATTCCAGGCCTGTCAGAGGTGAGATCTGGTTACCACATCCTGGTTAATGTATCTGGACAAAATTTCCCGTATCATGCCAAGTTATGGGACAGATGGCACCTGCAACCACCAACAACCACTGAAGGACACCCAGGCTCTTTTCTGGGGCCTTCCACCAGAGGACTGGGTGTGATCTACAGCATTAAAACTCTCCCAGGGCAGGTAGCACGGCATTCCCACCTGAATGTAAACATTACTTTGCAGGATTCTCCGACACTTGATGGATAAAGGCTTGCGACCATCACTTTGACCAATAGACTCTAAACTGCGACAATCAAATATCATCGCCAGATCCACAGGTGCTGATAACTTTCCACTCTTGTCCTTTCTTTCTTTCTTTCTTTCTTTCTTTCTTTCTTTCTTTCTTTCTTACTTTCTTTCTTTCTTTCTTACTTTCTTTTTTTCTTTCTTTCTTTCTCTCTTTCTTTCCTTCTTTTCTTTCTCTTTCTTTCTTTCTTTCTTTCTTTCTTTTCTTTCTTTCTTTCTTTCTTTCTTTCTTTCTTTCTTTTTCTTTCTTTCTTTCTTTCTTTCTTTCTTTCTTTCTTTCCTTTCTTTCTTTCTTTCTTTCTTTCTTTCTTTCTTTCTTTCTTTCTTTCTTCTTTCTTTCTTTCTTTCTTTCTTTCTTTCTTTCTTTCTTTCTTTCTTTCTTTCCTTTCTTTCTCTCTTTCTTTCTTTATCTCTTTCTTTCCTTCTTTCTTTCTTTCTTTTTCTTTCTCTTTCTTTCTTTCTTTCTTTCTTTCTTTCTTTCTTTCTTTCTTTCTTTCTTTCTTTCTTTCTTTCTTTCTATTTTTTCTTTCTCTCTCTTTTTTTCTTTCTCTCTTTCTTTCTTTCTTTCTTTTTCTTTCTTTCTTTCTTCCTCTCTTCCTTTCTTTCTTTCTCTTTTTTTTCTTCTTTCATTCTTTCTTTCTCTTTCCCTTACCTATTTCCTGAAGTGATTTTTTTAATATATTTATATTTATATTTATATTTATATTTATATTTATATTTATATTTATATTTATATTTATATTTATATTTATATTTATATTTATATTTATATTTATATTTATATTTATGTTATTTTGTGGGGTTTTTTGTTTTTTGGATTTTGTTTTGTTTTGTTTCTTTTAATTGATTTATTTATAAACACTGATCATTCTGTGTCATTTCATTCTAATCTACCCCAAGGGAGCTATCAACAAGAGCCCCAGTTAGCCTCGCCTTCAGGGCTGGCTGCCACACACTCTTAGAGGAGTCAACTACCAGACCCCATCAAGTTCATTAAGTAGCTGAGGGATGATTGTGCTGAAATGCACACTGGAATTTTAACTAGCATATGGATCCAACGATGAAGAGTTAACTGTTATTACATCATGCTTGACTTTGAGAAACTGGAGGAGGAGGAAGGGAACAAGTATTACCTAAGGAGACAGATAAGTCCCACAGTATAGCAAGTCACAATTTGATTTGTTATTGTGAGTGAGAGGCAATCACAGAATAGAGGGTTTATTTTAACATATTATGGAATTAATCAAATTGCAACTTCCAAGGGAGCTCCTTTTTTAATAAGATGAGGTTCAGAACATTTCAGAGCAACTGCTCTTCAATAAGTGCTAAGTACTCAACCCTTCATAACACAAAACACTGTCTCAGACCCTTTTATCTATTATTAGTGCACAGATGAAAAAATAATTAAGATTCTGTAAAGTATTGAATTTCTGGTTATGCAATAACATATTAACACATCCAAAGTTAATGGATAGTCTGAAGGCACATTTTATATATGTGAAATATAAATTTAAGGTTTAAAACCTTAAGAAATTAAGAACTCATGTCTTAACTGAGAAAAAAAAATACTTCCTCCTACCCTCCCAGTGCACTAAGTGAAATAAGTTGGCATATTCCCACATATTTTGCAGAAATTGATTCTTATGTCTGGTGTCAAAATACAAGCCAAAACCTGCAAATTTTGCTCAAACTGAACAAGAAAGAACACCTTAATTTTATGAGATTTGAAATATAACATTTTTAGTAATTTTGAGCAAAAGCAAAGGTTTGGGAAACTTATCGAATTTGCATATTTTTTGATTGAAGTGTTGCTAGAGACAAATAACTGTAATTATTTTGTTGCCTTCTTGGTTGAAAATCTAGGCATAAAAATATTTATATCTGCAAACAGGTCACTGTATTAAAAACAAACAGAAAAAACCAAACAAACTAAATAAAAACCACACCAAAAATCTACAAACCCCTTATGGAAAAGGAGCAACCTTAGCATCTAAAATCTATCTACATTTTATTTTAGTGAATTTTGCATATTTCCTGGGCAGCAGACAGTGTGGATTTAAACCTCCTTGGACAAAGACAAGGAAATTAATAATGTAATGCTACCATTGGTTTGTGCTCTGAGATTTGAAGTTCTGGGGAAGCACAGGACCACTGCTACAATCTCCAGCTTAATGAAAAACATGAAGTTCACATCCTCATTTTCATAATTTCCCCTTCACTGCTGACAGATGAAATTAAATAAAAATGTTGTGCATTGGGCGAGACTGAGATCTTGTTTGAAAGAAGTGTGAGCAAAGCATCAAGAGTTTTGTTGCTGTGCAACAATTAAAACATTATTTGTTCACCACTAACAGTGGCGTAAAATAGGACCAGGGTTAATTATCTCCCAGCTGTGGGATAAACACGAAAACAGAGAAAGATTTACAAGGAGACTTCATAAAAACCTGGAAATTGAACAGAAAGTAAAATACAGTAAAATACAAATGTGATTTCACATATTTCTCAACTCACAGATGCACAGATGCTGTTTGTATCAGGTGAGCTTTCTGTTGTAAAGGTTCATTTTGCAGTTTCACAGCTCAGCAAAACGAGGGACTAAGGCAGATTGAGTGTCACTGGTAAATTGAACTTTCAGTAAGGGATAAACTCAGAATCTGTGTTTCTGTCCCTGACTTGCAGGTTGAAAAGCAAATATTATAAGGAAAACTTGTTCCTTGCCACAGACATTTAGCAGAAGGGTGGGTTAGGATTGTGTTTGCATCTGGCAAAATGCCCTCCTTGCCATCACCAGGCCAAGAGGCTCAGGGTAGGGTGACACATTGTGAAGATGCAGCTGGCAGTGGTCCTTTAAGGAACTCAAACCGCTCGCTCATGGCACGCATACACTGACAGGGGCTGGAACTTCTGCTGGCAATGTCACACTTGCCCATCCCTGCATGTCCAGGGCTTGATGCTGCTCCACTGCTGCACTCTGGCCAGGCTACTTCTGGCCAGCTAGCCACTGAGGCCATGGCAGTGCTGACCTGAAAGAGGTTGGTGCCATCGGAACAGAGAGGGCACTGTTTATGGCTCAACGCAAAAAAGCAATAAAGCAATGGAAAATAGGGCCTAAATGAAGTTTGCTTAGAACCTTAATTGGTTGAGGGAAACAAAAAAATCCTTCTCAGCTGCTGCCACAGGGGATTTTTTATTCATAATCCCAATTCACAATTTGCTGTTTGAAATATATCATAATCCTCTAAAGTCCTTTTTCTTGAAATAGGGAGACACATTTTAAGTATATGAGGGAATTTCTGGGAAAGAAAAGAAATGCAGTAGAGTAATTATTAGTTATTAATTCTGCAAGAGACTAGTATATCAGAAAAGAAATATAGCATCTTGGTTTGTTACAGTAATATACAGTTCATAATAGGATGAAATTAGAAGAAATTTTAATATATTAAGTAAAAAATTAGCTCAAGATGACACATGCTGACTTCTCCAATCTGATGTGTGAAGTGAAGGTAAAAAAAGACGAGTTCTCTAATAAGACAAAATGAAAGAATTAAATATTAAGTTATCTAAATGGGAGCAGAAACAGGTTGGTCTGTTTAATTTTTGAGATTAGAGATTTTTCCTTAGAAAGGAAATTAGTGTTTCTGTGACTTATACCTAATTTAAATTCTAAGTTTTCTGAACTCTCTGTACTGAAAAGGAATATTGCAGGCACTTAATTCACATGGTGTTAAACCAAGCCAAAGCCATGAAAATGCCATGGTGCCATTTAGTGAAAATTTATCTTTCACTGTGAATAGTTGAATTACAACTGAAATGAAATAGGAAATAATCTTTTCTTCTATAAACCTTGCACCTGGAAGAGAGTACATCTGTTTAATATCTTACCACTTCTATCATTCTGTGTTGTACATGAAACTGTTCTGGCAGTAGTCACATGGGGCTTCTATTTCTTTTGTTAAGTTAGCCCAATTATTATAAATGTCACCTATTTATTCCTATGAATATTCTTCCAACATAGAGATGTGTGTATCATGCTTAGTGTATCCCATGCTTAAATACATTTAAGTGTGAGAGAAATTAGATTCTAGTTAGTTTGAGACCAGGAGGAAGATGCTATTTTTATTTAGCAAACCATTCTATCCACTGTTCCTAAACATTCTCAGATTGTAATGGCTATCATTATTTTAGTAAAAAAACAGGAGCTAATTTGAGGGAATTTTAAAAATTCCGTGAAAGGAAATCTGTGGGGGATTTTCCTCAAATTTGCAAACAATAAATGTATTCTTATGCTTTATTTCAGTACATAATTATCTGTTAATTAGTACTGCACATAAATTATTACTATGATCATACTTTACTGGTATAGTAAATAATTATAAAATCTTTAGATGACTAATTATTTTCTCATTTCTATTGGACAATCAGCAACTGTACATCAACATACAAATTAGTGAATATGAATGTCTGCATCTGCTGCACCTCAAGGGGAATACTCCACTATTCTTAAGTGAGCATTTATTTTGTTCCAATTTTCACTGTCTTCTTTGTTTGATCCTCTTTCTCTAAGATGTCTTCAGTGAAAGAAACATATCTGAGTTCCTAAGGGTTTATCAAAAGACCAGATGTAGTTTATTTTCAAAGACTTCAGTGTTCCCTGTACAGAACCTAAAGTATGGGACAGTGTCAACGACAATTTCTTTAGTGTTGGGTACTAGAAATGCATTTGAAGCAAAACAGCTGAATTGTGAATTGGAGCAATTTCATCATCTCTCCATGTGGAGTACTGTTCTGTTTTTATTTTAAAACACCCTAGAACCAGAGAAATAAATTATGCCAGCTCTCAATACAAATTATTAGGTCAGTTCATTTTAAAAAGAAACATCAAGAAAAATGTCATTTTAGAAAAAGGAAAATGTGTAGAGATATAAGGAATATATATTTTTTATCAAATATATAATTTAGTATCAATAATGTATAATTCCCACCCCCACTGTTAGTCAAACATATTTTCCTTGTAATAAATGAAAGTAATAAATTATTGAACTTAGTTTTGTTTTAAATGTATTTTTAGGACAACACACCTCTTTGATTCAAATATTCTGCCTATTGTCATTGATAGGTCAGTGCAGGCATTTAATTGGATCCATTGGTATAACCTCAGAGTGCCTCATCCACCTCTAGCACTGCAACTCCTGCATGTATACAGGAGCCTGTGTTTAGTCCATACAGGAAAGCCACACTTAAAAGCAGTAGAATGGATATTAAGAAGGCATGATGCTCTCAGATAGTTTCTTTTAAAAAAAGTTAATTTTAAATTTAATTTTAGCTACTGCCAGTATCTTGCTTTTTCAAGATGCAAAACATATATTTTTTTGCAGGTCTAGTGTGCTGTTACAGAACATGCACAGTGTGTGCACACATAAGAAGTGTATACACACTTATATATTTACATACATCCTGGCTAATTGTGATTGATAGTTGCATGGAAACTTCAAAGAATTGCCAAGCTGTTAACCCCTTTAACTGCAAAAAAGGGTCAAATTTTAATCTCTCTCTCTTCTACTCCTTCTTCTTCTCTTCTCTTTTTTTTTTTTTTTTTTTTTTTTGTAAATTCACATGGCATGAGGTTAAACACATATTTACTTTAAGAACTAATATTGTTGTTCCATGTGTGTGTTGATGGCCAGAAGAAAAGCTACAAACAATAACATTTTCATGTATAGGTCTTAAAAAAGTCTCACAGGTTTTAAACTGTTTTTTTAAATACAGTTTTTTTACACCTTTCCTGAGAAAAAACTCAATTTTCTGTTGTGGCTGCCCCATCCCTGGAAGTGTTTAAGGCCAGGTTGGATGGAGCTATGAAAAACTTGTTTTAGTGGAAGGCATCCCTGCCCATTGCAGTGGGGCTGGAAGTAGATGATTTCTAAACTCTCTTTCAACCCAAACCATTTTATGATTCTAAGATCTCCGATGCCCTCAGCAAGGAAAGCAGCCTCTGCAGAACTCTGCCAGGGCAGAATGACACAATCTGAAAACCTGCATGATAAAATAGAGAAACACTAAACCACAAACAAGAGATTAAAAACACATGCTGCAGTAGCAAACAGATCCCTACTTCTGCTCCATTTACAGAAAACCTACCAAGAGAACCTAGATCTCAATTCCATGTGTCTTTCCACAGAGAAGAACATATTCAAGCAGTAAAAGTACATCCACAAAGCTGGTGTGAAGAACATGTATCAGGTCTCACTGAAACAGCTGTTGCAAATTCCACTGGATGCACTAAGTCCATGTTTTCCTCTTTATCGTATCTGGTTTGGCATTGTGGGATCACTCTTTATTGCTCTTGATTTACATCTACAGAAAATAAGAAATGTGCCTGAACTACTTTGCACATTATTAATTTATTCCACTGGTGTATAGTGCTATAGTTCTCATGGAGGAACAATAATGCCTAATTCTGGATTTCCCAATGAATGGTGACAATCCAAAGTAATACTTACAACTACTGACCTCTACCATGCAACCCAAATACTTTCCTGAGGTTAATGCCAAAATGCTGAAAAAAAATTAGCAAGATTGACCAGAATAATTTTAAATTTACCTAATTACATGAAGTAGATGGCATATTTTAGCAATTACATTTCAGCTGTGACTATTTTGGACCAAAACCCACTTAACTTTGTGATTACTGCAATTCACTTCCCTCTTATTCTGTTATCAGGATGAAATCTCTAATTCCTATTTTGTTTATTTAGTCTTACTTGATGACACTTTTGCTACTACAACCAGCTAGTCAGGTATAGGCTATTTCTGTCCTTTCAATGATGTTTTTAGACGTTCTATTCAACATATCTATGTAAACCAACTGGTCTTGTCAAGCTATTTTGACAGGAGTAGCTGGCTACTTCAGGAACAGCATGTACAAATTAGCTCTACTAATTGCATTCACATTAGTAAAAGCTATTGGCATGCTCTTTGTCAAACAGCATTTTTCAGGAAATGCAAAATATTTCTAGGTATTTATGCCAGCAGATAAGACAGTAGATAAAAAAAAGACTTCAGTGGATCCAGGAACAATGTACCTAAATGTGCTTCAGAAAAATGCATAACTTGCCATTGTCCACAATATGAGATAAACCTATATATATATTATTTTTTTTTAATCAGAATGCAACTAGTCACAAAAGAAATTAAAACCCAGTTACATTACATACAGAATACTTGAAAATCCTGGAGATAAGTTTTAAAACTTGTCAAAATGGGTAAAAATCATCTTATTTAGTATTGTTGATGAATGTTTTATAAAAACAAAAATAATTGTGAGTAAAATTTTTAAAGTTAAACAACCTGAAAAATCATACATTAGTGAAATGGTCAGTGTAATTTTGTTAAAGCCTTCAGGTTCTCATATGACATAAAGCTAGTTCAATTACTTCCAGAGCTGGTAATTTTGCTGAAGATCACTAAACAGACTAGATAGCATTTCTCAGACCACACTTACCATAACAGATTGACTACTAGAAAGAAGTCAAAGAACAAAGCATCCACACTGGCACACTAAGGTGCCCTGTTGAAATTACTCTAGGAAAATACCTGATAACTGCAGTTTTTATTCAAGACATCATATTCAGTGAAATTTTCCTGTCATGTTTACCTTCTCTACTTTTTTTTTTTTCTGAAATCATGGAAGATTTGATAAAACTTTCAAAACCTCATATAATTTATGAAAGTAAATTTTTTTCCAGAATGTATCTACAGTAATTTCACGAATACAAGCCGCACCATTTTGACTAAAATTTTGCTCCTACACCGGAAATGCAGCTTACACTCAAGAACAGCTAATGTGTGAATAATTTTCTGACATTTACAACCGCAGAAGTGCCAGCCAGGGTGCCGAGCTGATCACCTGCCAGTAAAACCCAGGATGTCGCGATTGTTACAAAGTGGTTACTGTGTTGCGCGGCGGGTGGGGCTAGCTCAGTGCCGGCAGCGCGGGGTGCGGGGGGAAGGGAGGCAGGGGAGCTCCCTCCTTCAGGCAGGGGAGAAGCAGGGGCTCTGTGCTGACATCCCCACGGCTCGGGGAGGAGGCAGGGGCTCCGTGCTGCCATCCCTGCAGCCTGTGGGGTAAGCGGGGGGCTCCTGCCCCCGCCTGCCGCGGCAGGAGCAGGCAGGCTCCGCCCCCGCCCTCTGCTGCGGGAGCGGGGGGACTCCGTCCCTACCAGCTGCTGCAGGTGCTGGCGGGCTCCATCCCTGCCCACCACCACGGGCCGGGGCGAATGAATCCAGAGGCAGCGGCCAGCCCCAAGTGGCCCTGCCGAGCTGGGCCACCCGGCCCCGTCGGCAGCGCTGAGCGGGCTGAACCTGCACAGCCCGATTCGAGCCAGTAAACCCCGCCCTGCTGCGATTCTATTACTATTTGGCAACTTTATTGCACGCGGGTCCTCCCTGCGAATGACAGAGCGGCTTATACTCAGGTGTGGCTTATTTATGGATAAAGAACTAAATGTTTGCCAACACCCAGAGATGCGGTTTATAGTCTGTGCGGCTTGTATTCGTGAAATTACTGTAATTTCTCTTTGGAATTAATATTTTAGAAATTATCCTAGCTTTCAGTAATTAAGTAGAGCACACCTTGAAACTGCTTTCAAAAAGACAAGCACTATTATGTTTCTTGTATTTGATTCTGTCTTCCAATTTTTGAAATTTGTTTCCAAAAATCCTTCACACACTGTGGGAACATTTTTAGCTTTGCCCTTTGATATCCTTCATAATATTTCTCTGTGATTTCCTCATTTCTGTTACATTTATTTCAAAGAGTTCTTCATCATCCTTTACTGTTTCCCAGAGAGTGTTATTTACTTCACCTATTTTGTTTTTTTCATCAGGGAACAACACATGTTTTATTATGGGTATGTACTCCAATGTGTAAACCCAGAAACGTACTCCACACCCACTTACTTGCCATGATATTTCAGTTACTTTATGAGTATATCTCTAGTGAAAAATGGCCATATTTCACAGTGAATATTTCTGACACAAACAACATATTTGTTTTCATTGAGCTGCACAGCTCTTTATTCTGAAACTGAGGGTTTTTGGAGCAGAGGGTCATGTAGCCTGGTTTTTACACCTGTCTGAATCTGGTTGTATTCAGTGCAAGATGAAGAATTCAACAGAGGGTAAGTAAAATTTCAGAACCAAAAGTAGTAACTGAAAACTCAAAGTTGCAAATCATCATCCAATTGGTATCACACAACTAAAACCTTCCCTTTCATTTTAATTTCTTCCTAGTTTTTTTTTCCAAATGTATAAGAATTTTCTTCACAACCTTTTCCCTCTCCTCTGAAATTGAGTTTTTTAGGGGAACTGTTGTCCTACCTATTAGACAAATGGGACTGAGAACTAATATCATAAATAAAGGGTCATCAAGCAAAATTTCATTTCTACAAATTGAAAAGAGGCTAAAAGTACTAGGATTAGGCTGATAGTTTCTCTCACACTGACCGCAATAAAATATTTCTTGATGATTTATTCTTCTATAAATTGCATCCGTAGCAATAGTAAAACAACACAGGACTCACATTCTGAAATATCATTTCATTATCAAGAGTAATTATAAAGAAACATGTTTTTAACACATTTTGATTCATCCTAATTATAGGAAGGTTTATAAAACTTGTTGAGATAGATTTAATTCTTGATAAGTAACAAATATTAATCATTATCATGATAAGGAGTTATAAATCAGACAGCAGATTTTATCTGCAGTGTATTTTCTGATTCTTAGTCATGTCTTTATAACTTCTAATTTTCTTAGGGAAAAATATAGATATCTATTGTAAGGTACAATCACAAGTAATTATGGAAGTAATACTAGAATAAAGGAACTGATCTAAAAGGTGATGGCAATCATAGCCTCATTTTATTTAGAAAATATTACTAATTTTAACTAAAATTAAACATCCTCATATTCTCCTGAATATATTAAAACTATTGTTTATGACTATATGAGGTTCCTGGAGTTTTATTCACTTATAAGCATACATGCTTGCTTTTTATTTCATTTTAAAACTATATAAAGTCACCATTTCAATGAGTCTAGTTAATTAGGACACACATCCAAGCTTTTTCTTCACTGTAATCTAATTCTGCAGTCTCACAACACGTACATTTTAGACTATAGTCAACTGAATAAAAAACATCTGCTTAACAACATTAATTATTAACATAATTCATTTCAAAATTGGACTATTATAGGCAGGACTGGACTATGCCTACTCTCTATAAGACTATATATTTGGAAAAATCTGAGATAAGATTTTGAACTTATATTTTCATCTCTACAATGACTTGAACTCAGAAATTTGACTCCTGAACCTGAACAACTTGTCCTCATTCCTCAGAAATACAGTCTGATACTAATATTCTTTAACATATACTAAATATCTTATTGTGGGGAGCATTATTACTAGAGGAAAATTGCAGATGATCAGGGTGCACTGAGCTACTTGTTCGGTGTATGGTTAGTATAGTACCTAACAACCTTGTTTTATGAATATGAAAATTTGTTCTTAATTATATTCATAGATATGTGGATTATTGTGCATATGAAAAACAGCAGGCAAAGGAAGTTTTCTCAAACATAAACAAAAGCAAAATACATTAAAATTTATTTCTTTTAAATTGCTTAAGGAGTGATGTTTTGAGGTGTTGCAAAATTTTACTAGACACAAATTTTCTGGAAATAAGTGGGAATTTCACACTAAACGACTGGTCTACTGTTAATGATAAATGCTCTATTTTTAATAGAAACATTAATATTTGAATGATTACAGTAATTTCACAAATACAAGCTGCACCGTTTTGACCAAAATTTTGGTGGAAACCCGAAGTGTGGCTAATACTCCGGGGCCGCTAGTTTATTAACAAAAATATGATATCTGCCCTTACCTGGTACCATGCCTTTTCCTGTCCCGAGCCAAAACGGTTTGAAATCCATGGTTTCCCGGTGTTCCAATGATTAACCAATCAGAGAACAGCTTATTGCCTGCCTGTGGATGATGCCTTTACTGAGGGGCAGGGGGTGTGTTATCGGGGTGAGTTCCCTCAGCAATTTCCCTCGGCGAGTTACCTCGGCAGTTTGATAAAAGTGTGTGATATTTCTCTGTACTTTTTAAAGTGTTTTCAGTCTTGTGCGGCTGTGCGGCTGGCTGGGCTCGCAAGGAGAGGGGTGGGAGGGGTGCTTGGCTCACACAGAGGGGGTGAGGGGAGCACTTGGCTCGCAAGGAGAGGGGTGGGGGGGCCGCTCGGCTCGCACGGAGAAGGGTGAGTGGGGGGTGCTCGCCCGCGCTGCTGAGTGGAGTGGCTGTACCGGCACGGAGATGTGGCTCCACTCGGAGCTCGGTCGCTCGCCCGCGTGGCTGAACTGCTGTTTAAAGGCAACACGGATCCGTTGGGAATGCTCGCAAAATGACCACACTATTGTTCGTGTCTTTTTCGACTTGTAAATAAAGGGTACACTGCCGCAGCTATGGTCTGTGTCTTTTTTCACTTGGAAATAATGTTTCCGAGGTTGGCAGTAAGCCAGCACGCCCCGGGGATCTGCGATTGTGTTACTAAATGACAACTTTGAAAGTTCTCCGCGAACGAAAGTGCGGCTAATATTTGGGTGCAGCTTTTTTATTGACAAAGACATCAACGTTGCCGACACACCGGAAATGTGGCTTATACTCCGTGCATCTTGTATTCATGAAATTACTGTATATACATACATATACATATACATATACATATACATATACATATACATATACATATACATATACATATACATATACATATGCATATGCATATACATATACATATACATATACATATACATATACATATATATATACGGAATCTCACACCCTTTCTTGCACTATTGGAGTGACCTGGTGTCCACAGAGCACTGCACAGTGCAGAGTGGAGCCTCTTAATCATTGTTGTTCCCAGTTTGACAGAGGTGCAAATTTTCAGGGTGGGCCTGTTATTCAACTTTGGGCAGTTTTTAGTGATACCTGCTTTTATTTGGCATGGGTCAACTCAGCTTCTCTAAGCAACTGTGTCCCTCTAATGCTCTGATGCTGCTCTACAAACACCTGTAAATGTGCAATAACACAAGCACAGATTTGCAGATAGTAGCAAAAATTATAGATGCGCCAACACATGGATGAGAAGTTACTTGATCCACAAAGTTCTGATCGTTCTTATATTAAAACAACAGGTTTATTGTTTGTCCTTTCCATTTCTGGAGGATTAGGCTGCAAATGCCTCAGTGCCACATGTACAGCCTTCTGCATGCAAATAGTTTTAGCAGTAACACCTGTCCCTGTCAAACTGTGCCGGGAAGTGTGCACTGGGGTGTTTAAAAATGACACCATGACAGTTGAGATCATCTAAGATGCTCAAGGTAACAGGCTCCTGCCTTAATCACAAGGGGCTGGAGCCAGGGCATAATCAGTGATGGGTCCTTAACTGCAGGATTTGTTCCCCACCTCGGTTCAGCGGAGCCTGAATCTTGCTGATTTCTCAGACATGCTGCAAGACCCATTTGTTCTCTGAGGCTTTTCCAGAGAGAAGAAATAAAATGAGGAGAGTTTTCAGGTAGTTTGACAGGTGATCTGGAAAGTCATTGTCAGGTTTTCTTTGAAAGCAGTTCATAAGCCTCTGTAAATACGCAAGGAGTGGGAAGGCAGGAGCACAGTTTTCAGCACTATGAAACAGCTCACAGCAGATTGAATAAAACTCCATGCAAAACATTTTATAAGGTTCTAGGCACACAAAAATTTTCCAAAACTTTAGAAACACTCTCCTGATCATGCTTATTTCAGCTACTTATATCTAGTTAACTAATACTGCATTTTGGAGCACCTCATAAGCAAGGTTTCTGAAAGGTAGCACTCACATGATTAATTGACGCCCTATTGAATAACTTAGCTTGCCTGAAAATGAGAATTGAGCATTTAACATATCTGCACAAGTAATTGTCCATTTTTTGAGGAATGTGGTGTTTTTTCTTTACTTGTTCACTACTTTTAAATATATATAAATAAATATTTGCTTATCTTTGGAATATAAAAACTTTGAAATTCGCTTTTGAGCCCAAAAGCACCCACAATCAGGTCTGTTTTGTAGAAATGAAGGAGTAATCAATGTTTATTCTATACAATGAGAATACAGTAAATTCACGAATACAAGCCACACTGAGTATAAGCCGCATCTCTGGGTATTGGCAAATATTTCGTTCTTTGTCCATAAATAAGCCGCACCTGAATATAAGCCGCTCTGTGGTTCGCAGCAAGGACCCATGTGCAACAAAGTTGCCAAATACTAACAGAACCGCGGCATGGCGGGGGGTTTACTGGCTCAACCAAGGCTGTGCAGGCTTGGCCCACTAGGGGCTGCTGACGGGGCCAGGTGACCCAGCCCGGCGCTGCCACTCGGGGCTGGCCACCGCCTCTGGGTTCGCTCGCCCTGGCCCCGCTCCCACCGCGGTGCCGGCCGGGCACGGAGAGAGCGCCCCGCTCGCGCCGCAGTGCCGACCGGGCACGGAGCACCCCCTGCTCCCACCACGGCGGCGGAGGGCGGGGGCAGAGCCCCCCCACTCCTCCCCGGGCCGCCGCAATGGCGGTGCGGGGCTCCTGTCGGCTCCCCGAGCCGCGGCAATGGTGGTGCGGGCCCCCCCCCCTCCTCCCCGGGCCACAGCAATGGCGGCGCGGGCTCCCCCCCTCCTCCCCGGACCGCGACAATGGCGGTGCGGGTTCTCCCCATCTCTCCCCTGGGCTGCAGCAGAGGAGGGAAGAAGAGAGCTCTCCCACCTCTCTCCCCACCCCCCATGCCGCCTGCAGGGAATCAGGGCAACAAGAGTAACACTTTGTAACAATCGCGGAATGCCGGTTTTTACTGGCAGGTGCTTGGCTCGACGCCCTGGCTGGCACGTCTGGGGTTGTAAATGTCAGAAAATTATTCACATATTAGCCGCCCCCGAGTATTAGCCGCACTTCCGGGTTTCCACCAAAAATTTTGTCAAATTGCTGCGGCTTGTATTCGTGAAATTACTGTACTTAAAAAAAACTGAGTGGAGAATTGTGAGGACATTGGGCCTCACAGCCTGCGTATTACAGAAATACAACTATTCACTTTTTAATTACCAGACAGTTCTAATTGAAAGTTTGACTTACTGCCTAATCTTGCAATACAAAGTAGTGAATTTTTATGTAAATTTCCATGAGAGTCTGTGTATAAACACAATATGGAAGATACAAGAAGATATTAAGGTCTTTAGGATTCAGGTTTTCTAAATGGATCAGTCAGAGAAAGAATATATTTTCCTCAGAGCTGTCCTGATTATGACAAGGCTTCTAAAACACCTTATTCCCCAAACAAAATGCCCTCCACACTTAATAGCTGAATTTGGTTGCAGAGTATTTTGTTTACTTAGTCTGATTACAGCTAGTAAAAAATTTATCACACTTTCCAATAATATGGGTACTAAATTGTTTGCAGAGTACATGATAAAAATCAGAGGTGTTTATTTTATGAGTTATTCTCCACTAGCTGCTGTTATTCTCAAGTGAGGTTGTATTTAAAAATGTTAGTGAAGACAAAAAGCCCAACTTTGTCATTTTTCAGAAGTTTGCTAGTTTTATGTCTGAGTGTATTAGGAACCAGGGCACACAGAGCCGTACTGCATGCCACTGATTTCATTTTTCTTTTTGCATCGCTCTGACAGCAAGGTCATTTATCTCTTGGATAAGGAATAAGAAGCCAAAAATGGAAAAAAGCAAGTTATTTCATTTGAAAATTGTGTTGTGTATTCTTGAGAACATTATACCACTGTCTACTGCTAATTTTTATTCCACCACATGTCAGCACGCTCTTCATCAATAAATCGACTTGGTGGTAGGTTTGGCAGTGAACCCAAAGCATTAGTGGGTATGATCTAGTAAGTTAGTATTACTTGCATTGTAACTGCTTATTTTAGTTCATATAGGACTAAAAAGCAAGAAAAAAACTTTACTTTTACTTGTATCTTTTTGGGTAGATCCAAAGGCAGCAGTTGAGGGTGAGGAGCCCCAGGGGACACCTTATTACTCTCTACAAATGTCTGAAAAAGGGTTGTAGCAGAATGCTCTACATGGAGTGTGGTCAAGGAACAGGAACAATGCCTTATTTGCAAGGCCGTCAGTGCTGAACTGAGACAGGCATGATAGGTTGGTTTTTGGTGCTGAATTAAACTAAAATGCATCTGGCACATTAACCTCAAATCAATATCTACACTATGAGGCAAAGATTTTGCAGCTAAGATGCTAAAACAGACCTGAAGCATATGACTGGCCATCAACCCTTTTACACTGTGAAACTTCACTTTCCACAGGGCAGATTTTTCTAACATATTTCTCCTTGGGGTGTGTGGAGATTCCCCTCTTGGGTTTTGGGGATGCCTGCCAAGAACAGTCCTCAAAGTTAAGAGAAAAAGACTTTTCCATGATCGTTGGTGTGGATTAATTATATAAATCTCTAATAATTGCTTCTTTTTACTAGCTCTAATATAAGTGCTTTAGTGTTGCTTTGATATAATTCACTATCCTGTCTTACACTATAAAAATACCTTTAGCTTTTATGTTGTGTAGTAAATAATTCTGATTAAGGTCTTTTTGTCAAATAATTTCACATAATAAATAATTTTTTGGCGGGGGGTAAACGTATCTGATTTGACATCATTAAAACCTGCTGGACAAAGTTGTAAAACTTAAACTGTTGACAAAGTCTGAGGCTAGGACTGGATCCAGCCAGACCCAGGCTCATGTCTCTGAGGAAGAGTTTAGAAAGCAAGTGGGTCCTTTTCTGCTCCTTGTGATTCAACAGGAGGGCTTCTCTAATAAACTTTGTCTGGAGCTCCCACTCTACCAGCAGCAGAGGTTGTAGCTGGCTGGGTGTCAGAATACAAGTGACAGAAAATAGAGGGCATAGCCTCAAGTTGTACCAGGAGAGGTTCAGGTTGGACATTACATAGAATTTCTTCAAGAGTGGTTGAGCATTGAAACACACCGCCCAAGGAGGTGGTGAAATCACAATCCCTGGAAGTGTTCAAGAAACAAGGTGGCACTTAATGCACTGGTTAATTGGTGATTACTTTGCAATCAAAGGTTGGACTTGATGGTCTTGGAGGTCTTTTCTCACCCTGACTGTTCTATGGTTCTTTGTAAAGCTCTCCTTTTTCTCTAAGAAGCAGAAATTTCTTGAAGGTAATGTTTGTTGTGATTTGACATATCACAAACATTAGAAGTCAGCGCATTGGAATGAATGGAATGCATTATAGTGTGCATAAAAAGAAGGAAAAAAAAATGAAAATGTTTGGTTTCAAATTAAATAATAGAGCAAGAAGCAAACTATCTCATTTCAAGTCTTGCTTCTGAAAACCTTATAGATTTTTTTCAAATAAGGTAAAAATATTCTAGCAGGTTTCTGCTGCTGTTGCTGCTGCTTTCTTTCAGAGAAGGTCCTTGAGCTGTGAGACTCAGGAGGATGAGATGGAAAGTGTTCACTTCCATCCATTCCCAATATGTCTCCTCCACACCAGCTCCCCAACTACTTCCATTTTGAAAGCAGAAATTAACATGAAAACAATCCTCTTTTAGGGTAAGAAAGATGGAAAGGTGTTTCATGAAAGATTTTAAAGTTTCAAATTTAATCCCCTTCAACCTCTCTCTTAAACTGAAAGACAATAAACTTTTCAAAGGCTTTCAGAAAGAAAATTAAAAAAGACTAGAATAGACTGAGTAGTCAGTGCTCTTGGTTTGAGTGGCAAGGGTCTAGATGAAATGTAAAAGTCTATCTTAACAGCTTGTAGACACTTGTATTTTCTAACTAGACACATTTTGTCTGAATATTCTACGTAATTCTTTTTTCCTGCACTTCTGAAAGCAATAAACTTGAGTAACTAACAGAAAACCTCTTGTTATTTATTGAATTCATAGGCATTTGGAAAATAAAATGAAATGGCAAAGCTTACAAAATTTGTGAAGTTCAATCTATAAGCCCAGAAATGTTTACTGAAATATCCTGAAATCCTCTAGATTATTCCAAAATAAGTATTTAGAGTAAGGTACATACTTGAACTCCTTTTCTTTCACTCAGAAACCCTGTACTTCTGCTTGAAAGACTACTG